>NC_088988.1:17927483-18527483 GCF_963932015.1 Anas acuta | reverse complement strand
AGTATCATAGTCCATTCTTGCTCATTAATCCTGAAACAAACTCAAATGTCCTTGAAACCAATAAATCAAAATTAGCAGCTTGTTTTGCTTTATTTTCCATAGGTACAAACAAAGCTGATTTACCTATTTACCTGGAACTTAACATTAATTGTATTAATAAATTCAGTGGGTATTTCTGCACCTGACTTATAAGATCTCAAAATTTTCACAGAAGACTTCATCTAATAAAACATTTTAAAAAAAACACCTTTGTTTTACTCTTTTAAGAATTAATTATACTCTTAAGTAATTCACTAGCTAAGTTCCAAGGTTAAGAGTCAACAAGGAGTCTTTATGTTTTCTGCCTTACAGAATACTTGAACACAAAAAGTACAAAAAAAAAAAAAAGGGCAATCAGTAAAATAGCAGGAATGGTAACTAATATCCTGCTTGGCCTTCACTCAACACCAGTAGGGGAGAAAAAAAATGTTCTCTTTACCAAACTTAATTAATATCAAATAACAATCCTGCAGTACTTATGCTAGTAAGAAAACAGATGTGCATGGAATTCCAGTGCAGTCTGTTTATACATACAGAAAAAATGCATTTTTTGAAAGACAGTAAATATAGGGTGTTTTTTTGAGGAAAAAAAAAAAAAAAAGGCTTCTACAGCAATTTCACTTCAGAAGAACAGGGAGTTGCTCCCCAAAAAAGTTGAGCAATGACTTTCTGCCACACCACTCCAATGTCTTGTCTACCTGGACTTTATCTAAAAGGTGAAGAATTTAATGTAACTCTAAAGATCTTTACCTGAATTTACTTAGAGATTTTCATGTTCCCACTTGTCACCACAAGAGGTGACTTGGTTATGTTACTTTGTTATTATTTTTTTTAAAATATAACCTAAGCATTACCCATTATAACAGCAGATAGTTACATTTAAGTGCATTTTATTTTCACGAAACACTCTAGAGAATAACAATCTGTGCAGCAGCAAACCAGAATATTAATGATCTTTTAAAGTAATTTTGATACACTAGGGATTATTCTGCTTTGCACTGACATTTAAGCAGACCTGATAATAAACATGAGCGTGTCCCTCAGAATATACCATAAGGTAACTAAGTTTATCAAAGGTAAAAGTCAGCAGTGGTAGTTCCTTTCCTCTATCCACAGTCCACACTCTAAGTTGCTACAGATAAAACTATCCCACTAGTGCAGTTCATGTTTTTAATCATAGTGGCTTTGAAACAATTCTGAATAATGCAATGGTATAGGTTAGCAATACAAAACAGTTCATCTGCTTCAATTTAAAGCAATATTGCAAACAAAAACTAATCAGAAACTAAAAACAGAATCCAAATATTTGGATTTGTCAAACATTTTCCTTTTAAGGCTTTTTGTTGTTTTCAAGGCAATGAAAAACAATGGAGGTAGTAATAGGGGATAAATATAAGATCTACTGCATTTCATCTATTAGAGACAAACTTGAATACTTTCCCAATACAGCAAAGAAAAATAGTACTTTCTAAAATAAATAGCTAATGCTAAGACATTGGCAGGCTTTAACACACCATTTATTTTAAATAAGGTAGTAAGCTGTACAGATTTTTAGTACGTTTTCTTTTTTCATATATAACAGAGCAAGGTTTACTTACCAGATCCTCAAACTACTTAGAGGAGACCCACTGAATTATGCTTCCAATACTTTTGAGGATCTGGGCCTATGTATAATTTTAGTCATTCCATCCGATGATGGGCATCAAATGTTTCATACAGGTTTGTGTTGTTTTGTCTATTACACCAAACAGAGTACCGACTTACATCATAGTAGTAAGTCCACCATATGTTAGTTGTGCTATAGCGTGTCATCTGTAAAACACAATGAAAAAACAGTCTGACCTTATCAATTAGCTTCTAAAGCTCATTACAAATGCCCTTTTTTGTCCCCTTCAGAATCATACTCTCACGTTCCAGCCTAAACAAAAATCACTGTGTATCAGTGCAGAAAAGTTTCAAGATTCACAGTTCTTCTGGGGACACAACACGAGTACAGGCAGCAGCAATCTCAAGTAACTTGCACACTTACACAGCCCTGTGACATTCCAGTTGCAACTATCAGGCTGCTCAGGGCAACCCTTACAGGTTCTTAGCTAGATTTCCTTACAGAACTTGAGCCGAGAAGCAGATAACCTTGGCAGGTAAACTCCAGTCCAAGCCAGCCAATGAGGAGTGAATAAGGGTGAGCTGGTGAGTACACGTATGCCTATACAATCTATTTGCGTATTTAGCTGAGTTTCTGTCAGTACACCAGAAGACAAAACTTGGGTAAATATAGACAAGCTTAATTAGGTGGGAGTAATTACTGAGTTCAGAAGACTGCAAACAATTAGTTGTCTATTTGGTAAAGAAAAAAAAATGCTAGATTGAAGGATTTGCTTTGAAACATCTACTGTCACAGTACATCTTTTAACTGAAATCTGTGCAAAATTTTAACAGCCTAAGAAACAAATTATAAGAAGTAATTTTTTTTCTTTCATTACACAAAACTAATTGTGGCTGTAGTAGTGTATGTATCCAACCTGAGGGGTTTTATGCTCCTTACCTGTACAACTACTTACCTTATGCACCAAAATAATATGAACAACACTTGACTTAACAAAGCAAGTTCTGATAAGAAAGTTAAAGACAGTGCACAGTAAATAAACTGTATTTTAATGTGTTACAAAAGTAATTCATAGCCAGACTACCTCTCTGAACAGATGCCCATTACTACTAGGTTTGACAAAGATTTCCTTTAAATAGCTTAAGATGAAACAGCTTTTCACCTTATTCTTTTTTTCTGTCTCTCTGTTTTGTAACACAAATACCATTATACATTCATGGTTATTTTTTTCACATATAGGCAGTCTGCATAAAGCCCAGTATCCTACAAAAGCTTTTATGGCTGGTGAATCATACCTGTGAGAGATTACTTGTATCTGACTGTGTATCATCACTAAAACAATATACAAAAATCAGTTCAAGAAATTACTTTAGTAATAACAAAGAGACATGAGGACAAGAAATTGAGCAAGAGTAGTAGTCATGTGTCAAACTTTGAGCTAAAGCAAAAAGCAAAAAATTGAATTTTAATTTGCCAGGTATTCTTTTAATGAGAAATATAAAAAGATTGCAAACATCTCGTTCTGACTGCCCTTTTTTTTGTTTTGTTTTGTTTTGTTTTTTCTTTTTTTTTTTTTTAAACAAATGGTCTGTTTTATAGTTACAAATACTGTGCAAGACAATACCTTCTTTGTACTGGAAAAACAACAAATACAAGGATGCAATTGAGTTTATAAGCATCTCTAAATTTGAAACGTGATTTTTTTTTTAGTTTGGAAAAATCTTGGTAATTCATTTATGTTAGATCATAACTCAAAGTACAACAACATCTAGACCTGTTTTTAAAGGAGCTTTCTTTCCTGATACATCTTTGAACATAATTACTCCTTTCAAGTTCAATACATTCACAAAATAGCTCAGTTAAGAACAGCATCACCAATGAATTGACTACTGGAAAGAGACAAAATTTACCAAACATACAGAAATATTAATTTTACCATAGCAATTATGCATATCAAAAGATGACACCTGTAGTTAATTTTAAAAAGATACAAAAAAAGAGAAAAACCTGAATTACAGAAAAGAAAGTCATATTTATTTAATGAAAAACTAGAAGTTAATAAAAATTAGCAAATACACAAAAAATATACACAAACAGCAGCAATACTATGTAGTGACTTACAAAGGAGGGAGGGAGGGAGGAGGGGAGCGGGATGCAGCGGCCAGAGACCAAACCGCTCAACATGGCTTGTCAGTCAAAGGGGGAGGAAAAGAACACGAACAAAAACACGAAACAGTATCCTTTTCAACAGTACAATCAATCTACAAACAAGTTTTTAGAATTATTTTACAACATTTCCTGTAGAATCAATTCTGAATACAAAAGATGCCCATTTTGGGTGTATATATATTTTCAGTGGTTTACTGTTGACTTATTTTAAATATATTAGTGTTACTACATGCAACTGCTTCCTGTAATTTAACAGCCTTTCCTTTTATTTACCTTCATATGTCTATCCTCCATCTACCAAATAATTTGTCTGACAGTCAACGATGGTTACCCTAGTTTCTGCTAAGTTAAATGCAACGGTTTTCAACACTGGCCTGAAGAGGTTTGATTGCCATTTCAACACATTGATATAGTTACATTGATGCCTAAATTGCCATTTTCTGCAAAGAGCTGTGCAATGCTGGTGTCAAAGACTAGACAGTCACTATTCATAATGGCTGTTGCAATTCCCTCATGGATAGATCGAGGAGTTGCTTCCCAAGTCAATCGCCGCCTATGACCGTTTAACTCAAGTCGATAAGCAAAGTTTTCTGCTTGCTTGCGTGTTCCTATCAGCTGTACAATCGCAAAGAACTGCTGGTGACCATCATATTTTTCCTGTTTCTCCAATACTAACATGAAATGAAAGCCAAAACAAGACTGCATCATAACCCAGTCAACAGCACCAGGAAGATTAATGTCTGTAGCAAGGAACACTATATCTTCTCCCTGAAGTGTGGTAATTGACTTATGTTGATGCATCAGATGTGGCATTACAGCATCCAGAGAACCTTGCCATTTACATGAAGCACCAGGACATGGACAGGAATAAGGCCTAAACTCACACAGCTCCTCATGGTCTGCTTTTTCTGTGTGTGGCAAAGTTATCTCACATCCGGAAGAGGCATATTTACACGGGAATAGTACAGAATTGGCAACTTTCTCCATAGCCAGGTTACGAATGGAGCCCAGCGGGCCTCGGCAAGTTGGACAGCACGTAAGTTTGGGGCGACAGTTGCTACAAACAAGATGGCCACTCTGACACTGAAGAATTGGTGGCAGCACATAGTCAAAACAAACAGGACATTCAAAGAGACTAGCCAAGTCATTATTGGAAGCTGTAGTGCCAGTCAGTGCAGGCACCCTCTGTGATGGCGTACACTTTGAAGTACCTGTAGGTAGTGCTGTAGCAGTCTGACGGCTCATTTCTGAAAGAGAAGAGAGAAAAAAAACAATGAGGATAGAGTAGAGATTACAGCTAAATGCATTTTATTTTCTTCTGCACACACTATTTCTTGATTTGCAAAGAAGTTTCAAAAGAAACTAGATAGAAATGGAAGCAAACCCTAAATATGTAATGGCAATTGTGGGTGCTTTACATGTAGATTATCAGCTGTGCTCCACAGGACAGACAGATCTATGCCATGCAAATTTAACAAGGGACGAAATTCTGCTAATTACTCTGAAGTGGAATTTACCTATTGGAAGCTGCAGGGTAAATGAGTAAAGATATGCTTAATGTACGTGAAATCCTTAAAGTTTTTTTTGGGGGGGGGGAGGGGGGAGGGGGGAGTGTTTTGGTTTTTACTATTGCACTTTCAAAACATTCCATCCAGATTAGTTGACAATTAGTGTAGCAAATGGGCACACTACACAACAATTATCAAGCTGAATTTTAAGTTGCTGTGTATTTAGTAAGATGAGAAACTAGCCATTTTTAATGAACACACAAACTTCAAGATAGGACCTCTGTAATCCTGTTTACTGTATAAGCATTAAAAAAAAAAAAAAAAGTAACAAGGAAAAACACAAATAAGATCACTACACTGCTTTTTCCCAGGATAGGATATTGACTCATTTTCTTATTTTTAAGTCCTACAGCTTAAGCAGAGCTATTGCTTCCACTTGCTGAACTAAGCCATTTGCGAAAATATCAGAAAAGAAACACAAAACATTTAATTGAATATCACAAACAAAGAAATTCACAAGATGAAATTTGAGAATTAGTTTTAATATTTAAGTACTCAAGTATGCCCACTACCTTGAAAAGGCACTGTTTACAAAGTTTTACATTCAGTGGAACAGAACTAAAAAGTTCAATTTTTTCAGATGTCCCCAAACCGATGTTAACAGCTGTCTGACCAAACAGTTCTCTCAAGGGTTCAACAGTGGTAAAAGTCCCGTATTTCTTACTGCATATGGATGCTTCGCTTTGTACTGCACCCCCTCAACTCTCCTCCTAGTTGTGCAAAAGGAATCACTAGTAGACCCAGGAAAAATAATCCTTCAATTTTGAAAAATGAACCTTAGGTTAAGTAAAATGCTATCCAAAATTGGATTTCATTACACAGTGACATTATTCTCAACCAACTGAAGTGTTTCTCTGCAAGTACACCAGCTCTGTACCCGTCATGTATGTATAAAGCTCTCAAAATAAACCTCATCTTTAATCTCCTTTGTATTTGACATGGGAATATTAGGCAATAGGCAAGCTTCCCATATTTAGAATCATTTCAACCACAAACAAACTTACTCATACTTGGACCAGATACCTCAACGCAGCATACTGTGCGTGCTTTTGCAAGACACACGTTATTCAGGGCATCAAGTGAACAAACAAAGAGATCCCAACAGGCAAAATAACTTATCCCTTGACATTCACAAAGTAACCAACCATAGGCAGGCAATTTTACCCTTCTACAAAACCAGCTCTCTAATCCAAGCTAGTAAAACATGGGTGGCTAAGATTCGGTGTTCAGTTGCTGACTGTGTCTCACACACCCACTAGCAGCAGCATCTCACCCCTCCCAAGTCTCTTTCAACTCCAGCTTGTTGGACACACAATACCCAGTTCTCATCTTTGGAACTAAAGCCATACAATGGTTTGCGCTGCTGGACCTTAACTGACAGTGTGGAGATAGGAAAGGAATGCTTGTTTCTTTCGCCTTATTTTCCTACTGTAAGGCATTCTACTGAGATGGAAAGTCCAAGTTATCTGTGACAAAACAAATCTACGTTCAGGGGAAGCGATACTGCACCAGCTTGCTGCAGCAGAGGGATCCAAATGATAAGCCCCTATGACAACTGATCACTGCTGCTATTTTTCCCCAACACCCGTAGGTGGGAGACTCACGATGGCACACTGCAGTTCTGTGGTCTACGAGAACAAATTATACACAGAGAATGATTGTACACAGCAGAACAAACTCTTACCACGACATTTGCTTGGAAAGAGCTTAGAAATTGCATGCATATTCATACATAAAATTCTGAAAACGTTTCCTTTCAGAAATTGCAAACACATTTCAGAAAAGCTTGTGCATGCTTCATCTAACCTGAACCCACACATCCTGATTCAGGGATCCCCAATAACCCTCAGATAACACTGGTGAAAACCAGGGTGTCAGACCAGTTCCCTAGGCAGTCAGACTAGCTGGGTGAGCTTTGGTTTGCCTAATTACACCTCCCAGAGCCCATACAACAGTTAAATTAAGCAACCTACAAGCTTTGCAAAAGACCTTATGCACAGAGGCACTTCCCACTTCAGCTTTCTAAGCTCCAGAAGCACTGAGGAAGATGAGAATTGTACAGCCGTGCTTTACCACTTCTGTATGAGACCAGCCTTTACGCACAACTTCCACAACCAAGGGCCATCCAAATGAGTGGGGAATGGAAATGAGCAGGAAATCTGTGAACCAGACCATTGAGATTAACAAGCAAGGAAGAAACTGGATAAATCTATAAACTGTAATTTACCAAGCCTAGACCTGCCCAGAGCCTACATTTCCATCTCCCCTGTTAATAGAAAAGATGAATAATGCATCATGATGGCAAAGAAGTTGATTGTTTATAGCTGTCTTAAAAGCTACAAGTTTATCACAAGTAGAAGTGCTAACAGTGTAACACAGTTAACCTCTATTCACCCCTGCTGAATTCCCCCCAAATATAATTACAAACCAAGTAAAATTGGAAATAAAGTTTAAAGGTATTTTTAGTTATAAAAGCCTTTCTATAGGTAAAACCAAAACAAACCGAACTACATGCACTACTACTCTGTTCCTCCACAGTGGAGATAAATCTCTGGGAAGCACCAACAACCGACAGAGTGCCGGGTGTGCGTCTGCAAAAATACTAGATCCCACAACACACATTATTCGAATATTGTACAAATTTGTAAAAAGTTCAGCCAATGGGAAGAGTGAAAAGGGAAAAATGGTATTTTAAGAATTCCTTGTTCTAGATCATGGAAGAGCAATGCCCTTGGCAGAAGCAGCAGGCACTAACCTCTCGTGGAAACTCCCCTGCATCCCAAAATGCACCCCCCTGCTGTGCCATGGGCCAGGCCCCACCCCAAGCCCCAGTTCGCATGGAGCCCAGCAAGGCACAGCCCCGTGGCTGCAGCACCAGGTGCCCAAACTGCCACTGGGGCAACCCCAGGGCAGAGCAATGGGACAGCACCGGAGCACAGAGCACGGCTGCACAGGGCTCTGGGCCGAGGCAGCACCGTGGGGGTACCAGCTTCAGCCGAGGCGCGTTGCCATCAGTGGCTCTGGCAGCACACAAACTGAGGCGACAGCATCTGGGTCAAGGAAGTCATCTTAATAACGCTTTCCTCCTGCTCAAAATTTCCATCCTGCTGAAGAAAGGCTGTGGAACCTTGGATCAGCCCTGTGACGTGCAAGTAGAGGCCACCTACCAAAAACGTCAGTAACTAACTAAATACCAGCAATGTTTAACAGTCACTGCCGTATGTGCAACACGTGACATCCCCACCTGTTACGAGTCAACAAAGTTTCTAGCCAAAGCAGGCATGGTTGAGAAAAGCCACAGAAATGGCCTTTGAGAAATTCATCAGGATCACGCCCTGGAGTGCTGGACACAGGCCCTGGGCTCTCCCTCCTGCGGCTGTCCCATGAGCAAAGCCCCCAGCACCCCGCAATGCACCATCACCTGGGGCACGGGGCCTGCAGGGAGAGTCCATGCAGCCCCAGCAGGGCGAGGAGAACCACAGTGCGAATGGGAAGAGGTGAGAATCTGACTGGGGAAAAAGCTGGGCTGCAGTGCAGACAAGAGGGAAGCAGTTTCAAGAAAAGTTCATAAAGAGCGTGGATCTCACATGCCATGGCAGTAACGGCAGCGTACGCGAATAGATTGACACCAGCTCAGCTTCTCACCTTTCAAAGGCATTAGCTCCAGACCCATCCTTGAAACTAAATCTCTCCCATCTCACCGAAATAGAGGGCACCTTCGACAACTTCAGGTTAACACCAGCCACTTCTGAAATATCTTCACTCATTTTGAACAGATAAGACTTGGGGTTAGTATTTTAAATTCCTTTTGAGAGGGTGACTGAATATGAGTTTTGGGAAAAAAGAAAACACCACAAAACCCACAAAACTTCATACAGTCATCTTAATGGCTGGAACAGAAAAAAAAAATCTAACTGTATAATGCTGAAAGAATAGTTCAAGGACAGAAAAAATGTGTTATCACAAGTTTCTAGATGTGATGCAATAAAATCTTTCTTCAATCACATTCAGAACTAATTGTATCCAGAGACTCGCATTCAAAATTTATAAACTCTTAATGCCTTACAGACATCAACAAGATAATACAAAATCTTTTAACTTCTTCAACTGTACAATCATATTTGAAAATTAGACTTTTTTTTTTAATACCCATTACAGAGCACTGGAAATTAGATCACTTGATAACAACGTTTGAACTTGTGGCAAACACTGACAGTTTACTCTCTGAGATGGCTACATCAGCCAAAGAATGTCAAAACCCAAAGGCTAAATGAACTGCTGAAAATAATGATTAGACTAGTCTAAATAATAACACGAAAGTAGATACAGAAAAGTTAGAGAACATCATGAGAAATTTGTACGATGTAATATCTGTAACATCTGTAAATATTACAAGCAACAAATTAAAAAGATTCAAAACCCACCAATATTGCCCTGGTGGCAGAAGGAAGGTTTACTGAACGCAAGAGCAGCATGTGTGCCTATTTAGCAAAAAGGATGGTGCACGTGTGTGTATACACATACACACCAAGTACGTAATCTCATGCTCAAGTAACTCCAAGTGTTACTGATACAGAAAACCCAAGTGAATATTATCTTAAGAATGAAGGTAATTAAAAAGCACACTTTGTTCCTATTAAAAAGGGGCACCCTTTTAAGTAGGGAACTTCCTTGCCATTTTTAAAGTGGCACTAGGTTAATTTCATATTAAAAGTCCTTAGGACACTGCATTTTTGTTCCATGGCTGCACAATTATGAAAAAGTCTTAATCCGCTGGGGATAAAGACTCCAGGACTACAGCAGTATGTACAAGCCGGTTCCCCAACTGCATGTGCTTAGTATTTCTGAAAATAATTTTCCAAGCAATTTATCTTTCCTCTGTCCCCTCTCTTGCACTCATGTTAGCCCAATGTACAGCAAAACAGAAGGGAAAGAGGTTTTGGCAGGCTCTATTGAAAATACCGTACATTGCCCTCACCACCACCACACCTCAGCAGATACATACGGCACAAAATATATTATGCACAAGTATCTCAGAGAGTAACTTCAAAGTATTTGTTGTTTGTTGTATTTGTAAAGTATTTGTTTGGGGCCCATTTTTTTCCATTTTGAATTCTGCAAAACTTTAGATCACAAAAAGCCTGGCATAGTTAATGTCAAATGTATGGCTCCCTATGGAAACCTGACACTGTTAGACGCAGAAGTACATCGCTGCTCACACAGCCTCTGTGCGTACTGACCTGCTTCAAAATTTTAGAAGCATTTACAGTTCATGACATAAATTATTAATCAACTACATAACCCAATTTAGTCTCCATCTACTGTTTTTAATTTATGAATTAAGAATTTTTCCAACCCTTACAGACACCGTTTGCTTTGGTGCCCTTAACGATACTCTATTTGTTATTTCAGACACCTCAGGGCTGCTCTCCATAACAACCAGAAGCCAGAACAACCCAATCTAACAGTGTATTTTAAGCCAATACAAAAATTAAAAATAATAAAAACGGCAGATCTCATGATTATTTCATTTTGGAAATGAAAATTAAGATTCCAAATTCTTTTCCAAGTAAATTTTGGAAAGTATCACCTCTCCAGCTCACCTCCTTGCCACACAAGGTTACTGTAATTTCCACTGCCTTGCAGTGACCCCATCTGCCTGAAATTGCAGGTATTTATTTCTTGCCTCCAGAAAGCAGCTCTCTACAGACATCTCCTTCCAATCATCAGGAAAGGAAACCCCCATGGATTTACAGTCATGGGACCGGTCATGCTCTTTGTGGCTACATCTGCAGCGAACCACCAGACCCTAACCCTCAGCGCATGCCTGATGCTATCGAGTCTGTCCTCTTGCACAGAATGCTATCACCAGTGAGTCACTACTAGTGGGCAATCCAGATCGTCTCCAAATTCAGCACACGTTACGTAGCAGATGAAAACAGCACTATGTAAACAAAATCAGCATATTATTACGCCCATTAAATTATAGCAACCTGTTTCTAATCCAATACAAAAACTTGAGCCTTGGCCAGTGTTGTTAATATCCATCATTACTATTCTGGCATAGATAGGAGAGTAGTTGAACATCCATCCAGAAGGTGGCCTATTTCTAGCTGCCAAAGATTTTCTTCCCAACAACCTTATAATGTACAATTAGGAAGGAAGAACATCCTATAGAAGATGTACAACAACCACATAAAACTTAGCATTCATTTTTAAATGCAAAGAACTTCATCAACTTCAAGAAGCGAATAACCCATATTCTGCTAGCCTGGGATATCAGGCTAAACTGCTGGGATAATTCCAGTCTTGCAATGAAAGACGAGCTCAGAAACAAAGTACACAGAGAATAAATAACTCCAAATTTCATTCTAGAACAAAAACTAGAAATGTCTGATCAATACCAAAAAACTAAGTCTGGCCCACTCACTGTACTACATAATCAGAGAACATCCCAGCTCTCACAGGTCTTACAGTAATGCTTAGAACTAAATAAGAAAACGTGTTTCTTTGTAAATTCAGACCATCAACACAGTATTATAAAGCAATACATGACATTTATCTCTCCCTCCTTTTAAGCTTGGAAGGAGAAAGCTAAGGGAACTATAAAGGACGTTTCTGAAAATTCAAGCTAGACCAAAAGCAATTTATCAAATGCTGCCACTAGAAAAATAAAACAGTGATATGTTAAACAAACTGGTATAAGCAACAATAGCAAAAATTATTGATCTTTGGCAGCCTATTGGAATAAAATAAAGTTAGGCTAGCGAAATAACTTTTTCCATTACATATAGCTACAAATATGGAAGAAAAAGAACCATTCTTTAAATACAAATCAAAAGCAAATGCTTGCATTAAAAGGCTGTTGACCATTTCCACATGAGAGTTTATCACAGTTTTCCCTTTCCAAAAGGAGCAAATAACTTAGCTTGCTGATACTGCAGAACACCCCCACCTGCCACAGAGGCGTCAGGATGGTGATACAGAAACACTGTACAAAGATGCTCATTCTTGCATTGTACCTTAAGTGGGGCTCTGGGACCAAAACCCTCCTCTTTTCTCAGCTCACCAGCTCTGTGTCCTCCACATCAATACCACCAGGCAGAAGCCAGAGCATTCCTTGACAGAGGACACCTGAACATCCAGCATGCCTGCACCTGGAACCTGTCCCATGCTAGCCTCCTCTAGATACCACACTAGAAGTGCTTTTCTGCAGTCTGCCAGAGCTTGAGCACAGTACTGCTGAGATAAAGCAGAAGTACTGATTTCAAAATAAAGATCATGGCAGAAAACACAGAATCTAACAAAATAAAGACAAACTTCATATGAAAATACATACAACTCTACAGAAACAACAATTATCAGGGAAAACAGTTTTATTTTTTTAGTAACATTTTGTTTTATTTTACTGTGCACTTAGCACTCCATCGGGATCCTCTTCCAGCAGTAGCTCTGAACTCTCATTTCTACAAGCACAGGTAAACAGTTACCTTTTTAAAAGTTCCAGGCTTAGCGCATTGCAATAAAAAGGCGGGCAGGCATACAAGGTGGCCAGCTACAAAGCAAGTTATTAACAGCACCAGGAAAAAAAAGCAAGTTATTTTTCATGCTGTAACATATGCCGCCACCCAGAAGCATCTAAAGCAGGAAGCATTTAATTCTGCTTTATGAGATATCATAGCTGGACTCTGTATACAAGTTAAGAAAAAAACAATAATACATGAAACAACAACTCTGTAAGCATTAACAACAAATCCTACCAAGTATGGCAATTTGGGGGCTGTGTTTCTGTCCTCAGTCTGACTTTGCAAAAACTATATTCTTCGCTGTATACTGTAATTGCCATGCAATATTGCATCACCATTCCTGTGTCTGTGGCAGACACGGGGAAGAGGGTGTGGTATGGAAGTGCCTACCTTAATTCAATAAAGCGCAACAAAAAGAAATACCTGCACTCTGAGGTGCTTTCACATGCAAAGTCTTCCAGAGATAACTATTCCAGTTCAGATTCCAGATCTGTTTTATGCTCAGTTACTTTCCTACATAACTAAATAGGGAGCAGACCATCAGAATAACCAGACCTGATGAAAGAAAAAGTCATGGCCCTCAAGAGACCGATCCCAACGCAGACAGCCGCTTTGCAGGAGGAGTCAGAACACAATTATGTATATAGACTATTTTTTGTGAAGATCTCTCTATTTTGTGCATTGCGTAGGTTCATACATATTTCCATCTCAGATAATAATCTATTCCTGTGATCTTTAATCTGTTCTGAATTGCTGTATGCAGGGCTGTGCCCTGGAACACAGTGGAGCCCTCTGAAGAATTGAAATGTGGCCTGTGGAGGGTGAACATGCATGGGAGGGCTTCGGGAAGTGAGAGCAGAGATCTTTGTGCCACAAGGTACATCAAACATGAACTCACGCATAAGGAGAACATCCAAGTTCCGCAGATCCCATAGCAGTGGCACTGGAGGCTGATTCACAGATTTGATTCTTTCCCATAAAAACAGATGTCCATCCACACAGGAGGACTGAATCAAACACCAGATTTCAGTTTTCCCTTTTTCAATGACTTGTTTTTTCCCTGCTCATTAGTTTTGAATCAACTGTTTCTGTGGTACTGTAGCACAGGGATTCGACCGTCACCATTAACAGTCTTTTTTTTTTAATTAATTATAGCAATGTTACTTGCATTCTCAAACTTGACTACTGGTAAGTTACCACTGTCGTATTTGGATCCAGAGCACCAGCGCTGCTGTCCATAGCCCTGCAGAACATGCTTCCCATGAAGACACGAGTTAGAACGTGGCTTTATCTCACGAATATGAGCACTCTTCCGCCAGCACTATCAACCTGAGGCACAGCAACCATATGCTATGAACTGCTGACTTCACAGACCACCACGTTACACAAGAAGATTCAGCATTCCTTGAAACCTGAAAAGCAGAATTAGTGGTACTAGAGCAGTCTGCGGCATGGGAAACCTGCGTTTAGTTCCTGCTCTGTCACAAGTTTCTGAGTCACCACAGGCAAGCACTTCCCTGCCTGTTCAAGGTTTTAAAACACTGTAAGTAGCTGCAAGTCTCAGACACCAATGCAAAAGGGAATGAACTAACATGGTAAGGATACTAAATTTACTCTGTAGACCCTTTTCAAATTCACTTCAGGTTAGTAGTAACTAAACATTATTACATGCTAAGTGGCACTACGTTAAATTATTTTTAAATTATTTTAACATCTCAAACTTTAAAGTCAACAATAGCCAAACTGTGATCACTCCTTACTTTCCAGAGAAATGGTTCAAGTCCTGCTCACATATGGAGGCTTCTATTCCTTCCACTATTTTCTACATCAAGAGACAAATTAGAGATGAGACTTTTGCAACATCCTTCTCATTAATTTTATTTTACCTAATCTGAAGGCCTTCTTCCATCAACTCCACATTGACATCCTATGGAGAACAAGTAATAGAAACCTCTCTTTAGGGGAATCCTCGTGTTACCAGAAAATTCTCACAACTTTCCCATGAAGATCCAACCACCCAGCTTTTGAAGCAAATGTTTCATATTCAGCAGAAAAGGAGCTCTCAGGCAAGAGAATTACATTTATTTTCTTATATTCCCATTAAATTCTCTTCAGATTTATCTAAATCACAAAAAAAAACAAAATGGGCTATTTTATGTATTCTTATTGCCTGGGAAATGCTTCATGGCATACAGAATTAAAATTCAGCCATAATCACTCTGAAGTCAGGCTTGAGTCTGTTTCAGAAAATAAAACACAAGATATTACAAATGCTTCAGAAATGACAGGCACAAATACATCTTTCTGCCACTTCATGCTCCCTTTCTCAGCACTTTCTAGATGCAAACATTACTACATCCTTCTCTGCAAAATACCATCCCCTCTTCTGTTACGTAGTTAAAGCAAAACTTAAGTCTATGTTGCAGTGCTTGATCTGGAACACCAAATCCTAACAATGACTCATTAAAGCATAACTGTAAACTTCAGTAATTTTTAAAGTTTTTCTTCTACAAGAGTGTTATAAAGAATGTGTCAGCCCAGAAGATCAAGCATTCAGGAATTAGTTAAGAACAAAGTTGCATAGGTGACTCTCCTCTGCATATGAAGGAACAACCTTCATGAAACAATCTTTTCCCCCTGCTCAACTCATTTGGCAGAAGAGCATGTGTATACACATGGAAGAAGTACAATTGCACAAAGAACAGCAGTTTTTCTTTAAATTGAACACCTGATTTAAAATAAAACCAGGGCAGCAGCTGTTTTTGACATGCATCAAAATGCTCTTAGAATTACTGCTTCACAGGTGCTGTTTTAGAAAAATGTCCATCTAAAGTTCTGTTATGAAATGCGTACTTTTATTTGTAAAACATCGTTTTTAATGGTATTAATGATATACTTGACCTAGCACGAAGCCAAACTAAAATTTTACAGTACACCATCAACATCTGCCAGCCAAATTATCCCCTAGTCACACCTGTGCAACCAGTCTTCAAATTACATCCTTGGCGTACTTGCATAATCGCACAGATATCAGCCGTGGAGAGCTGAGCCATACACAAATCTAACTCTCAACTGCATTGACACTTTCACACTCCAGAATGGGAGGAAAATTCCTGTGAATTGAACTCACTTCGTAACTCTAATGATTTTACATATATACACACGTATATATGTGTGAATATTTTTCAAAATCAATACATAGAGATCATAGTTATATTAATTCAGTAATCAAAGGATTAGCTAGGAAGAGCATTTTCACTGCTTTTAACTGTAAAAACTCACATCAATTAAAAAAAAAAAAGATTTAATTAAACGAGAAGTTTACCACATGTACCTTAAAATGGGATAATATGTGTCAACACTCAAATGTATATGATAGTATGCTGCAAATATGATCTCCAAAACAACACTAGGTAAATTAAGAAGATACCTGATCCTAAGACTAGCAAATTCTGAGGCCTATGTCTGGTCAAAACAACCTACCAGCACCACCAAAATGGTCCATTTTCATAGACCAGAGGCCTGGAGTAAGGTCCGGGTGCTAAGCTGATACAATGAGTTATGGACGCTATTTTTTCAAAGAGAAAGTAGCATTGTTACACACTTTAAAGGCTATTAAATATCTTAATAGCACTTTTAAGAACTGCTCAGTTACATATTTGTTAAGAGCCTTCAGATAGCATTACAAACAATTAAAGAAAATGGTTTATCTACAGTACAAAGAACACTCCACCAGATACAGGCTTCATGGCTCCAGACACGTGCACGCAGCGTGTCAGAGTGCAATTCCACCATTTCTGCAAGGAACAAAAGCAAGCTGCCACCCAAAGGGACGGCTGTGCTGCCTGTCTTTCACACACTGGTCTCCTCTCTGTTTAAGGTAACGCATTCAGTAAAATCAGTCTTGCACAACTACGTGAGTGCTTACACTGGCACAAAGAAGACACCAAAAACTAGCCAGCAATGGAGGGCAAGACTCTCGGCTGTAAGTCTGCACTTAGACCGACCCCACGTGCTCCTAGGAGAGAGGATGACTTCTCTTGCAGCAGCACTGGCTCTTATGTTGCCATGCCGCAAGCTGTTCTGGGAAGCAAACCAGGTAATAGTTACCCATTTCTCACAGGTGACTGATTGGTTTTCAACTAAACCTGGAACTGAAACAGGCCTGTTTCACATTCACGTTGGTGCCAGCTTCACTGCCAGTGATAACACCGCTGTTACCACAGTAGCGTTATCACTGGCATCCTGCTCGGAGACTGTCTTCAGGTGCTGCAGAACCGTGCCCTCAGCGCAGGCCAGCTAGCTCAGCACTACATCTTCTGCTACTTCTTTTCTAGCAGTGATGTGTCAACAGCAACTTATCGTGTCGTTTAGAAATAAAGCTATCTGACTTCATATCACTACCGACATCACATCATAGCATAAAGCAACATGTACTGAGATTTACAAACCAACTTATAAACCTAATTATTTCAGTTATCAACCCCTTACAAAAAGCAGAAAACACAGAACCTTTTCTCATAACAGATCTGTGATACAGAGTCAAACAACAAGATAAGCCTTTAAATACACCTACATTTCTAGGCTAAACATCCAGCGATTTTTACATAAATGAATTTATTTTCAGGCTTTCCCTCCTCTAATTTAACACCAAGTTGCTTTAAAATACTCCCCTCTAGTCAAAACCTTTTCAATCTTTTGACAATCTGCACATTAGAAAAACTTAACATACAATTTTCCTTCATATATATTTTTCCTTTGACATATTTCAACTTTACATGTGTTTGAGAATAACTCTTAAAAAGCATGACATTGTAAATGCTCCTCCTTGACAGCACTCAAAATACAAACACTGGAAAGCCACTTCAGTCTTGCAAAGACTAAATGAATTTTTGCTCTGTTTAGCTCTATCCGTGAGAAATGTAGGAAGGAATATCAAAATACGAATTGATAGATTTTTATACCACAGACACCAAAGTTCAAAGAATTACTGTTTCACGTTAAAGGAGCTGATAACTACTTCTCTAAGCAACAGAAGCTACTGTAACACACTGCTTTTCGTGTCTCAGGAAGGTCACCGATTGTTATAAGAAAAAAAACAAACAACTGTTTCTAGGTAAAGCAAACAAAAAACGAAATGGTTGACAACAACTGTCAGGAGGTGAATTTGCTGTTCTAGATCAATTTCCCTGCAGAAATATGTATACAGTATTTCTTTAATGCATTTCCTGATGCAAAAAGACAAATACAATTGTCACCACTCAAATATTTTACTTCCCTACTGAAAGCACAGCCCAAATCAGCTTCTGTGCTCAGCTCTCAGCACTATGCTTCTACAAAGAGAAACAAGTCAAAATCAGAAACGCACCATTTGGTTAACTGTAATTATCTAGCACTTTATCAGATTAAAGTACTGTATTAGTAACCAAATCTCTCATTACTCCTGTAATAGCAAAAAGAATCACCATTTTATAGATTAACTCAAACCGGAATATACTTAAAATAGTTGTCCAGGGCTTTACAGAAACACAGCAGGCTCTCTGGCCTAGAACATGTGCGTTACGTGTGTGTGTGTGTATCTATAAGAAGTGTGGCATAAAACTAGAGAGTATTAATGGAAGCATTAATGACAGGTTTTGTCTTTACCGAGCATAGCTCACGTCTGAACACTGTAGCACGGTAGCAAATAACCTCAAGTCAATGACTTGGAAAGATCTGTTACAAACAGTTGGGAACTAAGAGGAAAAACTCAGGTAAACCTGCAATACCAAGTCACAGTGACCAGTATTTGTCTCTCTCTCTCTCTCCCCATTTTTAGTCCACCACGTGATATCATACACAGAGAACACAGACCCAAATTGCATTTCTGTCCTGACACTGTTTAAGATGTTAACAGTACGTGCACTTTGAAACAGTGTAAATTGCCTGTAAGTTTTCTTATTAATGCAAAACATTTTATTAAAGGTAAAAATGTCTTTACTTGCAGCGTATTTCTGCTAAGGGATATCTCCTACTATTTCTTTATCCCCACAAATATTTTTCACTTTTCTTAATACCATTTTTCCTTAAAAACAAAAAATAGCCAGTAACATGATGTCCTGCATATACAATGTTCATGTTTAATACAGCAAACTTCAGAGAAGAAATCCTGAACTGTGGGCCTTAACAGATGGCTGAGATGACTAGCGCTTGCTGGTGCCCTCACAGGGTACTTCACTGCCACTGGAGCACTTAACCAGGGATTCAGGGAACTCTGCAGTCAACAGCTGGAAACACCATTTTTACCTCAGCTGTTCGCAGGCTGGGAACGTGCACCACAACTGCATAACCGAGTTCCTTATGTGTGTCCAGGGTTTCAGATACTGTTGATTTACCTTGATCCTTCTGGTTCAGGTTAGCTCCCAAAAATGAGACAACCACTAAAGCAAAACACCCAAGGATAACATATTTGGCACAACTTAGTCCAGCTTCTAAAGCTAACAGTTAGAAGTGCAGAAACAATGTTACAAGCAGAAAAATAAAACAAAGCTCTTTTAATTTACAATTAAGAACGCCACATTTCTCTTAAGAGTTGTAAGGATAGTCTTCCAAGATGTGAGTACCAGAGCTCGCTCGTGAAACTGTCCCACTTGATTTCTTTGAGTGTTCAGACCAGGACGAGTTGCTTCTGATACAAACTCACCCATGCTCCCCTCTCTTGTGCATTACAAGCAGGTGTCTTTGATATCCGACTAGTAATACTTTCTCAGTTTGCACTAAGCAGACAACAGCAATAATGCTCTTGCTTCAGTACAGAAAGCACTTCAGCTATCTAAAATATTTACTTTCCTTAGTTCACACCTAGTTAGCTGGAGCCACTGGATTTCTGAGCTAACTCCTCTAGTACAGTCCAACACTACAGTATTAGAACCCTACCAACACAACCGATAAATTAATGGATACTGTACTCTGTGCATGCTTTCAGGATGAAAACACTCATCATCTCATCAGTATTAGCATTCTTAGGTCACAACAGGCTCCTAGAAGTATACTAGCGAAAGCCTTGTGCTTTCCTGCACTTCTCACTACTGTGAAAAGTGTTGAAGGCAATTACAAATGTGAGTTTCCACTGCAGTTTGTGTAATTATTGTTTCTAGAACTCAGTTTCAACATCAGTGTTGCAGCACAGAACAAGTGATAAAACCTGATCCGATCCAATTTCTTCTTTAGGTACACTCCCCGAAGTTGTTTTCTGCAGCAGAGACCTAGCCCAGAGGTCTGAATTTCACCCTAATATCAGCCTCAGTGTTGGAGCACCTGTACTCCAGTACCCCAAATCTTGAAGACCAGCTGGAAGATCTCAGGGCTGAGAAGAGCCCCTTCCCTTTTTCCTCCCCCTCTGGAATGCACCGTGCTCGCCTCAGAGCTTAGGAGGGAGATAAAGAGACAACTGAAACCACGCTCCTGCATGTGGAACGTCCCGTGTCCTTCATGACCTAGTCCAATTAGCTACGAGCCTCCTAATATCCACTCATCTGCCACCTTAAACAAATTAACTCACTTTATCTATTTATTTAGCGCATAAGTAAACGGCTCGTTACAGAGGGACGGCAGCGTTCACCGAGACTGCTTGAAGCAGAGCCGGAGCGCACCGCAGGAACACGGCGCAGCTTCACGAGCAAAACGTGCGGCGGCAATAGGCGAAAGGGCCGCGAGCGCAGCGCTGGAGCAGTCCCTGAGCTCCCCTCCCCTCCCCGCCGCGCTGCCCAACAAACGCTATTGTTTCCCAGCCGGGGGTAACCCGGGGGGGCGCAGGGGCCGGAGCCGCGGCCCCCCCGCCGTTAAGCTGGGCGGGCGGCACGGCCCCGCCGGGCTGGAGCCTTGGCGGCGCGGCCGGGCCCGGTTCCTCCCGCGGCCGCTTCCCGCAGCGCCTGGGCCGGGCGCGCAGGCCCCGGGCCGCCCCCGGCCCCCGCTGACCTTGGCCGCGCCGCTCCGCTCGCACAAAGCGCGGCCGGGCCGGGCCGGGCCCACAAAGGGGCAGCCCCGGGCGCGCAGGCCCGGGCCCGGCCTCCGCCCGCCGCACAATGGCCTCGCTCCCTCCCTCCCTCCCCGTAGGCCCGGCCGGGCGGCAGCAGCAGCAGCAGCAGCGGCAGGGCCCCGCCGCCCGCCCGGGCTGCGCTTAGGCCGCGCCGGGGCCTCGCGCGGGCAGCGGCCTGCGGGGCCTGCGGGGCCTCCCCGCGCCTCCCCTGCCCTCCCGCCGCCGCCGCGGGCCGCTCACCTGCGGGCGCCGGGCTGGGCGGGACCCCGCTGCGGCGGCCTGGCTCCGCGGATGGCGACGGGGCTGCGCGGCTCTCGCCCAGACGCTGGTGCCCGGCCCGAGCCCGCGGCGCGCTCCCAGCCGCCCGACGAGACACCGCCACGGGGGCGCGCCAGCTGCGGCGGAGCTCGGCTGCCTCCCTGCCTGCTGCTGCCAGGCGCGCTCCCGAGGCGGGCGGGCGGAGGCGCGCGCCCGGCGGCGTCCCCGTTCTTCCCCCCCCTTCCCCTGCCCCCGCCCCCGCCGCCCCGCGCACGCGCACCCGGCGGCGCCGCGCGGCCCGGGCTCGCCCCGCTGCCGGCACGGGGCCGGCGGCGCCGGGGGAACAAAGGCCGCGGCCCCCCTGAGGCACCGGGCCCGCGGAGCGATCCGGGGCAGCCCAAGTCAGCGCAGGCACCAGGCCCCGGGCTCGGCTACGGCGGCTGTTCTGCCAGAGGAGAGCCCGCGGTTATCGCATTTTCAAAACAATATTTATTTATTTATTTATTTTCTCCTGAGTGACCAAGCACTTTCTTGGTTGGCTGAATTGGGCACCCAGCGGGTTCTCAGTACCCTGCTCACAGCTTTCAGTGACCAGGCAGCACGGCTTTTTGTGTAACGTCCCTACGTCGCCCTGCCCCTTCTGCTCTGACTCGGAGGTTTTTAGGACCAGCTTTAAAGCCGCCTCTCAGCAGTGCATCGCTGTAGTGCTGCGGCACAACGTGCATCGAGCCCCCTTTGAGATCCTTCCCAAGCGTGCTACTACCGATTGCCAAAGAACAACAGCTACAGGAGTAAAACTTATCTGCACCTGCTTTCTTCCTGCACATCTCGAAGCTGTGCGGTGTGCTGCCTGAGCCTTCTCCTCAAGCCCTCACGAGGAGGCATGCACATAGCAACAACTGCTACCCATGGGGTTGACTTAGTGCATGCTGAAGGAAATACATCACGATGAAGTATTAGTTTTGTTGAGTAAGGACACGTGCCCAAAGGAACACATTATCCATAGTAGAGGCTTTTTTTCCAACTTTGATTTCAGTGCAGAGTAAGGCCAGGCATTTGATGTATTTTTAAACATACAGAAGTCTATTCAGTACTGGAAACTTCAACAAAGGTAGTTCCTCATAGACAAAGAGGGGAAAAAAAAGCTTCCCTAGCAGTGGCAATTACTGTTTTTAGACAGGAGAACCAGAATGCTTATCATTTCCAGCAGTCTGGGTGGTTTATTACAAAGTATATCTGTGGTTGAGGCTTTAATCCTGCAAACATGCACTAACATTTTGCTTTAAAAACAAAAAAAAAAAGTCTCACAGTCCTGTATCAGATCGATGCCTTGCTGTTTTATAAGCATTATTAAACATTTGCCTTTCACGGAATAGAAATTACTTCCTTGAGCAGTGAAACTAATTAAGCCCAGTTTCTATGGGACTTTTATCCTACCTCTTTCCTCACCACAATATCCTCCCACTTTGCTCCTGTGTTCTTGCTGCTGAAACGCCTCCAGCTTCCCCACGTCTGCACCCTTCTCAGTGCCCGGCTCGCTCATGCCTGTAACTAACAGCTGCCCCAGAGGGAGCCACCCAATGCAGCTGTGCGCATGCACCCACTGGTCCGTCACCCAGCTCACCTCTGTGCATCTCTGCAGCAGGCAGACCAAGGAGTTCACATTCCCCTCCTCTCAAGAGGACCCTGTATTTCAGCCTGGATTCACTATATTTTAACATTTCTCAAGAAAGGCAAAAGTTGAGGCTTGTTCCTCTCAAACTGAGGTGAAATTAGCCCACAGGTTCAAAAGTCAGCAGTGAGGGCTTAATAGAATAGACCCTATAGCAAGATTTCATGGGCCCCATTACAGTAGGAAATCAGGGTAAAAAATGTCCGAAAGGCATGTTAAAAGGTCATATAATCCATCTTCCTGCTGCAAGGTAGAATCAACTGTGCCTTCTTTATTCCTGACAAATGTTTGTCTCAGCAGCTCATTTAAAAAAAAAAAAAAAAAAAAAAAAAAAACACCCTCCTGTAGTAGAAATTTCAAAATGTGCCTTCTAAAGCCTGTTCTGTAGTGTTTATCTTCCTTACCATTGTTTCTCCCCACATATAACCTGAGTCTCCCATTTTAACTCCAGCCCATTCATAGAATGCTTCAGTGAACACAAAGAGTTTTTCCTCTGCTCTATTTTTGAAGACTCTAATCTTCAGTAAATTACATCAGTTCCCTTCCATCCATAGGTCACCACTGCAAGGCCTCTGATTATTCTTGTCTTTTTTTCCCTGCAACGGTTCCTTTTATTCTTTTTTTGACTATCGTTCTGGGAACTGGACACAGCACTCCCACTGAGGCCCTTTTAAATGCTGAGTAATAAAGGCTGACTCTATGGAGATGCTGCTAAATTAGCAGTATCAGTCAATGTTATAATTGCAAATTGAGGTTGGTCTTTTTAACATCAAGTTTTAATAATTATTAATCTAATGAGAATTTCTGTATGCATTGTTTAGTAAGAAAATAATTTATTGTCACTATGGAAGTGTAAGATACCACTGCTTGATAGAGTTATATACATGTAGACCTGTAGTCTAACGGGATTACCATGTTTCCTTACTGGACAAAAGCATCCATAAGTCTTAAGTTTCACACTAAGATATAATAAAGTGTTTTTTCTCTAAAATTTAGACAATATTATTTCTTAAAATATTATTTTGTATTTATTAAAATGGATAAACTGATTCACACTTCGTTGCTTTAATATTTTTGAAATTCATGTATATTATTTAATACACATGAGATTTTAAGTGGCATTTAAGTTATTAGTTCTGTGTTTATGTAAAACTCATTCTTTATTTCGAGACTGAAGATGGTATTACCAGCTCTATTCTCTAGATAACAGTGTATTAGCAACACATGGTAGCATTCTCTTGAGCTTTAGAAATACGATTGCTAATGGTTGCTGAACTGGATACTCAGATTTTGTGGCTGTATCTGGTTTCTTGGGCAGAAGCACTGCTTCTGAGCATTCGTAGTAACACTTGATCCTGGTAGCTAAGTGCCTAAGTCCTAAGCAAAGCACACAAAAATAAACTATTTTGTAAGCTTGCATGTAATATCACTGAAGCCAGCAAAAATACACATAAGTGAACTTTCTCCTTACAGCACTTTAGAGTGTCTAAAAGTAATTGAAGAATTGATTTTCGCCCAGTTTTGTATATCTGATTTTTAGTGCTTTTTTTTTTTTTTTGCATTGAAATTAGAACATTCAGCCATTAAGAAAAATGAGTACATAGGTCCAACAAAACACAATCATTTTGAGACTTGAGTAAGAGAAGTACCTGGACGTAACATTGTATACTTCTTACAAATTTGTGACTACACAAATTACAAAAGGAGATCTAAGATAATCATTCCTAAAAGTACTAAATATAGCATGATTTTACAAGAAAAAAATACTGTCCTTCATATGGAAAGTGATACATGCTATTTACAAAAATAAAAATATTTTTATCCTTTTTGTCTAAACAACTAATATCTTCTTCTTACATCTTAGCACATTAGATGCATTAGTTGGGATTTCTGCAGTCCACAATTGCCCAGTATCACAGAAACAAAAAATGACAAACTTTCAAAGTTTGTCTCAAACATTCAGTAGGGCTCTTAAAGACAGTAATACTGATTAAGATGGAAGACCAGTTATTGATCTCTGCTATCTCCCCTCCCCCCTCATCTATATTCTTCATTTCACAGGCTTCAAAACACCTACAGGTCCCAACCATTTGTTTGGGAACTTTCTGATGGCAAACAAACTCAATTAAGTGGAAGAATAGCACAACTACTTAGAGCAGTTCATTAAAAAATAAATAAAAATCTTACTTTTTCAGGTAAACGTTGATATCTGTTTTCATCCAATCATGCTTTTTCCTACAGAAATAACGTTCTGAACTGACAAGAACTTCACAAAAAAGCAGTTTGGGGTTACATTGAAGAGCTTCATATATAGACTGTTGAACTAAACATCATTTGTAAGGAAGCACAGATTCTCTGAAACATGTATGATAACCTACTCTTAATTGCAAAGCTTCACATATGTATAGCGTTGTCGACTCCTATAATTATATTGATAAATACTTAATATGACACAAGGCCCGTTTTTCTTCCTGCAAGGATTTCTTTAACATTGTTGGCATTGAAGTTGCTCCCTCAAATTTGGTTTCTACTAGAAAAAGGGAACAAAGCCTTCAAAAAGCAGAAGCTAAAGTTTCAAAAAGTTAAAAAAAAATCCCAAATTTGGTATTTTAAATAGATTCAAAATGAAGTATTTATTAATGTTATGTTAGACTGGTTGGATTAGACAGTCCTGATGCACCAGTTGACTCCATTGGATATATAGAAAACACGTTATAGTCTATTGTTAATTACTGAGCAGCTATGTACAAAGTCTTCAAACATTTAAAACAAAGCCTGAAAAAGTACCAGATTGTACTTAATAGTTATTATAATTGACTAATTTAACTGATATCAGTTATTTTGTAGAGAAAGATTTTCTGCATTTTATTTAACTTCATAAATTTGATTTATTTACGATTTATGTCCTTTTGCAGAATTTATAAAAACCCGAAATTAAAAGAAGAGGAATAAGGCAGTTTTTATAGAAAGATAAAGGGAAGACACAATAATTTTTAGGTTAGCTATAGACACAGAGTTAGGGATGCATAAAAACAATCTTATTAAATTGGAAAAAAAATGCTAAATGCTTTTAAAAAGTTATTCTGTGGAAGAAAAGGTGCCTTTACACTCTTTAAATCAGATATGTATATTACAGAAGCATTTTCAGAACTGTAGATTTCATACAATACCAGATCTACTAACTCTTCAGAAGCACTGTATAGTTATATAAGACTTGCCTTTTACCCCAGCCTCATCCTTTCTGGTAACAGCCAGCGGCTTGACATTTTGTAGATATCCTAGCATACAGAAAACATAGAATTAGCTTGCACGTGTTTTTTTTCCTTCCCTTTATGTAACATTTATTTAAAAATAAATATTAAAAACCTATCAACTAATAGTAACTCTAGCAACTCTGATATGTTATGGAGCTCCACAGAAATATTTGTGATCATCATATCTCTAGACAATTGTTATCTTGCTATTTTAAGTAGGAAACAAGTGGCTGTCTGCCCATATGGGTGAAGTAATTCATCTAAATTCTGCTTTAGAACAACAAGCTCTGATTTTTCAAGACAGTAGTAGTACACTATTAGCAACACAAGAGCCAACACAAGCACTGTCCTCCTGAGAATCAGTACGAATCCAGAGAGAGACTTAGAACCATCAAGTTCTTCTGCAAGAGTCCATAACTAGTCATTAGGCAAAATACAATTCCAGTCAGCACTGACCTGTTTTAGATTACAACTGCCTAACTAAATTTAAAAGCCTTTAAAACCAATTAAAATCTCCCAAATCACCCAGTTCTTATATATGTAAATATGCAGTCTTCATTTGACTCCTGAGTAAAGAAAGAAATGTGTAATTATATAGCATTTAAAATTGTTTAACATTGGAAAATTTCTGTGGACACGTAGCACACAGAACTATATATAAATTCATAACTGTGTAACAATTCAATACATCAATTACAAGATGAAAAAGTGATTCTAAAATAACATGAAACTTCCATAATAACTTTCTCTCATTTTGAGATTTAAATGTCTTTAGTACAGTTGAACAAGATAAGGTGTTTTTGAGGGTTTTCTTTGGCAAGGTTTTTGGAGGTTATGCCTGGGTGGAACAAATCAGTCTTGCACCATGACCTAAGAAAAACGTAACTGGGCAGTGGTAGGCAATTAGAAACAATACCAAGAAATAAGCCATCTGTTAAATAAATAAATAAATATGTTGACGTCAGAGACAATTACCAGATTTTTTTTTTTTCTGAAAGGCGAACTGTATAGAGATAATCAAGTGCTAGCTAAAGCCTAAATGTTATGTATAAAGTTCTCAAATACCTTTAATTTAACCCAGAAGCAAACAACAAGCAGTGTACACAAACATCTTTAGCTACTAGCACAAATATGTAATTTTTCAAAGAGGTACTGAGACCCATACTGAGCTTCAGTATAAGCAGTTCCTATCTGAATTCTTGCAGGTTTTGTTATGTTATATTGCTACTCATGGTTCAGGCAAACAGCCAAAGTTTATAGCCTTCCTAAAACATTTCAATCAGGGGAGACCTGTATAGGATTTAGGTGGGTCTTTGGCATAAGCCTATTTATTCAAGAGATTGCTTCCCTGAACATACTGAAGGGAAAAGGAGAGCAGCATCGCTTTCCTTGCTTACAAATTCTTTTTGTGCTTTTGTAAAATACTTCTGACAGAGGCTCATGGCTGCTCTTCAAGTTTTCTGATAAGAAAAAGCACATTAATCCCCATTTCTATGCTTGCAACCAGTTTCCTAAGGCACACGATTAACACCTCACTCCGGCCCTGCCACATTTACCAGTTCCCACTGTTCTGGCTCCCCCACCACACATGAATGTTGCATTGTTCCTGCTTAGCCCTTACTGACTGACTGTGCCCAGGCCCATGACTGAGCACAGTCACGAACATTTGCCAGAATAACAGCACTTTGAGAACACCTCCAAAGAAAATGGTCATGCTTCCACCCCCCACCTTCCTCTCACCATACAAACAGGGACAAAGTGTCCTGTTTTTCATTTTCTGCATGAATCAGTAAGAATGAGAGCACCAGCATGGGGAGGCCTGGACAAAGCAGTGAGGTTTGCATTCAGCTTTAAGGGAAGGGAGATTAGGGAGGTTTGGTTTGTCCTCGTTAGTAACAGTTTTTCAGCAGACCTGGGGTGGGCAACAAGATCATACACTACAGTAAGGGTCACTTGATTCCCATTCTTGTCCACGCTTTGAATGTGTTCAGAAATCATTGCCGCTCACAAGAATGTCTCGTCACCGGAAACACATCAAGTCACGCACAGGCTAAATATAACACCTTACATCAGGTGCTCTGGAAACAGTACAAAGCCAGGGTCTTTATTACGAGGTGGCCTTTGTCATGCAACATTCCTCTTCATTTTGCTGGGGGTTTAGTCTGAGCAGACACCACTGAGCGTAATGAGGATTACAAAATCGGAGGGGATGCCTCACTGAAGAAGCTGTGGGCCACAAAGAAATCTGATTATGTGCTTTATCCCTGACACTTCTGATTTACCAGAGAAGAAGGAAAATTACCAGAGACAACATTCTGTTTTTCACACCTGAGAACAGATAAGGCTTGAGACATTATAATGTTCTTTGATAGTGTGCCTATTTTATACTGCAATTGGGGTTTTTCACGCTACTGTGATACCATTTACCATCAGAGCACCCCTCGTTCCCAGCCCTTCCCTTCTGCCAGTACTGCACAGGAAAGCTTTTGACTCACAGGCTTCCTTTTACTCAGTGAGCTCATTAAAACACCGTTATCCTTGGGCTCAAGTGATTTTATTTATTTATTTTTTAAACAGCCTGGTTTTCAACAAGGTAATTTGAATAATGTAATATGACAAGAACAGGTTAGCCATCCCATTTGGTACGGTGACACTGGACATAAATAATGCCACTGTAATGTTCTCCGCTGGATTTTTATTATTATTGTGGTTCTGTGTGTTTTATTTTTTTCATCTTTTTTTTCTCAATTCTGTGAAAATGACATCTCTTCGGTTGAAGTGAAAGACTTTTTTTTTTTAATGATTAGGCTTCATCCATTAAAGATTAAGCATATGCACAAAAGCAAACCTAAAATTATGTACACTCTTAGATAGCTATAAATAAATCTATGCTTGTTTTGATTATTTCATGCATTTGCTTAAAATGAAAAGCTCTCGGGAAGATCATACATTTACAGAGCTGCCTGAGAGAAAATTTATAGCTTGTCAGCTGCATAAAGATATCATCTTCCAAAGTATTTTTGGGTGACACGGTAACAACATTCAATAAGATGTTAAACAGAAATCCTTTGCTAGCTCTGCCTGTGTTCACTGTGATACTGTTTAGAAGTTTATGTACTTTCATTTCAATAAAAAATAATTTGAAAATAGAAATACTTTTTTTTTTTTTTTTTTAATTATGGTGCAAATCCTGCCCTGTTAGCCCAGCAGGGATGAGGAGAAGCATTATATAGTACATCCATTGCCACATAGATCCCACAAGCCAGGACTGAATTCCAGCAGGCACACCCCAGGGAGGCACTTCAAGACATGATAAAATACCGTAACTTTGTCTGCCTGCACAGCCTTACATACAGTGCTGGGAAAACCTACAGTATCAACATCATCTTCTAAATAATCTGCAATTGAAGGTATATCCAGCAGAAGTCTGCAACAGTCTCAATTTTCCTATTTCTTAATGTATTATTGTAACCCAGGCTTCCTTACATATTTATGAAGGGAGTACCAAAGGAGAAAAAAAAAAAAAAAAAAAAAAACATTCAGAAGAACATAAGCTATTCAACACGGGAATTTCTTGCTGTAGAACTGTTCTTGCTGCTGACCATAGAAATTTTGGACTAGTGGTAGGGAAAGCTACTGCCATCGCAACAAAATCAATCATCCGTGTATGTATCCTGAAGTACACTACTTGGAGACCAATTTCAAATAAATTAACTCCAATAGTTTCAACAAACGTGTCTGTCCCTTTAGTCATCACATTGTAGACAATTTTCACAACCAATAAATTTCATCTGTGAGCTTTCAATAAACAACCCTTGTAGGTGGTACAAAGGCAAGCCCTGGAATGTGACCTATCCTGGTAACCAACCAACGCAGCGTCTTCCCAGCTGCACATCAAAGCAGCTGTAAAACTGCTTTTAGCAAGGAAATAGAGTTCATATGAAAAATCCAACTAATTTTCCCTATCCAAATTCTCCTCGTCATTGACCCTAAAGTTCATATAGTGCTGCATCTAAAGTAATTTGTATTTATTTAGAAGAGAAATTCCTGTGCATTCCTGAATGGCAGAAAGAACTTGATTCCAACTACGAAATCTGCCACCTCTCCTCATTTCCTATGCCATTTTGACTATTTTGCACCCTTTTGCAATGACTGTTCTCTTGCAGGGTTTTAATCTACTGTTCAGGATCAACTGCTAGTATTGCACATTGCATTTTTCAGGGTTGCAGATCTCTCTTATTCTCCTTAGCTAGCAATTTTATCAAGATCTACATTAAGCTATGGCCACTTTGCCCTCTTCCTCCTTTTTTTACTGCATTTTATGGTGTTTGCCATAAGCTCCCCCTTTTTCCCAATATTGTCATCACCTTCTTGATTGCTGACTAACAATTAGACATTGAAAAAGCAAAAGGGTATCTGGGGTTGCTACCAAGGAGAAGGTACCCCCTGGGAATGAAAACAACCCAGGGCTGCTGCATCTGCTGGATTCTAATGGAAATGAATTTAATTTAGCTAGAGGATAGACATTGGGCCTTATTAGTGCCAGAGGCCATCTAAAGTGTGTGCATGTTTATAATAAATCCTCACAAACTATTTTAAATTTCATTCATCTTTGGAGCTTTCTAGCTTTGATATAACACGGTGCTTAATGAAGCCATAACAAAACCCTTTCACTATGCATTTTTTTTTTCCCCCAATATGGCTTTATGCAATGCAACCTGGCTACCAGCACCAGTGAAAGCTGTGTGGCCAGGGTGGACACCTGTTTATGTCAGTAGTGCTAAATACACTGTCTCAGCAGCCTAAGCTTGCATGCCTCAAACTGGTAACAGTATTTAAAATACTATACCCAAGACCTGCTTACCCTAAACAGGGTGATAAAAAGATTACCTCACACCCAAGAAAGGAAACAAATTTCTATCGAGTTCATCAATACAAATTAAGCAGGGAGGTTATCAATTACAACCTCTCGTACTGATGGAGGGTTAAAAGCAAGCAAAAAGTGATGCTCGCTCCTAAAATTCTTCACCTGAGAGAAGCACTTTCCTAAACCATTCCCAGTTTATTACCTTAGCCATTCCCATTTTCTCACCTAGAGTTCTGAGCTGCAGTTGCAATGACAGTGCATGTTGACCTGGCCTACGGGTGTTAAAACACTACAGAACTAGCTAACTTCAGACAGAAGCCCTAAGAAAGGCTCATTTCTCTGCTTTCCAGATCAATTGCCATATGCAATTTTTGCGTAGCAGAAGAAATTAACTCAGACCAAGTGCAATAACTGTGCTATTAGCCATACAGAGAAGTTACAACGGTAACACAAAAATATCATCTGACAGATGTTATTACTACAAGAGAATTAACTCTAACATAAACGATGAGTAATCTATTCCGTATGCAGTATATTGTGTTAGCAACCCACCAACATTCATTTAGCCAGGCCTTATCTGGGAATACCCTTTTCAATGTGCCCCCTTTGTACATGCTTAATACACACAGTACCAATCTTCCATATTCTAGACTATCCCAAATTCAGACAATTAACAACAGAAGCAGAACAGGACCTGGAACACTCTGTCTCTATTCTTAAGAGCACAGTCTGTGTGTCCCAGGGGAGGATGGAATAGTTGCTGCACTTCCCCAATTGCAATTTTTCCCTTGTTTCCAAAGCATACAGGAAAAGACCACCAGCATGTTTGATTTGCTTTGATTTTTTTTTGATTTTGTATCCCCCCCTCTATGACAAATGACAACTGACCACCTCTCAAATTACAGCATGCTAAAGTGAATTATACAAAACCACATCAACTGGATTTTCAGATATCTTGATCATGATTTCCTACTTTTATTTGCATAGCCTTAATAATATCAAGACCAGCTTCACACCAGGCTAAGTTACACAGCTAATTCTTTTATTAAAAGCACCCATGTTTGTAATTCATAATCATACGCCAGGGTTGCAGTATGCCAGTTTTTGAATGAGCATACAATTGGAAGGAGAGTTCCTGCCCCATAGAGCTCATTATGTAAGATGTAAGAGAGAAAGGAAAATTCAGCCAAAAGAAAGCAGCAAGACAATAAGAGCTAGCAATATAGGAAGTAGTTACAGTATACTGACATCCTGATATTTATCCTCTATTTTGTAGGTGTGACAAAAAAAGTTTACTGTGTTTTGAATGAAAACAACAGTTTTGCAGATGTGCAAGACCTATTTTGAAGCATGAAAAGCAAAACAGAAAAACATGAATATTTTAACTGAGTAATTAAAATAGAAATACACAGATCATACTGTGTTGAGATTATTGAAGGAAGCATTTAACTACTCAGTACCAGAGGTAACAGTAAAGGACATGCTGCGAATGGATTTAAGGAGGAGGATAGTTTGTTTGTTTGATGCAATATGTAAAACAGAACCATATGATCTCAGAAAGGGATCATATTCCCAAAGTCACTGTCTAGAGGGGGGAAACACATTTTAGCAAGGCAGACAGCAGCAGAGAGAAGTACCAGAATATGTTCATCTACTATGAAGCACAGATGCGTGATCTTAAAAATACATTATTTTTTTCCTGGCTGACATGCTGTATCCATTGAGAAGCAGTGAATTATAGTGCTGAGAGTCAACCCTCCCGGTGTGGCTTCGGAAGGCATTTCACATTCACCAGTTACACATTTAAACGGAAGAATCCCCTGGCATCACCACTGGCTTACACACAGCTTCACTTGTACATACTCCATTCTTCATGAGGTGCCCCCACCAGCCATGTAATATTACTTAGTGGAGAGAAATCAGCAAGGCTTCTCTGCTGTTTCTTAGTAAGACAAGGCTTCTCTTTCCTCTGGGTCCTACCATTTCCTTTTTGCTACTTTATGTCCTGAGGCACAAAAGAGCAGCAGCTGCCTTTCATTGTAATCCTCTGCTGGCTGTGGGGAGTAGTTTTCATGCTTGATGCATATAAGACCATCATTAGGAAAGAGACGTTTTAGCCATAAAACCTCCTTGGTTTGGGAAAAGATAAGGTTATTTCTTTGGTTACATCTTTGTGTTATGCCTTCTCCACTTGCTGAAGGTCTAGGCTGAATTTCATCTTCTGCAGAAGCAGAGCTTTGTATGTTTATGCTTCTGCATAAACAGTTACACAGAACATACACAGGAGCACTTCCAGCTTATACAAGGCCTTGGGATTCCCAAAGCATTAGAATTGTGTGAACAGCAGGAACATTTGTACCCCATTTGTGCTACAGGAACACAGCCCTTTACTGTCTCTGCAGCAGACATGAAGGAAGATTTGAGGGCCAAGCATGAACAGATGAGCTGTAGCTGAACAGATCTCCCAGGCTAACTCATACATGGCATTGAGAACTGCAGGTATTTCTGTCCCTCTGATGGTGGTGCAGTGGTGAACAAAAAGCTCTGCATCCTACTTCCAGTTCCATGGGAACTGCTGTCATAATTCTTCTGTAAATATATGCCAAAACATTCCGAGCTGTAATTCATGGAAATTCTCCCACGGGTTTCAACAGTTGGTACAGAAGACATGAAAGCATTAGCAGTGTTCATCAGTAGTTTGGGGCATTAATCCTGTCTGATCTTCATCAATTCCAATGTAATTGGTCAGGCATCAGCTCATCAGGAAGCTCTCCAGGTACTTGCTAATAGTCCTCCGGAAAAGTTCTATTCTATTTTATTCCTTTACTGAAACATTGACAACAGAACTGCTTTAAACCTTTTGCGCTTTTCAGGGGAATTTCTAACAAACCCTGTATTAGAATCTCCATGGCTTTAGCAACTTGAGCCTAATGAACAGACTAATTGCTCAAGTCTTTGAATCTCTCAGCTGGAAAGAGATTGTTACCTGTAATTTAATTTATTAACTGTGCACATACCTTTAATTCTCTGTAGAAATTAAGTAGAGGATAAGAAGGCAAATAATCTCTCTTAAAGCCATAAATTTAAGTGGCTATGAATTAACTCCCTCAGTTACCACATAATCCATCATATTTTGCTTCTCTTATCCTCATATTACAGAAAAACCTGAATAGAAAAAAGGAAAACAAAGAGAACTTGTGAAAAAATAGTTAGGACCACTGACACATATCTGGATAAGTGCAGCAGGAAATTAAAATCATTGTCACAGGCAGGTTTTCACTTTACCCTACTAACCTTTATAGGGAATTTTGCAGGCAACTTCCTATTTAGAGAAGAATAGAATATAAGAGTCTATGCAGTGAGAAGGGACCTTTCAAGCTAGACTGAGACATTGTACAGGGGGCCACGTATGCTCCTCTGTATTCCAAGACCTCTGCTGCAGCTTTTGCAAGTCTGCATTATTTGAGAAATGAAGAACGGGGCAGCATATGCACCTCATGCCTAGAGCATAATTCAAAAAGGAAAACAGTATTCTTTTTAAAAACACAACTGAAAAACTTACAAATGATGAAATAATAAGGTTTTGGACTTCATATAACCTGAACATGCTCTCCTTCCCAGTGACCATAATCTAATTTCGCCCACAGTAAGATTTGAAGTAATTTCATTACTAGAGAGGTAAAATACACTGCACATCTGTAAATTAATCATGAGGGATGGAGGGAATATTTTCACGTGGCTCATGAAAGAAGATGGGGTTATGATAGGCATAATTACTTCCCACTATTGAACAGTGATCTCCAGTTCAACATATCCAGAGTTTTCTGGCTACACAGCACTTACAGCCCCTACAATGACACCAGCTCACAATACAAGTGAGTTACTCCTTGGTAACAACTCAGCGATGTTACAAAGGACGTGGCTGTCAGACTATCAGATTCCTCCCTCACAGAAGGGCCATAAGGCAAATCTTCAAATCCAAGCCAGCATTCAAGCACAGAGGAACAAAACACAAACCCTCTCAAAGTCTTCAAGGAAACATGGAGTCAGTACTTACCAAGACACAGTTTTCTTTGAACATTACAATGCTTGCTATTGTCTTATTTTAACTCCCCTATGGATTCATTATAACCTTTGTCCCTCTTGCTCTGTGTCACCATTCTAACCCCCCAGTGACTGTGATGCTGCTCACATTTGGTAATTACTGTACCACTCCACAGTGGAAGCATGTTAAATTGCCAATGTTTGTATTGCGATTTACAGTGCAAGAAAAAGGTCACAAGTGAACTTTATCTGCCCATCTGTCACCAAGAACTCTGAATCGCATGTCAGAATTCTGATTTTTCCCCAAAATAGAACTTGTATTTCTTCAATATTTTTCAAGCAGTTTTCCCCAGCCCCTCCCCCCCCAAAGGGGAAGGGGTATCAAGGGTTCAAAAATGTAAGCCAGGGTGGATTCAAGCACACCATGCCAGAACAGCTAATCTCTCAGCATCATACAAAGCAGACATTCAGTTGTTACGGTACAGATAACCTTCTCCATTATTCCAAAGTAAAAAGTGTTTGTTTAAACTAAATATAACCATAACAAGTGCATATTTCTTCATTTTATAAGTCAAACTGAAGAATATTTAAAGCATTGTAAAAATTATTATTAGTAAGATAAACGGCATTTTCCTCTTAATGTGTATTTTGTGTGCTTTGACATGATCTGGGAAACCAACCAGAAGAAGAGAACTAAATAGATTTATTTACACGGTGATACGCTGCCAACAAGCACTGGATACAAGGGCTAGAAGTCAAGTTCCAATCCTCTGAGTGAAATTCACAATAGAAAACGATGTCACCACTTCACATTTTCTGGAAACATCGTCTGTCTTTTTTGCTACCCATTTGTCAGCACTCCATCAAGCTTCTGCCACACTATAGTAAACTGTTAGCTACCTCAGATTATTATTAATGTAACATCTTGCACTATTTGGTTTGATAATTTTGAAGCTTCATTAGCAAAGGTTACATCGTTAGTGAAGACTTAACTCATTACAAAGAAAAGCTGAGCTTTTATACCATTTTATATTGGTGATATAAATTATATATTGGGACATCAAATTATATTAGTGATACCAATCAAAGTACTTCTGCACTTCATACAACTGTGCTTGCATTAGGTATTTTGTCAGTATGAGGAGAAAGCTTAATTATCAAACGTTCACTCTGTGAGCAGTGAGATCAATAACGCCTGGTCTCCTGTCCAGAATTCGAGCACTTGGGACATCTAACCACTTACTATCACACAGTAAGAACAACAAAAACAAACAAAATAAACACCACTGAATTGAATACATTAGCATAAAATGCTTCTTAAGGAAACATACTCAAAACACTCTGCTCATATCACCAACTGCAGGCACCTGGACGTGATGCACACAGGATAAAAATAATAGAGACCTATGGAAATGCCTGCCATCTTTAGCATACTATGCTTCTACACTCCGCTGCGGAGACAGCTTAAAGCCTAGCATTTACTTAGATTTATTTTTCAGGGATTCTAGGAAGTCCTAAGAGGACCTCCAGATGCTGTCAGAATGCCTTCAATTTATTCTGAAATGCGTAAGCCAACTGCACTTCAATTGCAGCTAAATGTTTTCCACCATTCTTCCCCTGCTGGCATTACACTCCCTGTGCAGAACCTGAGCTTAGCATGCAGCAGGCATTAAACTTATCTTGACCCATGCGAGGGGCCAGAAGAACTGAATACACTGTCTATTTTAATTTCTTTATAGTCAGCTTGTGGAAAAAGGTCAGTATGCAGAGTATGGGTGTGTCAGAGCCCATTGACACAGATGGCAACGTTACGTAGGCGCACAAGGGTGGAAGTTTGCACAGGAAGTTGTAACTCCAGGTTATTTTTTGGAGACATCACACACACCAGAAATCCCTGCAATTAGCTTGGTTGATCCTAAGGAAAGAAGGGTCAAAAATGGTGGAACCGTATCTACTTTCTTAATCCACTTTGTTTTCAAGAGCAACATCATGCAGCAATAGATACTCTGGGCACTGGCACCACCCTTAGGTGGCCATGGCCCCATAACCTACCTGCCCATAAGCCACCCTGCTTTAAGCTAAATTCTTTCTCAAGTCACATCAAAAACCTTGTCCACCCCACTTACGGTCTAGTCTGAACATATCCCACAGTATGTATTCTGCTTTCAGAACCTTTTTTTTTTTTTTTTTTTATTTCAGCTACAGCCTTCCTCCTTTACTGATATCCCTTGGAATATATAACAGGTTTAAAAGAAGAGTCATTTATAAGATGCTAATAAGCAGTCTGTAACTCTGCAGAGTAACATACTGTTATTAGGCTCTGTGACAGAATGCTTTCTAAAGCACGTGTATGCATTTTTGGCAAGGTATGTAGAAATAATCTTTTTACCCTAGTATGTGCAGAAATAAAAATGCAAGAAGGCAAGTTTCACAAAAAACATGCCTTTTTTTTTTTTGATAGATTTGCCTTTACTTTACAAATGGAGAACAGCAGAATACATTGTGCCTTCCCTGGTATATGCATTTGTTCATATTTCCTCTTGAACTCCCCTACTCAGGAGGGAGTTTCCCAAAGGAAGGCCTTCCAAGGAGTGCTCCATATCAACTTTGACCCTGAAGCATCCAGCTGACATGCCAGTATCTTCCAACGGTGACATATCTATTCCCCTGATACATGAGCACCTTGAACTCAGTGTTATGTACTCCAAATTGCAGGGATGAATTCATCAAGATGCAATGCTGCTAATTTAGTAGGATTGCATAGGGTTGTATTTGATTTGTTCAACTTGGCAATGTTTTCATCTCTATTTCAAAAGCATACTGGAGAAAGGAAAGAAAACCCCAGACTACCCCATTAGCTGCATTTCTATTTTTCTCCACTGCTAGTACTCTGACAGATGTTAGTTTTTAAAAAAAAAAAAAATTGGGAAAACTGCAGCACGCCAGGATACTATTCCTTTGGAAAGTTGCATTCTGCCGTTTCTTGCATTCTTATTTTCAATACTGTTCGTATATTTATCAGCAGGTCTGCTGAATACCTACTACATTCTGAAATAATTACATTTTTCTTCCATTTCTGTTTCTACCCCCATACTAATGTCTTAAGTTACACAGGTAAAGACAACATATAATCACAGTACACACACCAGAATCTAACCATTCCTATATACAGAACTTCCAGAATAAACCCACAGGTAATATCAGTATACCAGTAACATCCTCTCCTGAAGAGCTCAGTCACATCCTTGCTGTCCCACTGAGGCCAGTAAACACATAAAAAGACAGTATTTGTCCCATAAGAAAAATACCCCACCATGCAAAACCAAACCTTCCACATGCCAGTTTTCTCCAAATATATGTTTAAATTATACATATTTAAAACAGCAACATTTAGTCTCCCAAGTACTTAGCTCATACTTCTAGATTTAAAACCTAATACCAGTGAAGCAGTTTTGAAAACATTATCCCAAGCTAATAAATAAGAAAATTTTTTGAGTTGAGAATTCCCCTCTTGAAATGTAGCATGGATACTTAATACAAACACCTCGTTTGTTTTCCTGGTGTTTTTAAATACAGGTCAATTGTACATACTTTTTTTCTGGATGATTCTTAGATGTTCATTGAGATGTTATGCTTTCAGTTTCCAATAAAAATATTTTTGTACAATTTGCTAATTCTCCAGAAGGCTTTCAACATGCTCTGCTGGCCAGGTTGGACCATCTGCAAAAGCATTTTGGTATTAGCCTATCATTTGATGTTCCTGTATTGTTTGTCCAGTTTATACTAATGCTACATTAGCTTAGAGAGGGAGAGAGAAGGACAATGAAGTGTGATCCATAGCTGGCACATCCAGAGTACCCCTTTTTCAGAGGAACTATAAAAATCATTAAGCTTTTTATTATGAAAGAAATATTGCCCTCTTCTTGTGGCAAAAGCAGCATCAAATGCATTAGTTTTGCTCAGTCACAGAGAAACAGAACAATTCAGGTCCAACACCCTGCTCAAAGTAGGTGCCAAAAGACCAGTTGGAACAGGGTTTTTGTCCTGTCCTGTTCACCAAGGACAAAAATCCTATGACTTCTCTGGACACCCATGCCAGTGTCTGACCACCCTCACAATTAAATCATTTTAAATTCATATCTAGCTAAAATTTCTTGCATTCCATCTATTGTTTTGCCCTACTGTGCAACCCCTGAGAACAGTCTGTCTGCCTTTCCTACAGCTTCCCATTGAGCAGCTGTAGAAAGCAGGAAGGCTTCACCTTCTCTTCTTTGGGTTCAGCAAATTCAGTTCTCAGACTCTCCCCTTGTATCATGTGCTTCAGCCCCCAGGCTATCTTGGTGGCAGTTTGCTGAAGTAACTTCAGGAGAATCATAGAAAGCTTTGGGTCAGAAGGGAAGATCATTTAGTCCAACTCCACTGCCATGGGCAGGGCCACCTTGATGCTGCAGAACCATTAAGGGGTTTCTATCACTCATGTACCAGACAGATATATCTCAGTTAAGTGACTGAAAGGTTTCAAATTCTTTCCAAAGCAACAGTAGATTTTTATTTTTTTAACCAATTGATCATAATGTATCCTACTTTCACATTTTATGTCCTCAATCTTGCACAAAGATTTTACATGCTACAATATACATGATTTAATTTGTATCAATATAAGAACCCATCAAACTTCTGTTTTCTAAAGTTTTTCTGCTGGAATGAGGAGCTAGAAACTAGGACACTTGCTGCGTAAGCCTTACCTTCACTCACAATAAAAAGAAATATTAACAAGGACATCAGGACTTTGAAATGTGTCAAAGTTTTGCTGTCCTAGTTTTGAAAAGGAAACAGCAATGCAGTGTCTGCTACATTGAGACTGACTCCTGGGAGCCAGAGGGAAACCAGATGAAAAGCAACTTTTTTTTTTATTTAATGACAGCACAGGTTACTAAATTTAAGCCTCCAAATAGAGACATCTTACAAAGATTCTAAAATGATACCTTATTCCACTTTAAAAAAAAAAAAGTTTCTGAAAGTGCTATTCATATACAGAAAAATAACAGCACAGGGATTACGTCACTTCAAGAATACATAAAGCAACAGTTAATGATTGTGCACTTCAAAAAGAAAGAATGCAAACAGCCACCTTCTCTCCATTAGTAGTGACAAAAGCTAAACAAAACCAAACGCTTCCTGCTCACACTGTACCTCGCAGAGCATGGTTCCAATGGGGCTCGTGCAAACAGGGCAGAGGAAAGGCAATGGCCTCGTGCAGGCTGGAGTGCTGAAGCAAGTACTGCTTCTTTCTAAGAAAAGGCTGCATAGATCTCCACAAAATACTGCACCTGTATCTGTCTGGTAGTAGCAGAATGCCTCACATTTTCTCTGGATGGTTTCTGAAGCACTCAGAGGATCTCCATGGCTCCAACAGGGAGCCAGGTCATGTCCAATAAATAAATTGGAAGCCCATTTAAATGTGCGCTCAGCCAATAATACAGCTTTCAAATTTTATTTTTTTTTTAAACTAGGGGACGCCTGGAGGCAAAATGTGGATTCAACAACCTTAACTCCCATATTCAGTTGCTGACTACATTCCTCTGATATTTACCTTTTAGATACATTACCCTACATTGTAGGCACAAAATCTTTGACCTCATTTAAGCTACTGCAAAAACAGAGACATAAAGATGACAGTGAAAAATATACCTAAAATTAGAAACTTAGATATTCAGAGAGCATGTGCTAAATGCTGTTTTATTCACTGTCAGAGAGGGAGTGTTGGAATCAGGAAGTTCCCCAGAAACTGAAAATGACAGTGGCTTGAGGAGTGAGAAGGAAGTGGAAGGAAGTGAGAATTAATCTAGCTAGCTCCTCAGTCTGCCTGTAGGCAACAAAATTCTTTATATTTATTTTGCATGATTCTCCAAGGAGTCTAACCCCAAACGGTGAAGATTTTCAGCCCCTGGCAGGTGTCTAAGGCTACTAGGTTATGATGACACAAGTTAAACAGACCTGCTGCAGCCTTCTTGCATAAAAAAAACACAGCCTGCATGGAAGCATCTGACCTTTGTTGAAAGTCATAGCAGTGTAAACACAAGTGTTGTCTTTCCATAACAAGTACTTGCATAACTAGGGCAATGCTCTGATCAGATGAATTCATGTACCTTCACAAAATAGAGGGAAGCAAGATTGTAGCTGGAAATGACCCAACTCAACAAGAATCTATTTATTCTCCTTTCATTTGAGGAAATATTCAGAAAGATTGTCACTTCCAGTCTCACGTGTAGTGGTTCAGGTACAGCAACCAGCCCTCCTAATTTTCTTTCTTAGCAAAGGAGGATTTATTTTTATTTTTTGAGTGTCTTAGTCTCTCATATTCAAATCTCACTCATTGTAGCAGGCTGGAGTTGGTGTTTCCTCCAGCTCATATTTGGTCTTTGTTTGCAGTCTCATTTTCTACCCTTAAGTTTTGCTAAATAAGATGTTAGTGGCACATCTAGTAATTTTAGACTTTTCCAATGGATAATAATCAATACAGTTAGTGGAACTCATCTAATATAATTACAGGAAAATTAATGGGGAAAAACAGCTTTTGTCTGAAACACTAAGATACCTTGGGGAGGGGAAAAACAAACAAACAAACAACTATGCATAGAACTTCGAAAGAAATGTGTTGTTTTTTTTTTCTTTCCTTTGAAATATTGCCATGAGTGCCAATATTATTGTTTTTCTGAAGAGCAATGTAAAATATGACACTCCATAAGGACCTGACTAGTAAAAGCAAACAAAGTGAAAATGATATATGTACAAGCATGTTACAGAGTTACTAATAGAGGAAGAAAGCACTGTTTTGAACTGTCCTACCTAACTTGTCTTCCTATATATATATACATATATATATATTTTTTTTTCAAACTAAATATAAGAGGCACACAGGTATCTGGCTTCTTGACACAGCAGTTAAAATGGATCTCTGGTCTTGCCCAGCTCACCACACCACTTTGGAAACTTAATCCATTATACCTCCGAATAACCTAGAAGAGACCTAGAAATAAAAATACTAAAATGAATTCAAAGTAGTCATTGGAGGAAATGGGCCGGGAAGAATTTGTTCCTTTTCAATACAACATTTAGGAAGAGACAAAGTAAATACAGCACAATCTCAATCATTTAGATGCCAAGAAAAAGGATCAACTATGTTTGAAACAAGTGATTTATTATGGTTTATGTAGTCCACGTATGCGCCCACATCCCCCTACAGGGATTTGGATACCAATGTCACGTGGACTTTTACCTACTACAAGCTGGGAAGGAGGCCAAGAACAACCTTTCCACTGGCCTTTGATGGCTATGCTTTCTATCAAGCCAAGGAAAATTGCAGAGGGACACTCAAAAAGTAAATGCGATTTTATGCTTCAAAAATCTGGACTGATTGTTTTCATAAATAAAATTTTGTAAATGAAATTGTGTAAAAAAAATCTCATAGAAAACCTTCATATCAGGTACAAGAAATATTCACATAGTTGACATCCATAAAACAGATCCCATATCAATGTTCTGTACATCCACATTGCTACACCATGCAAAAAGAAAAAAACAGAAAAAAAACAAACCTAACACAGAGCCTTCGCACTGATATTTACTGTTTGATTTCTGAGCATTTTTTTTCCCCTCTTTCTTGCCAATAGTAAATATTTCTACAGTTTCCACCAACACTGGAACTTTAACTTGAAGTGAAACACTGCATCTGAACAAATATATCAATAGCTGGCCTGAGTGACCAGCTGGCTCTCAAGAATCCCTCTGGATGCTTTCTGGCATAGTTAGGGTTTAATCTTTTAGGATCATACCTATATATTTTAATATTTAGAACAATTGTAAAACATACACTACTCCAGCTTCAAAATATTTAGAAAATTTATTTAAACATTACATAATGGAGAGAATATAAAGGAGCTCTGTTCCCCTGTGAAGAGGCAGCCAGGCTAGAATTTAAATATTCTAGATCACTGCAATAGCATTGGGCATTTATGTTTAAGTAACTGATTCATGTCCCAGTAATAAAGTCCTAAAACCTATGGGAAGTAGGACAGAGCATGCAGGATTCATGCCCAGTCTTCTGTGTCTAAGTCAAAGTAGCTGCTTAACACTAATTGTATCCCTTATGAGGATGCAAGAGTTATTAATTAAAATTTAGATAAGATTTTCCACAGTCAGATGATGATACAAAATTGATCTTTATAGCCCATAACATATTGGCATATCATAATAAAACTATTATTTGTTTTTATCAGTTTGTAAAGACTCAACACAAAGGACTAGAAAAGTGCAAGGGATCAGGATGGAGAGCTGAGTACAGTACTTTATCACAGAATCAGCTAGGTTGGGAAAGATCTTCAAGATGATTAAATCCAACCATCAACAAACCTACCATGTCCCATCACTAAATGGCATCTCTCAGTGCCACTTCCACGTCTCTTAAATACCTCCAGGAACAAGAACTCCAACACTTCCCTGGGCAGCCCAGTCCACTGCTCAACCACCCCCTCAGTGAAGAAATTCTTTCTGATATTCACAGAATCACAGAATTGTAGGGGTTTGGAAGGGACCTCGAGAGATCATCAACTCCCTTGCCAAAGCAGGTTCCTTAAAGAAGGCTGCCCAGGTAGGCATCCAGACAGGCCTTGAATACCTCCAGAGAAGGAGACTCTACGACCTCCGTGGGCAGCCTGTCCCAGTGCTCCGTCACCCTCACCGTGAAGAGGTTCTTCTGCATGTTGGTGCGGAACTTCCTGTGCTCTGTCTTGTGGCCATTACCCCTTGTCCTGTCCCCACAAGCCACTGAAAAGAGGTTGGCCAAATCCCTCCGTCTCCCACACCTCAGGTATTAATAAACATTGGTAAGATCCCCTCTCAGTCTTCTTTTCTCCAGGCTGAACAGACACAGGTCTCTCAGCCTTTCCTCATAGGGAAGATGCTCCAGGCCCAGATCATCTTTGTGGCCCTCTGCTGGACTCTTTCCAGGAGCTCCCTGTCTTTTTTGTACCGGGGAGCCCAGAACTGGACACAGTACTCCAGGTGAGGCTGGAGCAGGGCAGAGTAGAGGGAGAGGATTCCCCCCTTGACCTGCTGGCCACGCTCCTTTTAATGCACGCCAGGGTCCCATTGGCCCTCTTGGCCACCAGGGCACACTGCTGGCTCATGGTCAACCTGTCATCTACCAGGACCCCCAGGTCCTTCTCCTCAGAGCTCCTCTCCAGCAGGTCACCCCCCAGCCTGTACTGATACACGTGGTTGTTCCTTCCCAGGTGCAGGACTCTACACTTGCTCTTGTTAAACCTCATTTGGTTTCTTCCTGCCCATCTCTCCAGCCTGTCCAGGTCTCGCTGAATGGCAGCACAGCCTTCTGGCGTGTCAGCCACTCCTCCCAGCTTTGTGTCATGGGCGTACTTGCTGAGGGCAGATACTATTCCCTCATCAAGGTCATCGATGAAGGTGTTGAACAAGACCGGACCCAGCACCGACCCCTGGGGAACACTGCTAGTCACAGGCCTCCAGCCAGACTCTGCTCCTCCAATCACCACCCTCTGAGCTCGGCCAGGCAGCCGGTTCTCAACCCACCTTACTGTCCACTCTATCCCACACTTCCTCAGCTTTGCTAACAGGATGTCATGGGAGACAGTATGGAAAGCCTTGGTGAAGTCAAGGTAGATGACATCCACTGCTCTCCCCCCATCTACCCAGCTGGTGATGCCATCATAGAAGGCAATGAGGTTTGTCAAGCACAACTTCCCTTTGGTGAATCCATGCTGACTACTCCTCATAGCCATCTTCTCTTCCAATTGCTTGGAGACAGCACCCAGAATAAGCTGTTCCAACACCTTTGTAGGGACAGAGGTGAGACTGACTGGCCTGTAGTTTCCCAGATCCTCCTTCTCACCTTTCTTGAAGACCAGAGTGACATTGGCTACCCTACAGTCTTCAGGCACCTCTCCTGTTCTCCAGGACCTTTCAAAGATAATAGAGAGTGGTTCGGTGATCACCTCTGTCAACTCCCTTAGCACACATGGATACATTGCATTGGGACCCATGGATGTATGTGCACTGATCCCATTCAGATGCTCCTGAACAACTCTCTCATCAACCAGGGGGAGCCCTCCATTTCCCAGCCTCTTTCTTCTCCCTCCAGGGTTGAGGAGTCCCAGGGGGGAGTCCTTGAAGCAAAGAAAGCAATCAGTATCTGCCTTCTTGGCATCTCCCATTACCAAGACACCCCCCTCGTTCAGCAAAGGACCCACATTATCCCTAATCTTCCTTTTACTGTTTACATACTTAAAAAAAAAAAAAAAAAACCTTCTTAGTATCCTTTATCTCTTTTGCAAGCCTCATCTCTAGGTGGGCTTTAGCCTTCCTTGTCACGTCCCTGCAGGCCCTGACAACACTTCTGTACCCCTCCCAAGATGGCAGGCCCTTTTTCCACATTTCATAGACCTTCCTCTTCCTTTTGATCTTGTCAATGAGCTCCTTGCTCATCCACACAGGTTTCCTTCCCCCCTTCCCCGATTTCCTACTCTTAGGGATGCACTGATCCTGAGCTTGGAAGGAGTGCTATTTAATTCAATCAACCTCTGTAATTTAAGACCACTTCTCCATGTCCTATCACTTGTCACATAAGAAAAAAAGCTGCCACCTCCTTTCAAGTAGTTGTTGATGGCAATGAGGTCTGCTGTCAGCCTTCTCTTCTCCAAGCTAAACCACCCCAGTTCACTCAGCTGCTCCTCGTTAAGTCTTGTTTTCTAGTCCCTTCACCAGCTTCACTGCTCTTTTCTGCACACACTCCAACAACTCGATATCCTCCTTTCAGTGCAGGGCCCAAAAATGAACACAACATTTGAGGTGCAGTCTCACCAAGGCCATGTACAAGTAGACAGTTACTTCCCTATTCCTGCTGGCCACACGATTTCCATTGTGGGTCATGCAGTGCCATTGGCCTTCTTGGCTGCCTGGGCACTGCTGGCTCATGTTTAGCTGGCTGTCAACCAGTGTCCTCAGGTTCTTTTCTGCTGGGCAGTTTTCCAGCCACTCTTCCCCAAACCTACAGCACTGCATGGTGTATGCTCAAAACCAGAGAAGCTTAATACAGGCTGGATTGCTTATGTTCAACTAGAACTCTCCCCACCTCTTTACTACCCAAAATGCTTTTATTTCATATGAAAAGAGCTTACAGTGATGTTTATAAACTTCAAAATGAATAAGACTTGAGCATGCAACTTAAATTCAACCAAAAACGCTCATCGATTTGAAGTTACAGCTACTTTATAGTAGTAAGGAGTTACATTTGTTCACTAATTAGCCAACAGTATCAATGCACTTCATAGATAGTAATGCTCATAGATGATAATAAATATTAATCACCAAGGGATATTTCTTTCATGAATTCATGACAGTGTTGCCTTTTCATTTACTATTCAGTATGTCAGCAGAATACTGCTGAGCAGAGTTGCTCAGATTTGGTCATAATGGTCTAAATTAATTTACTCTTGCAGGAAATAAACTGGAAATGTGCCAAGGGCTAACAAAGCAGCTTGTCATATTTATGTTATGACATCAAATGACAAAGAACAAAAATCAATTCATAGAATCATAGAATGGTTTGGGTTGAAAGGGACCTTAAAGATCATCTTATTCCACCCCCACCTGCCATTGGCAGGGCCACCTCCTGCTAGACCAGGTTGCCCAAAACAATTCAGAGTGGTAGCTTCCACTGGCCAGGATTAGAAGTTGTTTTGCTGTTACATCTTTGCCAAGTGATTCTGAAATATTTTTGTACACCTCTATTACATATTCTATTATTTTTACTCTGTAGTGTAACATATTCTGCACTTGAACACTTCTATTTTTTCTTAAGATACTTGGTATTAAAGGGCACTTACTGGATCTTAGTTAGTTGGATTGATGGTAAATTTTATCTCAGAAGAGTAATACAAACAAAGTATTCAATCCTCCAGACACCTATTGCAGTGCATTGGAGAGAGGCCAGTTCTCACTCACAATGTTCTTGGACTAAATTGAATCCAGATGTTTACATTGAATAAAATATTAACAAATGTCTCCCAAGGGCAGCCAATCATTATTGAGTGCTTTAATAACCTAAACCAAAAATTCTTTAAGGTGACAACTAGCTTTTAGCCAGAAAGATACTTTTGTTTATTTTACTTTACATTTTTAATAATGTAGGGTATATTATCCTAATTTAATTCCAGCTTGTCATCAACAAAATACTTATCTGGGATAATTATGAAAAGCTGTACAACAAACCATTTATGAAAGCAGTAATAACTTAGTTCTGAGCATATGGTTCCAATTTTGTTTTTCTTTTTTCCCCCATAAACATAAGTTACTTGTAGTTTTATTTTCATAACAAAAATCAGATATCTTTGAGAGAGAGATCTAGACATAAAAGAAACGCTGTATTTATATTTCAAAACTTGGCTCTAATAGCCCACCATTTCATCCCTGTAACAATATAGTCCTATTTAACGGTCTCCCCATTCTTAGGGATTAAATTCAGAAAAAATTTAATAGGAACTTCCTGGGAAGATATTTCATCTATACATTTCTTGTGAAGATTACTCAACTCTATGCAAACAAGTACTGCAGCTTGTATACACACAAATCTCAATTCTAGGTTTCACACATGCCAGCGCAAAGTTGACCTGTGAGGACTCAAATGCATGTAAAGAACTGAATATTCATTTTCAGTATGTTTGTTCATGCAGCAAGGTAGAATGTGATTCTTATTTACATTTCTACCTCCATCTTGAATAGTTTGTCCTAATCTGCTTCATTGGGAACTTACAACATGCAGGAAGCATGGTTCATTTTACTTCTATAAAGGATTCTGAAAATTAAAAACTCCTACTAAATTTTCTGTGTTCTTTAAATGTATTTTTCACTCACTTTCTTAAATGCACTTACCAACCTGACACCACCAGCACCACCCCCAGTCCAAGTATAAGCCATTTTCCTGTTTCTGAAGACTAAAGATGCCCATTCTTCTCTTATGCAGAAGTATCACCCTGAAATGCCACTAAGTTTTAGTCAAGAAAACTCCTTCATTGGTAAGACTCTCCAGGCATTTTTCTTCCTCCTTAAAATGACTCTGACAAAGCTCTTCCCCTTCCCCATCCCAGCTGTTGCAACCATTTTTCATGCAAGGAATCTCTGGCCTCCTGTTTTACCAGGCATATTTACCACATCAGAGTGGTGAAACATGGCTGTATCACGAGGAGAAATCTGACCCAGAGACTTCAAAAGAAGTTAGCTTTGCGTCCAAGAGAACTGTTTACATTATGTGTGTTAAAATGTAGATTTTCCAAAAGCTGGAAATCCCTGCAAGGTACAGACATTTCTAGAGCACCTTTAAAACACAAATGCTGTGAGGAATTACTACTAAGTTGAAAGAACAATCAGTGTCAGATACACTGGAGAATGTAACAATCCCATTTTATACTTCTCTAAAATAAGAGAGAGAAATATCTGGGACATGTTAAAAGCTTTCAGTACATTTGTCACAAAGATACAATGGAATGGACAACAGTGCATCAGCTACGTCTCTCAGCTACTATTCAGACAGAAATACTTGCAGGACTTCCACACTAGACACGCAAATACCAAGCCAACAAACACGCTTGGTGAAGCCCTATTTGGTGTCAAAGGCAAGAGAAGATATCACATTAATTTTGCAACCTGAAATTAGGCAAGGAATCTGAATGCCTTGATCTGCTTTGCAACAACAGATATGCATCCTAAAACTGTCAATGGTGTAGAAAGTAGACTTTCTGGTCTTGCCTTCTGGTTTACTACCAAGGAGTTTTCTTCCAGAAGTGTTTCAGAGTAGCAGGCTGGCAAGCCTCCAAGTAGCCATTGACATATGCATGGCTACTACCTTCTCTGCTGCTTTACTTAAGTTTCCTATCAATTACTGTAATGATGGACAAAGTATGTCAATGACAAAAAGTCCAGTGTTATACTTACATGTAATTGTGGAAAAGATGTCACAGTAGAATCCTCTTTCTTCTACACAGACTGGATAGTATCACTGAAAATATTTCATGTGTATACATTTTATATTTTGGAGATTCTTGATACTTAGCTGATGGAACAGCAGTAGGTCCCAAGAATGTACTCAGACATTACAAAGATAACTGTAGTACACAGATCTGTAACAACTGGATTACAGCTCACTCCTTCCAGGCCCTTCTCGTCCCTTGAGAATCCTGACATATTAGTCTAAGGGAGTTACATGCTTCAGCTTCCCAGTGTTTTTCCAGGGGTGTTTCTAACTTCTAGGTGTTTGTACACAAACTACATACAAAGTGCCAATACAACCATAAAACCAGCACTAGCGCTCAGAAGAGCTCTTAAGCTTAGATGGAAATTAAGAAAGTAAGATTGATTCAGCCATAAAACAAAAAAATTCAGATTTCCACAATGGTTTGCAACCTCTGCTGAGCCAGATCCTGAAGCAACAACTGAACAACTCTGATTTGCCTAGGACCCATGAGTGTATCTGATTATGCTTTAACCTACCCCTATGGTATCTCCATACTTTTTATTTAAAAATCTGTGAAATACACCTTTGATTTTACTAAGTCTTTGTCATGCTTTTTTCTTGTAAAATAAAATGCTTGAGAAAGGTTTACTTAAGGAATATAAATGTTCTTTATCATTATAATTGTTTGATGCTGCCTGGGTTTTCTTGGGCTGAAATGGTTCTCTAGATTATTTATGTAATTCTAATAGTAAGAAGACCTTTCCAATGAAAATTTTGCAGAAGTTCCCAAAGATGTTCAGTGCCTGGGTTTAATCTGCCCTGCAAGCATACTTCAAAGCCAGAACCACTTAAATGAAAAAAAACTTTATTCAGGGCTTTCTGATCTCCATCATCCCAGGGGACTGCAGCTGGTGTCTTAACATTTCAGAGACTGAAATTCCATCTTCAGTGTAGCTGTGGTTTGATCTATTAACTACTGTGTCCTGTCACCAACTTAATGAAAAAAACTTGGAAGACAATATGTTATGTAAATTTAATCCATGTAGCAGCAGCATTATCTAGCCAAACATTACCCCTGGAGAAACGCATATTTCACTAAGTGTGACTGCCACAATAGAAGATGTTCTGAACTTTGTTTCTAAACAATCTAAACAACCACATCAGTTATAAGACAAGAGTTAGAGACATGATAATGAACAATTCAAGTACAAGACTGATGACAGGAGACTTCTAGAGAAAACATTTTGTGTATACAGTCCTCCTGAGAAAGAACTGATGCTGGTAAATAGGAACCACAAAATAGGCAAACTTCCTGCTTGTAGTGGTAGAGTTGTCACAAGAGAAGAATCACGGGCACAAATAGTTTGAACTTAAAATACTAAAATATGTTAAACAAAACAGGTTTGAATACCTCCACACAGTGTTTCACAGCCTAAAGAACATTGCTTTAAAGTGAATACAAGTTTCTAAGCAAATAACTGGAATTTATCTGCAAAGTTATCCCAGATGGTCCTTCTTGGCTTGACACCACAGTAGCTGCCTCAATAACAGGCGTGATAAAACTCAGTCATTGTATTAAGGTAACAAAGCAGCTAAGGGAATATATTACCATTTGGAAATTCCCTGGAGGATTCCCATGAGCCAGTTAAATGTCAGATATTATCAGTGTCTAAAAGAGACCAGCATGCCCTCTTACAGATATGCTGGGATGAGCGTAGGGGCTGCCTGGGAGACACAAGAAATGGAACTCCTCCCAGAATCCCAAATGACTAAGAAGTGGTTACAGAAAAAGCCTTAACTTCAGAACATGCATCTTTGTTAATGGTCCTTCACAAATAAAGCCTCATACAAGAAACAAAGACTCATTCACTCTGAAAATTGCTCAAGAAATGAACTCTGAAACTAATACATTCAGAGAGGAAACCAAAATCCTCCTAAACTTTGACTGATGAGTAGCATCATTTGGCTAAGCAAAGCACTTGAAATGGATATTAAAAAGTCCTTTAGCCTTCATTCTTAATTTGTGACCTCTGACTCTCCCTCAGATCCTCCTCTTCTACTCATTACCATCTCTCATTACATTAGTTTAAGAGTTTGCTCATAAGATCCTCTAATGCTAGTTCTGTTCATAGCATATGCTCTTCAGCTCCCAGTAGGATGCTATGGGTAAATACTCATGCACTCCAGAAGCACACCAGAATCTCTTCACATGGCAATCACGCAAACATTCCCTAGCCAAGAACAGACTGGTAATAAATATTAACTTTATCCAATGGCTTGGTAAGAATTTTAGAGCCAAATTCAACTGAATACTGGCATTTACAAATTTCATGGAGACCAAGGTATGCAATTCTTGCATGTCGTTTAAAGGAGCCGGTAATTACTCAAACAAATACTGCTTAAAGAAAACTGTGTAAGTGCACACTGAGTGAGAAATAATACCTAATATTGAGATTATGTGGTAGGAAAAAGAAAAATTTCAGAACTTTCATTTTTCAAAATCAAAGTGTTTAGACACGGCAGAACTATCATCTTGTATTCACTGCCATCGCATCATTTACCATGCTGTACTTTTAATTTCAAAACTTAAGAAGCTACACCAAAGCTATTTCACTATCAAAAAGAAAACTGAATTTGCCCAACTGAAAGTTTCAGAATTTAACCACAAAGAACTGTGTTTACAGATGTTTGTTTTTTTTTTTTTTTTCCTTTTGTGACAAACCGTTTCTTTGGAAATATAAGGGAAAAATATTCTCAGTAAATTAAATACATCTTGAAAAATTCTTTCAAAGGCTTCTTAACTGAAGTTGCTTAGGCTCACAAGAATATTTTAAATAACACATAGACATTTGAAAGTCAGTGGGAACAAGGTGTCTTTAAGTTTTATTTCATAAGAATGAGCAACAAATACCTATTGAAAAGACAGTTTGCTAGTAGCATAGAAATAGATTTTATTTTTTTTAAATATATACTCTTGTAAAACCAAACCAATGCCTGATTTCTTGTTCAACCACTTTCAGAAAGTCTGCAGAGCCAACATAGAAAAGGTTCTAAGTGTTAGAGGTGACTTTAATCCCTTTAATGAGGTAGCAGTAATTGCCTTTAGTGTTCTCTTCAAATCAGCAATGTGCTAACACACTTGCTGCTCTGCCAGGCAGCTGTGAAGTGTACTCTTCCTTTTCCCAGGGCCTTAATTATTGCTTCCTTCAGTGACCACAACAATCCATTCTGATTTTCATTAGGGATGGCTGTGGAGTGGAATCCTCTTCTACAGACAGAGCCATATGAAACCAAAATGCTAACATCAAGTTAAGTGAATTCTTCAGAGCATTCAATGGGCACTTTAAAATATGCAAGACAACTTAATCAATCACCTGCAATTTCAGCAATATTTCTACTTAACCAAAACTAAAAAAAGTGCTATTAAGAAAACACAGGTATATTCAGAGTCTCTAAATCCATGCCAAAATCAAATCCCACGATGTTGTCTTCTATGCCCCAGCTCCCAAAGCACAGAATTTGCAAAACAGTAGGTTAATTTGGGGTGAATCAACTCTTCCTTACTGCAGCTTTCTCTTACTCAAGATGTGGCCATCCATTGTCTTGGATAAGAATATTTTAAATAAACCCATTCCTATGGAATTTATCCTAGACTCTTCTGCAAGTCCTAAACATTTATAAACAGTAAGAAGCACATACCAAATCCTATTTCAGAACAACACAAATTAGTTTAAGTAGCTACATTGACAATGCCATGGAAGGCGTTAACTAGAGCTGAACTTTCCTAGAATGCAAAGACCTTTGAAATCAGTTCTGCCTTTTGTCTTAGAAATGAGAACCTTTTTTTATTAACAAGGGTTTTGTATCTGCTTCTGGAATAGAGGAATTACTGTTACCATACCCAGCTCTGCAGCCCTACACACAGACTTCTCTAGTAAAGAAATAATACAGAAAGCACAAAACCATACTGCACCAGCCAAGAATTGCACATAAACAAGTTCAGAAACTCACAATTTTTGTCATCTCTGACAACCAAACGCTGTGCAAGTTACTTGACCAGATCTGAAATCTGATATACTTATGCAATCCAGCCCTGGCAGGGAGTTTTCCCCTTTCTCACGCTAGGAATGTGACTTTAAACAAAACTACATAGCTGAATTACGCTCCCACATAATCATTTAAAAATAAACTAAATTGATTTTCTGTGAATTAATTTTCAAAACTTTTCTGTTGATTTGTATGCTTAATCCCTCAGAAAAGTACCATGCTCAGATTATAGCCATCTACATAATTACCGACAATTAGCAGGGCTATCTGTGTACTAGCTATCTAGGACTTTCTGTTGAATACACGTACACTACAAAGCACATCTCAAAAATAGAAGCTTCCATTTAATCTCCTCTGCATTACAGAGAAATATTTGGCACTTGTTCATAATACATTAGCTTCTAAGTAACATAATAACAGAGCTAGCTGTCTGACTCCAGGCTATTTCTGAAGCTGCTAATTTGATTTTTTTCCAATAAACAGAAGAGTTTCCCCATTATACATAGTATTATGTAGCTTTTTTACTTGCAATGAATTATCCCAGGTTGCCACATAACTAGATAAACTGAAAAGACAAATGTTGTTTGTGTCAAATAACCTTCATTGGTAGCATCCACTGCACACAATGATGGATGTAAAGTGACAGTATAATGATTTTTTAATAAACATACTTTATACTTTTGACTGATTTATGTGACAGCAATATATCTTATATATCAAACAAGGAGGTATGTATGCTCAGAGGGCCACAATAGCACAAAGCTGTAGTACGGGCATGGCACAGGGTGGCTGGACAGCTGAAAGCCATGCAAGTTCCATATGCAGATGAAAATGTTCTAGATTAACACTGCTTTTATAGATAAATTTACTTGGCATACAGGAAGATATTCCCATATCTAAGGAGAAAAAAGAAGCCAAAAACCTTTGGAACCATCAGTATAACCGTATCCATTTAAAAAATGCACTCCAGTACAGCATGCAAGTGTTTTTATGTCAATAATGAGCTTCTAGTTTAAATCACAACTTCAGGATAATGCCAGTACTGTACATGCACGTTCTGTCCCATCTCAGACTTGCTCTTGAGCTCAATGAGCAGTTTCAAGGAGAAATGAGGGGATTTTTAAATTTATTTTATTTTAATTTTCATGTCTGAAGAACCAGTAAAACAGAGCTGAGGGGCTTTAAAAAGAGAGAAAGTGAAAGGAGAATTCTCTTGCCCAGTGTGTACATGGAAACTTATTTGTTAATTAAACATTTCAGATTCAGGTTTTGGTTTCATTATTGGTCATTGCAGACTCTTTCAAAACACAGAAGACTGAATTTAAAATTGAATTCACATAACTTTGGTCTTAACTCCTCTTCCGGTAGGAATAAGGCTAGCAATCAATCACAATTTAAAGAATGCGTTGCTGTATGACAGACTTGATCCTACCCTTCATTCAGTTAAATACTCTGAAAATGATGTGAACTTTTCCAGTGATGACGCAACTACCCCTGCCCCCAGGCCAAAGAACTAACATTAATTTAGTAGTTTATTAAATCACACAGATCGTGTAAGCTAGTTTTTGGTATGGGTGCCAGTTTCTTCTAGATGACATGCTGCTGTTTAGCCAAGATTAGCCAGATTGCTAAGGATATGCAAGTATACATATTTTCACAGAATCACAGAATTGTCTAGGTTGGAAGAGACCTCAAGATCATCGAGTCCAACCTCTGACCTAACACTAACCTCCTCCACTAAACCATATCACTGAGCTCTACATCTAAACATCTTTTAAAGACCTCCAGGGATGGTGACTCCACCACCGCCCTGGGCAGCCCATTCCAACGCCTAACAACCCTCTCGGTAAAGAAGATTTTCCTAATATCCAACCTAAGCCTCCCCTGGTGCAACTTTAGCCCATTCCCCCTCATCTTGTCACCAGGCACGTGGGAGGACAGACCAACCCCCACCTCGCTACAGCCTCGTTTAATGTACTTATAAAGGGTGATAAGGTCGCCCCTGAGCCTCCTTTTCTCCAGGCTGAACAAGCCCAGCTCCCTCAGCCGCTCCTCCTAGGACTTGTTCTCCAGACCCCTCACCAGCTTCGTCGCCCTTCTCTGGACCCGCTCAAGCACCTCGATGTCCTTCTTGTAGCGAGGGGCCCAAAACTGAACACAGTACTCGAGGTGCGGCCTCACCAGAGCCGAGTACAGGGGGACGATCACCTCCCTAGCCCTGCTGGTCACAGTGTTTCTGATACAAGCCATGATGCCGTTGGCCTTCTTGGCCACCTGAGCACACTGCTGGCTCATATTAAGCTGACTATCAACCATCACTCCCAGGTCCTTCTCTGCCTGGCAGCTCTCCAACCACTCATCTCCCAGCCTGTAGCTCTGCTGGGGGTTATTGCGCCCCACTTGCAGTACCCGGCACTTGGCCTTGTTGAACTTCATACAGTTGGCCTTAGCCCATTGGTCCAGCCTATCCAGATCCTCCTGCAGAGCCTTCCTACCCTTGAGCAGATCGACACACACACCTAACTTGGTGTCATCTGTGACCTTACTGAGGGCATACTCGATCCTTTTCCCTTGTTAAGTAGCCACAAATCAAAGACGTACAGTTTTCCCCCCAAATAGAGGTAACTATTGTTAATAATCTCTAAATGTATCTTTGATTGACATGCAGCTGATACTAAGAATGTATTTGCATTTCAATGATAAAACCCAAAATAACTTGAGAATTTACTCGGACTTGCTGATCCCACATTTCAGATTTTATGTACTATAGTCAAACTATTTACTTTTCAAAATATCAGTCTGAAGATTGATAGGTTTAATGTTATTTTGACAATTTGCTGGAGTGTTGAAAAAAATAGTTCAGAAATAGTCATTTTCTGGTCATTCAAATCCAAAACATGCAACACTCAATAAAACCTTGGAAAACAAAAATGGACAACTGATAAGCAAATTAAATGATTATAATACTCTGTTTAAAACGATAATCATCTCCTTGAACATTAGAGAACTGAGTAAATAAAAAAAACAAGAGTCCCTCTGATTACTAACTTAGGATTTGGTCACAGATGTTCCACATGTTGAGAGGAAAGAATTCAAAGATAGGAAAAGATCCATAGCTTGGACAGCAGTGGTAACAGTGATGATGCCACTAGTGGGAGAGTAACAGTGGAAAGAGTTGAGAGAGAATTTTCCCTATAGTGAATGGTTTCCTACACGAACGACCCTTTTCTCATTGACATTGCTGGTACATAGTCCAATCCTTGAAGACAACGGGTTAGCAGTGCATAAATATAACAGCTCACTCATGCAACAATTTTGAAGCTTTTAGTACTGCTGTCCAAGCCGCTCCTTTTGTAAATGAGGTCTTCAGCAACCACATTTAGATTTCTAAGTCATTTTATCCATCAACTTAAAGTAGCAATATTTAAATAAAGACATTATTCCACTTTTCATATCTGCTTTCATGAAAAGAAAGCAAGTAATGACTGCTACAGACATCATTCATAATAGTTTATTTCTTGTGATCTCATATAAAAGTCATTCTCATTACTGCCTTCTGAAAAAAGAGCATCACCTCCTCACCAAAGTCATTTCTAGAAGGGCCAAACAACTGCAGTACAAGCTGACAATAACAGGACGTGCATAAGCAACATCATCTCTTTCCAAGTGATGAGTACCCAGAGAAATTCTGCACTTATAACAAGCTAGAGGGAGACACATACATTTCTGGTAGGATGGAAACAAGCAGAGGGTAATCAAGCATCTGGAGATGGGTAGTGTACGTTAGGAAGGGAGTTGAAGAATAATAGATGGAAGTTTCTTGTTAAAACAAAAAGAATGCATACCCCCAGGCTTCAGTAATGAACAAGACGTCTTCATTTCTATTGTCCTTAAGTAACCAGTGCAGCCATCTCTGCAGACATCTTCATGGCATTAATATCATGCATTTCCTCTTCTGAGTACTCAGCCTAAAACTTCTAGTTGTAGGTTTGGTCACCTGCATTTTCATGTATAGGTCACATAAGGAAAATGAAATTCCCTGAAACCAGCTTAATGGTGTAAGGCCTCCAAGAAATGTTTAGCTGGCATCATTCAGTTTATTGTGTTGTACCGAGAGAATTCTGCTAATAAAAGACAACGATGCCTTCATGGCATTAAAAAACAACAAAAAAACAACTTATTTCATCTTATAAATAATTCATTATTTGAAAGAAAAAAGGTGCCCCATATGCAGAAAGATAAAGCAAGAAACCAGAATAACTCTCATACAAAATTATTTTAAAAGTTCGGATACCATCATTTTAGTAAACAACTGTGTAGAAATCTGGAAGTATTTTTTGTTATAGAAAATGTATTATGAAAAAGGTCCTTTCAGGCTGGGAAGGGAGTGCTGGATTGCAAACCACGTTATGCAAGCTTACTGCTCTAGAAGCCAAAAACCCTGCCCCATCAATTGCATAACCAGCTCCAAGGGAGAGCTGAGCCCTGTTCCTTTACGAAGGAGCCCCGATGGAAATTCAGCAAGCTACCAGCCTTCCCCAGGCAATAAACAAGGCATTTACTGTCACTTGGTATTTACTGGAGCCAATTGTGTGCAGTTTGATTCCCCCCCCCCCCCCCTTCTCATTTCACAGTGTAAACAAAGAAACAACTTACAAAAAAAATGACACTAGGCAGACTGTCTCCTGTTGACACTATTCTGATCTGGGAATCATATTGCCCCTTTGAAATGCTGAAAAAGCCTGTAAGCTGCGGGTACAATTCTGAAAGGAAGTGGGAGAGGCAAAAGCAAAACAAGATGCTCTGCAATGGAATGCAGTAAAGGAAAATCGAACATTTCAACCAGGATTTAAATTCCTCAAGTGTGGGACAAGACCTACTGATCTCATCCTAGCAGCTGAAACCAATACATAAATCCCACATATATAGACATAATATCTATATATAGATGGTAAAAATCATGCTTCACTAAGGATCAAGATAGCCATTCGGTAACCATGTTGCTACTGTATTGTTCATTCTAGATCGTGGCTCTCAATCCTGTTACAGGCCATGCCAAACTGTTTTGTTAGGTTTGTACATGTAAGAAGTTTACATAGAGTGTAACTAAAAATAATGGGATAACTTGCATTTTCCACGTACACCCACACTGAGTCTCAATCAGTATTAATATTATTCTCCCTCTGATATTAGCACTGCACTACTAAAGCTTTCTGTTTGTATACTGCTCTTGCCTTTACTGTTGTCTACGAACTGATTTAACATACAGGATGCTGCACTGTTGTTTTTCTGTTACAGTAAAAAGGAGGATACAAAAATCCAACTGAATCTTGACAGTCTGTTGGACAACTCTGGTCAACAGATGACACCTCACTTTCCACAGCCAAAAGCACAAGAAGAACTACTAAGAATATTGGAATTTATGAGCATCCCTGACCACCCCCTTGCCCTTCTCCTTTTTTTTTTTTTCCTTTAAATTTCTTCCCTTAGCCTTCCAATCACATCCAGCTTGGAAAGGCTGACTAGAGATTTTACTGAGACACTCTGCTGAAATTAAGAATGGCAAATGTTGAGATAGACTGGTAAATGTTGTTTAAATGTAGTTTTTCATGCAACATGGCTTTACCCTTGATTTAAGGGCAGAATTTTTATGGCTAGTATTGTATTTTTCTAAATATCACACTTGTTAGAGTACAGATTTTATTTTTTTACATATATATATATATATAACAACATTCAAATTTGCATGTTTTTTTTTTTTTAATAGCAGCAGTTTACAAACAGTATCTCCTGTAAAAGTCTTGTGTTATTCATATAATACATTGTTTTGTCAATTTTTTTTTCCTACAAAGCATTCAGCAGAACTGAAAGATCTGTAAAAACTTCAACTGTTTTTCTTGAAAACCACTAGTATCCGAGTTACATTTCCTTCACAGATTTACAGAGAGACTGAAGTATGACAAAAGTACCCACAACTGAAGAAAGCAGCTGCACAGTCACCCAACAGGAAAACACACTCACCATTTTTTATATCGTGTCACATTTTACTTGCAAAAAGTGCCACCAACTAAATATCTAGTTCAACATTTCTAAGTACATATAAGCAATTGACTGCAAAAAGCAAAACAACGTTTCTGTTCATAATATAGAGCCCAGCAATTAAAGATCTGTGCACTAACAGGAAACACTCAAAGAAAGGCCTTTTGATTTTTCAATTATTAAGATTCCTTAGGTATGATTCACAAGATTAGAACTGATGGAATTCAGAGTCAGCACAAACCCTCATCTCTTTCTTGGATCAGCCTGCACAACTCAACGGATTGAGCAACATATCCGAGCTGCCTTTAAGACAGATTCAATTACCCTGGCCATGACTCAGGACAGCCTTGATTATGAACAACTAGATAACCAAACACAAAGGTAGAAATTATAAGAGATACATTAACAGGAGCATTATTGCACATGATACACAACGAGTGAACTAGAACTATCAAGAAGTATCAAGTGCCATTAGTGAGTATCTACAACCAAACCAGCTCTGAGTACATAGTATTTTCCCCTTCACTATCAATTTTCGTATGAGTGCAGTGATGTTACAGCAGGCATACGGGCCATTCCCTTTGTTCTGCTGCTTTATTAAAATGACTGCTTTGCTCCCCTTCCCGATTGGTCAGAAATCCAGCATCTTTGTTCTGAGATATTAAAGCTTCCCTAGAAGGATGTTTTAGCCATACCTATTTCTGTAGCATCCTAAAAGTTACTTTAAACACTGATGAAATTAAGTAACACACGACTGATTGATTAGCAAGTAAAGGCCTTTTCAGCCATCACCTTTGCCCTCACATTGTTTTCTAATTAGTTACTGTGCTTGAATCTATGCCAACACACACACACAGTTAGCTAAGCATCTGTTAAAACTTCAGGCAGTAAATTAATCAAGTTGAGCAATCCTTTTTCGCTCTGTTAAGCCAAATATATATTGCCTTGGCATTATGGAGACGCTTCAAGTAACCAAAGTGAAATAAGTGCATTATATATATATGTATGTAATGTTTTCAATTAATGGAAAAGTTTTAGCAGAAAGAACACTCGCTTTCCCTCGAAATCAATAGGAAGGAGTCAATTAATGCAGTTTTGAAAATTCCCTTTGGTGTACAGCTGAATATTCAGTTACCAAATACAATCATAGCCAAAATTTTCAGTGAACTCGAGTGGCCTAGATAAATTGCTTATTTATTTATGATTCACTGTAGCAGCCAATGCCATGTAACACACTTTAAGTAGAGACACATCTTCTTAGGCAAAACATATCCAAATGTATTCCTTGTATGATTTAAAAAAAGTCAATAGAGATTATATCATCCCATGACATGAGCTACTAATGTTTTTGATCCAAAGCATAAAATTTCCATAAAACAAAAAAAACATTAGAGCAGATATCTCTAGATACAACACAACTGGGCTGCTTCATAAATAAGCAACCTGTGAGCATTACTCTTAATCTACAATATTAGTCTCACCCCACTAATTGCCTCCACAAACTCAATTACACCAAATTCAGTTTCCATCTAGCAACTCTCATTAAAACAGAAGAATTTGCAGCTGCATCTACTTACAGATAGATTTGCTTAACAGTTATAATCTCAGTTTCCCAAGATTTAGTACTTTTATTAAAGATATTTAATAATCAGTTTTGCTGATAAAGAAACAGAAATGCAAGTGCGACAAAGTCAGTTTTGACACTTTCTACCAGTGAGGTTCCATTATTTTTTGAAAAATATCTTTATGGGTGTAGGTGACAAAAGAATCTCTCACCTAGTCATTTACTTACAAATGGATGAGTCTTAATGGCATAGTCTCTCTTAATTCTCTGCCTGCAGCATTTCGTCTCCCAGAATGCAAAATCCAGACCCTAGGACTATCATCCGAGTTATTATGTGAATGACAATTACTTATCTTCTACGTGTCAGGCTATATGATTTTTTGGTCATTTTTGTCTTTAGACTCTATGAAAGCACAATCTATCATTAACTACATACAACATATAGGCTAAGTATGAACACAGAAGAATGATAGTAGCTTCTGGAGAAGCAGAACAATAATTCCTTGCATAGCAAACTATTTAAAAAGACATAACTTAGTTACAATGGACTGCAAATAATGAAGAAACCCAAGTTAAAAAGCAAGTCCAAAATCTGCAAGGATAAGTATCAAGTATTTTTTGGTATGACATTTTTTATATACAATGACAATAAATATCCTAAAACATATGGACCCAACAAATACATGAATACTGCATTCCTTTCTTCCCTGTATGCTTTAAGATTGCAACAGTATGCCTGTGAGCCTGCCAAGCAAGTCTTCTGAACTCATTGGTAAAGAATACAAATATTGAATAAAACCTCATAAATTGAGCACCAATACTCTATTACCATGTTCAAACAGAATTCACCAAGTTGCAAGAGGAAACTACTAACAAACAACTCCGTAGTTCCAAAGTTGCAAAATTCAAGTCATTTCATGCTTTCAGCAAACCTCCTTACACTTGTAACATAACCTACAGAACAAGGCTGGCGCGATTAAGCACAGCAAATTGCATAGCATACTTTTTCCTATAAAACTCAAATGTAGAGAACTAGAGCGGTTTAAGATTTAATGGCACTACCAGCAAAGTATGGATACTTCTAAGATATGTTTTCTTTAAATTCCCTATGTTACCACCAACAGTAGCACTTGCAGGCACTTTTTTTAATAAAGCAACTCATTATTAAACTGCCAGACCAGACTTTCAGCAGATGGAGTTAATTAACAAATGTAGCATACCAGGCAGGCAAAGAATGTCTCAAAAAGAGTTAAAAGCAAAATGGTAATACATGGAACACTGATCAATTCCACACCATTTGGTAATTGTGTTACCATTAAGCAGATCCTGTCTTCCACAGATTTACCTTGGTGACTAAACAAGCATATGATTTGTGAAATTTATACCTACTGTGATTAAAAAAAAAAAAAAAAAGCTGTCTGTTGGAAACTTTCATAGGCTATTTCCTGTTGATTTGTTCTACTTGGGTATCTAGCTAGTTTTTGTTGGCAGAATTTGCTGTTGCTGAACAACTGGAATGCTTCAACTTTTACATTGACAGGCAGGTTTTCTGTATGTGTGTGTGTGATCTCCCTATGTTAGGTGTCCTGGCTGTTCTGAAAATGACAAATCAGGTTAAAAGGCTACAGATGAAGATTATTTCCCTTCCATGAAGCATATGCTGGAATTCTTGTGTCTGCAACTGTGCACCAACATATGTACATAGAAACCAACACATACAGCACTGTTTTGTTTCTGAACAAAAACATGCCATGCTTCTCAACCTAAGGTTTGTTCCACAATGAACTTGAAGAGATTCAGAAACAGTTTCGACAGTCACCTTCTCAACCACGTCCAAGTATGCAGTTCTATAGACTGCATGAGAACTTAATGAGAATGCTCATAATATTTTCAACTTTATCAAAATTTTAGCTTCAACAATTACAACTGTGACCTCCTTTGGGTTCCCCAGTACAAGCAAGACATTGACAAACTGGCAAGAGATTGCCCAGTAGAGGACTGCCAGGATGGCTGAGACCTGGAGCACTTGCCCTGTGAGGAGAGGCAGCTGAAAGAAGGCAGGTGCAGCCAGGAGAAAGGTGCAGGACTTTAGGGATGCCTGGCAGCAGTCCCCCAGTACCTGCAAGGAGGTTACTGAGGAGCCACAGTTAGGCTCCTCACAATAATATACGGTGTGAGGGTGAGAGAGAAGAGAAAAAACAATCAAGAGAAGTTCAGACTGGATACAAGAAAAAAGTCTTTCAAGCATGAGGCCAGCTGAGCAGCGGAACAGCTTGTCTCAATTCTTGGAGGTTTTTAAGACCCAGCAGGATAAGGCCCTGAGCAGTCTGATCATGTAGCTGATCCTGCTTTCATTAAGAGCTTGGACTAGATGACTTCTGAGATCCCTTCCAACCTGAATTAACCTATGATGATACTCATTCTGAAAGCAGCATTAGGCCCTACTTTGTACTAATTGTTAACCAAATTCAAAAGCAGGGAGAACAAAATAGTTAGGACCTTTTATCAAACACACTTAGGCTTCACAAAAGCATTCACAAAGAACAGAGAACTTCGGTATCAGTAATGGCCAAATAATGAAAGAAACATTTCATTTTGAAAAAGGAGAAACAATTAACTAGATGACAACTTTGCTACTCTGAAAAGAAGAACTGCATAGACATGACATTGCAATATTCATGGAAACAAGGGTTTACATAACAAAATTCTTGTATTTGTACACAAGCAATTTCCTTTCTCCCATCCTCCCCAAAGGGAGGTTCTGTAAAGTCATCTTGGGGTCTGAGACACAAGCTTGGTGCTTTATTTTTGCTTCAACTACAGTAAAAATTACAGTTACTGTGTTTATGGGTAATCTCAAATCCTAACTTGCATACATACAGCTGTAAAGTCTACCAATACAGAAGGATTCCTACAGCTACACTGTTATATTTACTCAGATACAAGAATATTCAAACACTCCACATAAGTTGAAGTTAAATGCAAGTAACTTACTATAGGCTGAAAAAAATATTTTTATCCAAGAGTTAATTGTTTTATGCTTATAAGTTCATAAGCAGTGAACAACCATAGATCTTTAGAGGGATACCTTGAATCTATAAATGAAATTCTGTACTTTTATTTATTTTTTAATTCAAGCCCTTTTGTTTGCCCTTGAGTATACAAACAGTCCCAATTAAAACAAAACAACCTCCCCCCTCCCCTTTTTTAATTCTTTCAGAATAGAATCTCATTTCAAATACATAATGCAAGTACTTTGTGTAAGGGTCAGGCAAGAGGGCTGGGACTGAAATCAGAAACCTAATGAACTGAGATTATAATTGTAACAAAACATGGTCACAAAGAATCACAGGCAGGACAGAAAGAATTAGAAAGTTAGGGGGGAGTAGGAACAGAGGATCAAGCTTGTGAGAAGTGGCCAGATTAATCTATTTCTAGAACATTAAACTATTTACAAATGCAACTCATACTGCTTGAAACAGAATTACTGTAATACTCTGAGAACTGCATACCCAAACTTAAGGGATGCTTTAATCTCCCTGGGTTCACGTCATCATTACCATAAAATAGCAATAATAGCCTCTTATCTCATCAGTTCATAGCAAAAATAAAGTTTGTAGAGCAGTGGACTCTAATGAGAAAAATATGAAATCGCAGAAAAATTAGTTGTTCTATCTTCAAAGTAGAGTTTAAACAATGCTTAGTTAAAAAAGATAAAAGACCATACAGTACATTTGTAAAAAAAGGAAAACATTTAATAGTGGTATATTAAATCAGCAGCATTTGTTTCATTTAGTGAGTGAAGAGAACCACAGAAACAAAACCTGTAATTACAGTCTGGGATTTTTACTACTAGAAGGAAAATAAATGAAGTTAAGAAATGTAGATGGTTTGTTTTCAACAGCCCCCACACACAGTTCCAATAATGACAGACTTAGTCAAGCTGTGATAGGTTGGGGGAACTCTGATAACACTTGACCAAAAAAAAAAAAAAAAAAAAGAAGTGTACTATGAATCTTCTAAAAACTGTAAAAGGTGCATATAATAGTACTAATAAATTAATGATTCTTCAACTTGTTGCACTGGGTTTAGTTTAGCTCAGTAAGAAACAGCATAACTTGTGAATGTAATGGCATATTTGAAAAAGTCTCTAAAGAAATATTTTGATGGGATTTTTTTTTTTTCCTATAAGCAAGAGTGAGTGTGATAAGATACAGAGCAAGATATTCTCCAGATAAATTTAAAGCCTTATGCTCTCTACCTGAGCTTAGCAGAATTTCTTAGTATTGCATCTGCACAGGTGCAGGATTTGGGGCTGGGTTCCATCCCACTGCTCAGAAGCCAGGACTGCAAGCTACTACTTCTCAGAGGCTTGGGACTTGGCCAAAATGCAGTGAATTTCCACAGAAATAGCAGAATTGTACTTGATAAAAATGTCTATTAACCACACCAAAGCTGTTGCTTCCAAATAAGCATTCCTGAGAGTATGGCTAATAATGGCTAATTGATATTGTGACATATTTTTGCTATCTCCACTTTTGGGGGATACTTCACATTCAAATAACCTCATTATGCTGTAGGCAGCACGTGTGTGTTTAGGCCCAATCCTGATTGCTTAACTTCAGAAATCCCATTACAGTTCTGTAGCATATTACAATTAAACCAAGTCATTGGAGTGGAAGCTACAGACTTCTCTTGTGGTCATGGTTCAGAGTGCAAAGGAAGGTCATGTCTTTGTTCAATATCATGTGATAGAACCATCGATTCCAAATATCAGTCCTGCTCCTTAGCCCAAAATACCATTACTTTTCTCCTCCCCTTCCTATTTCTCACCTCTTCATTAATAAGATTTTATCATTGTAGAGTCATGACTTCTCAAGTACCCTCTATGACCTGTCATTTATTCTCCTTAGCTCATTAAGTCTGGTGAGCAAAATGTTAGAAGCTTGCGTACATTACTCCTCAAAACAAATAAATAAAAGGAATAAAGTAACTTTGCAATGTTTTCCAAGCTTAATTTTCAGTGATATGAACATACAACTACATGATTATAAAAAAAGTGGCCAGATTGGACATGTTATTTTCACTTCCACTATCCAACTGAAAAGTTTTTTTCAAGATTTTCCTTCCCTCTTACTGATTTTTTTTTTTTTAATATTGAATACATTTTCATAATTCTGGCTCTAACTTAATTTCTTAAGCTATGTCTTAATGATTACTAAAATTCAGGCCAAAGAGAACTAACTTACAGTAATACCAAAACCATCAACCACTCAAGTAACACAATTACTAGCAGAAAGTTCAGTCATTGAGACTATTTATTCCTAACTAAAAACAAACAACCACCAGCAAACAACCACCACAAACATAGACCCATTAAGATCAGTTGAATGAGAGCTGCAGGGCTAGGCTGCTGATCTGTGATATCAAAGTCAAGTTCTGAAGTATTTATTAGACTTTGTTAGTGAAACTGAGAAGGCTGTAAGCTTCCCAAACAGCAATTTCACTGTCATGTGAATCATTTCCAGAGATTGCCTTTGTGGATTCCCTAGTGAACTACTAAATTGATCTTATAGCTAGTGCTGCAGAACCTTTCCAGCTGGTTTATGATGAACACATGTCCTTCCCAAGAGCATATACCCTTCGTTACAGTCCCAGATTAACCCAGTTTGTGTGAACTCAGAACCCACACGTTGTACCTTTGCAGGCTCTGGGAACACCTCAAAGAGCCTCTCTCTCTCTAAACAAAACAAAAAACAACCCTCTCCTCTTCCCCCAAATGCAGCTCCCACCAAAATATAAACAGAAAAAAAAAAACAAACCAAAGGAAAAAAACAAACAACACCCCCTAAATAAAACCCAAAACACACAATTTAGAGAACTATTACAGAATTTTATCATACAGGAAAAGAGAAGTTTTAATTTTTTTTTTTTTGGCAGGTGCAGAAGAATCAAGGGTAGAAATACTAAAAAGATTTCCTCTATTAAACTAGTTAAACCAAAAAAAAAAAAAAAACAAACAAAAAAACAAACAAACAAAAAAAAAAAACAAATAAGGTCACTTCCAAATTAAACTCCAACTGTACACCAGTTATGACACTTCCAGAATTTAGAAGTATGTGTCTGCAAGTCTTATCTTCTTTAAATCCACAACCAATTTTGATTCATGAAGGAAAGTAGTGGTACACTCAATATCCCATTTGCAAGTGCATTAGCTCTTGCAACGTAATTACCTGGCTCACTAACCTCACATATCCAAGAATTTCTGCATGGTAACTTCATATTAAGCAATTCACAAGAAACAGAAGATATCACAGAACACTTCTGTAATCAGATATGCCACTACACTATAAATTATTTTTGTACAATAAAAATCTATACTAATAAATACAGAGGCAGCTGTTAGAGGAGCCCTTACAGTTAAACAGATCATCGTCTCTTCAGCACTGGTTAAGCACAGGGAAATTCCTCAGGAGACAAACCCTTGTAAGAAGCTTACCTCCCAACTGCCAGGACAGAGAGATTAATGGCACTGTCAGTCACACCAAGTCACCATGATTGTTGCCTCAGTTTTATGCAAGCCTTCTAGTTATTATCTAGTACTAGATGCTCACTAGTTATTTTAAAACCACCATGGCTTATTTTTATAAGCCTAACAATAAAAAGCATAGGAAAGCTTCAAAGAAACATTTATACTTACTACTGTACTGAACAGCAGTCACAAAGCAGTGTGAGAGGGGGGAACTAAAGGCATGGAAACTGACACAAGCAAAACAAAAGCTCATGAGAGAGACTGGAAGTTTATGACAAGGATCTTTCAGGCCAAGAGAGCTCTGATTTCATATTAAGCTAAGACCAAAGCATCAGCACAATTTAATGGGCCAAAGACATTCAGAAAGTCTGACATAGTTTATACTAGAGATGTTCTTTCTCCTTTGGAGAAGCACCATCCTGTACCAGATTTAGACAAAAACAGATACTTTGAAGTACACTGAAGTGCCTAAGTCAGCCTCTGCAATGAGATCCTGAACCTTCAATGCCTGCAAGTGACGAGTATTAGCTCTGACGCTGAGAACCTTAGGACTCCTAAAGAAGTGAGCCCGTAAGAAAGTTTAACGCCAGACAGATGATGACCCCTTAAAACAACACCTTGGGATGCACTAACAATTGCAATGAACATTGTAACATTCCCCACACACTTGGAAGTTCAGGCAGCTTGTACCGGAACCTGCATCTAGCAAGTTTACCAAGTCCCCGTTTCATTCCTGTGAAATCAGTCCTTTATCAGTCCTCTCTGAGTACAGCATATCCTGCAGTGACCCGTAGCCACATTTGGGGCAGGCACTGCTGCAGTTTACATGGAAGCGCTGCACAGCCACATAGCTGCAGTTGTGCATTCCTGTGGCATATGACATATCGCTCCAGATGGTGCAAATGGCAGGCAAGCTGAAGAATATCTACCTCGCACTGTAAATCCACATCTGACCTTCCTTTATGGAGGTAGCCACATTTTGGTGATGCTATACAAATTCAAAAGGTGTGCTTTTCAAAAATATAAGTGCTGAGGTTCTATAGCCACACCATCCAAAGATCCTTAAATATAACTGAAAACACACAGTGCTTATGTACCTATACACTTCCAAAAATTCTGTAGAGCTCCTGTTTCATCTAGACCCTTTATTGCCCTGTAAAGCTCACAAGTGCTTTTTGGGGTTAAAAAAAAAAAAAAAAAAAAAAAAATGCTGAAAGTCATGAATCACTATCCATTACAACTGGATGAGTTGACAGTAAGAAATTTGTTTATATCTTCATATTGTCCACAAAATAATTCTAATGCAAAAAAGATTTCTATATTTTCATTTTTTCATTACTGCTTTGTTCCTCCAACTCATCAACACATCAAAACATAATAAAACACATCACAGGCTTTCAGCAAAACAAGTAAACATGAACATAAATAAAACAACAAGAAACTGACAAAAACAAAATGCAAAACTACTAGTAGAAAATGAGTGGGAAAAAAAAAAAATACAACACAAACCTTACCTGAATAACATCCATTAAACCCTTCACATGACTGTAATCACACTTGATTTTTTTTGTTTTCGTTTCAGAACAGAGGGTCTCCCTGAGAGGGCCTCTTGCTCTGAACTTGCAGGCCATTTAGCACAGCAGAACTTTAATTAAGCTGGATCTGTTGGGTTTTTCATAATACTAATTACCAATCATTTCAGTATATATTCTGTTCACCTGTGAGCTAACTTACATTGCCACTGCATAGGCTTAGGAGTTATGGGGCTGTGGCCTGTCACAGGTATTTTCAATACAATTGTGGCAGAAAGCTTCAGAGAAAAACCTGGTTGAAGAATGAATGTAGGTAAGATTGCAGCCCACCACAGCACAGGATGCGTTTTCTTCCCCACAGCTCTGTTAAGAGATGGTGAAATCTTTTTTGCTCTTTTTCTGTCATAGCAAGAACATAATCCAAACAGCTTTGTCCCTTTGCAAGTGCAGGGACTGCAAATCTTCCCCTGTTGAGCTGCATAATGATAGGCCTTGATACTGACGTTCAGACACTCAAAAGCCAAGAGCTGCATAAACTAAGAATGACAGAGTATGTTTCAGTCAGCCATTTAGAAAAAAATACAGTATGTTATGAAGCTACGTTTAATCAACATATTTCAGTTTAAAGCTGTCCTGTTTTGGTTTTCTGTTCTGCAGGGCCAAAAGATATTCCAGCACACAAGCCACATACATAAGCTCTGGTTTAAATTTCTTTGGTTTGTTTTTTAAACAACTATGCCTCATCTTGACTTTCTACCAATCTTTATGAGGCATGACAGGTATATGACATTCTTATTTTGATTAAAATATATATTTTTCTGCTGAAAAACTTGATGAATACTGTTTTTAATGTTTGGTGTATGTTATAGTATGAGTTATTGCTTTCTGTTAGCAGCCTGCATTTGGGGACAGAACTATATCATTTGATATAAAAGTTGTTCACCATGACAACTTCTTCAACTATGGGATTTCATGTCCTGTAAGTGCAAAATGTGAGAATACAATCTCCATAAAATTAACACGGATTTCCTGGTTGTTATAAGCAACTGCTATACTGTGTGTCTTATCAGAAGCTCATCATCTCAGCAGAAGTAAAATACTACTTCCCACAAGTCTATCCACATCTGTGTGCAGAGAACATTGTTTTGTTCTATCTTCCACCTCTGCCCTAGAATACGATAGCTTCCATTTCAGTTGTATATTGATTTTTATATATCGCTTTTTTCTTCTGAAAGGCACACTAGAAAATATGGATCTACTCAGAATGTTGCTCAGCAATATAGTGTCAAAACAATGAGTAGAACTGACAGTTGGCAGAAAGGTGGTTAACTCAGCTCAAATGTCAGTAAGAATAAAATGTTAAGCCTGTGTATTATAAAAGCCAACTGGTATTCAACAATAGGATACAATTTAATACCCAGCTCCTTCCATAATGACAGTCTGTGCAGAGACACAGTGAGGCAATAGGACCATCTATGGTAGTTTGTTGTCATAACTCATGAGCACAATTTGTTCAGAAATATAACCATTGAATTTTCAAATATATTGTCAGTTTTTTACTTGTGGACTAGAACTCATTCCATATACACACTCAATGTGTTTAAGAGACTTCTGCTAAATACAACTCATCAAATTTCTCACCCTTTGCACACTGATACCTGATCAGGCCTTCTGCCCCATGTCTGCATTCTCTAACCACAAGATAGCCTTAAATGAAGTTCTGACAAACCGACTTTGTGTTCTTTTTCACTCAGGAAAAAAGTGGAAATAAATCTTCATAATTTCAAATCTTTGGTTTATTTATTTTTTTTTAAACAGTTTTAAAGCAGAGTATAGTAAGGCTAATCACTTTATCATGTCATCTGTTGGACTGGAAAGACCTTTCCAGCCAGAACAGCACACAATCTCTACTGTTAGTTTTAATACCAAAAAAGTATCTTCCTTGACCAACAGCTTGCCTTCTTTAATTTAGTGGAAATCATCTTGTGAATGAATGTTTCTGTAGAATTTCCTAATGCTGTAAACATATCTTAAAACTTTCAAAATATACCTACTTTCCATTTTACAGGAGGGCAAGAATACATGCAAGCAGCACCAGTGTTTAATCCATTACCAAATAGCAGTTCTAGTAATGAGATGGTGCCACATGTGCCTTAGATGGGGAAGAAAGATCTATAATCTATTCCTGTTTCAGCCACTACAGCACTGACTAACTGCTGGTAAGTCACTCCACTAATGCACTGCTGCTTCTTCCCCTCCCACCTAACGGTTTATGAACAGATCCACACAATTTAGGGCTGACTCCTATTATGTCCTTCTCACTATGTATCACTCACTATTGATGCACTACATGTATGATACAAACGAGGCAAGCAAGAGCTCATCAGTAATGAGAGAAATAAAGGGCTATAACATTTTTACAGGAACATTATAAACTCATTTAAACTGCTTTACTATTTGTATATAATTAAATATTGCATTAAAAGAAATTCTAACCTCCCCTCTCAAATAGCTCCTCAAGTAGCAATTACTTTCACCTCCTACCAGAAACATCTGAATAATGTCCATGGAAGGCCCTGAGACTAAACCCACCAGATGGGCTGGATGAGATATTCTGGACTTTTGCATGAATTATTTCACTCCATCATAATTTGGAAGACTCATAGCTGCTGTAATACTGGAAGGCTTGATTTGATTTCTGTTTATAAAGTTGAGCTTTGATGGATGTTATAAAACAAAGGATAGGCAGCCAGCTTCTATATCTTCTCTGCATTTTTGTTGACAGCAGAGATCTGAGGGCTCTGACTCATGACCTAGAGCAGTTTAAACCAATATGCCAGCTGTGACAACTGAGAAACCAGCACACAGCACTCTTGCAGTAACAAGGGTAGCTAAAGTGAATCTCCTGCAAATAACACCAGTAACATTTTAAGCTAATACAATACATACCAGTTACGAGTCAGAGCCCTAAATAATTTCTAGTCAAAACTAATGTATTGGAAGTTTTCATATAAAACATTTGTGTATATACTGAATCAGCATAAACTCTACAAGTTTATTTAATTTACATGTTAGTATTGTCTTAAACCATTTATTTTTCAGTGCTATTTCCTTACTCATGTACTCAAAAAACAGTTTCTGGCTCAACTCTATAAGGGAAACAAGTTTAAACATTGTGAAACAGAGTATTGATGTTATGTGTTTCAGACTATGTTACTAAGCTCTGGAAATTTCTCCTTAGGTTAGGTGCTAGCAGCTGCTAGACCTCCATATGTGCATGCCAAGAGAATACAAAAAAAAAAAAAAAAAGTTGGCTAAGAAGTTAAAATACAGAAAATTCTATTTCTGTAATGTAAAGAGTATTTGGGTAGCTGCATGTGCAACAGAAAACATTAATTTGTTTCCAACAAATGTCAAATATTACTATTTTAAAGCCCCTTCACTTCAGAATGTCAAGAATGTCATTATCCATATTCTTGGTGTTCTGCCAGTAGGAGATCTGGCAAAGGACTCTGATGTGCTCTTTTTAATTCAAGGCCTCTGCTGCAAAGATCTCCCACAGAGAAGTATTTATAAACCACAATGTATCTCCTCCTCTCAGAAAATATTACCAGATCTTCATGCTCTGCCTTTTAGATATTCCCAATTTCCTTCTGTCTTTGCAAGACACACAACTGACTGGGGCTCATTTGGATTCAAGGTGCAGCGATGCACCTCACACAGAGAGTCAGAGTGGCTTCAGCGTCATTTAGTTTTGCATGCTCTTAAGTCACTGCCCCAGTGAAAGGGCTGGCCCCTTCCTGCCTTTGCTTTTGGATTCTGCTTTGCTGCTTACCTGGGTTCTGGCAAAACTAGACAGGCAGCTCTGCCCTTGTCCTGTAAGGTGAATCTGTGGGGGTATCTTCTCTGTTTTTTAACATAATCACATAATCCCTCTAAATTTCTTCTTTTTTTTTTCTTTTTTTTTTTTTTTTTGATTTCTTATGCACTGATATCTTAATTTTTGGCAAGCAGAATTGTCCAAACAGAAGATTTCTGGTTGCAAATTTGAATTCAAAGAACTTATATCAACTTACTACCAATATCACTCTCATCTCAAACCTGAGATATTAGCAAAGAAAAAGTAACATCCCTGAGCCAAGAAGCAAAAGTTAAAGCTAACATATGGCAGTAAGAATACCAATAAAGGGGTAAAATGATACAGTAAGACATATAATTGAACTTGTGCACTAAGACTGAGTAACTATACAAATATTTATTAAGTTCATATATCATCCCATAATATTCTACATTTTCTTTGGAGACCAAAAATCCAACTGCTTACCTTTAAACTAAAGAATTAACAAGTGGCTCCCTCTACAGTTACAAGACTGTTATCACTGTTGATATTTCCAGAAACTTTGAAATGGTTTTGTGCCCAAAAACACTGTACAAAACTAGGGAATTGAAACACTAATAGTTTGGATTTACCTTCAACATTTGTTTTAAAAAGGAAGAGAGGGGTAATGTGCCTATATATTTGTGAGCTGGGCTGTTTTTTTTTTTTTACTAACAAACTGAGTAAACCTTTCTGTTAATAATATGAAGACTCAGTAATTCAAATATTGTATGCTTATTCAACAGCTAGGTTGAAAAATTATAGGTTACTTTGGGCTTAAACAACAGTGATTCCTATACTTAGTGACAAATGAAAATGTAAAATTAATCAGTATATTCCAGCAGAACTCTGTTTTTGGAACATAGTTTTTTTTTTTTTTTTTTTTTTTTTTTTTTTTTTATTAAAAGTAAATAACATTTCAGTATTCTTATGTACATTGAAAGTACCATTCCTTAAACTATTAAAAGATGTACTCAAGTGGAGACTGGAAAAGAGAAACCAATATATTCAAAACCAACTTTATTTTCAAAAATGCTTCATTTGAATTATCCATTAAAAATTATATAGGAGAACCTTGAAGAATTTAGATGTAAATGCAGGCAGAAAAACTTGGTATTTATCATACACAAGTGTGCAACTTCAGCAGTACAATGGAGATCCATTCTAAGCATAAGTGCATACAAACAACAGTGAAAAACATACATATCTTAAAATCCATCTATGTTTTTAAATTCATCATCTTTTACTTTCGATTGAGCATTGTGGTATTTCTGCTGTGTCCATAGCTTTACATACCAAGATATTTGTGTGAAACTGAGTGTGCACAGTAGCTGTCAGGAGCACTAAAATACACAGAACATGATTAGTTGCACTGCTGCAAGGCCCTTGGGTTTATGTTCTGTGATAAAAGGGAGAATCTGCACGTATCAGAGACACACCCAATTTTATAACCAGACTCCTCCAAATACCAGGTTCCCCTACCAGAGTTTATACAGCTTCTCACTGCAGAGTATGTAGTATTTGAATCTGCAAGGTAGTTATTATTTTAAATAGAATTTATTAAAATAACAGGTCATATGCATGAATTGTAGCAGAGCTGCAAACTTCCCAATAAAACAGAAGCATTCAGAACATAAATCAGACCCAGATCTAAAAATAGCATTGGATGCAACTACAAAAAAATCCAGCAAGTAAGGCATTCATAGCAAACACTGCCTGAGAGCTTGCGAAACAGAAGGAAACACTGTCAGAATTAGAAAGACACTGCGTGATTCACTGTTTTTCATGGAACTTTCTCAGGCACTTCCTCTGCTGTTGCAAAAGGCAGTTCAGAAATGCTCTTTCAAAAAAACAGACTATCCTAATATGGCACTGACAGAGAAAGGAAAAACAGCAGCACCAGCATGGAATCCTAGGATTTATTTGTAGCTTTGTTTACTTAAAACCTGATAAAATTAGTTATATTACATAATGCATACCTTAAAATGCAGAGAACAAACTTCTTGCAAGAGCAAACTCTTCAATTTACAAAAAATTCCTGTACTTGTCCTCCTACCAGGAATCAGTGACCAAAGACTTTATCCCGGAAATGCAGATTCTATAAAAAATTAACAGATGGAAGGGGATAACTCTGTACTACTCATTGATAGGAGATGGTTCCTGTTATCTTTCACTCAAAACACTGCTTTTAATCAAGATTTTTTTTTATTTAATTTATTAGCACGTAAAAGGAGAAAAATTTATCTATTATCAAAGTATTCCCCTCTTGACTCTGTCATAGGGAAGTACTGGGAAGTTGCTTTTGTCTTACAGAGCCTGTAAACCAGGAGCAGTCAGGCGGGATTAGTACAACGCTTAAATCCTTAACTTCTTTCTGGAAAACACAAAAGAGAATCCTGTGTCCCCAAAACCTATTCCCCAAGCCAACATAATTTGATTAGGTTGAGCTGTGATTTTTTCAGCAAAGAAAGGCTGAGTAGCAGAATGTATAATGTAAGAGGAGACCTTAGAGAAAGAACGATTGCCACATATATTCTAACAGCAGCTCCTAAAAATGAAAATGTGTGAGGTCAGAATCCACATATGTGAAAGAAGATATGTTCTTCAAGAAGTGTGTTCAGACATGTACACAGGCTCCAGACAGTTTAAAGGAGCCAATAGCTACCACCAGACCAAACAGAACAAAAAGAGCAGCCATTTCCCCTTTAAACCAAGAACAAATAAACAAAGCCCCCAAATCCTGCTGGCATTCTGTCTACACTTGACCAAGTAATTGTGCGACTTTGAAGTGATTAATCTATTCTTGATTAAGTCCAAGTATGCATATTTATTTTGGAATAAGAACATAATATTTAACATTTTCTAGGCATAGCTCAATCGCTCAGGACAAGAAAAACAACTCCCCAGATCTCTGCCTTCGGTTGTGGCAAACCAATTTTTACCAATAGAGGTATTAAGACTGAAACCTGTCACCTTTAATACAGATGGCTATGGTGTTTACACAGCATTCACAGCATTAAATCATAGACATAACAGGAAACACATCTGATTATCTCTTTTATCAATTAAGTAAAAACAGAAGTACAGTTTTGACCTCTGACACCTGTGTGGAGACTGCTCAGCAGGGTAGTCTACCCACAGCTTGCCACCTCAGTTTAGTACTGACATTACTGTATTCCGTCAGGGCTACCAGAGCAGACACAGCATTGACATTTAAGCTTACCTAAAACACATACCTACCTTAGAGCTGCTCTGTGCATGGCTGAGGCTTTTGGAGTTGCTGCCTGGTCCACCACCACCAGGCAGGGGTTTGGCTTGTGCTCTGCCGTCCCCTACCAGTTTCCCAGCAGCCTCTCTCCCCTCAGGGTCTTGCGTTCGCCCTCACCCTGCCTGTTTTGGCTGCAAAACTGGACCAACACACAAAAACCCAGCTCAGCTGCTGCCTAGGCTGCCATATGAGGTTGCAAAGCCTTCTGCTGAGACATGTTGGCCATCGGCCATTTCCCAGCCTTCCTGATTCCTGACGCTCCTTTTCCCTCCCTCTCAACAGCTCACCTGAGGTGAAACAAGATGGGCGCCCTCAGAGGCCTCTCACAGGAGCAGGGCTGCGGTGGTGCTGGTTGTGGGGTGAACAATGCCAGAGCCAGCTGGGGAAAACTTTCATGGCAGTACTGGACATCTGCCTAGACACAGCAGATACTGGGATGTAGTGGGATGAGGAGAATTTACAGAGTAGGCCATTGCTGTGGCAAAGCTTGGCTCTCAGTCACCACTTCCACTCACCATACTGAGTGGTTGCAGGTAGTTGGCTCTTATTTGTGCCCCATTGTCTCCATTTGAAAAATGGGAATTATTATGCTGACCATCTGTGTGGAACATTTTGGCCGATAAGCAAAAATAAGTAAATAAATAAATCCTTGCAATTCTGTAATTCTTCACATCTTAGCCCATTTTTTTCCCTTGTTTTCCACCCATTAAAATCTAAGCATTCTCTCAGACACTATATATATTTTATATATATATAAATATATATATATTTTTATAGACACTATAAAAAAAATTGGACTTACATAGTAATATTTACTCTACAGAATGACCCTCTGCATGCTCATTCTCTGTGTTAAACAAAAGGTCATTTACAATTACTTTGTTAACTTATCATTATTTTTTTTTCATAGGCAAAAAGAACACATGGGCATTTGCTATATAGCCAGTGAGTTACCTGCTGCCAGCAGGTACTCAAACAGCAAACTTGCAAGTGGACCTATATGATGCTTCCGTGTTAATGTGTAGCAAGAACCCTGACTTTGCTCCGTTCATTTCTGTAAGTCTCTTCCTAGAGATTTTACCTACTCATATTATGGTTTTCATCTTAACTTTTTTTTTATCAAAGAACAGCTTTCACAGATACCACAATATTTTGACAGCTTTTTTTTTTTTTTTTTTTTTTTTTTTTTCCATACAAGTTTCCATTAGGAGATACACTAGTATTTTGCAGTAAATACAAGTCTACTTCATATTTTCAAACTGATTTACATTTTCCTCTTAGGTATAGTCAACTCTGTTTTCCAAGATGATGGGAAAGATGCCTGGAACACACAAAACATTAATGCTGGTAGGAAAAAAAATGCCCAGATACCAAATTATAGGGGACACTGGGAAGCACTGTGCAAGGACACTTGATGGAATTAGCTCAGGTTCAGCTGGAATGACAAGTTCAGGCTCACCATCAGTGTATTACTTGCTTGCAAAACCGCATCACCTAATGTACACTTCTTTTGCCAGCACAGAACCCAGCAATACATGTATATCTGAAGTGTGAGCTATCTAGGATCTGGAACATTGCAGGAAGCAGAGAGCTCCAAGATCATTATTTAGGATTATGGTGGTCCCGGACTGACACATCAAGAGCACAACAGATATCTGAATTGCAATTCTCTCTCTACACAAGGATCACAACACAGCTAAACCACAGTTACATGTTAGTTATCACACAGACAACTACTTGAATGTACTCAAGTGATTGCGATATTTTATTATTTTACTATTGAGCTGGGCAATCACACATTGTGGTGTGTTTATTTTTTTTAAATATTTTGCTGGTAAACTCAGGGCTGTTCTGCCAGGTAATTATACCTACCTGGAATTATAAATGTCTTAGCCTGGACAACAAGGAAGTTCTGAGCAGGATCAAAAAACATTCCTTTCAGTGGAAATATCAGTAAATTGAAAGCTGTATTAGCAATAAGTACCACCTCTGAAAATTAGTTTATTCTAGGCATCAGGAACATTCCAGGTACATTCAGACTTATGGACATCACACTTGGACTTTACCTTCTCCTTTGATCATTCCACTCTGTGTACTTTGTACAGTTGATAAAGTAATGTCACAGGCCAACTTCCATGTGTAAGGAAAGCATATTTTCTTTGCCATAAAAAATTCTAAGAAAAAAACAAAACACACAAAAACAACAAAAAATGTTCTGGTGCATTTTTAATTATGTTAGATTGAAGAAGGCTTTCCAGGCTGCTCTTCACGCAGGGCTAGTTCTGTTGTGCACTGAAATAGAGGATTTTATGGCTGTTTATATTTCCAGCAAGTAAGTGAAACCTAAGTACATGTGAAAATAAAACTGAAAGACACTGATGGTTTTGTTCTAAGTGTGAGATGCAACCCTAGGTATTGCTCTGTCATACAGCATAGCATTACAGAAGTTCCATCCATTTTGTTCTAGGAAAATTCAAACCACACCGACCATGGTTGTCACTTTCCCCGTTAGCAGAGAAGCAAAGAACTCGAAGGCACAACAGAACCTTAGAAAAAGGATGGGGGAAGGGCAGCAAAGAACCTTTGGCCATCAATAGGCTTCTGCTATCAAATTCAGTCTTTTTTTCATTAATCAGTCTGTACTCCATCTGGGAAAAATGGTAAGATCACAGGTTCTAGATAGCTACTCTTCCCAGCTAGGTTTCTTGTGTCATACAAAAGTAATCAGCTACTACTCCACTGCGCACTTGATACTACATCCCTCTTTAATTCCTTTCACATTGGATGTTTAGAACAGAAATGAACAGCACGTTTGCATTTACTGGCATTGACGTAGCCCTTGAATTTGTTGCCATTTAGTGAAGACTCTACATATTCCATCAAACCTCCCATACGGGATAGCAGTCAACGTGGTATTTATCTTTTGCTACCTCTGCAGTACTTTGCAATACTTCAATTTTCTTCTTCCTTCCTTGTGACAAAAACTGAAAACAAAACCATATTTCTTTATTTGTATCTGTGTATGCTACAGTTTTTTTTTTTTTTTTTTTTCAGTTGTGAATATACTGATAAACAAAGGAGGTACAGGATAGTTTGTATAGGTTTTGGCCCATTTTCTTTATTCTCCAGATAACTTCTAGAACAGCTGCTTAGGTATTAGATGACCCTATATCTCTGTGTCTCATGCCAACATAGAACTAAGAATTATCAGACTCACTATTACTGTCCTCCTCAGGATCCTATCCCTCCAGAAGATAAGCCCATATCTGAACACATAGGACTTAGTAGGTGAGCCACTGCTTCTTTGCAAAGATGTGCTGGTCAGAATAATTTTGCCCACCTGACGCATGAATCATCCCCTCACGCACTCAGGAAAAAAAATTAAGCTTTGCCCATTTGGGTGTACAACCATGTTCAAATAATTTACTCGTCCTCATTATTTTTTTGAGATGCTGCAAAAATTGTTCCTAATGTTTTTAGTTTGCTCTTGCTGCTACTCCTGTTGAGGGAACAACAGGACTGCCTTCTATTTCTGACCTCATAATGCATATGAAAGGGCCATCAAAGACAGAGAGACTTTCAACACCTGATCAGTATTTCCCAACTCTTTTACACCCAAGAAAACAGTGATTTCAGAACTTAGCACACTACTGAAGAAAAAATCACTATTCATATGCTTTAGGGTAAGGCTCAGCATGCCAGAAGTTTAACACAGGCCCTGAACTCCATGTTTTCTTTTCAATTGTATTTGATCACCTATCACAAGAAACCTGTTAAAAGGGCAACGTGACCTAAGTGTGTTCACAGGCACAATAATCTTCACTCTGCTCCTACTCTCAAAAGTCTCACTGGTCAGTTTTTGAAAATTATGTCCTCTTTCCTCCCCCCTTTTTTGGGCTAGATCCCAGAACATATTTGAGGGAGTGGAGCTGACTGTTAACTGCATCCTATTAGTTCTGCTCAAGATGGTGTGCCATTTCTATATAAACAGCATCACATTCTGTTAATAGCCAATCACAGCATTCTTAGTTCAAACAGGCAGGGCAAAGACAAACAGAAAACAGCACAGATTGTTAAAGATACTTCAGTTATTCTGAAAGCGTATCGATGGTCAGAAGAATTTCTAATTTGAAAGCAATGTTAACATCACAGATCTTTTAAAGCATTACAAGTAACTTCAACTGATGGGAATTGTGGTTTTAAATTTTCCTGCTGAAACCTTACTTCTAATTACTCTAACATAGTATCCCACAAACTGGATGAACAAGTGCATTTTTTGATCAGTGTCCACAGACAGAAGAGACATTTTAGCCATGTATACAAAGCTTACTAGTCAGCTGTAATATCAGAAGACTGCTTAGCATCCCTAAGTTCTTCATATAATGTTTGGTTTTAACCACAGCAACATATACTGTTATCTGTCTTGCATTTTAACCTTTTTTTATAGAAAAACTAGCACTTCCGAGTACAGGTCAGTAACCTTGCTTTAGAACACTACAAACCAACAGATGAATAATGCCATCTTGTGACAGTACTGCAACAGTACACCAGACTCCCACACAGCAGATCTTCAAATGGTTGTCCACAGTACCTTAGGAGTATAGACCATTTCCAAAATAATGGATGCAGGCCTAAGGAAAGCAGCCCTTGCATCTGGAAACGTTCGAAGGGTCTGCTTGTGTTTTTATGGAGCGTGAAGGTTTGGATGTGTGAAGGTTTGTAAGTGAAGGAGGTACTACTATAAGAGCATGGGTTTTCTAAGAATATCTATACCATAGATACAAAACAACGATATTTGACAGGTGCATGGCTTATCTTATAGCATCTTGTCCATGCATCTGGAAAATGTATCTGAAAATGAGTCATTTTTAAACCTCTGATATGATTTATCCCCTTAGAGTTTTTGTGTGCACTAACACACTATTTAAAGTGATAGCAGTTCTTTAGAACTGCTACTGCTTTAACAAGCAATTAAAGTGAAGCAAAAGAATTTTTCATAGAAAATATTAATACAAATCTGTAGTAGCAGCAGTTTTTAATTTACCAAAAACTGACATCTATTAGCAACAGAACATACACAAAAATACCTTTGTTTATACAAATAAAATTAGGTTCTGAATATTCACAAAGTAATAGAGCAACATTTTTCTTCACATTGACATTCATTGTTAATCAGATCAGTTGTGATATAAAAACCCTGCATGGTATTCAGTCAAGCACCATGGCAGACAGTGCATTAAGATCTCTCATGAATGGATGATCAGCTAGTATTTGATCAATCTTTTGTCTCTGCTCATAATCAGGAAATATTTTTCTCAGGGCTTCTCTTAGCTGTACTGTTTCTGAGGCAGATCTCTGGGGTGGAATTGCTAGACAAGCATTCATGTTTGTTTCCAGCGGAAGCCACGTTGATGAACAATCACTGTGTGCTCGGTTTTTAGGCTGCCGACTGCTACTGGTTGGTTTGGGGACTTGCACGAAGAAAGGTGTCTCAGAAGAATATTGTCCACTGTTCTGTAAAGCTCTTTGTGCTGACAGAAAATCTCTGTGGAACAAAATTAAAGTTTTGGTTAAATTAAGGTAGAGGGAATGCTGTGTCTGTACAACCACAGAAAGAAAAAGAAAACCTGCAGCTCTTATACTTCACTGCTGCTCAGCTAGCTACTGACTGAAAAATGTGTATCCCTTGATTGCAAAAGTGAAGCAAAACTGCAGCTAAAACGTTTTTCAGCTTGAGTCTGGCATGCTTAACAACATTAACTAACATTATCTACAACTATTTTCAGTATGCTGTGAATAATAGGACATTTACTTGGCAGAATGACCAACAGTCAAAGCTCATTTTATGGAAGTATCAACACCAGTATCATTAAGCTAAATGGATAAAAAGAGATGTAACGAACGCATATACTCTGACTCAGAACATGTGAAAACGTGGACAGACCAGAGGGCTTCAGCTGCTCCAGTCCTCATTTATTTTGCTCATGACTGAGAGCTGTCAGCTGTGCCCATATTTAGGTCAAAGCCAGGTTTTTCTCATTTAATATCCTTAGCAAGGCAATAAATTTTTCATCAATTTCAGGATTTTAATGTTAATTATTGAGATTTCATTTCAGACTATTTAAAAAGTTGTAGCTACTCAACACTGCTAAATTTAGGGCCAATTCTACTTCAGACACCACCAAAATAACACAGAAGCATGAACTGGAAATCACATTACAGTCCATTTTCCTATGACCGGGGGAAACTATAAAAATGACAGGGCTCTATTTTAAAAGCAGTTAGGGTACAACCTCCCACTACTCGGCATGGAACAGTTCTCTAATTGCTTGAAATCCTTCCAGTTTCTGATCTTATGCCCGGCAACCAATGGTGCCATTTATGTTTTCTGTGTCATTTAACTCAGATAGAAAGGTCACAAGGAAGGAACAAAAACTTTTTACACTGGCACCTTTTCTCTGTATTAAAACAAAACTCAAGACAGACCACCACAGACCAAAATCAATTTCCGGTTCCAAATTTCCAGGTAGGAAACCAAGCTCTTCTAGACTCCTTCCAAAAGGTGTTGTTTCCCCCAACACTCCCCTTCCCTGCTTCCACAATCACAGCCACCTCACGACACTGTTACCACTTGATTTTCCTTGGACACAGGCAGCTAAAACAATATTCCAAATAACATCTCATAAGGGCTTTATATTACAGCTTCAGTACTTTCCCAGCTTTTCCTTTTGCAATTCCATTACCACACTTTTTTTTTAATGCCAACATTACATGGTTATCTTCAAGTCAACCTACAGCGTATTGATACAAACATCTCTTCCTCAAAGTTTTTCAATAGCCAATATTCCTGCTTATACTTTCCATTAATCCTGAAGTGGACGTGTTTGCATTTTGTATCACTGATCTTTAATTCTTTCACTTGTTTCTGAAAACCTCTCTCGTTATTCTTCACTGTCATTAGTATTTATAATTTCTAAGCTGGTGAAAAAAGAGCAAAGATTGCCTTAATTTCTTGTGCAAAAACAGTAAAACCATTCTCAAGTCTTGGCACATAACGGAGAGCAAATTCATAGTTATGAATACATGCACAGAGTAAAATAATCTTAAGTAACAATATGTTTATTAATATTAAAATTATGAATCAAATATGAATGCACTTAACAGCTCTCCAAAACGGATTTATCAGTACCATACCCTCAAGTGTGAAGTGAAATGCCTCTCCTGTGACAAAGAATACGAATTCAGACTGTTTCTTTTGTAATACCTCTTGTCCCACTATGAATACCGAGTAAGTGATCAACCAAAATATTTTAAATACCACCACGCTGTAATAAGCAGGCAGACCACCACATACCCAAACTACCAGTAGGTTTAGGAAATTATAACACACTGTATGAAAGCCACCACAGTCAAAACCTCAGAGGAAGTTAAGGCATTTGTCTTACTTATCTTCGTTTTGAGAGAGATGTTGATGCAAATGTCACCAGCACTTTCTGAACAGACTGAAGTAACAGGGAAAAAAACATGTTTTTGTTAAGCAACTACATGCTACAGCATTCTGGTCTGATTTCACTGTACCGTTACTATATAGATCTAACCAAGTCTTCAAGTGAGCCACAAAAACAGGTCAGAAATCGTAACTGTCTCAAAAAAAAAAAATAATTGTGCTTATACCTAGAACAGCCTTCACTTCGAAGGAAGTCATCTAATCTAGGTCCGTTTCTTCCCAAAGGATCATCAGGAACCATAAAAATGTCCCCCGCAAAAGTGTACTGGAGCAACCTGCAAGAGAGTTCTTTCAACAATCTTCACTAACAATGAATTCACCACTCCCCACCCTTCACCTCCAAAGCACAGCACAATCCCTCTTAGAGCAAACACTTCATACCACATCAGGAGCTACTGAAGCTTAACTAGTACATACCCACTTTAATTACAACCAGCATTCACTGTCAACATAATTTTATGGGCCCTTATTCCCACTGCACTGCAAAGTACTGAGGGTTTTTTTTTTTTTGACAACACATGTTGGGTGACTGCAGAGACCAGGATAGAATTTTCTAGATTGTTGAAAGGATTGTTGTTTTTTTTTTTTTCTTCAAACTTCTAAGGATCCTCAAACATGTAGCAAAAAATGCTCGTGTTATCAGAAAGCCAGACAGCCAGCAAACATTGTTTAGATGCTTACAGTTAAGAGACAAAGAAGCCTTTTTTCTGGAATCATTTTGGGACAATGAGAAATCTGCATTCAAAGAAACCAGTTCAACTAAAATTTGTCTGTGAGAAGAGGATTTGGTATAGTGGAATTTCCCCAGAAGTAAAACTAATAGCAGATGTTAACACAAGATCTTGAGAAAAAAAAAAAAACACAACAAACCACAGCCTAAGTATGACGTGCTAAGTATTCTTGCTAAAGTAGCATATGAGAACAGAACCTGACTTGGGTAAAACTTGCTAAAGAAATAGCGAAAATATCTATGTGACTAGATAAGAACTCAAGCAAGTTTTCAATGATTTATTTCAGTATGCCTATGCAGAACCCAGTCACTGCTGTAGATGTGTGCTCAGGTTATCAGGAAAATTGAGAGACTAATAGAAAGTTTTGGCAGAGTAACAGAAGACCATCCTTTAATAGTAAAGGTGGCCTGATCTAACTGAAGGAAAAAAAAAGCAACAACAGAAGAAGTTGAGAAGTTGCACAGGAGAAACTAGAATCCCCAGAGAATCTACAAATTGAAACAGGAATACTTGACAGCTAAGCAAACTTATCTAAACCCACAGGACACAACAATTGCAGGGAAACAGCTGCAGGGATACGTTGCAAGTGTTCGTTACGTTGTTTTGCCATGCCCATTTGTTGTACTCAGTAAGTGTGAGTGAATCTGAAACCTTAACAGTGACATTGTGCATCTGCATCATCCATTATATCTCCTTGAAGAAATGAAATGTGTAACAAGAAAGACTGTGAGAATTGACCTAACAGGATACTGCTGTAACAGGACGTGACACTGAACTTCAGAAGGGGCGTAACTTGGCTGCCATACAGACTTTCTACTTACATGAGCAATTAAGAGATCCTTATATGAGCAATTAAGAGACATGTATTAGAGGATACATGAATAATAGGAACATTAGGCGACTCAACACACAATTATAAGGCCATTAATCAAAGCAGTGAAACAAACAGTAATTTCTTCATCTCTACCAGAATTGCATCACAGATAACCTTCCTGGGGGATTTTTTTTTTTTTTTTTTTTAATTACAGTGCCTACAACTATAAGGACAGACATCCTTTAAACTTTCATAGAAATCTAAGTAATTACCTTTTCTGAATAATTTCTCTCCAGGCAAGTGATTCTGTCACAAATTCTCTGAAGTTATCATTAGTCACAATAACACCTCCAGTTTTATCAGCAAGATGTAATAAAAATCTGTAACATTCATTTCCAAGACAGTTAAGGTAGTCTGCTGTGCTGAAAATTGTTCAAAGATCTAGAAAACTAAATATTTTCACCATCCAAAAGTAACTTATTTACATGAAAACAAACATTTGAATTACCAGCAAATTACTTCATTTTGACCCATTATATGGCTTTAAACAACAAAGTTTTAGGTAGCATTTATTTATTTAGTGCAGTAGAATCTTTATGGAGGCTTTTTTCATTTGTGGGGGGATGGCAAACACCACAAAACCACAACCCCCCCCGCCCCCAAACCCACAGATTCATCCGATTCTGAGATATTTGTAGACGTACGTTGCTTGCTTTATAAGAGTACAATATTCACTAAACATTTTATCCCCAATTTATTTTGACATACCTTCTTCTTTTAACTTTAATGTCTGTGTCCTCCAAGATAGTATTATGCATGTTACTAAATTATTTGCTTTGTCAACATTTGCTAACAGATTGCTGCTACCATTTTGTCGTTAAATAATGACACACTAACTATTAATTTATTTAGAAAAACCCATGATTTTTACCTGTCTGAAAATAGGCTTTTTGCTAGCTGAAACAGTGTGGAGACTTTATCAACAAGATAATAGATGTTACTTTTTTTTTTTTTTGAAGACAGATGGCTACACTTCTGAACAAAATGAATCATAACATTCATTTCCACAATAATCTCAAATAAAATTACTGCACCTGCACAGTATTATATATGAAAGCCAGGTGTATATAAAAATATTAGTGTGTATCCAACTCCAACTTGGCTGCCTTCTACAAACTACTGGGATTGTTTTTGCTGTATCATTAAGAGATTGGAGTTCCTCTACTTTGAAGTAGAGCACTTCATTTACCTTTTGCATATCAAATTTTGCACTCAGGTAAAAGATTGTACAATTAACAAAATAAGCATTGCCCATGATGTAAAGAACTTGACAATTCTGCAGTCAGAGAAAAGTATGACTGATTATTAGTTAGAACACTGCACTTGCTGTCAGGAACAGTTTCAAACAGTTTCAACAGTTTCATCCGAGCACAATTAGGAAAGGCAGTTGTTGAGGAGAAAAAAAAATCAGCACAAAACCCCCTTAACTATTTTGTTCTTCTGTGTATCGTGACTCGCAAAATTTGGCAATACCAATGAAATCACTAACACGCCCTGCTACACCTACAGTAAGACCTAAAGCTTAGTAGTGCATTGTTCATTGAAAAATGATTCCCACAGTCTGAAGCTAAACTTGGGTGCTGAAATTAACTTGGAAATTGAATAGCCCACACATTGTTACAAGTACACTGGAACAAGTACACACCTGTATTTATATGCAATAATGACTTCAGAGAAAAAGAAAAAAATATTACCTGAACAGTAGCTAATTTATTTTAGTGCTCCCCAGACTTAATAGATGATTCAGGGATAAATCAGTTATCAATAAAGCATAAAAACCTTACTGGAGAATTCATTTCTTCCTCAACGTAAATCATGACATTTGAAATGGATTCACTTTTTTTCCTTAAAATTGCCATGAGAATTTTCAGAAATTCATAGAAAGTAGCAAACAGTATGTACAAAAATATTATGAGATTTACTTTCTTGCATTGTTATAAGAAACAATTTTATAAATAAAGCTCAGCCTTGTATTGAATGCACAGAGCTCTGTTTAGACAGACTGAACAGCTGGCCAGTACTATTGATCATGAAGTACTACGCTTTTACAACCATTAGCTGAGTTTGAACATTTTATAACTATGCATATTCCACACCTGTCATCATGAGCAGCAATCCTTGCTCCCAAAACCATCCTTGCAGGGGTTAAAGACAATATTCCAACATCCTGGAGCTGCGTTAAGAAATCCTGTTCTGTTAAAACATGAAAAAACTGTTCAGTTTTAAAACCAAAAGCTTTCCTCTTAAGCTATTTATAGATGACAATTAGTCTGATATAATTATCAGAGAACATAGGTACAAAAATAACCTATTAATTTACAGAAATGACATTGATAGTTGGAAGATTAGTAATACAGAAATAGAAGAGGAAGATGTTGAACAAGAAATTAAATGGTAAACAAAAATAATTAAAAGAGGGCTTCCATTTATGGCCTAGCAGTTAAACAGCATTTCAGAGTGCCTCACACTGTATGCTGAAATCAGATTATTCATGCTGAGCAGCCAAACACTGCTCATACTTTCTTTTTCATTTATTTTCACAGAAATACCCTAATAATTACAATTTACTTTAAATAAAGAAAACATTAGGAAACTATTTGCCTTACCTGTAATGTAAGGATCGCGTCTTGTTCTCCACTGTGGAACAAATACAGTAATATTTCTGTGGCCACGTTTCCAGAAGTAGTCAACAGCTATTGCAATTCCTCGACAGGAGAAGAATTTCTTTAAACCATGACTTGGGGAGGAACGCAAAGAATGGGAAGAAAAAGATGATGAGATTAAGTTCACTAGAGTCTATGAATACAAAGAAAACAGAACATTGCAACATGAAGTTGGAAATTTTACCTTTAAAAAGAGGCTAATAGCAATGGTTTCAAAAAACCTATTGGTTATACATTAAAACTATCAGCACGTATATATGATAGTTCCAAAAATACAGTCCTACTACAAAATGAAACAAAACCTCTAAGTGGTATCCCAGGATTAACTCTAAGAAATTCTATGATAATCTAAGATATTAGGGCCTCCTTTCCCTTCATTTCAACCAACTCAGCTACTATATTCAAACAAAATAATGAAACTTCTCTGGAGAAAGTTTCAAAACACTGTACGTGGCAATCCTTTTTCCTTTAGAAAGTAAGATGCTCTACTTGTTTTTTGCAACTCAATTAAGTGACTTCCATGAAAATCAACAATTGCCTACTATGAATGATGCAGAGGATGGAGTTGATAACCTTGTAAGGTCCTTCCCAATACGAATTATCCAATGATCTATCCAATTATCTATTTAACAAATGGCAGGAAGTCCTCCTTTGTGTGACCAGACTCCAGGAATTGAGCTTCAAGAGAATAAAGAAACACCTTAAAGTAACGCACAGAAGATGGAACAAAAGCTATCTCTAGAATAAACTCCTACAAAACACCTATTAGGAGCTTACATAAGGCTAAACATATCAAAGGCTAGACTTCTACAAAACAAAGACATACATAGAAAAGACATTTAGGCTGATTAAAACACACTATAATTGAGAATTGATGGCATAAACATACAAAGCATCTCTTATTATACGAAGAATAGTTTATATTCCATACTTTGAGTTAGATGTTAAATGACTGTTCCAGCAATCACTTTGTAGCAAGTAGTATTCATATTTTAAACTGTTCTTCATTTAACGTGTATGATTAGGCTTATATTAAGCCTAATATTAAGCCTTATTAGTTTTGAATGAAATCTTATCCTTAAACCCCTAGTTTAACCAACCAGGAAATCTTCTAAACACTGAGTTCTCTACAAGATCTCCATGCAAGTATTTTACAGTGAAATTCAGCCTTTAGTAGGATTCAAGAAACCCTTTCAAATTTCTGTATGCACTTTACAATAAATGTATCAAAATGTGAATCTATTAAGATTCTCTGACTGAGTTCAGCGAGAACCATTTTATGCAGAAGGGCAGAAAAATTAGTAAGCTACATCCGAACTATAAAAGGCAGAACATTTGACTTACTAACAGTTTGGGGGGGGGGGGCGGGAGAACAGATATGCTACACTTGTCCTACTAAAATTAAGAGCAGAAAAAAATCTCGTCATCGCAGGAGAGATATTCCTCATAAGCCTTCTAGATCAAACCTAAGTGCAGTCATTGTCCCCCTAGTTTAGTGTTGGATATCCCACTCTGTAACCTGAAATGCTTTGTTAAATACTTTTACTATTTAAATGGTTTTCAGCTGGACTTCAAGAGATGTAAAGGTCTCAATGTTCATGTTGAACACGCCTTCTCTACTTCTCCATTCTCCTGTTTTAAACCTTTACATCTGCTAACTACTACATGACTGTATTCTCAATTTTTAAATGTTTAATTTTTTTCTCAAATTTTAAACGTTTTCACGCAAGGCAGTCAGAAAGAAACCCGCAGCAGCAGCTCCTGATTAAGCAGCAGCCCCATGATCACCAACTCCCGCTCTGAAGCGATTAAAAAAAAAAGCAAGTATGCTACTAGAAACAATATACTTTCTCAAATAGCATGTAGAATTAAGCTAAGCTGTAAAATGAATAAATACATTAGTGCTAGATAAGCAGAAATCTGATACTTTATTTGAACTAGGTAGGTGTTTGAAGGACAGCAGGTCATCACAGTAAGGTGGTCTTTTCAAGGTTTCAAGACATCCATCTAAAAGACTGCACCTGTTCCATAACTGCCACTGTAAATACTATCAGCTATCCGAGTTCTTTAAAAACCTAGGATGACCCTAAATAGGTATTTCTAAAGATAAAGAAGAGATGATCATGGAGAGCGTAAAGCAGCAAACAGCAGATTGCTTTCCAGGACACATAAAGTCTTCCCTTTGGTTCTGTAATGACATTAAGGAAAGCATGTATCACAATTCAAAAGCCATTCTAGCAAGAATTCTAATTCCATCAAATTATTTTTATTCTGTTCCGAGTTTCTTCAGCAATTCAGTAATATTTAATTTAAAATGAACTATCTGGACACTTCAGTCTACCCTGAAAGGTCTGTTTTTAGCACAGGAAAAGAGGCAGTTTTAAAAAATACTTCTTAGCAGTTGGAGTAAAACGGGCTCCTTTTCCTTCAACAAATACTGAAACTACAGTTAGCATTAATATAGTAATGTGCAGTTTTTACTGGGCTGCATGTGACAAGAGAAAAATCTTCAGCTTCTTGCAGTCTTCCAGATTTAGGACCCAATGCAAGTGGAGATTCTGAAGCCCATTCAGCCTTAGTCCAAGCTTATGAGCAAAGCATTTGTATCTGCCTTAAAAAAAAAAATAAACAGGCCTTGACACTTAGGGTGCAAAAATACACATGAATGGAAAGGGATGTCCATAACCTCAAGATACTGAGAAGCAAAACTGAAAAGAAGTCAAAGCAAAATTGAAAACAATTCTTCGCCTTCTAAGATGTAAGAAAATAACGAGGCTTAATTTAACCATAAGGAAGCTGCAGAATACCTACATTAAACAACAAAACACACATACAAAAAAAAAACACAAACAAAAACCAACCAATACACAAGCTCCCCTGCATTGATTCAGTAGGATGTTTAAACATCTATCATTCTGCTACTTTTGGTTGGTTCCTCTGCCCACTGCTTTCCCCACCCACTTTTTTTTTTTCTTTCTGTAAGGAGAGTTTTCATTTAGTTGAGCAGCAGGAAGCAGATGTTACAGAACCATATTTAGGGACTGTCTGTACATCAGTGGGACCCAGCTGCTCTGCCCTTCAGCAGTGATCTCCTAAGTATGCACCCCAGGGGGTACACAAGACAATCCATTGGGGCAAGTGAAGAAAATGTTAGAACTTCAGTAATGCACATATACTTACTCATTTGTCAATAACATACATGTATTGGGGCATACATGCTCAATTTTATTTATTTTTATTTTTTACTGACAAGGATACACAAACAAGAAGTCTGGAGACTGGTCTCAGCCTTCAGAGCACTAAGTGGGTGCTTATTCACTGCGTTGTTACTTCATTGGTTTTAGATGCATTTGGTTGTTCTTAAAGCAAACGCATCTTCTTAAAACACCATGTTTCATACTATGCTTTATCTTCCAACATCATAAACCTTCTCTGTGGGAAGAACTATACATTCTCTTACAACAGAATGCTGAGTTTAACAGTTTCAGATTAAATATGTAGATGAAAAAAATCTCCCTGCACTTAGAAAAAAACAGACAAAGAGGATGTGGTATATTTGTTATTTTCTACATGACCCCAACAATTTACATTTCTCTTCCACTAATACACATTTGGGAAATGTTTCTAAAAAATTCAAGGTAGCTTATGACTCAGTTGTGACTTGCACTTCTACATCACTATTTCCTTAACAACAGAGTCTGAACAATGAGGAAGTACGCTTGCTTTATGAACTGTTTACTGTAACAAGATGCTGTACTTGAATTAAAGCAGCGACAAGAGTAATGGATCATGTAGGGCTTCCCCTTCAAAGCTAGCAAGACTGCTAGTCAAATGTCAGAAGACTTCACTTACCTATTTGATTAATCCTTCAGTGATTGACTTTAAAAGTTTTACTGTAGGCCCTCACAAACAAGCTCTGCACTTTTTAATGTGTGCAAATCTATTATAAGGATGATCACCACCTTCAATTAGTTATCACTTGGTAGGAAAGGTTACACATTTGAAACCTTCCTGCACCCCTGCTCAAAGTTACTTAGACTTACTTTTGACAATTAGTCTATGGCACAGAGATTTCTGGACTAACTGCAATTTTTTTTTTTTTTTATGACTACATTACCATATCCTTGTTCCTTAACTTGCATTTGAAGCTAAGTCATTCAAAAAGTATGCTTTATTCTGAATAGGGGACAAATGATGACCTAGCAGGAACATGTGCAAACACATACAAAGCCTATTACCTATTAAAAATAGGTAATAAGTTATTGTTATATGAAATAAGTTTAAAGTACCAGCAGAAATATTCCTGAATATTTGTCCAGGAATTGCAAGGTATGTTACATGTTAGAAGTTGAGACTGATTCACAAACTTGCTGAAGTAGAAGAACACTAACTGTTCTAAGAGCACTTCACAAAAATGTCTCAAAATTTCAGTTAAGCAAAATTCACACAGATTATTAGACAGACTTTGTGCAAAGAAAATGAGTTAGAAGTATTCATTAGCACTAACAATTGAGGAAGTCTGGGTATTCCATAAATTCTGGTAAAGCATTTAGGATTTCCAGCAGACTCTTCATAAGCATGGAAGAACAATAACCAAGGGCATCTTTGTCCATCTCTTTGAAACTAGATGCATCTCCCCCTCCCCCAGAAATTGTGTGCATGCAAACACAGATCTGTGTTTATACATATGCATTCATGAAACTATACAAGCTGTCAGCCGTCAAAAATATCAAATCCATTTTAGGACAAAACTTTGACGTTATTTTCTTACAGGACATAATGTTATAACCCCCCTTACCCTCCCAAGTACTTTCTTCCCCTAAGCAGCATATAAACCCATTCTTTAAGGAAACTTCTTTTATCTAATAGCTAGAAATAGATGACATCTTAACCAGCCAGACACATTTTTCTTAGCATAAACAAGCCTCATACAGAATTCCTGGAATCTCCGGTAGTACTCTAGCCTACTATTAGAAAACACCCCATTCAAGAATTAGTATCCTAGATCTATCTCTTCTAAGACTGATAAAAGGTTCTTCAGGATTTCTGATCTTTTAGAGTAACCTCTTTTTTGGTTTTGGCAGCAAGGTTTCCATTTGAAAACTAATGTTTGTAGTCTGAAGGTTTATGCATGTTTAGCAGAGAACTTTGAAAACACACACACACTTAAATAAGTTCTCAGAGTAAGTTTACTCTTACCTATTGTTATATTTACCAGTGGAGCAAAAGGACTGTCAGAGTAAAAAGAAAGTTTGGTCTTAAAAATTACCACTTCCTCATTAAGAAGAAATCCTGCATAGAACTTACTACTGCTCACACTTTCATGTTCTAAAACTATGAAAACACGCTCAAAGCAAGCACTGACAAACCGTTTAACATGCCTGTCAGAACTCCTTAGTATAAAGAGAAAAAGAACAATTTTCTTTCTGACTAGAGAACAGCAATCAACTCAAGGGTAGTTTTGATGAGACAAAAGTTAAAATCAACCAAGCAAAACACTAAATTTTTAGATATATAGGTTCTAATTGATTTTTGCTATTCCAGTTGATTATGATGGTAAACTTAAAAGAAAAAAGGAAAAGAAAATGTAATTGGCAGCACTCTCCAAAGTTGCCTACAATGAAAACAATGGGAAAAAAAGGAAAGGGAATTAGATATCTATACTAACAGAAAACCCCTGCATCGCTGTCAGTGAAAGGGATTTCTTGATCTTTTAACTGGGTCCATTTCACAAGGTTTCTTTGTCTGCATGCTGCCTTGTCAGCCAATCTATTAAAATTAGCAAACAGCCCTGTAATTGTATATTACTGTTTGCATATGTTCTTTCAGATAACAGGAGTAATAGGAGATGAGGTACGTGCGTGCTCACACAGTTCCTTATTCTGAGAGTTCTGAGATACCAACATTTGCAAAAAAAAAAAAAAAAAGCAGATTCAAGCACTAATATGCTAATATGCAATGTTGTCAAAGGACAAGCATGTTACTATTATACTGCCACTTTAAAATTGCAAGTAGAAGTGGGGGAAAAAAAAAACACACTTTACTCTTAAATTGCTGGTAATTCATTTTTTCTCTTAGGTGCCAGCTAAGTTAAGTTTCATGCATAAAATTGCTTGCAACAGAGCTCATTGAAATTACTTCGGACTGACACATTATGTATCGAGATGGAACACTGATTATTTCAAGTAGGTAGCTTTAAGAGAGCACACATCAGCCTTCAAGTCTAACACTTACATAGTAAGACATACTGCAGAGTTAATTGATTTTTCATTTTCATAAGTCTTGTTATCAAAAAGGATCCCATTTACCTCTAAGGTATAGCTGGTTTTAGATTCCATTGCCCTGTTATTTTTTTCAGATTTTAATATTTGGGTTTCATGTATCTAAGCTGTTTTACAAATTACCAATGTTCTACCAAAGAAGAATAGTTTGGACTTAAAAGACTACAGGGTAAATCTTTCCAAGAATATTGCTATCACCAATCACTTTAAACCAAACCTTTCCATATTCTCATTAATCAACTTCACAGCGTGGATGTTTTTTTAAATCAAAAGTTAATCCTAGAAGAATTGTTTCATGATACAATGTCTCAACTGCACTATTAGTTGAATTTGTGTATTGCTCTCATTGTCATACAACAAATCAGCTAAAAACTTCTGAATTTCCTTCTACACTCTGTATGTCAGTGACTAACTTTCAACAAGTCAGTCATAAACATGACTTATTAAACGGGGAATTAAAACTATAAAAACCTGCAACGTGTTAGAAATTAAAATGGCTATTTATCTCACATAACTTTCCATTATTAAACTTTCCCATAACTAATCTATGCAGCCATTACCAGTATCTGAATGACCCTGCACAATAGATGGACTGCTGATCACCAAGAAACTAGTTAGCAAAAACCTTACCTATGCCACAGCAGCCTCCTTATTCCAACTTCATTTTAAAGCTTATTAAACTTTAAGAGATAGCTGATAAGAACAATACTTACGACATTGCAACATTGCTTCCATCAATAACAATATGTTTTAAATATGGATTCCCAGGTTCGTTTTTCAACTCCAGCCTGTATGGCTTTTTGAGAGATTCCATGAATCTTTGAACCCCGGTAACTGAAGGATCAATATTACGTCTGTGTGGTCCTACCGTCTCTCTATCAGGACTCGAATGATGTATTTTTACATGTGCTGTAGTAGGTTTTTCAAAATCTGATGTTTGTAAAGGGTGTTGGTTGCGTGATCTCACTTGAGAAGAGCTGCTCTGTCCTAACTGGTCCTCAGCAACAGGATGAGGATTCTGCACCGCTGAGAGCCCTGCAGATTTTTGCTGAGCTGTAGTTTTAGTCTTAGCTGAGACACGTTGCATATCCGAGCTCCCTCTGGCTACAAAATCAACATCTTTTGGAACTCCACACTGTACAGGGCTGAAAGTTATAACGCCATCAGTTTCTGTATCACTTGATGTTGAACTGCGATTCTTACCAGAGGAGTATGTATCTCTTTGCTTACAGCATTGAGTTGAACTCTTGCCAGGAGAAACGGGTTTGCGTATCATGATATGCATTTGATCTTCTCCATCAGCTTGTGTACTTGGCACATCTCTTATATTGTGATGTTCATTTTTTGTCTCCTTTGAAGTATGACCGGATTTAAGTACATTTTTACTGCTAGAAATGCCTTTGTCTTCTGTTTTTTGTGAATTATTTGCATTACTTCCTAAAGGAGGATTTATAGTTCTGGGTTTCTGAGATGACAGTTCATGTTCTTTTTGAAATTTTAAGTTTTCCTTTTCAATTTCTTCTAGCAAGGTTAATGGTTCCACAGATTGTCCTAGAATGCCAATAACTTTCTCTACAATACTCTGGGAATAGCCCATTGTTCTGAAAAAGTTCACAAGAATCTTGTATTCCATTTCCTCACTGATATCATCATCTTCTTTAATAAAGTAATTGGGATCATCTAATTCACCACAGCTATCTGAAAGCAAATCAATAACTACATCCTTCCCAGAAGGATCACTGTGGGAGGTGGATTTCACTTCCTGGTCATTTTCCAAAGAGAATTGCTTTTTAGGGAGCCTTTCCTCAACATCAGAGGATCTTCTTTTACATGACTGCCTTTCTTTAGACACCCCTGCCTCTAACGAAGGCACAACATTTATGGGAACAAAACTTGTCTCAGGAGCATCAGAAAACACCGTGTCCATTTGCTTTGTAAGTTCAGTTACAGGTGTCCCAGCATTGTTTCTTGCTTCCTCACCACCTGTTCTTCCATCTCTGTTTGTAACATTTACTTTGGAAGCTTTGTCCTGTAAAAACTCTGTTGGACTCTCAGAACCCGTAAGATCTACGATATTGCTCTCTGCCTCACAACATTCAGTTTGCGTGAGACTTAGGAGTTCTCTTTTTAATGAGCTAGGCAAAATCAGCAAATCCATTGTATATTTATCTGCATGTGCTTCCACAAATTGTCTAAATTGCTTTTTAATCTCCGATTCATTGTCACTTGGTAAGCTTTCATTATTCTCAAAAAGGTTCACAAACTGCTGAACATGACTTTGAGCCATAACAACAGCCTCTGCACCCCCTTTAATAATAAGCAGTCCTATTTCCAGCACCGTTATATCAGCACAGGTATCCTGAATAAGACTGTTGAGAAACACACTCTGCGCGCCAACAAAAATGCAGTGCATGTCCTTTGGGTAGTACTGCTTTTCTTCGAGTTCAGGTTCACACAGTCCCTTAATATACTCCTAGGAGGAGAAAAAAACAGCAGAATGAATACTTATGAAAAACTGACACACAAAATTATTCAGTATCAGACTAATACATTAGAAAATAAAGCCAGCACAGCAAATGTGACAAAGTAAATACTGCCAGTAAACCTGGTAACAAAGAGAAGACAGGTGTTAAAACAGATTTCATGGAACATAACTTCCTTTATCACCCCATTCTTTATAAATAAGTTCACTAGAAACTGAAAGTAACTGAGTATATTAGTTATACACACTGTATTGTGTACTTTATTAATGCAAAAAATCCTTACCATTCTTGATTCTGAGAGCTCTTACTATCTAGAAGCCCTCATGATCATACAAACGGCAATGCCTGTACTTGTATCTCAAATTTAAGAATGGTTAACATTTTGGTATTTGCACCGAATTCAACTTTATTGCTAATATTTACAGAGTAACTTACTCCACTGGGCTCCAGAATAGTATCTATGCTATATACAGAACTGAATAAAAAATTGATTAGCTAGCTTTCAGTTATGCCACCTTTTTTTTTTTTTTTTTTTTTTATTTCAACTCATTTGAAACAAATCTTGGTTTTTCTACAGTCTTTAGCGTAAAGAGTGCAAGCATTTACTATTTAACAAGACAAGCCAAAATAGATTTTTCATCCCCATTCTTCGGTCAGACAATACACACTGCATGAAGTGTGAAGTTGTAAAGACAGTTTCTGAAGGATTTCCAAAAGCTTATTGAAATGGTATTCTATGCTTTTAAGTAGTTATTATGTGTGTTATTTTGTACTTCTCACTGTGGTATGGCAACAACATAACTAGCAGCCCCAGTAGCATGCATTAAAATATATCCTATCAAAAAATTAGGCTAAAACACAAGACAAAAACGCTATCTGGACTCTGACAGATTACATTAATAAAATACACTTAAATTTAAAAGATACAAGTGACAAAAAAACCTACTACCAAAAAAAATTACACCCAAAAAGCTTAGCAAGGCAGCTTTTCACAAAGCTTTGGAACAGTGTCTTGAAAAAGCAGATGATACTGACAAATGATTGAGAAGCTAGTTCTGTGTTAAACATGGACAACATGACTAGAAGTTTATTTATTTATTTAAGTACGTTAAAGATATCACACTATGATTTTTGCCACTCAGAAGTTACTACAGTTAAAGTAAATTCACTGTACTGCCTCATTCTATCGTAGTTCAGAAGTTTTGTCAAAACACTGTACTATTTTTTTTAAGTCAGGTACCATGATTTTTCACCAAGCTGTCCCTTTCTGCACTTAAAATCCTATAATGCAGTGAAACCAATTTCTAAGCTGCAGTCATTGCATGTGCGGATTCCCAAGCAGGCCAATTTTTATTGTCTTCTTACTCAGGGAATTTGAAATTCTCTTTCAAACGGAATTGAATTATCTTTTAAGTGAAACTGTAACTGTTTGTTACAAGGTAATGCAAGGCCACTTTCTGTCATCTCTGAGTCATACCAGAGTAAAGGTCGAGGCGGAATGCTTCAAGACTGTCCTCTCTGACAAACTGCTTCTGCAACAAATCCACAGAATTGTGTTTTGGGCCTTAGCCATCACATGACAGCTTTTGCCAAAATCAAAAAAAGAAACTCAAGATAGGGCCTGAAGATTGCTCTGCACGGAAGTGGGAAGTCTCCCATACCCTTTCAAGTATGTAGACTAAGAAGCTTTTTGCACGTGACCAGGAAAAGAAATAAACAGAAGCCTGAAGTCATCTGCCGTTTCTCAGGAGGAATATCCTTTATACAACCTGTAGCGCTTTCTGAAGTCATGAGGCTGAACTAAGTCGTAAAACACGAGCTAAGGATCCCCTCCAACACAGGACTGCACCCCAAGCCGTGTGACAAGCACAGGCAGAGCCTGGGCCGTGCCTTTTCGTCAGCTCAGCGCTGCGTTACGGAGGGAGCCGCGGCGAGCAGGGCTGGCGCAGCGCGGACACGCCAGCTCCGCGAAGCTGGAGCCCGGCCAACGCTCGCCCGAACGCCACAGCACAGGCGACGTGGGCACGGCACCGGGACACCGGGCAACACCCAGCCGGCCCCCAGCAACTCCCCGAGCCGGGGAGGAGGAGGAGGGGGAGGAGGAGGAAACGCCCGGGGGAGCCGCCTCTCGGCACGGCCGCGGGCCCCGTGCCAGGCGCCGAGCCCCCCCCGCAGCTCCGCCACCTCCCGGCGCAGCCGCTCCTGAGGCGGCGGCCGCGAGCTCGGTCCCGGGCGTTTCTCTTCCCCTTCCCCCGTCCCGCGGCGGCTCGGGGCAGCGCCGCACGCCCGGCAGGCCCCGTGCTCCCGGCCCGCCCGCCCCCGCGTACCTTGGCGCAGCGCACCGCCTTGCCGCCGCCCGCCAGCTGCACCCAGATCCTGGCGGCGGCCGGCGGCCGGCCCGGCGGAGGGAGGGCGGCCCGCCAGTCCTCCTGCGCCCCCAGCACGGCCAGCCGCACCTCGAACAAGCCCTCGATGCGGCCCCGGCTCCCCTCCAGCAGGCGGCTTTTCTCCGCCGGGACGGTGAACTCGTCCGGCCCCGGCCCCGGCCGGGAGCCGCGGGCCGCCCCGCAGCGAGTCGCCATCAGCGCCGGCCGCGCCGCGCCGCGCTCCGGCCTCGCATCCCGCCGGGCCGCGGGACAACAACACGGGGAATCCCCGGCCGGGCGCACGGCGCCGCGTCATCGCCCCGCGCCGGCCGCAGCAACGGCGGCGGCACCGCCCCGCCGGGAGCCGGGCACCGCCCCGGCAGCCGCCCCGCCGCCATCTTGTGGAGGGCGATGGCGGCCGCCGCTCTCCTCGCTCGGCTGAGGGGCGCTCCGCCTCTCGCTGCTCGCTGGGGCGGCTCAGCCCGGAGCTGTGCGGGGCGCGGGGCACGGCACCGCCCGCTGAGCTCCGCCCCGCGGTTCTGGCCTCCTCAGAGCGCCCCGAAGCTGCCCCTGCGAGCGCTCAGTTCCTCACGGAGTCCCCCTCACAGAGCCGGTCCTGAGGGAGGGGCTCCTCCTGCCCCCCTACCGGGGACAACCCCTCCCTTCGTACGCGTGTATAGCCCAGAGGCTCTGTGTTAAGTCACGGTTAAGTGACGTCGTGATGGATTTCATCTAGAAAACAAACAAACAAACAAACAAGCCACCACATACGAAAAAGTAAGTCATCCCCTGTAATCGTAAGGGGAGAAGTACGGTTCTACCCGGCTCCGCATCGTTAACACATCGCTAGTTCACAAAAAACATAGGTATTTACTTAAAAGCAAACAAACCAACAAAAAGAAAACACCCAAAACAAGCAAGCAAGCAAAAACTCTTGAAATGTAAAGGATAAAATTAGTTTATTAAAAGTAACTCTGTGGCTTTATGAGAGTCTTCAGTCCCTGGAGTTGATAAAACTGAGTAACTTGTAGAAAGGAGTAAACACGTAAGGCTTTTTTTTTTTTTTTTTTTCTCTCACCCTTGACAAGTATCTTGTGTTCTCCCTGATTATGTGATTCCCATTCATATCATCTCTCTCTTTGTTATTAGTGTGAAATTAGTTTTTGGCAGTAGTTCATTAAATGTGGCCTCCAAAGGGAGGGTGAATGTTTTAGGGTTTTGTATCTAAACCTAAGTAATAAATATATAATACCTTTTCTCCAAAGACACTTGTATCCCTATTTAGAAATTTCTTAACCAAATGAGAGTTTGCAGTTAGGCAGCACATCTGAAAATCTCCAGGTATGGCTATGTACTTTTTGCTACCTGCATTTAAATTTTTATTTCTCTCGGTGCAATGTAATTTTGGTCTGTGGCATGGTTAAATGAGTGAAGTTACATCTGTGCATACCGCATGTATACATGTCTATGCGTTCTAAACAGGATATGGTTCTGATGTTGGTTGCCATACTTGAAAAAAACGCTCTATTTTCCAGAAGATATATATATGTGTTCTTGAAGAATCCCCTTACGTGTAGTTTAAACATTTACGGTTTTGCTCCCTTGTCAGTTAAATTCCATAACACTCCCTTTCTCCAGCATTCCCATTATGTAATGCTCAGCTGGGCAATTTCTTGAGGTGATTGGTGCCATCAACTGTTAAATTGTGGTCACTGCAGCCGTTGTTGCGTTATAGACCATTAACCGCACATGAAATTATAAACAAGCTTTATATTAAACAAACAAACAAAACACCCACAAAGCACAGTATTTTGAGATACAAAATATAATTAATAATCTGAAAGAAATTTCTTTAATTTCTTTCTATTATGTCAACACTGCCTTTTGTAATGTCCTAGGATAGCTGAAAGCTTACTGGTTTCAAAACAAAGTGGATAATGTTTAGTGCTCTTTATACTTTCTTGTGGTGTTTTGCCACACTGTGTGTTATAAAACTTGTTCTCAGAGCTGAATTTACTGTAATCTGTATAATTCTGAAAGAATTCTGTATAGTCTGTGTTCAGAGGTGATTTACATCATTGCAATGGCCTGAAACTGCTTCCAGGGAAGTCATTCTGAGTGACTATGGTTCTGTAAGATATGATAAGACTAAGTAGCATGTGACATTTTAACATACAAGACAAACTAAAGCCCTTTTTAAGTGGAAAAGACCAATATTATAGAAAAGGCTTACTTCTGTTTACAAACAAAGATGAATGTAAACAGTTGGATTCTTTGGGGCTTTGAATGTTTGTAAAACAAGTTGGATTTTTCTTCCTGCATTCTTGTGACTGAGAACTCGAAAAAATATTTTGATTGTATCAGTTACTTTTTTTTTTTTTTTTCTTTTTCCCCCATTTTGAAACTGCATTTCTCATACTTCGTAGGAGTTGTAAGCCTCTTGTCCCAAGCTTATACTCAGGTGTACTAAAACCAGACATGTGCTAGGTTGAGAACACCAGAAATTCTGGTACTTTTTATAATAGGTTGCTTACAAAGAGGATTTGTCAAGGAAGAAAGACTATTCCTACCTACAAGCTGTTCACAGTAGAATATCCAGAATGATAGGCCCTGTTCAGTTGGAGGGGAGATTTCAGTTTCCTGACCTTTGGGGCACATCTTGTAAACTGACTTGAGGGAAGGCAAAATGCAGCATGTAACTGGTAGCCATCGAGGCAATTGGTGACAGTGCCTGCTCTTGCATTTCCAGCTGGAACACCAATGGGACATCTCACAAATGGTTCTGACGGTACAGTAAGCAAGTTGTTGGCATTATTTGTATTAGTGTTAGAGAAATACTGTAATCCATAAGTATTTTTTAATTTAATCTTTTAAAATAGCTTGCTTCAGCTGCCACCTACAACTTCTTGCTGTGCATTAAAATGCCTGCAATTGAAAAATAGTTGTATAAATGGTTTTGTGAAACTGTGTCTTCCTGGAGTGTTTGGGCTTGAGTTGTATACTTGAAATAGGACCTGTGCTAGTTCAAACAATGTGGAAATAGAATCTTTAAGTTATTTCTGATCATAAACAGCTGTGCAGTCTATGATGATGCACTTTACAGATTCTGCTATGATCCTCATCATTAGTCTTATGGTCTTCACTGGGGTTATTCTTATGCATAGATTTAAATATCTGTTCTACTCTTTGCAGGGTGGAGACCTACAATACTGGTTTGTAGAAAATATCCTGCATTAATTTGAGTAGCAGAAACTTGGTAGTAATAACATAAATAATGTAGTTGCATAATATTTCTAAATCAGTACCTTAAATTCCATATATCTCCAACCAGAAAAACAACCATACTAGGGCTCTCAAATCTTCGTGTAATATAATCCTAAAACTTTAGACAGTTTCTGATTATATCGTACTTTCATTAGGCGATTTTGCTATATGCTTGAATTATTTTTTGTTTGTTTACAGAAGTACAAAACGACAAAAAATGGTTTGATATAAAATAACTTTACAATGCTTTATAAGGATGAACTTCTAGACTTTTTTCATGTCTCCAGTTATGCCTGGCAGACTTTATACTTGCTTGAAGCCCTGGTGACACTTGTGATTAAGAAGGTTTCCCTTTTGTGGAGCTTATTGCAATGCAGAGGCCTTAATGAACTCGTAGATCAAAGCTTTTTTCACTTATTTCTTCAGTATCAAGAGCCAAACTTTTTGAAAATAATCCAAAGCATAGGTTCTGTAACTAGCAGTTTCTGTTATTAATCCTTTTCTGTCCCTTAGTTTTAATTGATTACTTTTTTTTATTTTTGTTCCAAACTATTTTAAAAAGAATCTGTTGTGAACATTTGAATCTTTATAAAAGAAAAGACAAAAGTATTGAAGTTATATATGCATCAGTCACTGAAAGTTGGTATTATTTTTCTCTGCATAATGGGATTTGTATTTGTTTTTTGAGGCTTTTTGAGTGTGTTTTCTGGAGTTTCCTAATTAGTTACAAAAAGCTGCAGGTGTATTGGCAAAGACTGGTATTTAGTCTGGGAAATATTCCAGAAGACTTTTTTTTTTTTTTTTTTAATGTAAATATTTAACTCTATTATGAGTCACTTCAAAGGTGCCATACTATATGTTTGCTGTGTATTTAAATGCTGTGGCTTCAGTGGAGTAACTGCCAAAACACCTGATCATGTTAAGAATATAATTGTTGTGAGAGGGCACTGAACACCACTGAATGACTTACAGAGATGACAAGTGGTATTTGAAGGGAAGTCACCCTCATGCAGCTGTCTGAGGAATATATAGCCCAGCTTCAGCTGCAAAGAAAGTGTGCTTGCTCAATTGCCACTCTGTGAATTAAGATGTGGTTAACTTTAGCAAAGTTTCTGCAATTGCAAAAAGGAAAGTGGTAGTCTTGGTAAAGCTCTTTCAAATAATTTTTTTAGTTCATGAAAAGCTAGACTTAGAATCCATTATGGTTTACTTCTGCAGCCTGATATATTTTTTTTTATTATTATTATTTTCATAAATGAACATCTTGCTCCTATTCTCACTACAGGAATTTAAACCCTGTCTGTAAAGCACTGACTGTGGTGGCTAAGCAGTGTTCTTGCATGTACTGTGCCTGTTTGGTAGCTGACTGCTTTTGGGCTGGGACCTTCCCGGGGGGTTCTGCTGTTCTGGGAAGTTTACTCCAGAGTAAAGGAGTTGGTGGACAGCAGCACCAACAGTTGAAAGGTGTAATGTGTGTAATAAGCTCCAAGGCTTACAGACTTTCTATGAGAATACTCTAAAGTAAGTGGGATTAATTGTCAGCTGTTGTAAAATAGAGTATTTTCACCAATTTCAGTTAAATTTGATGTGAACCAACTGGACATGCTAGGCTTGCATAATAGTGGTGAAAATAGCAAACTGAGCTGTCCTTCTTTACATAAAAACAGTGATGCATTAACATTTGATTCCAATGTATTTTACTGCATGTCACAGAGCAAAGATAGTTTAATTAAATATCAGTGAAGGGCTTTTTCTAGACAGAGACCTCTGGGAATTGCTTTAACCCTCTAACATTTAGAAAGCATATTTCGAGAAATGGGATGCCTCTTTTTATGTGCTTGTATTAGCAGTGGTGGAAGAAAAGAAGGCGTTTTCAGGAAGGTGTGATCCTATTTCACCCTGCTCCACCAGACATCACAGAAGTTAGCTCTACATTTTGTATTCTAATGATGGCTCCTAGATCAAACTCTTGGAGAAACTTGGAAGTTATTTCATATGACAGATGAAATTTTGGAAATTTCTGTCAGTTACATCATGAACTTCCTTGTACTGGTATCCTGTCAGACTCCAGTCATCTGCAGTCTATTAAGTCCTAAAACAACAAACCTTTTCATAAATGTAGGAGTACAAGAAGTCAGCACTATCTTTGACTGCATTTGAGCACTGCTAAATGAAGTTTTGCCATGGAGATAAAATATTATTGTTAGAATTCTCTGCCTGGTCAATGTCTACAGTTCAGTGGTTTAAAACCATCCTCTATGACTTAAAACACTTTGTATTTATTTAAACCTGTGTATTGCTTCTGAGTCCAGTTAACTGATAGTGATTTATATTAGGTGAGGATCAGAAAGGGATTAATGGTTTACTGATTTAAATGCTGACTGATTTAATTTTGTTTATTTTTGTACTGTAAACAATTTTGAAGTGTAGTCTTTTCACTCTGCAGTCCCTGAACAAGTAAAGGTGATAGAAATTTTAAGATTTTATCTTTTTAAAGATTCTCAGTCATGCCAAAGATCAGATTGTTGAAGGCAATAATGTACCCAATGCCTATTTATATGACTAAGTTACTTTGGAATAGAGCAGTTCTGTCCAAATACCTCTAAGAAGCTCCAGATTATTTTTTGCTTACAGCAATGTAATTTGGGAGTTAACTGTGTTGGTATCATTGGGTTTTTGTCACTTGAACACAGAATGAATAAAAAAGACTTGGTTAATAGTTCTTCAGTGTTTGATCTCTTTCCCTGAAAAACATTTCAAACTGTAACCCTGGTGCCTTACTTGCCCGTCAAGAAACTCCTTATTATCGTAGCTGTGGTACCAGAACTACCCACTGAATTGGTCTGCCCCACCTCAGAGGCCCTGCGTGACCTAGGTTAGTTGTTAATGAATTGTGTCACCTTGTCGCTGACAGATCGATTCTATCAGCTTTACTAATTGAGAAACATCATTGCTGTATAGAAGTTACTTGAAATGTGATTTATTCAGAAATACGTTAAGAAAAATCAAGTTTATATGGTTTCTTTAACAAAGAAACTTCTATGAACTGTAGGTTTTATGTTCACTCTAGCTGTTTGTTTCTGAGAGTTTCCTCTACAAGGCAAAACTCTTCATATATTTTAATTAAAAGCCAGAGAATAAATAAATTGTCCTTGGCATATGTCGTGCTAATGAGCACTGGTTAGTTTGAAAATACATGTTCATTGGTTTTACATGATAATTTCCCTTTGAACCAAAAGACCCTGCTTATACAGAAACATTTTCTGGTAGCAGTAGGGGGCATCATTTCACTTTTGTAATTCTTCAGAGACATTATCCCAGTGCATTGTGTGCAAACTGAATTTTCTTTTTTGTTTATGGCATTAATCCTGGGGTTAAGGTTGGCCTGTGGTGAGCAATAATAAGTTTAACCTTTGACTTCATACAATAAGATGTAATTTATCATTTCTAGACTCTTTTGTAAGTGCCATTACCCTCACTTCTGTTTAAGATAAACTGAGACAAGCGAGTACTTGATATCACTTAATATCAGTGATCTTTAGATGCAAAACATAAATCAAATTTACTTATTGTATGAGCTTAGTTCTTTATCCTATAATTAAGTCTTTTAAACAGTACAGATTTTTTTTTTTTTGAAAGTTTGTATTAGTCAATTTTTGTAATTCATAGAATATGTCCTTTACATAGATTTCAAACCAGTAAGTGTGAACCATGGAATGCCTAAATATAGAAACTGTAAGAAATGTGGAAACAAACCAAGCAAGATATTTACACTGTTATATTTAAGTGCTGTGTATCTGTGATCAGGAAAACATTTTAAAATTACGACAGTGCTCATTTAAAGACAACCTAAAGGCAATTTAACAAGTAGCAGCAGGTAAATAGATCGTTTTTTTTGTGGCCATTATTTTCACTTAAAAGGTATGTGTGTCTGCTATTTGTAAAAACTCGCTACTATTTGAATTGTTAATGAAAGTTTATTTTAAAGCACTGTTTTTAAATTTGCACTGTATATCTACATTGCTTTTTGTCTTGTAATTGAAGAACAAATAGCAGGTTTACTGCTCAATACTTTTTGAGGAAGAAAAATGTATACTTTTAAATTGCACATACTGTGAGTACAATGAGTATACCTGATCTTTTTTTTTCTCTGATGAGAAAGTGCTGATTCATCATAAGCATTTGGGCAGGGTGGGAGGCATGAAGCATATGCTGACTTCATACAGCATGTTTTGGTTTCAGGGAAGAACTATTCAGATACAATCATTCAGGCTTGTGTCCCTCAGAAAGACCAGAATTTTGAATCTCTCTTTCTACCGTATCAGACCTATTATATTTTGATAATGGGACCTGTTTTTATCAGCAATCATCGCCCAAAATTTTGGCATTTTCATGAATTTTAAATAGAATTTAAAAGGCAGAGAAAAAGAAAGAATAGAAATAAAGGTTCTGTAATGCTATTTTGGAAGAGTACTAATGTTTGGTAAAGTTCAAAATGTATTTTTCAACCTTAATTTAATCTCTTGTCAGAGAAAAACAATTGTGGGAACTCAGCCTATTTATGGGCCCTTCACATGAAAGCTTATATAGAAAATGTTTGTAATTATGTAATTTGCATGGTAGTACAACCATGATCAGTACATTTGGTCTTTGTATCACTAAGGGCTACCTGATGGTAGTTTCAGTCCAGCTCCTAATTTTAGAATAATTGTTTTTAGAATAATTATTCTGTATTATATATAGCAATTATACTGGCTGACAGTATGTGTAATATGTGCTGATATTTGAATCTTCACTAGTTCATTTAAGGGAAGCTGTCTTTTGGCTGAGCTTTCTCATTAAAAAAAAAAAAAAAAGGCAATTAGTTGATTAGTGTAGCCCTTGCTGGCTACTTATAGGTAAGAGATGAGTATAATATTATGAATCCAACAGTACCAGCTGCCTCTTATAATACACCACAGACGAAGGTGGATTGTGGTGGTAATTAGATTCCTCAAAATCATAGAAGGATAATTTTGAAAATCTTCCTTCAGCCTGTATGGCATAGATATTCTTTGTAATTTCCATTCAGTTTGATTTATTTTAGATAATGAAGCTGTAATAGTAAGAATGGAAGATACCATCAGTTACTCTACCTTTATACACTACAGCTATACTGAGTCGAATGTGCATAACTGTGAATTAAGGAGGGAGAAGTTATTCTAGTGGTATGGGGGGAATGAGGGGAGAGAGAAGGATTTTTTTTGTTGTTGTTGTTGTTTTTTTTTTGAAATGTCATACACATTCAAAAAGATTGTTTTTTACTAGACCAGAGTGCTGTATTTGAGAACAGAAGAGCTACGTGAAGAAGGAAGGGTGTATTGGCTGTTGGTGAACCAAGAGCACGTATTCTAAGCTATTATACACACTGTAACATGCCATATGAAATTAAGTATGTTTTTAATAGATACTAAATCTTAGGAGTGGCAATCCTTCTTACACTGTTGGAGCATCAAGTAACTTGGTAACTTTTGGTAACTTCTGCAAAAAAACAAAGGAGTATTCTTCAGATAATGATATTAAACAGATACTTTGCATACTGATCAGTTGTTAGAATACCTATAAAGTTTTGAAGCTTGGAAAGCAAATTCTCTTGTACTCTAAGATTTTCTAGATAGAAACGTGTCTACTTGCCGAGTGTGTGCATTTGACTTATGAATTTTCAATAAAAAGATGATCTGATTTGGTGCAGCTGCTTTTTTCTTCACAATTGAGGATACCTGGTAAGGTTATCAGAACTGTTAAGACTGGAAATTCCAGTCTGGAAGTTGAAAATCCCAGATAAAGGAAAGGCAAGGATACTAGATATCACTTAAATACATTAGTCTGCCATTGAAAGTGGTGAAGATGAGGTTTATACTGCAAAATGCTATGGTTTCTGCTTTGCAACCATTTTCAGGATAAGTCAAGAGGCTCTTTTGTCTGGCATACTAGCAGCTATTAATATTTAATGCACAGTTATGATAAAAGACAGAATACTGGGACAAGACAGATGATATTTCTTCTGAAATGTCTGTATTGGATAGCTCCTACTACTAAAGTGCTGCCTTGACTACGAGGACCAAGAGAAATACGGGAATGCCATGTATTTTATCTGCTTGAAAGGAGTTGTCCCTGTGGACCCACCAGAAATGCAGCTAACACAGTTGCTACTTCTTTTGCTGTCACCGTGTCATTCCCAAGTTGACTGAGGAAGTCATACTCATAGGAGGGAGGGGAATGGAAAGGGGAGTCCTCACCTGAAGATGTTAGTCCTACATGTACATAGCTGGCTTCCTGCACTTTCATCCCGCATGTCCTCCAATGTGTTGAATGGTAACAGCAGAAGCTATCAAACATACAGCTCTGAAGTCTTTCTTAATTCAAATATTTCTTTACCAAGATGGAAAAAAGTTGAGAGAGCAATGGGAAAACTGTCTGCATGACTGATGATGTCTGCTGGGGATAAAACATATGTCTGATACCCACATACGTGGTATGCCTAAAATATAAATATAAACTGACAAATTACTAAACTAATGGTAGCCATTGAAAGGCTAAGCTCAGGTGAAATATGGCTCTGAGCCCTGATGGGTGAATGTACAACCTCATTTTCCTTGTGTATTTGTGCATTTGATATAGAAGTTGTAATCACCAAATACTGCACATAAGTATGTCACCTATGGGGCGGGAAGGAACATTTCTTGCTTGTCAGAGGCAGCAGACAGGAAGGTCTTGCATGACTCTTCATTGTAACTAAGTGGAAATGTCCTTTTTCCACTGGGTGGATATTAATTGTGGCAGCTTTGCAGGCTTAATGTCAAGTGACATGAGGTTGTGTGTGTGATATAGTGTTTTCTGTTCCTGATGTTTTTTTAAGCCACATCTCAGTGGCACTGAACATGCATTGGGATCTTCATTCTACCTTCCCTTCCTGGGGAGTTTCTCCTTCCTTACAGCAGGCTTTTTTAGGTCAGAAGAATGGTTAGACTTTAGAAATTGCAGGTTAAGATTTGGAGATGAAGGAAGTTGTGGCTCATGTGGAGCAGAGGAGATAAGGATGGTAGATGAAGATGAATAAAAGTCTTGCAGCAGGGGGCTTCTGCTGACCCATTACTTTTAATCCTTCCAAAGCTTTTCTGTGGTGGATGCTAGCTCCAGCTGCAGCTGAGTCATTGGTGTACCTAAACCGGTGCAGCTTCTGGGAAAGTTTCTTTTTGCAGGAGCAGAATGTTTCAAATAAGGATAAATTCTCCTGGTGCAATTATTTGCTTATCCACATTACAAATGTGTGCTGATGCTGCTGGCTATCAGTAGCATTTCACTGGGGCATGTTCCTTTTTATAGACAGGGACTTAAATACTGAGGAAATTAAGTGGGAAACTATAAAGTGAGTGAAAATTCCCCCTCATACAAATAAAAATGAAATGCTAAAAATTATTTTGAAATTTTCTTGTGCGGGAGAGGCTGTACTAATTGTGGTTATTTATTCTCTCCTCTAAAATCTGCACTGCTTTGGCCAGTGGCCAGGAGAAGAATTGCATTCTGACAGTTTTGCCTTTTTATAATCCTATCAAATACTCTTAACTACCCAATTAAGGCAGTTTTTCTTCCACTAACATGCCTTTTCCCTTGTATTTTCTGTCAAGATTTTTTTTTTTTCTGGGTTTAAATGCTTGAATTACTGCTTCAAAAGGACAGTTGAACATTTTTAGATATGCTGAGATTGCTTCAGGTGATTTTTTTTTCTGATGGGCTGTTATGACTTAAGGGTTCTACAGATCCTAATGTAGTGGCATCTGAAAGAAGTTTCTGTGCAGGTGAAGTCTGGCTGTGGGTTTCAATGTGTTCATTTTCTCTCTGTTCTTGTAATACAAAAAAATCTGGGGAATTTTCAAGGATTGCAGTACACTTCATTTTCAGTTGTCAAGATAGCTGACAGTTCATTGTAGTATTATGAATAAATTATTCTGGGGTTCACACTTAAAACAAAGGCACAAGTGCTTCCTTTTATGTATTTTTTTTTTTTTTTTGGTCTGACAGCTTAAACTTATATTAAGCATAGCATCACCTGGATACATACTGCATGAAAATATAGACTATTAAGATTGAATTATTAACCCAAAGCTTTTGCTCTCTCAGATGCATTGGAGTTACTCTGCAGGCTACTAGGGGCATATGAACGTGAGAGAGAATAGGAGGCTTCTAATAAAACATATAACAGGCTGTAGTATCAGCAGATGTCATTGTTCAGCAACTATTTTCCATAAGAGAGAGTTCTTTATTGCAAAGTGGTGTGCAGAGATGCCTAACCATGTTAGGAGAACAGGAGCACTGTAGTTTGTATATTTACTTTAGGTAATGTTTTGATATCTAAGGTAACTGCATTGCTAGGATTGTGGTTTAAATGTAGCTGGTAAACCCATAATCCAATCAGCCATTGTATTTGGTTCATGTTTTTTAACAGTGATATTTGAAATGTCAAAGTTTAATCTCGTCTCAGTGCTGTCTGAGGAGCTGCCAGTCTCCATGCACTTCTGCAAGACTCTTCAGAACAGTCAGCTTGCTGGAAACTGAAAGAATGAGCTGTAAATATGGTCTTTTAAATTAAATGTTTGGTGAACTTTGGTGGTGACTTGGAAACAGCATAAATGTATAGGCAGCATCTGCCAAAGTCAAGATTGCAAAGTTTGTCTTTTGTTCTTGGCTTTCTTCATATTGGATGAGTAACTGAAGAGCATTAGGGTACATGTTTGCAGCTTTAGGAAGACTACCTTTGATTTTGGTGGATTTTGAATCATATTCTCAGTGACTTATTACTATTGTCAGAAGGAATGGTATAGTTTGGGCCTGATTCTTTTTTTTCACTGTAGGTCTAGAATGCCTAAAGACATGGAGAGGTATTATCAGAATGCTCCATATAAAGAAAATGACTATGACTTGAACAATTTGAGAAGGTTTCCTGTTGCTTTTAATGTAAAATTTAATGCTAAGACCTTTTTTTTTTTTTTTTTTTTTTTTTAATTTTTGTAAAAGGAAAACTCAAAATCACTTGTCACCATGGAAGAAAGTGTTGATCCCAAAATAGCTCAGATAGTTAATATGCCATCCTCAAAACCCTCAGTTAGTATCATGCAGGGTCAGAGAAAATGAAGTTTAGAGTTGGCTAAACTTTTTTCCAGATGACTTCAGCCCTGCCCATTAGCTGCCCAGTAACTCTAGTATCCAATGCAGTGTGACAGTATACTGGAAGTCTGCCTGTGTGATTGTTTTAAAATGTACAGAGGAGGTGAAATGATGCTGTTCTTCCCACTTTTACTATCTTCCAGGTTACTTTACTTTTAATGTTTAGGTAATCATCTCCAATGTTTCTTCTATCACCTTCTTTCAAGTTTGAAACCTTGATTTTTTATTTATTTATTTTTTAATTAAATTAAATTTTACTTTATTTTACTTTATTTTACTTTAACAGTATATCAGCATCTAGAGGTGGAATGAATGCAAGTGTTTGTTAGGGGTAGGGAAAACAAACAAAATAAAAACAATTAAACAGGTTATTTCAGACATTCTAGTCCACCATATTTGAAGTGTGACCTGCAGAAGTGCTGTATCAATGCTCTTTGCTATTGTCATGCCTTATAGCAAACAGCATTGTTTAAAGGGGTCTCAACTTGACAGATTCTTGTATACATTCTTTGGAAAGTTCATGACTGTATGAAGATCTGCTTGATTTATTTTTTAGCTGCAAAGTTGAAGTTGGTATTTAGGGATTATTTTACCTGTTGAAGATAACAGGGATGAATTTGAACTCAAGCTTGACAAGTTTCATTCAACTCCAGTATGCAGGACATTTTTCTGGTTCTTTTTCAGATGGAATCAAATAAGTTATAAATATGTCTTTAGGTACATTGAAGAATTCAAATAAATGTGAAAATGTCTTTGAAAATAAAACCTGAAAGAGTAAGAACAGTGCCCTTTTTCAGCATTGAGTTCTGGTCTTCTGCATGGATGCTTGAATTTCTACAGATCGGAAGGAATTAATAGCTCTTATTCTGTACTAACAATGCAGCCAGCCAGGAGACAAGTTGCACCCTGGTTTTCAACTATCTTTACAGACCTATGATTCCCAGTTTCCATGGATGTTTGTGATTTTAAGAAAGCAGTTGTATAATTTATTTGAAATTGGACATACATAGAAATAGCTGGTGTTCACAAAGCAACTTACTAGTGATCCGAGTGATGGAAAATTCATTCCCTTTGATTAACAGAGCCACCTTTACTGTTACGAATGTAGAAGACAGTAATTAAAATATATTTAATATAAGCCACCCTCATTTTGAAGCTGCCTCAGTTTGCAGCCCTGAGGGAAGCCAAGTAATTAAGTTTGGAGGCAGCACTGAAGTGAAGATACATGGTACTAGCAAAAAGATAAATAATGATTTGGACAGCACTAGCATAATAGAAGGCTTCCATTAGATTCTAGAACACTGTTTGTGACCCTTAGTGGATGCACTGCACTAAGTGATGTTAATTTCATTAAATGTTAATTTTGGATATTTTACATAGAGATAACAATGTTAAGCCATTATTATCTGTGGTTATTCTCCACAACGTCCATTCCCTGCTACAAAAGTAATGCTGCACCACTCAAGAGCCTGGTTGGAGTTGGCAATCAAAATCTCTCCAACAGTGAAAACAAACAACAACAGAAAAGCAACCCCCCCGAACAATCAAACAAACAAACCCCACATACAATCTGAAAACTGTTGCAAGATCAGACAATAAAGAGGAGTCATTTCAGATGGAATTAAAAGCAGCAATTGGAGCTGTCTGTGGATGGAGTGGGAGTGGTAGATAGATGGGATGTGAGCAGGAGTGGTGATGCTGGCCTTGGAAATAATCATTTCTGTGGGCTGGATAAAACAAGTAATTACATGATCCTAATTCCATGGGAAGTGGGAGTTAAGTACCCATCTCTGAAGCTAAAACTTGGAGATCTTCATATTGGCAGGGAAGATAAATACATCACTGTCTGAAACATTCCTTTTTCTGAAAATCTGCAGCTCTATTTGTCTCTTCACAAGCTCTGTGAGAGTTTGAATGAATAATTCCAGAATGACTGTCAGTTTCATTTCTGTTATTTCAGTTCTGCAACTTAGATTCTGGTGTTTCCTATATGTCAGCTGTGATGTAACATGCGCTAACTGTCTGTGTGTGTGTGAATTGGTAGGGATATGTTTCCTATTTCACTGATTTTTAATTGACTGACTTAAATTGACGGCACTAGGAATTTTATTGTCTGTAATAAAATCAGCAGGAGTATATGTTTTTTTTTGGTTTTTTTTTTTTTTTTTTTTTTTTTTCAGATTTCAGAACACATAACGGTTTCACCAAGACAGTCAGTGTAAGTTACACTAAACTTCAGAATGCCTCTACCATGGAAGTATTTTCAGCACAATTTTGTTCAGGCTTCCATTTGAAATATTCTGCTAGGTGGTGTGAAAGAATGCATCTTCTAACTGAAACCAGTTAACACATCTGATATGAAGAGCCTAAGAGGATCCTTATCTTGTTGAGGAAAAACTTGTCTCAGGTCTTTCTTATGAAAAAGAACAGAAATAAAGCCTGTGTTCCTGGGCAACAAGGCTTCTCAATAAAAGAATTTCTATTGGCTATGAGTATATGTGAGCTTTTGCTGAGAGCATAACTGGCTGCTAAATTTTCCTATACTAACTGCACTGTCGGTAAGCTGCTGTGTTATAAAGTGCTTTGGGACACTCTGTCCATAAAGAGGTACAATACAGAACCAAATTCTGTTTTATTTGATTCCCTGAAATGGTGCAATTCATTTTAAGTAAAAACTGTTGTCAAAGTGATCTGAAATCATTCTATTTAGGCATCTGACAATGTCAATACAACACTCTTCTGAATAGCTCATCTGAATGCCAAAAGGAAATAATAGGAGATTACATTGGTAGGAATAGTCAGAAAATACTATGATGGATAATGTGTTTCAAGGGTAAAGCATATTCATTGTACCTAGTAAATTTCAGGATTTTGTATCCTCTCTCCCTAGTGTTGTCAGCTAAATTTTTTCAACAAGTTTTGCTACACAAAAAAATGATAAAACCATAAAGCCAGTGGCATTACAGTAGCATGAAAACTGCATGTACATTAGAATTACTCTGGTATTTTAATGTGTTGAAGAGCTGGAAGTTTTGTGTTAACATTTTTGTCTAATATTTTGTATTTTAGTGGGTCACAATTAAATGCATATCTGTTATATCTTGAATGCTAGCTGGAAATATATGTGAGGTGGCAAATAATTACATGTAAGGATGAGGCAGTAACCCTATTCACATTCCTTTTGTGTCTTTTTTTTTTTTTTTTTTTTCTTTTTCTGCTATCTATTTACACATTTCTATCTTTATGAGATTGCCTGTTAGGCATGCTCCGGAAAGGATCCTCATTTTTCATCTCTGTTATTCCTTAACTAGAATCCACAGAATCAGCAACACTGCATCAACTATGATCTTAGAAGAGTTGGTAACTATGCACTTTGATTTCAGAGAAGTAATTGTTAAGAATATATTGCAGTTTTGTGAAGTGCACATCTACTTAACTGTCTAACAGTCCATTATTGTTGTATGTACTGCATATAATAAGATCAGTTTGCTGTGATAAATATTTTAGAAAAGGTGAAGGAAAGCTGCAGAGGAGTAGTTGGACTGTTCACCCTAAATGTATTGTTTAGAAACCAGGTGTAAAGGGAATCTTCTGTGGTTACTCTATCTTGTACTTGGACAGCAGCAAGAGACTGTCAAGGTTTAACTGAGAATGGGTTTTGGATCCATGACTGAGGAGTTTTTGAAAGGATGACTGCAGACAGAAAGAAGTGCTATTGGCCCTACTAGGGGCCAATATATATAGCATCCTCTAAACAAACTTGAATTGCTATTGCTAAATTTCTTGAAAGTTTACCTTTTGCCTCTTCTTTTATGTTCAATATCCTCTAAGAATTTTTCGTTTTATAGAAGAATAATGGGCTGTATTTTGCTGTTTACGTTTTGCAGTTCTACAGCTGCCAGTGCTAACAGTTTCCCAGTAATAGAGTGATTGCATTCAGATTTCTCAGCCTTTGTGAAGGTTTGTGTTCTGGATGGGACAGTTTCTTACAGGAGTCTGGACCTTCACTGCAAGGATAATGATTTGGGCATACCTGAAAAATGTAAAGTTTTTTTTCTGATCCCTCATGACTCTTTTCTGCTAATATAAAGTCCCATAAAGTAACACTGCCTGGAGCTGTCACATTCATACATACACCTTGTTTACTAATTCTTCTGAAAAGCCAACAAATGCAAATTGGGAATCTGACTGAAAAGATACAAATAGGAATGATATGCATGCAGAACCTTTGCTGTTACCCCACTGCTGAGGGTTAGCTGAAATTCTATTGCGTTTGCTTTTTAATGGTGTATGTATCAGTTCTATAAGTACATTAAAGGAGGCTGTAGCGAGGTGGGGCTTGGTCTATTCTCCCACGTGCCTGGTGACAGGACGAGGGGGAATGGGCTAAAGTTGTGCCAGGGGAGGTTTAGGTTGGATATTAAGAAGAACTTCTTTACTGAAAGGTTTGTTAGGCATTGGAATGGGTTGCCCGGGGAAGTGGCAGAGTCACCATCCCTGGAGGTCTTTAAAAAACGTTTAGATGTACAGCTCAGTGATATGGTTTAGTGGAGAACTTGTTAGTGTTAGATCAGAGGTTGAACTTGATGATCTTGAGGTCTCTTCCAACCTAGAAATTCTGTGATTCTGTGATTCTTTCCCATCCTTGGGTTTTTAGCAGCTTATACAAGAATGACAGTGGGGAAGAAGGGCTCATAATAGACTATAGCTTCTATCACTAACTTCTTCGGCTCTGTAGACACTATGTATTATAGCCAAAGACTATATTCTTACTTGGATACCAGAACAGAATTCCAGTTTTCTAGTGTTCCATGGAAAAAAGAAAGCAAATTTTTGAGAAATAAAAAATAGGGAAATGTGTCTGCCATTCTGAATGTTTTTTTTTTTTTTTTTTTTGGAATGCAAAGTAGTTGGATACTGTTTTGGGTGAAATGCATCTGAAATGATCTGTTCTCAGTCACCTTAGTGATTTCACATGTCAGAAGTCTCACAACCCTGTTATTTTTATGGTTCACTTCTTTATTCACTTCTTTCTGGCAGTATTGTTTAACTCAATTGCTGTCAGGCCTTTGTAAGGAGTAAAACCATTAGATACAAGGCCAAAAGTTAACATTCACAAGAGAATAAATAAGGAAAGAGTAGGATTTCCTAATATAATACTTTTCTGAGTTGTAATTCTACCAGAGAGGATCTCCAGAGATCAACAGTTATCAACTACATATAGTTGATAACTGTTCTGCAGCAAGCTCAAAGTGGATTAATTCTTTAACTCTCTACAGCATAACTTACCTTAGGTTAGAGACAGGAGAAGGAATATAGAGGTTTCCAGGGTGATTCCAGGTGATTTCTTGGCATCAAGGTGATTTCAATTATTAGATCAAAAATGAAGAGGAAGAATCAAAATGTTAATGTGTGCCATCAGATCAGTACAAAATTTGAACCGTGAGAAACACAGAAACCTCAGAGAGGAAATGCATAGTTCGATTAGAATATATATATATATATATATATATATATTTCTTGTGGTTTTGAGTCAAATAGCTTTCATAGCAACAATTCATGAGTAGTCAGTAAGAAGCATTGGTGGCTAACTTCTTGTCTTTGTCACAGACTTTACATTGCTTATAGTTATTTTAGCTGGATCAGTTTTCTATCTTTGTAAGGGTATAGAATTGCTAGAGAGGGAGAGAACAAGCAGTAAAACGCTGGAAATAACACTTAAACTTTGTAGTGGAAAACCACTTTGTGAAGGGATAATCTTTTTCTTAGAGTTCTCTTTCACTTTTAGTGTTCATCATGGCAGTTTATGTTTCTGATGAATTTCTCTGATGCTTTAAAGCATGAAAATGTACATATTGTACATATGAAAGAAAGAACCAAAAGTGAAATTCAAACCAGGATTTTGGACTGATTCATTTTGTGTTCACCAAGCCTTGGTGAGAAGCCGACAAGTTGAAATAAGTGTTCTGAGGTGAGAAAAAACGTGCACTGCATTCACCAAATGTTCACCTTTTTTTTTCAGATTATTATCCATCTGCTATTTTCAGATATTTGTTGTTGCTATATTTTTTGTGATTTCTCCCCTAAATTCATTTAATTATTTCTTAATTTTCCTGCCAAGTTGTTTTCTTTTAATTTCAATTAGATTCAGCATTATTTACTTTCAAATGACAAAGTCCTTGAATGACTTTAGCATCAAAGTGATCAAAAGAAGTCACCTGAATTCCCAGTTGCAGTAAAGGTGTGTGTGAAGGATACACATAGGAGATGTGAGAAGAGCGGAAGATGCACTGTGAAGTAGTGTCCGGGCTGTGGAACAGATACTGTTTCTGGCTGATTGTAAAAGGTCCCATCTACTCTGTTTTTCAAAGGAACTTGTGATAAACATTACATGTTTATACTCCAAAGTATTGAAGGAGAGTACTGTATATTTTCACAATAATATTGCTCTTCTTGTGACTGGCATTATTATTTTTCAAAACAATTCCCCTCACCTCCCCTTGCTGCTGATTCTCCAGTAATTTCCCAGTATTACAAATTCATGTTTGGTTCTTAGTATTCTTGTGCATCATCAATGAATGCTGTATGGACCGCTTGTGGTATAGAGAACACAGAACTAGTGCTGCAAATGGTTTTGCTCCTCAGATTTTCTGTAAAATGAGAGGCCACACAAGGGATTCTCAATCAAGGCATAAGGTTGCCTAACAAATGATTTCTCAATACCAGAGCTTTTACTTATGAAAAACTTTAAGAATATCCACAGGGAAAATCTTTGGTTCTGTAGCTTCATATTTAGATTATGGTAGTTGGAAGTTAATTAGCCCTGCTAGCCTTTTTCTTTTAGGCTAATTAGTAAGAAAACTGGATTTAAAAAAAGTCAGTCATTTTGAGAGAAAGAACCTCAACATTTTGTACATAACAGTCCCTTTGGAGGATATTATCTCCATAATGACCATAGGATACTCTCTGTTCTGACAGAATGTAGTTCTGCAATCTCTGGACTCGTTTAGACGATGTCTTAGTCATTAATGATTTTAGGCCTAGCTGCTTGCAATTGCCAGATGAAACCACATGACATGTTGTTTAATTATGCAATGATCAGCAGCCTTTACATTTTAATTAGGAAGCCACTGTAATGAAGCCGTCCCGTTTTACATGCAGCTTATTGGGCTGAAAGGTAGTCTTCACTAATTGCTTGTTTGGAAATGTAATTTTGACACAGTAATACAGGTAGACTCGTCTTCCCTTCTAATGTGTTTCCCAGTCTTTTTTTTATTATTATTTGGCTAATTAGTGCTAATAATTTAAAAGCTGCATGGCATTCCAGAACTCCTGCTGTTTATGATATGTGTAGTAGTTTCATTAACAGATTTTAGTACTGTTAACACTTGGTGACATACTGCTAGTATCTACTCACAATTTCCTTTGGTTTTGCCAAATTACAGGGACTGTCACACATTTCATTCCGTTAGTTGTGCATGAAAGAGATTCCTGATGCAAGCAGTTTAAAGAACTATGTTTTAATAACCATTTGCTGTACTCTTTAGAGAATATTGGCATTGAAAAATGCATGATTTGTTTGTGTTAAGATTTTCAGTGATTAATTCATGAAGATATCTGCAAGACTGCCAAGGTCTCCAGCATAATGAAAGCCTATCCTTTTATAGTTGTTTGTTTTCATTTCAAATCAAAGCTGTCTTGTTAGTTTGTTTGCTTTTTTTAAAGCATAGTCTGTTCTTTCTACTGGGGTTTTGATAACATTTTGACAAGTAAAGGAATTAATTTGCATTTAAAGAATCAAATAGGTAAAGTTTCCTTCTCCCACTGCATTATTCTGAGATACAATAAGTGGGAACATTTCCCAACCTGCACCACCAATCCAGGCTGAATGCTATATTAAGTCCCTTTCCTATTTAGTTTTTCATTTTATTTGGAACAATAAAACACAGTGCAATGAAGTTCCTCAAAGGGCTGTTATTTGGCTCTGTGTCCCTTCTCCCTTGAATGTAATTTTGCTTATATACAGTTGGGCAAAAAAAAAAAAAAAAAAAAGTTGCTTCAGTTAGTCAAGAGACTCAGCAGGGGTGTTTCAGACATGCACTGCTGCTGCTCGATTGGTAGGGTTCTCTAATGGTCAGACTCATATCGATTAATTCTGGGGTTGCTTTCTTTCACATGGCATTCACAACCCTTCATTTACACGCCTTCCAAGATCACTAACTTTAGGTTTTTACTTAGCAGCTTCTACCAACTATATGGGATTAAGATACAGATGAGTATCTCTAAAAAAGACTGTTTCATTGAAAAGGTTTCCTGTGCTTTTCAGGAAATCAATCCCATAGTTTTATCATCTGTTCCTAAAATAAAATAACAGATGAGGAGTAAGAACATCTTTTATTGTGTATTTTTTATTGTACCTAGTAAAATAAAGATTACAGCTTAATGATATCATTTGGCAATACTGAATACATTACAGAAAACTTTGGTTTCACGGGTTTGACCTGGTACAGTTGTTCTTGGTTTTGGGAAACCAGAATCCTGGACTAAGGAGATAAAAAGTGATTGTTGGTAATCTAAAAGTTGAAGTGTTTGAGGAATACTCTAGGCACTGGGGATTAAGTGTATGGGGTATGGCCCTGCAGCAGCAGTGGGAGATGATACTGGCTCTTGGGATTCTCTGGAATTGCTATAGAAAGAAAGGGAGCTCAAGACCTCTAGCAGGAAGGAAGAGCTCCATCTGTGAAAAGAATAGAATGTAAAATAGGAATGTGTAATAATATTGAGCTCTGACAGTAAGAATTGTATTTTTGGCATACATACAGCAAAATAAGGTTAGGGTAAAAGCAGAGTGTGAGGAGAGGAATGGAACTGAAGCTTCTAGGAACGTATAGCCAGCATACTTATGTGTGTATGTTGACAGGAAGGCACAACCCCCCCCCCCCCCGTTTTTTTTTTTTTTTGTCTTATTCCTTACCTGATCTGGCAGCCTTAAAATATAGCTGGAATGTTCTCTTATGATGGTGTAGCAGGAAATATTCACTTAAACATTTGACACATGCATCATATAGAAGATTTGGTAGCAACCTTCCATTGCAGGCTGTAAGTGATATGACATAAAAATGAATTGTAGCAAATGATTTGCTTTTAAACATTTACTGCGAGGCTCGTATCTTTAGCTACAAAAGCTGTTAATCATCGCCTATTAGGGAAGAGACAGGATATCTGGAAAAGACTGAGCGTCAGGATATTTGAGCAGCACATCTCAACTAAAAAAAATTCATCAGAATGGATTTTGGCAATAGATTGCTCTTGGCTTTGGCCATGCATCTTCCTGTTGGTTACAGGAATAAAAGATGTCTTTGTTGAAACATGGGCAGTGAGCTGCTCTGATGTTTTCCTCGCTGAGCTGCAGTTGTAAATGCAGCTTTGCAAATTCACGGGTTTCAACTTTCTCCTGCCAAAACTTTAGCTTTCAGCTAAAGACAACATGGGTGCATAGAGATCTGAAGTAACTTTTCTATCAAAAATATGACACAAATGAGTTGGTAAGCAGAATTTAATGATGCATGTACTGCTTGTTTCTGATCTTTATATCATTTCAGAAACTAAAATCTTATGCTTTAAGCAATTGGACTCGGCTAGTTATCATTTTCATGTTAATTCTCCATGTCCATCTGTCAGGACTTGATCCTTCATGATGCTAAATATCTTTGCTTTTATTTCACATACTACATGAGCAAATACTTCATTTTTACTGTCTCAGTGGTCTAATTTTATTGAGTGTACTTTTGTAGTCTAAAGTCATAACTCCATAGAAGTCAAAAGGGTCACTTATGTGCTTAAAACGTTGCCAAATGATGAACAAAGTGCTCAGGAAATTGTATTTTAATAGGATGAAACAGACCTTGCTCTTAATCCAAATGGTAAGCCTTTAAAAGAAATTTTCTCAGTGCCCTCAACTTCTCACCTGAAGCATTCGCTGCACAGACTAAATTTCTTGTTATCCACTTACAGTCAGGCCACGCCCATGACATATTGACACATTTTCATGTTGATTTGGCTAAAAAAAAAAAAATCTTTTCAATAAACAAGTACATTTCAGTTCAAGCTAACATGAAACAATTTATTTTGCCTCTGGTCTTGCAAGCTGAAATTTCTTTTCAGCAAGAAAAAAAAAAATTCTGTGGAAAATTTAGTTCTGCTGATCTTGCGATCTCTTGAAAAATGCCCTCCTTATTCTGATGACCATCCATCTTCCTCCCTTTCTGTTCTGCTTTTCATGTGCTGAATTTTAAATATTTATTTGGACTTTAGAAAGGTGCCTTTAGTGCAGCTAGTCTTTTAAAAATGGAGTTATCACTATGTGTGGAATAAAAGATAGCAATGTGAATAAGCATGTCCACTTTATCTTCTCAGATATGTCAACATGCTTAATATAAGCATACACTTATTTTCTCCAGTGAAGTTAGGCTTCTTTTCTTCATGGCTTTGCAGCTTGATGCTTTAAAAACCTTTAAAATGAGAGGCCTGAAGATGAAGATCATTAAATTTGCATGGAAAAATGAATATCAAACATAAATGATAGCTGAATTTCTCAGTAATGTGAAGGTCCTGAGAGTCTGACCTGTGCAAAGAACAATATTTGCAAAAGTGCCCTCAAGTGATCTGAAATGATAGGAGGCTTCCCTTTACACTATGGAGAGATTAGAGCTTGATTTTGCATGCTCTCAACCTTGTGCTATCTAAATAGACTTTGAGAACAGGATATATAGTCCTTTACTGTGTTTTCAGTTATTTTAAGATTATAATTTGATCATGCTTTTCTGTAATTTATTCAAGATATTTTCAGCTTTATGCTAACTGCATATGAACTATTTTTTAATATTAAAATCTTTTTTTTTTTAAGTTAAACAATAGCAAAATAGGCATACTTTTAAACTTAGATAACCAGACCTTTCTTCACCATCATAAGAGAAATTCAAATCTATGTTATTTGCGTGTATGTTTAAATTTTACAACTTCAGTAGAACTGCACAGAAGATGAACTTGGCCTTACTTATCATGTTAAACCCAGAACTTACATTTGTATTTCTTTTGAGGATAGGATGGTGTATGCCCACTTCTGCCTTGTACAAAAGACATAAATGATTCGTCTGTTGTCAGTAAAATTATGTGGTGGCTGAGACTCAATGTCTGTTATGTACTAAATCCTTGGCCTATTGTTTGAGGGGTATATGCGCTCAGGTTATGATGTCATCGTGATCACTTGTTTCTCTTGCCTATATTCATTTTGAGAACTCTAGTGTAAATCAGGATAGAAAATCTTGCTGGATGGTAACAGTGTTATCCACATTATTAAGAAAGAGGTTGCATTTTTTCTGCTATTCTTTAGCTGTTTTGGAATGCAATGGCAAGAATAAGAATAATAACCTCCATATACACTATATTTCTGGTTAAAAAAAAGATATATCTGTTTGCTTTGATATCAACATGGAATCTATTTTCTCTTCTGTAATACAATGTTTATTTGAAAATGTTAATAGAAAAGCTCTGGTGGACTAGCTTAATTTTATTAACATTTCCAAAACAACAACAAACAATATGTTTAAGAGTTTTCCTTTTTGCATTTACATGTATTCCATTAGTGTTCTCGTGGAGAATTTTGAAAAAAAAAATTAGTCTCGCTCATACCACAGAATAAACAAATGAGTATGGAATACACAGCATATGGAAATAAGCTTTGTGTCATTTCAAGAAAAAAATCTTGGTGGACAGAAATTTACATTTGTTTAAAAATGTTACAGAACCTTCTCTTTGTCCTCCAGTAGGACTTAATAACCTCTCCTACTTTTATCTGTTTAATTCTAAGTCCATTTGGTTTCTTAATAATTTGGATTACATGGATGAATTTAAATGTAATTAAATTGAGGAGACTTAAATATTTGAAAAGCTTTTAAATTCTCAGAATATGACTAAAACATGAAGAAATTTACTATGACTTGTCTTTTCGAGAGAGTGGCTTTGGATGTATCTGCATTCAATATATGATCAGTTAAATCTGACCTACAGAATATTTAAGTTGCCACTATTTTTAAATTGCAGCTATTGAATAAAAGAAAGAATGATGTATCAAAATATCCAGTAAAATATTTTTTACTTCTGTTCTTTTAAAATCAAGTACAGTGTTAAAATTCCTTTTAGAATAATTGCTTATGATTGCATATCATACAGTATTTTATCTCTTGGTGCTCCTAGCAGCATATTAGCAACTGAAGCTTATGGATTTTTCCAGACAGATTTGTTAAAGTATGCTTTATGTCATTTGTTCAAAAGTTTGTGAAAATCTTTTTCTCATTTGAAATGGTGCGTGATTCCATCCCTGATATAAACTGAAGTAATGATTCTGCCATGTACTGTTCTTTGCTGGCTTTTGTATTGTTCTTATCAGCCCCTACTGCTAAATTAAGTGGCATAATTTAGGGACTCACTTACTTGGCTCTGAAATCACAGTAAGAGCACAACAGTCTCTCAGGCTTGACTTTAAAAACTGTTCCACCAGGTGATTACTTCTGAAATGAATAATCATCATTGCCAAAATATCCCCTTATTGTATCTAAAGCTGGAAAAGAACAGATCAAAGTTCAGGCATTTTTATTTCCATCCCGTATTATGGTAAATTACTTAGTATGCTATATGACATGCTGTAGGTAGATGTCAGACAACCTTATATTGATATCGCTTTCATTATGAACTGTCTTTTTAAGAGAGAAACAAACACAATTAAAAGTAGACAAGTACATACTGGGTATGCAGCTGAACTAGTTAAAGGTGCTTAATCACCAGCGGGTGGTTTTTCTGTTAATCATGTCGGCTTCAGGTTTGTAACATTACTATTTGCCGTATTAGATCTAAATTAGATACTTCTGTAATTCAGATCAACTATCCAACATGTAATAAGATGTTGAAATATTAGTGGTTGCATTAGGATTTTTATGATCCTGAATTTTAATTATGCTGTGTTAGCATAGCTGGTAAAATACCTGAGAAGAATGAACAGGATTATTGTCCCTGTGGTTAACTCAAAATACTATGTATTAGCTCTGTTATTTATGCATTGCACAGTGCTGCATAGCATTTTAACAAACTGATCTATTTTGTAAAACAACGGAGGGAAGCGGATAGCTTCTATATGTGCTTAGCAAAGGCCTGAGCCAAAGTCTACCAAAGGCAATGGGAACACTTCTGTGGATTTGAGTTGTTTTGAATTAGGACTGGGTATAGCAGGTTGATCACAGGATACACAGGTCTTTATCTAAAAGCAGGTTAACTGTAGAATTCCACTCACACAGCAGAACAGGTACAAGAAATGTTTGTACCATGCAGAAGCGCAGATTCCTTGCTGATGAGACATTCTCACCATGTCTGAAAGGAAAATTGTTGCTCTTGTTGCTGACAAAACTCATTCCTGGAATGTGAAGGAGTCTGTCTCACAATGAGAACAGATTTTACAGATGGAGAAGAGAAATGCAAGCAGAGTAGGGACATCTCTCTGCAAACAAACACATCACAGAGCAGAGAACTGCACCAGAACCCAAGGCAATGTGAACACGCCAGCTAAAAGGCAGAGCTTACTGGCTTTTTAACTGAGCACTGTTAAGGTGTGCTTTCTTCTGTAGTCTCCTCATGTATTTACAAGCTGGTTCAGGGAAGCAAGAGCACAGGGTCCCCACTTCATTAATACATGTTCACAGTGACTTTTGAGATACGTGGTCCTCTGTAACACACAACAAGGCATAAAATTTGGATCTATATCATCTAATTTGGTGCCTGAGTTGGTCATTTCTCCTAAGAAGTCTCAAAGAATCTACAGCACGCTTACCATGTTGTCTAGATACTGCGTGTAGCCAACAGTCAGCCCCATGGATCCACAATTAAATGCTTGATATGACAAGAAAATCAGCTTTCTCTGTTACATTTTCCATGTTCATTCCCAGCAAATATTTGAAAATTTTAGTGATTTTGTCTGAGAGGTAGTTAAATTCTGCCTTTTGTTGTTTTACAAAAATAAGTCTTATGATACATATATGGAAATATATACTTAAATTTATCATGTAAAGAGAATGGGATAGGAATTAACATTGCAACTACCCTGAAAGTAATAGAGAAACCTTGAATATTTTCATTTTGTACCATGAAAGATGCTTCACATTACAGAACTGGCCTTGATATATCTCAGAATGAGCACGTTGGGGCTCATTTATACTGAGAAGGCTTTTGGTCATCAGGATGGAGAGAGAAAAAAAGCACAGCACTTCTAACAGATCAGGATGCTCTGCTGGCGAGTCCTTGTACTGAAAGACACATGTGCAGTGCCCTGAAAATTAAAATTCCACACTCTGTTACTCATCAAAAGAATCTACTGCTGGCAAAGAAAAGCCCTCCTTTTTGTTTCTTCATAGGAATTACTAAATGTTAACTAATGCTGAGTGTTCTCGCTGTCTGACTATCTCATTCTAAATCTTGAGCATACCAGCTGGTACTAAATTGCCTTTTTACTAACTTGGGCCTTATGAAAAAACAGCGGTTAACAAATGTGGTCAATTAAAGGTTTATTTTTATTTCCTCAAGGTGAGACATAGTCAATTATCTCACCCGTTTAGAAGAGTTGACTTCATGTTAACCCAATTAAATATTTTAAGCAGTGACTATATTATATTTTTCTTCTAGCACACCTGTCCCTTAGATTGAGAAGAACTTCACTGCACTGAGTGCTTTGCTGGTACAGAGAGCAGCTGCCCCACTCCAGGAGTGCACTGAGGCTGCCTTTCTGACTTCTGTTTGGCCTGGGGGTTGTCCTGTCACGGAAGCTGGAAGTAGACATTGCTTGTAAGTGAACCAGCCATGCTGACTGTTCTTTCTAGTTGATGTTATGTTGTGTTAAATTAAAAAAAAAAAAACGGGGATGGGGTGGGAAGGGGGAGGAAGAGAGAACAATAAGAATCATTGTAGTTAGAGGGGAGGAAAAAAGACCCATTAGTATTGTAGTGTGCACGCAGACAGCACGACAACATTCTGTGTGGTTTTCGAATATTTTGCAAAGTCTGCCTTTAAATGATTAATTAATATAAACATTAGTTAACATACCTTTCTGAAGTTGTATTTTAAATAATAATAATAATAAAAAATTTAGGTTCCCTCAAGGAGCTCTAAGGAAACCTCAAATCCTCCTACCTCGGAGTCCCATCTGTTGCTTTCAGCACCTGTTTTTCAATGGTTCTTCCATCTGAGAAGAATTTGAACGTTCATTTAATCGTTTCCCTGCTAAAATTGCCTCCTTACAGAAACATATTTGTTAATCCCAGTGATATGCTGCCATCATAATCATCAGTACAGGCATACTGGCTGTGTATTTAAGTGAGGGATCCTACTGATTTGGATTACCAGAAGTTAGCCATTACTGTAATACCTGAAGTTGACTGGAAAATTCTCAATGTGCTACTTTTTGTTGTAAAAACTGGACAAGTTCCCAGATATATTTTCTTCATCCAAACACAGACTTTCTTGTCTGACAAAAGACATTTTTTTCACCTGGGTCTCAGTTTATTTAAATAAATTATCTAATATACATATATACAAATGCTATGTATTTGTATATACATATATACAAATGACCTTGTAGTGACAGGTACTGGTGAGACATTAGAGACACTCAAAAGCAGTATAACTTTCAAACATAGGTGGAAATTTTATAATTCAAGACATTGTTTAATAGAAGCTAGGTCTAGAAGATTGATTCAAGCGGAGGGAGAGAACTCAGGAAATTAGTATTGTTTTTTTTTTTAATTTTTTTTTTATATAATTTGAAAGAAATAGCAGCCATGGCTTTATAAGGAAAAATATTTACCATTATTAGAGATAGCAATAGAATAATAACACAGCTCATCACTTTGTTAATAAAGCTATTAAAGTGAAAGCTTGAACTGTCTTTTAAAAGCAATGTTTTGAACCCTGGTTCAACAAAACCTTTGAGCTTGTGTTTAATTTTAAGAACATGCTTAAGGTCCTTTTCAAACTTAAATTCCTCAGAAGTGTTGCTGAATGGGAGTGGGCTTATATATACACATTTATATATCTTTTTTTCCTAATCAGAATCTTATTGTTCTTTTAATTGGTGTTACTTCCCAAATGTAATCCTTGTCCATATTTGGGGGAAAATTAACATGAGAAGCATCATCAGAAACTACATTATTTCTGCATTATCTTTACAATTTGGGAGCTATTTGCTGAATGATAGTTTAAAGAAAATGTGCATCTTTTGCCTTTCCTCTAAAATTATTCTAACATATACTTACTGAGGTTCTTTAAATCTTCTGAGTACTGATTTTACTGGGTTGGTTACATTCAAGGTTTAGCACATCTCTAGCAGTAAACAAGCATGTTGGGCATGTTATTTGATGAACTTCAAAGATTTAAGCACTCAGCTTTAATTACTGATGGTTTTAGCAACAGCACAATAAAGATAGGCTCCTGCTTCACTAAATCAAAGAAATGTGACTGAGGGCCTTCTGATCCAATTGTTCTCATTTAGTTCAGCTCTCACAAACATGGTTGTAAAATATTATTGTGGCTTGAGCTGACATGAAACACTACTGTCATCAATCAAATGAAAAAAAAGTGCGAGAATCAATACATAACACAAAAGCAGTGGCTTCAGCTACTTAATCAATTGTGCATGTATTTCACAGTTTTGTTGACCCACCGCCCCATTTTTTCTCAAACTTCTGTTTGTTTATTTTATTAATATTTTTTAATATGTTATTGTGCAATCTGGTAAGGTTTAACAGCTGTGGGGATGAAAGGAACACTTCCCAACCAGGATGGCCCCTGAAAGACACTGCTACTATATAACATTCAAGTGCTAATGCTACTCAGTAAAGCTCTGTACCTTTTAGTTGTTCAGTGATAATAATAATATTTTGTTTCCCTGCTTGATGCAATTATGCACACTATATTGAATAGTTATGATTGTGTGGCTTGACAGGATCCCAAGGTTTTGCCAGAGATCCTGCTATATGAACACATTCAGAGCAGTATGGCAGGTTTAATGGGCAAGTTGGATGAAGCGTGAGGCCAGCTGGTGTCAGCTGCCTCTTAACAATGGTAATATGTATCAATCACTCAGCATGTTTTTTTTTTTTTTTTGGGTGGGGGGATGATTTTTTTTTAAATCCTTGAGGTCTCTTACCAATAAAAATTATTTACTGGGATTTAAAGGGTAGTATTATTTAGAGGGAGGAGATGTGATGTTCCCTGCTGGCTTAATTTAAGCTTGTGCTGAATAGATAATCTTCAGCCAAAACGAGCATTACCAGCTGACACATCTACTGTCAGAAAGTTAATTCAAAGAAAACTGATGAAAACAAAAAGAGATTCTTGTCTGGTGAAAGAACTATATCTCTGCAGAGAATCTAATGCATAGTTTATGCAGTATCAGGTTATTCTTAATTTTTGCTTGATTTCTTCTTTTTTATTTGTTTGTTTTTCCACATCTCAGTGAGGAACAAACAAACAGAACAAACAAACAAACAAACCAAAATAAAAAAAAAAACAAACAGAAAAACAGTATCTAGACGTGTACTTTTTTTGGTTTCATCTACATGTTGCAGACTGATCTGAACACAGGTTGCTGTCCAATTTCTTCTTCTTAGAAACCTAGCAATCTAAAAAAGCATGCTAATGGTTTCTTCTATTAGCAATTGGGCTCAGATCCTTTCTTTTCTGTATAAAGTCTGCTATGGATCAAATGTCCTCAAAAACATTCTGTATAGCTTTGAAATTTACCGATGTCTAACTTGATTTTTCTGGATATCACATAGCATTGTATCATCCCACAATTAGCTATTGCCTGGCAGTTTTTTTCTGTGCTAGGTGTTCTTCTACATGAGCTACTTTCATACCTTCCGAAAGAAAGATACACACCAATTTCAGATACCTCTAAAGAAGTATCACAGTCATCTGCGGATATGTTCTGGAAGTCTTAAGTGAAGTAGGTTTCAATGGAACTTTCCAACTTGGAAAGTTGATGGTATATTTACATTGCACTTAGATCACACCTACTTAATGAAGCAAAGCAGAAAGTCATTGTGGTAATTTACGTTCTTCATCAGTTAGCATATATTCTAGAGCATACATTCCATAGCAAACCCATTCTGCAGTCAAAGTGAGCAAAGGTTTGTCTCCATATACACCTATGTTATTTCTAGCACAAGGTCATGTGGGGTATGTGTACTAAAGCTGCGGATGCATGTGAATGAAACAAATTCTGGCCTAAAAAAAGCTGTAAATACATTCTCCCTCATGACCCCAGAGTGAAATTTATATTGAGATTAAAGATCTGTAAGAATATTGGATACTATAATGATAGTGATTTATTTTGCTGAACTAAAAACTTGATTATCAGTGCTATACATCTGCTATGGATAGCTTAGCAAGGTTTTCTTTGTTTAATGTAAGCTCTAATAAAAGGTGAAGTAACATCCTCAAGAAGCTGAACTGATTATTGTTCCACCACATTAACTATGTTGTTATCTTTAAAAATAAATAAATAAATAAATAAATAAATAAATCAGCCATGACAAAAGCAAAAAAAAATAAATCCCTTCTGGAATTTTGTCTGATCTGTTTCCTTCAAAAATACCCCACAAATTACACAATGCTTTGTTTGGAAGAAAAAAAAAAAAGTATAATATCAGTTGGGTAAAGATTTTCAATTTTTTGCATTGATATTTTGGAGGGGGAGAAAGGGTACACAGAGGATGGACTTTGAAGACAAAAATATTGTAGCCAATTAGCTAAAATGTTACAATTGGTGCATTCTAAGCTTGATGGGCTCATTAAGCATTAAAACTCCTTGACATTTCCCTGTTGTAGTGATAAATAGGAATGAACAGTATGCATTTATACTTTAAATTGTGTCTTTTTGGCTTCTTCATCTGTCGTGTTTTACATGTTTAATTTTGCATCCATTTTATTAAAAAATTCAGCATTAAAGTTTCTTTGTTCTTCTTCTAATTACCTTCCTTCAAAAAAACAACAACAACAAAAAAGAAAAACACAAAAAAACTCTTAGCTTTGTATCAGTGATATTGTTTGGTTTTAATGTTTCATAGTTAATGCTCATTGTTAATTTGCCAAAAGGATATAGGCTAATTTAGCATGTCACTGTTACTTGGTGAAAATGCCATCATTAGTGATCCATGAGTTTTACAGAAGCACAGAAAGGAAGGAAGGCCACCAGTCTTTAAAACAGTCCAAATGGTTTTAAGTGCATTTTTATTAAAGGGGTGGTGAAGAGAACCCCCTAAACCTTTTTTTTTTTTCTTTCTTTCCTTGACATAGTTAAATACATTTAATTTGAGTTACATTTAAATGGAGTCACAACTGCATCAAATTCAACAGGCATGGAGTGGTTTTTTGTTTGTTTGGTTTTGTTTTATTTTTTGAATGAGATTGTGTTAGTCTTTTTATATCCGTGAAATTAACATCAGGACTACCCACTTTCTTTTAAAACAAAACAAACAAACAAACAAACAAAAAAAAAAAAACAAAAAACTTTACCCCTTATTTTTAATTATCACAAACCTATTCCAAGTTTTGAAAACAAACCACCTGCATGGATACTAGTAACATGGGCTGGAGATAAAGGCTTATTCTGTCCTTTTATTTTTCTTTTCTTATTCAGAACTAGTGGATTCTGAAGTCCTCAATTATTCAAACATACATTCCCTACCTTTCTGTTAGGAGGAAAAACTCATTTTCTCTAGACTTTAACAGACAAGTACTAGGCTAATAATTCTCAACTTCTGTATTGGATCTAAATGACAAGGTTTTAGAAGCAGATGTGGCTGCTGGGGTGGCCTCTGTGGAAGGAATTCAAGGGCTGTCCTGTGCAGGACACAGCTGGTTCCAGCCAGCTTTGCAATGGACCCACCACTTGACAAAGCAGAGCCATTTGAAGGAGGTTTTATTGCCTCTTTGAAAATATTTTTAGGAAAGTGTGTAAAAACATGGAGGAGGAGAGAACAGAGGGAGCAAGAAGATCAGAGATGCAGGAGGTATTCCATGGTACAGCAGTCACAGCCTGGAAGGGACTTTGACCTGTGGATGAGCCCATACCAGAGCAGGTTCATAACTGAAACGAGTGAATATGACTGAAATGACTGCAGCCTGTGAAGGGCTGTGCTGGAGCACAGGAAAACCATAGGAACATTTCTCTGACCCTTCTCAGAAGTTCTTCCACCTCTTCTACTTTCTTTGACCTTCTCTGAAGTTCTCTGAGCTTTTCTTACCTCCTCAATATCTTTGACCTCTTAATCTTCTTTGACCTTATTTGACAGTCTTTCTTCTGTCCTCTTTTCATTTCTGTCCTTCTCTTTTCTGATCTTTTCTTTGACCATCTTTTTCTCCATGTTGTCCAATATTTTCTCTGACCTTCTCTTCCCCTAGCTGACAATCTCTTTTTTTTTTTTTTTTTTTTTTTTTTTTTTTTGTCTTCTCTAGCATCTTTTTTCTATCTTCTCCTGTTTCCTTCACTTCCCTTTTATAGCGCTGGATTTGCAGAATCACATTTGAGACAGGGTCTTACAAGTCATTGTTTTCGATTACAGGTTCATGTGGAGCTGGTTTAACTTATTTCTTTGGTCAGCTATGAGTTGTCAGCCTTTTCTCTTTGTATTGTGCATCATCAAGTCTTTTTCTCTTCTTTTGATTATTTTTTTTTAAATTTGAGCATAAAACTATATGAGAATTTTTGCTCTGATCATCGTTATATATCTAATATATATTTAAATATAATAATATATTTATAAATATATATAATTTAGGTTGTTCCAATTGGATACAGAGGTGACATGTTATTTTGTAGAAATCTTGGTAGAAAAAGGCTCTTGTTCATTTTTTTTTTTTTTCTGTAACACTGTATTGCTCCTGACCAGGAGCCCTGTAGACACTGAGGAGCTGGTAATCCACAGTATGGTTACTCTCAGTAACCCCAAAGCTGTGCTGTGCCACCAGCACATATCCCTTGGCTGTAGAATAACCTCAGCAGCTCAGCGTGATGGAGAAACCTGCAGCAGCTCCTCCTTGCTTCTGCCACTGCACTACCTTGGTGTCCTTGCCTTTGTCTGAAAGTGCAGCAAGAAGTCTCATGTAAACTTCTTTTCTGTGTGGTGGTAGAAATAATGAATAGAATTCTTTTCTTGTAAGAAAAATCATATAATAGCTGTATTGACCCAAAAGGAGAAGCTCCTCTCCACAGACAGGGGCTGTTCAGTGTGCCATGGAAAAATCCATCTAGGGTCTGTCTGATGCTAGACAAGTACAGGGTTCCCAGAATCTTGTAAGATTTACTCACTACCTATATTCCTCTTTTTATTCTTTCTTATCAGAACAGCTAATTTATTAAGCCATTTCTTGTCAGGCCTTTGTTACTGAGATCCAGAAATAAACCTGCAGCATTTCTCTGTGTGCCTCCTCCCCAGCCCCTGCCGATTCTTCCCCATTGTGAAGCAAACACCTTTTACATTATGGTATCTCTATTTATCTCCTTGGAAATTGTCCCAGCTTACATTACATTCAACTCTTTTTAATATCATTGCTACCACTTAAAACACTATATAGCATTGTGTGGTTTTGCTGTTTTTGTTAGGAAAATTCCCACTGTATGTATGTTTGGGGAAGAGGTTCAAGCTATTTATCTAACATGCTGTGCAGCTAACCACAGAGTTGATTTTCCATATTTTATACGTTTTTCCGTATTTTATAGAGAGGGTGATAACAAGGTAAATTCAGCTTAGGAAACGAAATCTTTTTTCCCATTCCTAAATTTTAATTCTTCTCCTCAGTGTCCCAGACTTTAGGTTAATGGACAATCAGATTTCATCCAAGATGTCTCATAGCATAGTAAAAAGAAAGCATTGGAAGATATTTTCTCTTCTTTCTGATTCGAAATGGAGTTTTCCTTAGTGCTGTGGTCTCATTTTTACAGTGGTTATATTCATCTGTCATTTTGCTTAAGCAGTCACTCTTTAGGTCTTGATTACCCTTGCTTTGGGCAATCCTTTCTCTTTTAAATAATATGATGAAAGCAAATCCAGTGAGGCTTGCACAATGAGACCTTTAAGGTGCCGCCCAATCCTATTTGGTCTTGCTGCGACAAAGATTGGTCTTTCCTTTCATAGAATTCATGAGCACAAATGCAGTTGTCATTATACTTATAAAAAGCAGCCTATGCATGCAAATAGTTATTAACAGTATCAATGCAAGGCTCTTTCCAATGCTGGTTGAATTACTAGTAACAGAGATGTTTGTCAGTACCAGGGAATAAAAGCATTTCTCTTCGGAAGATCACTGCAGTCCTTCTGGACAAAACACTGCATGGGTTCTTAATATTTTAATATAATTTTAATATTTAAGAATATTAATATATTAATATTCTCCTGATTCATTTTAAAATGAATTATGACACACACACAATTGGGTTTTACTTAAATTGATAAAAAGCCAAGATTCAGTATCTGTTCAATATCCAGTTTAGGAGATTGGTTCATGTACCTCAGTGTAATCTATGTGGATGAATCCTGTTGGTTCATCCTGGGGTCTTCACGGTAGATTTATAAATAACTAGTGATGCAGACAGGAGGGGAAAAACAAAACAAAACCACAGGCTTGACACAATGAAAGCTGATAAGAGTTGCTTGCATCTCTGGGGCCATTGATTTAAAAACCTAACTACCTCTTAAAACTGTGTTACAGATTGTGAATTGTTGTTCTCCTAGATGGCTTTATGAATAATTCAAGTAACTGAACAGTACAGCCTGATCTTTATCACAACCTAGGAGAAAGAGCAACAGTTTCTTCTAGTATCTTTGGTTTTGGGGGTGAGGTTGCAAAATTTTTGAGTGCTTTGCATCAAACCTCTCCTTCTGTGTTGTGTCTGCCTGACAAGTAGAGACACTCATCACTATTTATACCTCAGTTGCAGGCAGAGTGAGTAGCTATGTTGCCACTGAATGCAAATAAATCAAAGATGCTAATTCCTTCTGGAGGTGTTTGATAGAGGTTTCTTGTTTCCTTTGTGCTATATGATCTAAGTCATAATTTAGCTCATGTAATCAATTTCTGAACATAAAATATTTGTAGAACTTATATATATTTTATGGACTTCTAATGGTAAATGCAACCCATTATCAAACTCAAAAAATTATTTAGTTATGTATTTATTACAAAGCCAACAATGCTGAGCTAAAAGTGAGAACCAGAAACAAAGCTAACTGATCAGCCTGAATAGAATTGGACTGTATGAAAAAAAAAAAAAAAAAAGAAGTAGGAAAAAACATAGAACAATATTTTGTGTTCAAGTTTTGAAACCTAGATGCATTGGAAAAGCATCTGTTTACTTTTTGTGCAATAATTACATTGACATGTGAAAGAACTATAGATAGCTATATTAATGTAACTGAGAACTAGGAAGGGTTATTTGATATAGGCTATTATTTTTGATGTCCCAGTCAGTGCACAGGAAAAGCGGCCTGGATGAAAGTCTTGATAGAACTTCATTGTTCAAATATATGAATAGAAATGTTTAGCTTATTGCTTTAACTTAAATTCTTTAGCAGAAAATCATAGGAAAAGATGAAAGCTTAAACTTAAAATAAGTAATTGCAATTGAAAAATGTTTCTCTTTCTGGCTCAATTAGGCATGTACTTAAAATCAATTTATTGGAATGGAGTCTGAAGAGGAAGCTGAAATTAGCACACTCTTTTAAGTGGTTAGCAAGTTTTTATGCTTTGATACTGGAGTTTATAGAGTGAAGCCAAAGGATTTTTTTTTTTTCCCCTATTGTGTTTGTTTAGGAAAAGTTACACAGAGCTGGGTAAATATAATCATTACAGAATTTAATGTTTTGCTATGGGGTTATTTGCACCAAAAACAAGCAAATAATGAAAAGAAATCTGAAGCCAAAAGAGATAAATGAGATTGCTACAAATAGGAAGGAAAAAAAATCATTTGTGAATATGAATGCTGAATAATTCACATTTTCTGAAATGGAATACACCATATAGTTTCTTTCCTAAAGTTACTGAAGAGTATTTTTAAATATGAAAATAAGCAGTACTAAGTTGCACCAAGGTTTTTGTGGGAAACCATGAGATTTTCTGATAGTTTCCACAGTAGAAATGCAAAATTAGATAAAAATACAAAGCTTTCTTCTCAAATGAAGTTTACAAATCTGCACAGGCATTTTTTCTTTGCTTTATTGATGCTTGCACAATATATATCAGCAGCCTAGTATACTTCCAATCACAATAGCATAATACTCCACTGATGACACCTGCCATCAGTTCCTTAGTTTCTGTTATCTCTACGGTGGCTCTAGCTTTTAAAGAGTTCATTCATTGGAGAGGAAGGAAAGGTCAGTGATCTCTTATTGTTCAACAACACCAAGGGGTTTTCTGAGATTGGCAACCAGCAGAACGTTGCAGTGCAAGTATTGTATAAAGCTGGCAGCATAGGCTTGCATAGTAGATCAGCGTTGTATGGCAAAAATAGAAAATGACTGATGTATTTTCTAGGTCAGGGCAGAGGAAGTTAAATAAACAAGGATACTAATGACTTGAGTAGGGGAAGGTTGTTATTAGACACGTATTACACCAACTGTGAATGGGCAATAGTATTTTTTTTTCTTTCACTCTACAACAATATACGAAGTCCTGAGCACTAAAATGCTAACCATTATTTTAACAAATTGGAAATAATACCATGCTTATCTTCGCTTATGTATCTCTTAGATATAACAGCACTGAAATAGTAGGCATTAGTGTGGATAGAGTTGACGTATCTTCCGTTCTAGGAGAATTATTTTGAAGAGAAATTTCCAGATAGTTGCTGTGGTACTTGAAGGTGTTTCTTATTTCACTTCTTCCCTTGAAATGTATTGCCTTACTTTTAAGACATTTTAAAAGTCTGTAATTGTTTAGGGAGGGGGAAGAAAAAAAAAGTAGATTAATAAATGCTTTAAATCATTTGCTTTGTTCCAAAAAATGTTCTTCACAGCCATAGCAAGTCTCAGATAAGCTGGTGGAACTCTGGGTTTTCTGAGATACTACTTAAGAGACTGAAGGCAGCAAGGGGAGGAATGACTCCTAAGGCAACAGGATGGTTTCTCCAGATCTTTAAAGGTCTGACCCTGTGCTTCAATTTGGAAGTGTGTGAGTAAGGCCTATGATGTCTGAAGGAGGAGTAATTAGGAAGAACAGGCTCAACAGGAAAAAGAGCATTGAAAGACCGTTTAAGGTTCTTAAAGAAAACTAATTTGTTTCTTGACTCTATTCTTCATTTGTAGCTATTTCTTAATTGTTTTACTCTTCTGAACTAAGTTTGAAAAACAAAAGTTTTGCCATTGAACAGCTCATAAGAGTAACCTTTACTAGAAATTTATCAGCTTTAGTACAATGCTGAGCAAATTTCTAACTGCCTTTTGAAAAAAATGAAAGTAATTTTTTTCCTTTTTTTTTTTTCTTACAAATGATAACTTTTCTCCTATGTAGTCTTGCTCCTTCTTTGTAGAAAGAACAAGACAAGGTTAAAATATTGTTATTTATTTAACATAATTGTTTGACAACTTACATTTAGAATTTGCACAATTCAAGAAGTCTGTGTAAATGTGACATAGGCACAAGTGACAGAAGCTGATCCTTAGCCTTCAGAATGCTTCTCTGAAGGGAGTTTTGATGCAGAACAGGTGGCTTGGCAGATAAATCTCCACCTGGATAAATCATGAGACATCAAAGTAGCCTGTTCTGACCTTTCTTCCTGTAAATCCAGACAATGCTTCTGCTACCTAAGGTGGAACCAAAGAAGATATTATTTTCTGCCTTGGCTTTATAGTGATTTTTTCTTAATTTTCTTTATTTTTACTTTAGTTATTTTTGTCATTCATATCTATGTTTTTAAGTAATTTTGGATTATTGCTAGGGTAAAATATGTGCAGAAAAATTAGAATGTTTGTATATTTGTAATAGAAGAAAAAAATGAAATCTACAAGGTTTAATTCTGAGGTAATTTCTCATTCCTAATCAGGTAAGACCTCACAGGGGTTAGATGAGACTTTGGCCCTCTCTTTGGAACAATTTAAAACAGAGCTTCTTTTTTTAAAAAAATGAATTTATTTCAGTTAAAAATAAAAAGGCATTTTATTTTTAGCCTTTGCAAAAAAAAAAAAAATCAGAGTCTATATCCACAAGACAACCTAAGAGTTGTCACCAAACTGCCAGATAACAAGCCTATATTGTCCAGGAAAATATATTACAGTTTTATCTACTTGTACTGTTCAATAAAACATTAGTATCTCAGCATTTTTATTTAACAATAGGCAACCTTAGGCCAGTAATTATGCAACAATTATAATCATAAAAACTGTCCCCTGCTGCTCACCTAGAAACAAGAATATATTAAACCAGAACTAACCATCTAAGAGGAAAGCAACAAACTACGCTCATTTTTAATGCCCCTGCAGTGCACCATGGGAAGCTAATAATTCACCCTCTAATTAGTATCCCTTCTGCTGCTGTTGGCGCAAGGACAGACAAAGAGGTATCCGCTTCATTACAAACTTGCCTTGGTAATCTTTAAATGTCTTTCTTCTCTGCAGGTTGAATGCATGCAATAGGGGCAAATAGAATGTGCAATTAAAAAAGGTTTGCTGGTATTGCTATTCTGACCATGCATGCTAAGTCTAATGAGTATACTGAAAAATCAAAAAAAGCCATTTAAATGCACTTTTTCTCTTTTTGGCTATGGCATATTTCTTCCTTTTTGTCCTTCATTAGTTTCTACATTAGCAGAAAAAAAGAGGATACACCAATGGGATAAGAGAGTGTGATAACTTTGCAGCATAACTGCAATAATTGCGTTGTTCAGACTTTGAGAAGTTGGTAGATGTCCTTAATCTGGTTTGAGAAAAACTGAATGATGGTAGGCCTTAGTGCTTTAGAAGATTGAGTTTATTTGTTTCAAGAAAGTATATCAATATTAATGCATTTCATTTTAAAAACCAGAATAATTTTGCCACAGGCCACTATGGGTTTGAAATACTATGAAGTACTTCTATGTTATTTTTAGTGTAGAAATTAGTGATAATATTACTGTTACATTACTACTTTCCTTTAACTGACTTGTTTACATATGCACAGTGTACTTGTTGATTAATTTAAGCTTATTAAAGAAAATGTTACATGCTTGAGGGTATTTTCAGCTTGCCAATGTGCAGCCAATTCCAATTATTATCAAGAAATTTTAGTTGTTGCAATGACCTGCTTGTACAGTAAAAACAACAACAACAACAAAAAACAACAACAAAACAAAAAAACACAAGGCAGTAGTGCTAAGAACTTGTGCTCTGGTTCAAATACGGCTTAAGTCAGTTCACTTATTTCCATTTGATAGTGATCTGGGTGAAGTCCGTTAGCAGTCTTGTAACAAAACTAGGTGAAATACTGCCACTCGAGTTAATTTTGAGGATTATCTTCTGAGTTTCAAATTACCTGCCTGTAACTTCCATTTATATCCAGTTCCCTGCGTGAACTTCTTGTCTAATCACTAGGAGAGTTTTGTATGCTTAGGGGAGATCAGTATCATGTCTTATTTTTTTGCGGACAGCCAATAGAAAAATCAAAGTAATTCATAATCACTCCCATCTGAATATGCTCAACTAAGAGCTGGTGGGGGCTGCGTTATCAATGTGAAAGGATGCATCACTCTTACTCAGCAACACTCTAGCCTTGGTGGTAGAACTAATTCTGTCCCACAAGCAATGAAGCTCCTTTAAACACCTTTGTGTGTAGCTGTTCCTGGCTCACTTGTCACTCTTTCTCCAGTGCTGCTGAGCAAATTGATCCTTCATATTAGCTGATACTTTACCTGTGATCCTTTCCCTGTCAGCCTTCCTGTGCTGCTGTTTTTTTGTAAGCTCACCTTACCTAGTTTTTCTTAATGCTCTATTTGCCTTCCTACTTCTTTCACCTGTTCCTACTGCTCTTCCTCTGCTCAGTCCTAGCTGTCCCAGTGCTTATCTCTTCTACTTCGCTATTATACCAAGAAATGTCAACAAGGAAAACTCGGTGGCTGTAACATAGAATAGAGCACCACTCTAACAAAATATGTAAATGAAGTGGCTGATCCAGCGTTGACTAAAGCTTTTTATTATTCTCATGAGCCCTGGACTGGTTCCTAAGTACCAAATTCCTAACAAACAACAAGGAAAGAGTGGATGTTTTGTCTCCAAAATTAAATAGGATCTTAATATGTTGTTCTCTCTGTCTAAAATAAAGATCTTTCAGAGTTTCTCAAAGGTGAGTCAAAGGACATCCAGTACGTAAGTTGCAAGTACAACTATTTTTGCTATCTTAGACTGTGCGTATACCTGAAGAAGGAATTTGATGCCATTTTAAGCTATCTTAGGACTCATGTTGGGAAATAAAAGATCTGGAGGTTGTCCTGTTTTAAAATCAAATAACAGGTATCTTATGGAAAGCTTACAAGCTCTTATCATTGATGTATCTCTCTGGGGAATAAATGGAGAATGTGATTAATTATTTCCATAAATTTAGCCTTAGCATTAGATTCACTTTGAAACGTCAAAATTTGATTTACTCAGCACTCAGTCATATAAAAATTACTTTCTAAAGAGTTACTTCGAAAGGTAATTCAGTAGTAGAAATTGTGCATAAGAAAATAATTGGATATAAATTATTATTATGTTGTGTTTTAGTGTAGCATGAAACCACATTTTGCATGAGTAAGAACAGAAATAAAAACAAAATATCCAAATGATATTCTCTTTAAAAACAACCATACACTTGTAATAAAGACTAAACTATAGGGCAACTGCTAAATTGCCAATGACATTGTGGAGTTAATGGATCTGAATGTAGTACTAGAACAGTCCCCCAAATAGCCATTAATCTCAATGGAGATGTTTTCTGCCTCGGTCATTATTGCTTATTGATCTGACACATTTGATCATAACTTCTCATCTAATTATGTCACAGACATTTGTTCTTATCCAATTATGTGGTGCACCATATCAGGTTACATTGTTTTTCATACATTGTTTGTCTCTCCTTTTTTTGTTTTTGTTTTGTAATACTGTTTTCCTGGTAAAAATGAGCTTAAATGTCTGGAACAAGTTGTGGAAATACTTAAACATGCTAATTTCTCTGGGGCAGGCCAGCATCTGCGAAAGGGAAACATGAACATCAGCTAGCCATGTTGGTTGTTTTTGCTTTGTTAGAACTAGTCTTTCTCAGGAAAAATGTCAAGGTTTTACTCTGTAAGAGGGTGTGCGTGTGTGTGTGTTTGGGGGGGGGGGGGGGGGGGGAGTGTCATCATGAAAAACTTTGTTTTTATACTTTTTAACTCCATACGTCCTTTATCTTAAATGAGAGCTTCCCATTGCTAGTCCTTGACACTCTGGCTCAACAAGACGTTGTGCTTCACTTATGTCCTCTGTGTCATTCAAAGTTTAATGCAGGGAAATGGAGCCAAACAAAGAAAACATCTCAATGACAAACATCTCCGCTTTTGCTTGTTCTAGTAATGAATGATGGCACCTTGGGGAATTATTATAATAGTAAATATAATAAAGTTATAAATACCAGTAAATAAATTAGTATAGATTCAAGCTTCATAAACGATATTTTAATTATATTACTTTATTTTTTCTTGGCTTTTATTTTCATAGGTATCACTATTTCTGCAAAAATTGTTTGTGTTAATCAAATTATCATTGATTGTTTTTAATCCAGAAAACCTTTTTCCTAAATTTATGTTTAGACTATAGGAAACTACCAACAGTTAGAGTCTGTTGCTCTAGTAGAAAATGTTTTAATTCAAGATTGCAATTCTTAAATGTAATTATTTGTTGTTCTTATCCAAATATATTGAATTTCTACTGTAAATACACTATTTTTCTTTAACAAAACACGTTACTATTTGGTGAGATGTGAGGTTTTTACTAGGGAGAAAAACAAAAGCAGAAAGTTCTTGTTTTAACTGATCAGCAATTTATATTGTCCGTTAAGGAAACCCTTGGCATAGCAAAAATTATAGTGGAGACTTTGCTGAGAAGGAGAAAAGGCATAAAACGTGTAAAGTTGTTAGAAGTATGGAAGGGAATGGAGGACTCTATCATTAACATTCTAGGTTAAGTTTCTGGTTATCTGAAGTCCTCTAGATTACATTCAGCTGACATGCTAATTTTTGCATCCCTTGGGCTTTAGAACACAGTTTTGTACCTAATAAGTCAATGAGAGTTTTCACTATTAGCTTCAATGCATTTGACTTCAATTTCTAGTTTCTGCAGGTGAGACTGAGAATAAACAGCAATAAAAAATGGAATAGTAACTAACAAAACAGATAAAAGTATTTTAACGTCATTCTTAAATAGCTTTTTAAAGAGGCCAGTATTTTACATAATGGTCCATTATTACTCAACCCTATATGTATCATCTATAAAATAATCTTGATTTAAGGTATATAATGTGTAATAGACCTGCAAGTAAAGGGTATCTAAAGATGTAATTACCTTGCTTGTGAAAGGTTGCCTCAGAAAATGGTTACTCTACACAACAATAATGTACCATTATGCTAGTTTTTTATATACCACAGCTGCTCCACTCATTATATGTTTTCACAGATTTTGTAGTGATAATCCACATATTGGCCTACTTTGCACAAAGTATAAACAAAAATATTTCTCACTGTTTATGATTAATCACTTGAATATTTTAAACATTAGAAGGTTCTAGAATATTCATAACATCTTAGACCTAAACTTCTGGAAACTAGAAAAGACATCTTTAATGGAGTTTTATGGTGTTTGCATAGCAATGCACAATTGAACAGTAAGACTATCAGCATCAACCCTTTGAGCTCTTGATCTGTATCAAGTATCTGTAAGAATACAGAAGGTATCTGTAGCCTATATGATTCCATTTAAATGGATTGAGATCCAGGATCTCTAAACATGTTAGAAAGTGATGTTTAGCATAATGGAAATGTCACCAAATGTTAGTGGTAACGGTGAAGACTTGACTGGCTACTATACGTAGGTGTAGGTACATAGGGATCTATGGCTTTGTTAAAATATATTTGTACCTACCTGTATTTGAACAGTTCTTGTTTTCCACTTCTATTAATTGAGAATTATTTAACACACCATGGTTATTTAAAGGACTACATTGTAAATTACATTTCTTTTCTGAGCTGAGCTAATGTTATTGGGCTGAATATTTTGTGCATGCACAGGATCAAATGATTATTAATAGTTCTAGTCTTTCCTGGGTTGCTAGCTGCACAATAATGAAAAAAACAGCATGGTCAAGGTACAAATCAGCTTGAAACATCTCCTGTGAACTTTTAATTCTAAATTAATACATAGCAATTAAAAAGCTTGTACTTACATATTTCTTTTAGACTACACTAATGGTTTGGAAGTAACAAAGACAGACATTCTGATTAGAAGAGACCAGGAGTTCACAGATCAATAACAGAATGTTGCAATACTTTCTGTAAGTCTGGATTATGTATTTTCTTTCAGAGACTTTCACTTTCAAAGTAATCATGGAAATTTGTAATTGTGAGATGAGAGTGCTTTGCTCCACAAATTCTAAAATAATGTAAAATTTAATATATCTCTGAGTATATCTGTCCTGCTATATACATTGCAGTAAAAATAATATCGCTTATATCAACTGAAGAATACAGACACACTTGCTTCTATGCCAACAGAGGCTATTAATGATGGAATTTCCTTGTGGGAGTGACAACAATATTTTAGAGCCCACAGACTATGAGCGTTTTTTTTAGAAATATTGGGCTCTCTTACCTCTTTGACCTTAGTTACAGTGACAGAATGCAACTAGGGACTTGGCTCCTGGGAGTCAAGGTTTCTCACATAAACTGCACAACCTTTTTGGAGAAGGTATAGCCAACAAATGCATTTCATAAACAGGTGAGGGCTCTGTGATCTTTCATAATTTCAGAAATTATTGATGGATGAAGAAGAGTTAGAAAACCCACAGATTTTAGACAATGAAGCAGTTAGAACAAATTTTTCCATTTAGTGAAAATTAAAATGTTTTGTTATGATAACTAAATAATTAAATATCGGACAATTTGGAATAAAGATGAATAAATTTATTTAATTTGCTTCTGACTTTCCCACTTTATTATAGTCAATGCTATCAAGAACCATTCACTGTGGATGTTGGATTTTGATATATACATATATATATATATATATATTTTTTTTCTCCACTGACTAATTGCATTTGACTTTTTGTCTTGTATATTTCTGCTTCAGACTGATAATTTTTTTTTTGTCTTTTAATCTGCAATGTCATTGATGCATCATCTTTTTCTCTGTTGAAAGAAACAGGTTGAGGGGTTGGATTGCTGAGACAGGATTACAACAGCATATTAACTGTCTTTCTGTTTCTAGAGATGTTGCAAGCTGCTTCTACTGTGTAGGGTAGTAATTATTAATAAATTTACTCTACTTTGTGAAGTCTGCCCTCAACCCTTCCAATCCCCATTCTTCAAAATAAAAAGTTGGACTTTAAAGTAGTAAGTGCCTAAGAAGAAGGAAGGTTTTTGACGCTGTCGCTAAAACGAGTACCGAAGAGCTTGCGTTATCCATCTCAGAGCTGGTATCTAAGATATGTACTATTTGAACACCAGTAAAAATTAGCTGAGAAGTTTATTTCATCCACAGAGCTGAGCAGGAAAGTGAGAGATACCCATCCGTGGACATCTGAGCATTTCTTGTAGAAAATCTGTTGGGCTATTTCTGTAGCATTAGAACCATGTAGCCTACCACAGAGACTTGGCCTTTAATGCCAAGACATTTTGGTTGCTACACCTCACATTCTTTCAAATGTGCTGCTCTTCAGACCAGTCTCTGTTCATACAGTCTCTGTGTTTTTGCTGCTGCTGGAGGAAATGTCTGACAGCCTTTTTAGAGTCTTTCTGTGATTTTTCAGGTTCTTGACATGGTCTTTGACCTAGCTGCCTCAATGTGCTGCTGCTACTCCCTTGTCTCTGTTCTCCCTATTCTGTACAAAATTTATAGCTGGATTGTACAGCCTCTGTCTTATGTTATAATTTAAAACTTTGATGCGATCTTTAACAGAAATACCTCAGTTGCAGGAGTGCAACATCACAAGTATGGATGATTACTGCAATCTTCACTTCTGCCACCTTGGACAGGCAGGTCCCCAAAGGGTTACTGTTAAAGCAGGTACAAAAGGGGGGCAAGCTGTCTACTGTCTATGCCTGTGTCAGCTCTAACATTAGGGCACAGATGAAACAATTCTAGTATCTCCTAAAGGGCTGCACAGCAGGATACATTGCACCGGCAGCTGCAGTATGTGTTGAAAGGCTGGAGCAGATGCTCTCTATTCACTGTGCTCACCACTGCAAATTTAGCACCAGCAACTTTCACAGACTTTGAGCCCTAGATATTGGGACAATATATTGACACTCAGTAGGGAATCATACTAGAATAAAGGAATAGTCTTTCTTTCCTTCCTGTCTTGCTCACAAAACACTAGAAACAACATGAATCTTACTGTTCAGGATATTCTGCTAGTTCATGAACTGAAACCTATTTTCATGCTTGTAGAAAGCTGTGAAGAGTATTATTTATAAAATGTCTACCATAAAATGTAAGTAGTGCTATCTGAAACTGCTGATTTCACCATGGCCTAAAGTGACTTTTTTTTTTTTTTTTAACTACTCCTAATAAACAAAGATTCCTATCTGCATTTACTTACTTTGAATTTTATGGAAACAGCAGTTTTCTCACTACAATAAACCCAGATCAAAAAGTGTTTTCTTTTGAATTCAGATCAGCCAAATGGGCATCTCTTTCTGAATTCATTTGTGCAGCTGATCTCTGATCTGCAGCGTAGCTAGGAGTTTCATATGGTAAAAGGGGTGTAACTCATTTGCACTGAATAATGTATGCATATATAATACGTGCAAAACAGCCAGAAGCCAGAGAAATATCCTCCAGCCATCTACCTGTGTTTAATAAAATTTACTGTCCTTTCATGGAACTCCACTCCTACAAGTATCCTTTAAAATTGAGATTAGATGTGTTTTACCTAAATTATTGTACTATCAGAGAGTACCATACTACCATCTTTCAGTGTGTTTCTTTTACAAAGCAGGACAGGAAGATTAGTTCAAAAGGATATAGCTAACTATTTTACATTACTTATGAATTCCATGCACCATTTAAGAATCCATTAATTTTGGCCTACTTGTTAAGATATTGAATACCTCTAATTCTTAGGATTTCCCATAGATGTCAGTGCAGAAGACAAGTGCACCTATTTTCCATTGTTACTGTTACATACAAGCTCTTTTTCTCTTATAATCTGAAAATGGTTTCTATAATGAGAAAAATATTAGAATGTATTTTTCTGGAATTTGACTGATATATTTTTTTTTTTTTCAGTCAGTCAAAATCTTACGGGAACCCTATGCAGAGGGAATGCAGATCATTAGGCAACTCACTATTATTCAAGTTATGCAAATCTTCATCGCGCCCTGTTGTGGTAAAAAATATTGGGCACATTAGTCATGGCTGCTGAGCACTTATATCTCCAAGTTAAGACAGTAGAAGGTAAAGGTGTTCAACCCCTCTGAAAGTAAGTGTTATTACATTAAAATAGATCTATCATACTAGATTGAAATGTTACAAGTATACTAAGAGTTCTCTGACATCTACTTTAAAATATGAACCTCTGGGGACTGGTCTCACACCATAATCTGAGCTGCAATATGAAAAGTTGTACTTTCAGAGCAAGCCCTATTAAGGCTGTTTCCTATTGTTCACATATCTTTTTCTTTCTTTCTTTTACTTTTTTTTTGTTTGTTTGTTTTGGTAGACATTTGTTCTTCCTCTACAAGTTGAAGCTGTCACTCTTCTCTGTTTTACCTTGTTATCTGGTATTTAAATATATACTCTCCTAGCTCCCATCTGCTCCCTGATCCTGGTTGCTGTAGGATCAGTGCCAAGCATGGAGTATGCATTATGATCAGGTATGCACTTGCAGCTCAACCTCACAACCAACAAGCTTGGAATCCTTTGCAGTCCCATGGGTTTGTAGCCCTGGAATGGGTCCTTGTATCAAAATTGTGTTAGCAGACTGCAGCAGAGGGCTACAGTTTAGATGGCCAAGAAAGCATATGTACCTATGTGGGCGTAATATATATTGGACTTTCTATTTACTTATCATTACTAAGATATCACCATTATCATCATTTGTGCCATTTAAAAGCTTCCCTGGAAATAATATTCTGAACAGTATAATGATTAGATATATTCTCTTTATTTTGTTAATCCAGATTTAGAAAGACTACCAAAGCGTTCTCAGATGTTGATGACACAATTGGATGTTCTGTGTTAGCAGCTGATTTTTGTCAGCTTACACTTTGGAAACATTTGGCAAGGCACATGAGGTTTTCAGTCCATCTCTCTCAAAATGACTTTACTGACGGGGATACATATTGTCATGCAAGGGGAAAACAATCTGCAAATCCTGTGGAGCTGGTGACCCAGCGGGTCGCAGCTTGGCTCCCAGTTTACTCTGGGGGCAGTGAAATAACATTGTTCTTTGTTTGAGATGTCTACCAATGCCACAGTCAGGTACCTGGCTGTGCCCTTTCATGTAGTTCCCACCACGTGCATTAGGCTTCTTTCTCAGTGCTCTATCAGGGTAGCATTTCTGTAGTAATCCCTGCAGACACAATTATTCTATCAGTTTTGTGTGCTCAAAATAGGAAGCAAATCCAATTCCATTCCTCATCTCTGCCGCCAGCAAGACACAGTTCTCCCAACACTCTTCTTTCTCTCAGGTTAAGTGTTGTAGCTGTATTTGTTTTACCCATGATGTAAAAAGCAGCCTTGGAACTTTTCTGTTAACCTAAGCTGTTGGGTTACCCCTATGATGATGCAGGACAGATGCATGAAATCATGTAACATCCATTCAGGTAGCATGTTAGATAATGAGAGAGGGCATGCAGTTAACAGATTTTTATTTATTTATTTTTAATAAAAATACTTTTCAGCTTGCATTCAGTAATGGCCCAACTGCTCATGACGTCGGGTTATGAGGAGTGGCTAAGTAACGCAAGGTAAATTATTCATTTGCTTAAAGCAAGTCTATAGGCCAGTGATCTGCTTAAGGCTGCCTTAGACCTGCATCTTAGTGCTGTCAGGATTTCTCAGACTGAGAAGGATTTTTTGAAACTTATTTGATGTGGAGTTTTATTACATTTGAACTGAAAATGAGCTGTTCTGGAGGAAATCCTTGGAGAAGCTCCACCAGTACAGGACACAACAAACAGCAGCAGCTGCAGCATCAGCATGCTCCTCACACTTTCAACTAGCAGCTCAATGAAAGATTTTGGCAAGGCAGAAGACCCAGTGGATGCCAGGTTGGCACCGGTACCTGTTGTGTTTTCTTGGTCTTATAGGATTGAAAAAAATGATAAAAAAGGTAGCCTGTGTTTATGATACTGCAGCTTGAGATGAGGGGGAAAAGGGGAAAATAAATTATTCTTTTTAGAGTCCCTTCTCTGTCATGGCCTTTTGCCTTTGTTCTTCTGCGTTCATTATATTAATTAGGAAAAATATTCAAAGTACTGATGTCAAAGACAGTTTCTGGAGTTGGATGATATCTTTTAAGGATAATAATTTAATGAATATTAACACTACAATTTCTTCTATATATTGGTCCATGTTTTCAAATTTAAATGTTTAAAGGCATGCTGATCCCATGCAGTATCTCAGCACAGAACAGGTTTGCCCTCTTTCCAGAACCAGAAGAAAACAGCTGTGCCACTGCGGTGTAATGCAAAAGCTAAGTGGGGGGGCCTGCTGGGGACAAAGACTATCAATTCAAGAGAACTGGCAATGTGACTGGTGGAACTAAGTAGCTTCATGTGGCTATGCGTTATATAAATATATCAGCTGAGGTTGGTGCTAGCTGGCAAGTTGCTGCACTGTGTTCTATTGCAAGACAGAGAGATCCTGAAACTACTTGTTTGGCATACTGTTACGTTTATTTGTCACAAGCAGCTAACCATAAACCTTTAGGTCTTGAAGGATGTTCTAGTTAAACGTATGCATTTCTTTATATTATATATCTCTGATGTTACTATGTTTATCTTCATACATAGCCTCTCTAAAACAGAACAGACTATGTCTCTCTTGCATGATCTAGAAGGAAACAAGAGGCCATTACCTTACTTACTGTACAATAACTTTTTGAGCAAATACACCCTTACTGGAACTTGTTTTTATTTTTTTTCCAAAAAAGTCTTTGATTTGTTGCATGGGAGAATTAAATTTTGCTATTTTAAATAACACCAATTATAATAACACCTTGGATTTTCAAAGGATAATATTTAATTTTCCTAAATGACTGATTTTAGTTTATCTTCATTTCCTATTTTCAGAGATCATAGGGATTTTTTTTATTATGATTCTTAATTACTATTCTTAACAATATGAAAACTTTTTAATAATTAAAAAATCTTAGTAGGCCTGATTTATATATGTACAATTATTTGAATTATACTGACATCACATATCCTTTCATAATCTAGCAATTGGTTTTCCCTTATACTATGACTTTGTTTAACATTTTCTAATTACTGGAATGAGGAGAGAATGGAACCTTCTTAATGTATGTTTTGTGCCATCTCTTAGAAAGATTTCCAGAGCTATGTATATGGGCTTTCTTTGGTAATTTCAGCAGAAACTAAATTTGTGATGAAATGTGTCCTCAGTATCTGTCTTCGTGAGGTGTGTTGAGGCTCTGCAGATACCACTAGTTTCTAATTAACTTGCAGGCTAAGTTCAAGTTGCTGACCTTTACCTGTAAAACCCCAAATGCCTTGGGACTAGGTCACCTGATACAATTTGTGACACTTCTTGCAGGTGCCATCAACAACTCACCTGTGACAATGGACCTCATCTTTAAGAGAATGGACCTGATGGAGAGGATGTGTTGTGCTTGTTTCTTCAGTCTTCACCCTGTAGACTTTCTGAGGGTGAGTTGGTTGAATTAAATGGTCTAATGGAATATATGAGTGCACAAATTATGAATACCATACTTATTTTGTTAGTTTGTACTTAAACAGCAAGATATACTTTGTCAAAGCAAGTCAGATCCTCCTAGTTCTCTATGGAATGATTCCTGTTGTGTTCAAACAGAACACCAAGGCAAGGCATAATTTGATTATGAGTGTTTTCTCTGTGACAGAAATGAAAGGTACGGAGAGAGCATTTAAGTGAAATATGTTATTGAAAAGGAATAATGGTGTGCTGAGTTTCATACACTAAAGAGCTGAACTTGGTTCTCTTTCCTGGCAGAGAAGCCCTATGGAAAACTGGGTAAATCACTTAAATTCCTAACTCCAATTAATTTCAAGAGGAATAAAATATCTAAATACTGATGAAGAGGCAGGCTTCAGCCACTCTCTAAATTGGTTAGTTAAAGTGGATAATAGCTTTTTTAAACTTTGAGTATTATAAAGAGGCATTCTGTGCATGGGAAGTAGTCACATGTTGCAGTGATGGACACCATATACCTCCAAGGTTTGCTTGTATGTATCTCTAGAGCATTACTGAAAATGTCTGTGATAACAGAAGTATACGTGTGGTTTTTTTTTTTTCATGTCAGTAGACCTGATGAAAATACAGTGAGATCCAAATTATTCTCTCAGTAGGGAGAATTACTTAATCACAGAGAGAATCATCTAAACAATTTAATCACAGTGTGGATATAAACTGTTTTTTGTGGACTCAATCCATATGTCAATCTTCTAAGTTCTGTTCATGGAAGTTCAGCACATTTAATAGGGGTTTATGTTGTTAATCTGAATGATTTTTACTTCCGGACTTATGAATGATGAGGAAAAAAAAAAAAAGGACTTATTTTTTGTGGAGATTACACAGATGACATGGGAAAGTATAAAAGAGGAAACACTGGCAAAACAGAAGATCAGAAAAGGAATTTGTTTTTCTACTGTATGGGTGAAACTAAAAAATCGAAAGCAAAGGATCTAAATGAAACTCAGTTTCTGATTTCCTCTAAAATCAAGTATGCAGCAATAGATAACACATTTAGATTTAATAGAAGCTCATAATGAAAGGTAAGTTAGTAAGAATTTTAGAAAAGCTGAGAGTAAATAATTTTATTCACACTTGTCAGCTAGACTGAAAAACCTATTTAGAACAAACGTGAAAAGATAGTAGTTGCCTTTGCAAAAGATATGAATCTTCTTAAACTATCTAAATAGGTGATTATATTTTATATTATGAACAGCTATGTTCAGAAGTATGTTTCTGGAGAAAAAGAAATACTAGGTGTCAGCATGATTCCTGCTTCAATCGCAGCTGTAGCAGATTTGAGCAATAGCTTATTTTATAGATTTGCACTTGCATTTCTTTAAGGAGATCAAAGCAAGTTTGATACAGTACACCAGTTGTAGAAAAGACTTTTAAAATTCTCTAAGTAGAGTTTGACAGTCTTGTTTTGAAAAAAGTATTTTGATAATTAGGTTCTGTATTTTGCAAAGACATGGATGCTTGTCTTTATGTGCCTCACTGAAGTCAGTGATTTTATGCATGGGGAGTTAAACTACTTATATCTTTATGCAGTCGAAGATTTTGACATTATTTATTGTTTAGCTGTTCCATGATGCAGTTGTCTTCTGAAAGCAAAGTGGATGAAATGCAGAAATGTTTTTTAAAAGGGGGAGGAAAAATGTGCTAAATGAATTAGTACTTATTGGCAGTTGAGAATTTTGCAACAAGATTTAAAACAACACCGAGAGATAGTAATTATTTACTGTGCTTCAGCTCCTTGAATGCAAATTAAGCATAAGCTAAGTAGATCATTACCTCTGTTTTGATGTCTGCATAGATAAACTATGAGGAAAAAATATCACTGATATGAGAAAGTGTACCTATACAATTATCTGCTCTCTTGCTGTTTACCATGCAAAAGTCCAAATGTTTTATTTCACCCTGACCATGTTAGCATGAACAGGGAGGTCAAAACCATTAGCAGATTGATCCTTCTCACACTCACATATTATGGCCCTATCCACTGCTGGTTTCACTTCAACGAGTTTTCTATTTCTCTTTCAACTAGCTAATTTAAATAAACAAAGTTTGGGGTTTTCGATTCGGTTTATCTGCCACTTTCTCTGTACTTGCCTTTTTTTCTGAGCTCTCTCCTCTTCATCTCCTTAGTCATTACCTCCTGCATGCTATCTTAATGTTTTCAATTCTTTTTATTTTTTTTTATGAGACTTTCTATTGGATAGAAGTGTCTCGTCTTAGGTAATCTTTATTGATTTTTTGGAAATGTTTCCAGATTCCTCCTTTTTTTCTTGTGGAAAGCTACAGGTTTTCTTAAGCATTGGAATTCAGCAAATACAGCCAATTGCCATCTAAGACTTATTAGCAGCTTTAATTCTTGAGAATCTACATTTATACATTTACATTGACGTTTACATGCCTATGTCTTAGTCATTTTTCTCACAATTCATCTACAATAAAATAAGAAATTCTTTAACATAAAATTAACGTTTATCCTAACAAATGTGACTGAATTGCCCATCACTCTTCTAACAATGTTTGATCAAACTGCCAGTCATTCAGCTTATTAGTGTCAGTATTTGTTTCTGATTTTATTCTTCAAGCAGAATTATTTTCAGTTCACTCACTAGTATCCTCCATTTCTGCACCCTTCGGTACTCCTTATACACAGGGCTCTTTTCTGGCTCACCTAATCTTTCATGACTGGATTCCTGCATCAGAGCTCCCCAGAAAACCTGAGGTCTCTGGTGGTATCTGAACAGCTGTGCAGAGCTGAACTCTGCTTCTCCATTGTATTTCCTATGGCATTATTTCTCCTTGTGTGTTTACACTGCGCTCTCAGGAACTGGGAGTGAAGTGATTGTGCAAGCAGGTATGGCAATTTCAGGGTGCTTGTGTGTTTGTGCAGAAACCCTTCCCAGGAGACTGGTTACTCATTTTGGCTTCTGAGAAATGTAAGGGGGAGTTGTATATTGTACACACAGAGAATCCAGCAACTTTGAGAGGGTTGTGTAACATCTGCTTTGAAGTAGAATGCTTCTAACAGAGTAAGCATTAATGAAAGGTAATTGGATGACAAAATAACATATTATAGAAAAATCCAGATGTAAATTATATGGGAAGGGCAGTTTAGTGGAAAATCTAGCACTAGGGCTGGAAGAGTCTGTAGAATCAATGAAATAAAATTTCTAGATTAATAGAACCCCGTTGCAAAGGTTAAACAAAATATAAATATGGAGGTAATAGCAAATGGGTGTAGAAGAGAGAGGACAGGATACATAATGAAATAATACTGAAGTATAACATAATGACATAACGTGAATTTGTTCTTTCAGTTATGGTCACCCCATCTCATAAAGATTGCAAAAGAAAAGTAGTTCACAGCAATTATAATAGACATAACCAACTGATATTGTAAATCTTATTAACTGATCAGGTGAGAGTGGGGCAGACAAGTTTAAAAACAAACAAACAAAAAAAAACGTTTGGATGTTGTATTTAGTGTAGTGTCACAAATACACGTTGGCACAAGGCCCTGTTTGGGTGTACAGTACAAAAAGCTTTGTATATCATGAAGATCTTAAATCAAATGAAAATCATGTATGTGTGGTTGTGTTTCTCTGCAAAATAACAGGTGTTTAATGCATGTATTAGGGCACCTGTTTTATTTGGCTGTTATTTGTCCAGAGATGCTTATTCATGCTAAATTTAGCAAGATTGTGGCAGAGCATGAGTTCACTCGGGAATGTGAATCTTTGAAATATGCTCTCACTGGAGCTTGGTGAATAATTTAACTCGCTAAATCTCTTTTCCAGCTTGCCATTTAACTGTGAATAGATTTCAGTTTTGATTTATTTTGTTCTTTATTCAAGTTATTCAACAAAAAGTTTATGCAAATGCATTGCAGCCTCAGGATAGCTCGTATATTACTCACAGACTATAGCTTCTGCTGCTGGTGATGGGACTGATTTGATACCCGTTTAAATAATTGGAAAGGCTCCTATATACTTCAGTTACAAAATTCTACAGATATTTTTCTATTGACTTCAGTGAGTGTGGGATGAAGCTGTGTTCTCTGCTGGCTACTCGTGCTGTGTGACTGGGCTGATAGCTCATATAATAGGGTTTCTGCTACTTGACTAGATGACTTGAAAATCCAGAGTTTTTAAAGATTTTCATGAGAATGTTCCTCAAAAGATGTATATGTCTTCATGATGTTTCAATGAATTTTTGCAGAAAGGTAAAATATGTGTAGACTTGCCAAAATGTCAGCAGAAAGCAATTCAACAATTGTATGGTACATTTGTAAACTCATTAAATAACCAATATATTTTTAGTATTTACCAACCTAAAACCAGCTTAATACATAAACTCCCAAAGGTATACTACATATATAATGGAAAAGTCTAATCTGGAAAGAATTTTTACTGACTTACAATATCACTGTTTTTGAAAGACTTCATAACATTGCTTTTAATACTTAAGAATGTATCTGTTTTATTTTCAGCTAGTAGTTCAGCAAGTTTGGGTTTCATTTCTTATAGTCAGAAGTCCTGTTGGGAAACGCGTCTGAATGAGAACTGCAGGATAGCAGCCTTGCACTATATGATTCACAAAAATAAAATATTCATACATTTCTAAATTATTTTCTTTAATCCCTGATTTTTCTTTAGAAGCGAAAAAAATAACAGTTAATTTTTGTCTGAAGTAAAATCTCTTGAGATGCTTGTTTCAGCGATCATAAGTTAGAAGAGTGTATCTATTAGGATTCTGTACTATCAAATCTAAAATATACCTGGGGATATTTCTGAATCTGATTTTATGATTATTAAGCCTTCTTTAGTTGTTTAGGAATTTAGAAAATACTTGTTTTATTTTTTTTTATTTACAATGATTAACCATAGAATAGCCTCTAATCATATTATTTGCTTAACCAAGTGAAAGATTTAGTAATGTGTACGTTTTCTTAGTAGTTTGGCTATATTTTTGTTGGTCAGTGCCTTGAATTGCCTCCTGAAAAGAATTGATGCTAAAACATTTGTAGAGACTTCATTTATATGCATAAGTATCACTTGATCTATCAATATTCTTTCAGTTTGCAAAGTTTCCAAAGTAGCTTATAAACACTTTTTCTATATATACACATCATCTTAATGCTACTAAGCAGTAAGTATTTTAATGATGAATCTTTATCTCCTGCTCTTCTCTCTGGAGGCAGTTTGATGAATTTTCAGTGGAAAGCCTAGAAGTACTTAGTTTTCTCAGTGTTTGCTTATGAGGCTTGTGTGGTTAAACCTCACCATATGTACTTCAATCGGTTCTTTTGCTATTACCAAAAGATCTTTCCATCCCTCACTCCCCCCCCCCCCCCAATTATTTCAAATATTTTTCTTTTGTATTCAAGACACTTAGGTAGTGGTATGAACCCTTGGTAATCTCTTTCTTCACATTTCTTTTAATGTTATATTCTGGATTGGCTATTTGCAAAAACGTTAAATGTATATATACAGAATCACAGAATTGTCTAGGTTGGAAGAGACCTCAAGATCATCGAGTCCAACCTCTGACCTAACGCTAACAAGTCTTCCACTAAACCATATCACTAAGTTCAACATCTAAATGTCTTTTAAAGACCTCCAGGGATGGTGACTCCACCACTTCCCTGGTTGCTTGCAAGTCCCATGCTTACAATTTCTTGTAGCATTAAACGGCTGACTGTGCTCCTTGGACTGTTTCAAGTATTCTGTACTCATATGAGGTTCTTTATAGTATCTTTGCAAATAGCATAGTATCTTTGAAAAGAATAACTTTATTTCTTCTGTGAATGAGATTTTGAAATTCAATAACGGCAAAGGAAATACAGCAGTTGCTGAGTGATTTGAAGCATCTTTACAGAAATTTGCTATTAAATTAGCTGGAAGACAACTTCCTCAGTATCAGATCAACTTATGAGAGATGTTTTTAAGTTATGTTTTAAAGAGCTTAGTTAATTCAGTAGATGGCACTATTCCTCCTGCATCACTGGGCTACTAACTCCGTTACAAGATGGTTCTCTACTATGACAGTCATCTTGTTTTTCCAGATGAGATGAAATAAGTTTTTTTAATATTTTGAATCTATTAAAAGTTCCCATGAGATTACCTGCAAGAATGTAAGCCTTGGCAAGCCTTCTGCCAAGATTCCAGTATGAGAAATTATTAGATTTAGATAAATTTATGGTTGTCTTCCTGTACATCTGAGATATGCCTAGACCTCTCTTTTGAATTCAGATTTTCTGTGCAATGTCATGGCTAATACTATTGTTCTACAAATCACATAGGTCAGTGTAAGCCATTATTATTACTTAAAACAAACAAACAAAAAAAGTCTGTGTGGACTGGCAAACTGATCCTGATCCAAACTGATACAACTGATCCAAACTGATATAACTAAGCCAGCAAAGAAGCAGCATGCCAAAAAGTTAGCCTGGGTACTTTTCCTGATCTGGTTCACTGTGCAATAAGCAAGTTCACTGTGCAATAAGCAAGAAAGTGGCATAAGAGGGAGTGACACCGTCAGGAATCATAGAATGGCTTGGTTTGGAAGAATCTTTAAAGCTCACCCAGTTCCAACACCCTGTTTTTTTATCAAGGTTATCTTGAAGATAATTCATTCCATGATTTTTGTACTTTTAGGAAACTGTGATTATTCTGTGATTCTACTTAGTTTGGTGGGTGTAAGAGAAATAATGATGGTGACAGTTTCATTGTTGATACTCCAAGCTGCCAGAATAAATCCTGATTTTTCCTTGAAAAATTATTAAAAATTGGAGATCAACAAAAGCAAATGAGGTAGTCCAAAGGACTAAACCAATGATCTGTGAAAGATATTTAATTCAACCAGGCACAAGGTTACTTCTTTCATACATTCTCCTTCTCTCAAAATAGGAACAATTCTTTCTTATTTCTTATTTTTGTAGGCTTAACTTTTTTGATGTGCCTAATTTTGATGTCATGACAAATGTATGTCTTTATAGCCTTGACACAATTTTCCTGAAACTAAAGGGATGATAGCTAACTTGAAATGTCTGACATAGAAAATCCCCCTCCCATACCTCCCAAGTCAATAAATATTAAATTTCATTTAGGATGAAAGTAATTCAATGCAAGCATTTCCTTGATTTTATTGGTAGCTTGGTCATATCCTCTGTTACTATGATCTAAAAATTCCTTAAGAATCGGTATTGCAGAGTCCTGATGCAATAAGTATCATGAGCTTGGTTTGAAATAATAAGACTGGAAAAAATATTCCTCTAGCTTTCTGGCAGAGAATCCCGTGGACTACATCACTTTTTATTTAAAATCAAAACAAAATCCAAATATTTCACGTATGTCAAAACTGAATTGTTATTAAAATACTTGTTTTAACTTGGACTACAAAGCCTGTCATTTTCATTATATATATATTAGTATATGTATATATATATATATATATATAAATAATTTTATCTATTAGATCTGTAATCATCCTAGAGATGGAAGCTATTTTGAGAATAGGAAAAGATTTCTCCCATCCTTGTATAACTTTGTTTGCAAAATGCTGTGATATTCACAGCAATCATCTCTATATTTCAAAAGTAGTAAAAGCAGAAGCCAAATAGTATTGATTTGTATTAATTGCTTCAGGTCCAAGTAGTAATTCTCCCATTGTGTTGAGTATTGTACGAACAGTATAGAAAGTCTTTGCCATCTTTGCTCCAACTCCAGTATTAAGACTATTACTTAAAACAGGACAATAAACGACCTGACTTGCTTTCCCTCAAATTAAAGATACCTAAATTTCCAATGTGCTGCTTGTGGTTTGCTCTCAAGTATTAGAAAATTAAAGTCTGTCAATAAATACATTATTTACTTTCTGTACAGAACAATATTGATTCTCTTTGCATTCCTTCAAATTCCTCCTGAGTTCTGTCACTCAATAATACAGCATTCCTGTCATCCTGAAAGGATCCCAGATGGACATAGCAAATCAGCAATGAATGCATCCTTTCTTCATTTATTTTGTTTAATAAGATAATATTGGTCTTCTGTCACTACAGCCAGATTCAAATGCTTTCTTTAAAGCAGTTTCAAGTTCCATGGATGAATGTTTGAGCTCTCAGCACATGTACTAAACCAGCTCCTGCTACCTTCCCAAGGCAAAGTAATTAAAACATTACATTTCCCTCAGCCCTCCTGGCTAATGATGGCTACTTATATTTTCTGTGTACAAGATGGGAGAATGAACAGATCTCCTTGTCATAGAATGCTGGTATTAAATGATACTGACTTTCTTTAAAAAAAGTTATGTTTTATCTTTGCCATGCTGAATGCTTTCCTTCAAACTGCATGGGTCTTGGCCACTTTTTTTTTTTTTTTTTTTTTTTTCTGCAAAGACAAAAGGAAAAGAAAAAAAAGAAGTTTCTGTGCTAATGAAGACTTAGTTTTTTAGCTCTGGTAGGAGAGAGAAATTTTAATTTGTGATTGTGATGGCCATGAAAGAGTCAACACTATGGGTTGTGGAAAATTTGTTTTCATCAGAGTACACCCACATGGGAGATTCAGTTAATTTTAGCTCTAGGTGAGGCCCTGAAAGACTAAAACATTTTTTTTTTTTCTCTTTAGGGATGTCCAAGGTTCTTTATTTTTTTTTCCTTTTTTTTTTTTTTTTTTTTTAACTGTTCCAGTTGCTCCTCTGTGAAATTGAGGCATGTGCATGTGACAGTCAGTTTTCATGAAGACAGATCACTGTCTGTGCAAGGTCAAACTTCCTCAAGTCCATGAATTTTGGCAGCCACATCACTCAGAAATGGCCACAATCACCTTTCAGTCCCTTGTCTCTCTGACCTGCCAAAAGCTTTTGTGGAGCATGTTATGTTATTTAGAACACTTTTCTAATGAGTATAAAAGGCTAGTTTGCAACATGAGCAACTTAAAATAAACAAACAAAAGTATTTAACTGCTATCACAAGGAACAGTGATTAGTTTGAAGCTACTGTTGACAAATGTGGCTGAGAAAGTGATATAAAAAGCATACTTTATCATTTTCCAGTAATGAATAAGCAGAATTTCCAGAAATGTGTATAGGTCTGTTAGTCATACGTGCTGACTATCCAGTGACTGTGTGAACTTAAACAGCCACGTGCTCAGCACCTCTGGAAAGCATCTGTTTAGAAATAATAAAGAAATTGAAGAACCCAAATAGTAATCTTCAAGCATTTGTAGTAGGAGAAAGCATTTTAAAATACAGTAACTCCTGTTTGGGCACATGTATCAGGACCAGATTTTCCAAAACATTTATCAGTAGAGTTCCTATTATAACACCTGTTAAAATTTGTAGTGACTTTAGCCATCAGCTTGCTTACTTTCAAAAATGTGTAGGTGTAATAAATTCCTTCTCTGAAGCATAAATATCTACAGCTAAGAATAACCGAACTCTTATAGAGCAGTGTGGGTTTTTTTTGTTTTGTTTTTTTTGTGTGTGTGTGTGTGAATGAAATAATTTTCCTGTTCTTATATTCTCCCCCTCACATGGAAATGCCTGAAACTACAATAAAACTTCCATGTCCACTGGGATAAATAGGATTCAAGCAGATAATGTAAGAGTAGTTATGTATCATCTATTTTAGGTGAAGCAGGGAGATGGGAGACCTACTTCCCTAGTCAAGTGTTTCTGTCGCTTTCATTAATGTCAGAGTAACCAAAATTAATGACCCCAGGATACTCTTAGTAGAAGTTCTACAAGAAAAAAAACTTGTTTATTTATTGTTAAATGAAAAAAAAAAACAAACAAGCAAACAAAAACAAAAAACAAAAACAAAAACAACAAAAACATTCCTGAAGCTACTAGTTGATAATACAAATAACACTTATTGAAAAGTGTTTTTGTTTTTTAAGTTTTGCTAAAATGTCACAGCTCATAGCTTTTCAAAAGATTTTAAAATAAAAACTTCAGGAAGATAACTGGATTATGCATAACATTCAATAAATAACATCCAATAAAATGGTTCAAAAAGCATTTACTTTAAATAGGGAAAGGTAGTCATGAGGAAACTAAACTGGAGATATTTTCTCTGTTTCTTCAGTTATAAAGCATATCTTAAAACTAGGAAAATGTGAAGTGTATCAAATGAAAGAAACTATGTTAGAGTTTAATTTTCAATATCACTGATTGAAAAAAAAACACAGATAACATTTAATCTTAAATTTTAAAAAACAGCATGATTCACAATTTTCCTTTTAATATTTATCAGACTAGATTGGTATGACTTTATACACTTAAATGTGTTTTTTTTTTGTTGTTGTTCTTTAATGTAAACTAGAGCTCATATGAAAGAATGCCCTAAGTGTGTAAGTATAATTAGTCTGGCTATTATGAACCAAATCCTTCATAATCCTAGTGCATACAGAGACCAAAGGAGACTGGATTTGTTTGTCTCTGTAACTCCCGAAATAGAGCTAATTTGCAATGGTTACACTAATTTAGCTTATCTATAAAATGAGCACATATTACAAGTGTTGTTTTATAGTTTTAATATGCTGTTATTAATTTTGTAGTTAATTTAAAGACTTTGGCACTAATTGATGCTCACTGTCCTCCTATCTCCCTGAGCAAAATACCTTAATTCTATAAAACATTGGGGCAAGAAAATAAACCAGATAACCTCTTGCAATCTCTTCTACTTTTTATTTAATTATAAATTGAATAATAAATCTCCTATTTATTTGATGATAATATAAGCAACATGTGTTGTAAGGGCTTAAGAAATAGTAAATAGTTCCTGAAATAATCTTCACTCTTGGTGTGTATAGAACCCCTTTCCCCAGTATTACATTGTGTTGAACTCCTCCTGTGAAGGAAATTACCTCACCTGTGAAGATGAAAAGCAAAGAGGAGAAAAAAAAACACAATGAACTTAATGCTATATGGCAAATATACTGCTTAAATATAATGTCTTTTCTACCATGTATAGATGAATATGCAAATACCCACCTACATGTTGACATGGCAGTTTCCAGTCTGTTAACATCTGTGGGCTAGGAGAGACAATTTTTGAGTAGTGGAACTTTGCTGTGATGATTGAAGTTCAGCAGGACCTTGTAAAACTTCTCTAGAAGTTGTTTCATGCTTGTCTGTATAACCATATTCTAGACAGATCTGAAGTTACCTGCAGTTTTCTTGAGGGAGTAGATGAAATAAAGCCTTTCAGAAGCCTTTATATGATTCAAAGCAGCTATGTAAATTCATTATTTTAAGGATGAGTAGTGTCACTACTTTATTTGACAGTATTATTTGTTAGAAACTATTTTCATTCTGTAGAAGTAATTGTCTGAACATTTACATTTGTTTTTACAGCCAACATAGGTCACTACTAAAATACTGTGTCACTGACAGGTTTATAATTCTGCTGACACAGGCTGGCAGATAGACGAGCGTCTCCCATGGAATATAAACATAAATTTCAATGAATAAATAGAACAGTGCCTGTTAGTGCAGTCATCAAAAGAGAAAAGCCCCATAAGAAAATAACAGAAGGCTTTTGACCCTTTAAATTATAGCTCACTAGCTCACTGCTATAATCAACTGAGCTTCTTAGCACCGATGATGCTTTGACTGCTCCTGACATCATCTTGTGTGGTATTCACATTAAAATCCAAATGGAAGGTCAAATTGCTCCAAAAATTAAGTGGGTAATAGACCATCTGAATAGCCCAGGTTCTAGGTCAGAGAAAAACTTTTATGCTGTTCTGCAAGATTTTGAGTAGTGTATCTTCAGTGAATTATAGAAAAAGGAAGATATATTTAAATATACTTCTGGGTGTTTTCTGTTTTATTTTTGTGATTGTTCAAATTTCTTATTCTAACTAGTCTCTTCAAGGTTTATTGCACAAATATTTAAGCAGTGAGGTGCCTTCATGTTATTAATTAGCACTCACTTTCTTGGGAGCATTTCACAGGCATGGGGTTAGAATTTTTCCCCACTGACTTTGTTAGGGGTAAACTGGGTAACCAGGTTATCTGCTGGTCTGACATCAACCAGTTTTTCCAGAGGGAAATATAGTCCCACTAAACTTTTAAAACATCTTTGAGCACTACTTACAGTAGTAACATCCTTTTCTTAAGTTTTAAAAGGAGGAAAAAGGATGAGCACAATCAAGGAGTTCAGCATATTAAAGTCAGTGAAGCTGATCCTGTCTATTGTGAAGTTAGCCTATTAGAACCAACATGATTTCCTCATTGTCAGAAGACAATTTCTGTTAGAACTAAGACTGAGTTCAGCAGTTCAAGACAATACTTTTTTTTTTCTAAAGCAGAAAGGTGATCAAAACTGTTTATCAGGTGAAGTTGTCTGTCAGTCATTGCACCTTGCTTACATTTATACATAATATATTGTGTATATGTAGCTTCACGTACATAGGAAGCCTCTACTTAGCTACTTGTAAATGGATGGGAGGGTCTGTTTCAGAGAATGAAATCCTCACATCTTAGACGATGTAATTTCCTTTTTTTTTTTTTTTTTTTTTTTTAATTAGCCAGGCATCAATGCGTGGTCCATTCCTAGATCCTAACCTGCTTTAGGGCTCTGAGGTCATTACCACTTTGCATTAGCCATGTTCACTTACGACATTGTGATTAGCAATAGCTACGCTAAAATTTACTGGCATCCTTTCAGGCAACTGAAATGTGTGACTAAATATAACCAAGCTACATTTAAGCTAGCTAATTATGATAGTGATATGAGTCAACCTTTCAAATGTGAGACTCAGTCTGGGCTGCTGCCATCTTTCAATGACTGCCTTCCTCGCTTATAGCTGTGGCCCCAGCTGAGCTATCTGAATTACAGCTAGTTAGATGATGTTCACTAATGTTCCAAACATTACTCCTTTTAGAACCTGTTTTTACTTTCATTGATGGTCCCTTTACTGCTTGTACCATTCCTTATTCTCATACCTGTTATTTCTATTACTCCCATTACTATCTTTGAACCTTCAGTGAAGGACTCATCTATGTTGTCAGAACAGCAAACCAGGGAATTTCCATAACAAAAGACGTTTTTGTGAATCAGCTGCATTCAGCTTTTTACAATAAGCCTCTTCGAGCAGAGGAAAAACTCGTGGACTTGTTTGTTTGTTTTCCTTGCAGAAACTGTATAATTCAATGTTTGTAATGGTTCCAGCGATGAATTATTGGAACTTTCATAATAGATTCAATAATGTATGTAGGAAAGTCTTGTTTATCCTTTAAACAGATTCAGCCTGTCAGCAGGAAATTTTTATAGTGTTAGTTCTTTGATTTCTCTATGTATGGTTGTGGGTTTTTTGTTTCTGTTTATCCATGTTTGTTTATTTTTATAGGAAAACTAAGTTTGCCTGTGGCTGAAATTTGTCATTGACACTTTGGCTTTTCAGTATTGACTGATATTTTTGAAAGGCATTGCATGTTTATACTAGATTTCTTAAATATGAGCATCTTAAGTTGATTATTAGGTACAATGTGTGGGAGAGTTCTTGAAAAAATTCAAGTAGAGTTGGGTAATTTATAATTGCTATAATAGCTGAAAACAGGTCTGAAAGCAATTTACTAATAATAGATTAATTCAGAGGTATAATCATCTATATTCATCAAGGAGAATTTATTTTCAGTTGAAATATTTTCCTTTAACAGCAACTCTTTGCTGTATTAGATTCTTTTTTTTTCTTGGAGACTATTTACAATTGCTAGCATACCTTTTTTCTCATTCAGCATTTACTCTGATGTTCTGTTAAACTTCTGCCTCTTCCTACTCTTATCTCTACTTTACCTCAGTTAATAGTTGTAAGTTAAGTCTAGGAAAAAAAAAAACATTGGAGAAGGCAATGAGTACTGTGACACTACAAACTTCTTGAAGCAGACTTAAGCTACCTTGCAGAACAGATGCATTTCTTTAAGGGGAACACATTATGCTGAGAGTTGTAGTTAGTCTCTGGCAGAACTTGTAGTAATATGTGTATTTGAAAGTGTGTGTGTCTTGGAATGCAGTGCCTCATGCCATCATTTCCTGGCTTTTTTGTGTGGTGTTTGTAATGTGAACCTGAATGCTTCAGTATGTTTGTGTTGTTCTTTTTTGTAATAGCAAAACATAGTCTGATGTACAGCTGCTGTAAGCATAGTTGCATAGTTCTAGTCAATTTTCTCTAGACTAATTTCAAATATCCTTTGTAATTTAGGAATAACACAAATGTATGCAGACTAACATCATTCTGGTCGGCTCTGCGTCTGGAGATGGGTTTACTGATGAAGCTTTCAGTCTTCATTCAAACAAAATTTCATTCTTGAATTCTGTGAGTTAAAGGCAGCAAGATATTTTGGGTGACAACTATGGCTAATTTTAGTGTTTATAATATTTTTTTTTCTCCCATTTATTATCCCTATAGACTGAAATCATGGTTTTGTATTTAATGAGATATAATTTCTCAGTCCTTTTTGAGCAGTAGTATTTCTTTATTATATAAATATCTGCTTTAAAATGGGTGCACTGTAGGAGACCATATGAAGATATAATGTCCGACTTAAAATCAAACATAGTTTATCCAGAGGTTAAAGACAAAGTAAAGAGATCAGGTAGATGAGAAGAGAGATGAATCCATCATACTTCCTGACCAGAGTTCTTCATACAGTGTTTAAACTCTAGGGATTAAAAACAAATAAAAAATACTTTCAGAGAACAATGTGAGGTATCCACTTGCCTTCAGAGTAGGTAAAACAATTCCAAGCTCTGCAGTCCACTGCCAAAGTTAGGATATATTTTTGAACTCTCTAATCTCATGTCATGAGGTAACATAATGCAACCTTCTCCACTGTATTTTTATGGAGTATCACGGCCTTGTGGCTTAAAAGATTTCAAAAACTTTTCTCATTTTTCACTGACTGTGTATAATCAGGGCATGCTATTTTTCTGTTCAGAACTTTAATTACACATTTTATGTTCCTGATATAGGGCTATTGTGTAGATAACTTCTATTTGAAGGAAGGAACTCTATTTTCATGCCTGGCCACTCTTACTAATTTGTAACTTGTTGTTGTTGTTTTTGTTTGTTTTGTTTTGTTTTTCCTGTTAAATTCAATGTTATAACACTTCTGAGTATTTAAATTTCTCACATAAAAATGATCATAGCAACAACTTCCAGACTTAGTGGTCAAAAAGTAAACTGAATCTAAGCAGTAATGTTGTGTTTCAGTAATAATATACAATAGGACATTAGGATCGTTTTATGGTTATTACACCCACAGATCTGCAGTAAGGTGAAAAATGAGACAGGAGATGAAAAGAAAATGCTTTCAGCAGCTATATGAGATTGGTTAATGCATAATAATTTTTTACTCTGGAATGGTTTATTCCTGAATATGATCAAATCTATGTTATAACATAGCATAATTTGTGAATAAATTAACCCAAACCCAGATACGCTCCACTTTCATAAGACCTGTGAAATTCTAGAACATCAAGTTTAAGCACTGTAGAATTCTCCTTGCTCATGCTGCTGCCATACCTTCCAGTTACAGCTTCCCTTGAGGCATTTTTTCTACCATGTAAATACCTCTTTGTAATAGCAACGTCTAATACAATTTCATCAACTAAATATTAAGGACTGATTGGAAATCACTATCAGCCTAATCAAAACCCCATTAATTTTCTGTTGGCTACAAGACTTGGATGAAGGAAGCTACAAGAAATATAAATAATTTACTGTGGAGACCAAGAACATTCTGACACTGCAAATTCAGGGCATATACAAGGGCTGACAGATTCCTCTACAGCACTCACAGTAGCTGTATTTAAAAAAAAATAAATAAAAAAAATGGGGTTTTATGTTAAATGTTATATTGCACCAAGATTTATTGCACCAAAATTATTGTAAAGACATATATTGATCTGAAGGAAAGAAGAAGCTGGTCTTTAGTCTGTTCTGGTGGGATAGACCTCTAGCTCTGACCCTAATGATCCTGTACATTTAAAAATAATAATAATAATAATGCAAAAACACATTACTTCATTACTCTCCCTTTAGATAGTTCATTTTGTAAGAAGCAATAACTACAGTCCCACTGGGGAGAGGGATAGTGCCCTGTATGTTCTGTGGACTGCCAGCACAATAGTTATCATGACCTTTAAACTGAAGGTTTTAGATTCTAACATATTAGAAATAATGAAATATCACTAGATTGACTTTTCTGTTTAGCTTTCTCTAAACATTAAAAAAATAATCTTAACAAATCTACATGTTTTTAAATTTCACATACACTAGCTTTCAGTAAGATGGAAGTTTTTTTTTTTTTTTTCAGAATTCACAAGGTGAATGATTTTCCGAAATTCTGACAGATATTAAGAAATACAATTTCATTTTGCATTTGTGATTTTTATTGAGCTACAGAATAAGAGTTATTTAAGCCACTGGTCTGGTAATCTGCTGACCTGAGATTAGTTTCTGGTATGCTCTGAACTATTTACATGATGATAAGTTATATCTCGTCTGTAAGAGTCAGTCTTAAAGCACTTCATTCCTTCTGTTGAAGTTGACTGGTACATATATTGTACAAGTAAATAAAATAAATAAATACATGCAGTATCTAGCGTATCTGCTATATGAGTTAAAAACAAACAAAAATCAAAACCAGAAAGCATTGAAACTATTATTGTAGACTACATTGTTCTGTTACAATGAAAATGTTTTGTAAAATTGAAGTTCTCTTTCTCCAGAACTTCATTACTTCATTTGAAGAAAGCAAAAAAAGAAAGTTTCCCAATTGTTGACATAGGACTTTCCAAATTTTGTTTTAAATTTACTCTTTTTTTTTTTTTTTAATTTATACTTGTTTGCCTTACACAAAAAGCTTGTGTTTTTGCACGGACTTTTTCTTGGCTGTTTGTTGGGTTGGGGAACTCAGTAATACTCCATTTCTATTCTGGTTTTATGAATCAAGAATTTGACACTCTCCACACATCTAACATCCAGTAAGCACTGGAATTAACTCAGACCCTTCTTTGTAAAGCCGTTTTTCTCTAATGCTACCCAACTTGTAGGCTATCTTGTAGACAAAATACTGCATCTTTCAAGTTCTCTCATCACGCAGTTGCACTGACAGCAAGTTTTTCTAAAATTCTTGAAAAGAATTATCACAAATACTGGTTTCTCATGAGAGTTCTTATTCAAAATGCTGGTGAAGCACAATCAGTAAATTGTGGATTTAATGAGAAGTACCCATTTTGATTCTTTGCATCATTGTAAATTGGGAATAATTTATTTAGCTCTTAATAAAGCATATTAAAAAAGTAATGGGAAATAGTGTTGTGTCAGAATGCTTGTGCAAAAGAAAGCTACTGGAAAGGCTAATTTGTAACAATCACGTCAAAACAACATGGAAATACTTCGGCATAGAAAATCTTTCTGTATAATACGTTCTCAATTATTTTAAAAATCCATTTTATTCTGATCCCCTTTATTTATTACCAAGTAGCTAACAGATGGAGCAATTTTTTCTGAAAGCAGTTTGAAAGAGATGTATTGTTCCACACACTGCAACTCCACTGATTTATAGCTTCTACAGCTCAGGAAGCATCTTCGGATGTGCTTCTCTAGTTCTGTTCAATGCAAGGGAAAAGGGTTTTCAGTGCAATCTCTCTTTTATGACATAACTTCTAAATGAAAGAACTACACAGTGAAATATTGTACCACCAGTCATTAACATATAAACAAATTTAAATCATCAGATATCGTGTTTTTACAAACACTGGTTTTAAAGCTTTTAGTTTTTTTTTTTTTTTTTTTTTTTTTTTTAATTTTTATTTTTAAAATAAATCTAGCCCGAGGGAATGAAAGATTAAACACCAATTTAAACAAAGACTATTTTCTTGTGCCCATACGAGCAAACTGTATCAATGTGAGGAAGTAGTCTCACGTTGTGCCAGGGGAGTTTTATATTGCATATTAGAAAGCATTTCTTCACTGAGAGGGTGGTCAAGCATTGGAACAGGCTCCCCAAGGGAAGTGATGGGGTATACATCCCTGGAGGTATTTGAAAGACATATAAACATGGTCGTAAGAGGTGTGGTTTAATGGTAGGGTTTGGCAAGTCAGGTTGGTGGTTGGGCTTGATCATCTTGAAGGTCTGTTCTAACCTAGATTTTTCTGTGATTCTATTCCTACGAATATCTGAATAGCTTCTGAGCTGTGTTATTTATAGATTCTCATGCAAGCCTATTTTTACTTAAATTTCCTCTTACTACTGAGATTTTTAGACTGTTACACCCAAACAAGTTCTGATAACACAGCTTTTATGTAGTATTTTATTTATTAGCAACACTGATTCTAGGCATGAGAAGTATTTTTCAAACACTAATAACTGAGTTGCTACAAACATTATCACCTAGCAAGATAAAACTGAAGCAGAGGGATGAAGTCTTTGGCCTTAAGATGAAGGCAGTGAAAGAATGAGTATCTGTGTTTGGGAATTTTCATATATTAACTTTGAGTTATTGTTATTTCAAATTTAAGCCTCTCGTTCAATTAGAACTAATGGGACTGAGAAGTTATGTGAAATCACAGTGTTGTGGTTTAACCCGGCCAGCAGCTAAACACCACACAGCCGTTCGCTCACCCTCCCCCCTCCCTCTCTGGGACAGGGGAGAGAAATGGAAAGTGAAGCCCGTGAGTTGAGATAAAGACAGTTTAATAAGACAGGAAAATAATAATAACAATAATAATAATACAATGATGATAATAGTACTACTAATAATAATATGTACAAACAAGTGATGCACAATGCAATTGCTCACCACCCGCTGACTGATGCCCAGCCTAACCCCGAGCAGTCCAGCCCCCCTCCCCCGGCTAGCCACCCCTATATATTGTTTAGCATGACGTCAGATGGTATGGAATACCCCTTTGGCTAGTTTGGGTCACCTGTCCTGGGTCTGTCCCCTCCCAGCTCTTACTGCACCCCCAGCCTGCCCATTGGCAGGACAGAGCAATAAACTGAGATGTCCTTGGCTTAGTATAAGCACTGCTCTGCAACAATTAAAACATCGGGGTGTTATCAGCACTCTTCTCATCCTAAGCCAAAACACAGCATTCTACCAGCTACTAGGAAGAAAATTAACTCTGTTCTAACTGAAACCAGGACACACAGGAAGAATAATCCTCTTTAGAACCTTTGGTAATGAAGTAGAAGTATTTGTATTTATGTTATGAGATTAACTTTCACTGTTATAATAGTGATGGAAAAGAGGAGGAACAAGTTACAGGGAGATATTTGGTGCAATATCTGGCTTCCCAGAAAACAGACCATTTATTTGCTAACAGGCACTTCCAGGTTACACACTGAGTCACGTCCTTACCAGAAACTTGAGTATTTTCTGGTGGGGTAAATAACAATAAATGCATACCTCCTTCCTGATGGATTGTATATGATGTTATCCTTGACTTTCTCAGTAAACAAGAGGCCTGTTGGAAAATCTGCTTTGGCCATGTGAAATGGAAGGTAGATGAATACTGATGTACAGAATGAACAAAGATTGTATAAGATAACTAAGGTGTTTCATTGTTAGAAAAATAAACAAGCCACGAACGTATCCGTGAATATTATTTCATTAAGTATTGGAAATATACGACTGTGTAGAACTCAAGAATGTGCAGATGGCAAGAAAAAATAAAACATCACCTTTGTAATAAGGATATTGCCCATTGTACCAAACTGCTACTGTCTAAAATCACTTTGTGTTCTCCTGCCAATCCCATCTAATTTGCATTGAAAGAGGTTAAAAGATGATGACAGCTGTGCACAGTGTATCAGTGCATGAGAGAGAGAGAGTACACTTTGCAGTACATTTTGTCAAACTGCAATGTAGTGCTGGCGCTGGTCCAGAAGCATGAAAAGTCCTGGCTTGACTTGAAAGGAAAGTAATAAACTCTGTAAGGTAACAGAATAAATGTCATTGCTTTTATAATTGGTAATAGCTCCTGTATTATCATTATTATTGTAGCTCCTGTATTATCATTATTATTGTTGCTTTTGCTGTTTTTGTATATTAACAGACTACCTCAGGGCTGCTTATGACAGATGCTGCACATGTGCATACATAAATATGCCTATATGCACATATATAAGCACAGACAGTACTGAGAACATGATTGGCTTAAGCAGCTATGATTTGGAGCAGATACACAATATGTAAGATGTGCCATGAGGGAAGGAATGGCATTTCTTCTTAGTAATCATTGTAGTGGCAGAATCACAGAATCACAGAATTTCTAGGTTGGAAGAGACCTCAAGATCATCGAGTCCAACCTCTGACCTAACGCTAACAGTCCCCACTAAACCATATCCCTAAGCTCTACATCTAAACGTCTTTTAAAGACTTCCAGGTATGGTGACTCCACCACTTCCCTGGGCAGCCTGTTCCAGTGTCTAGCAACCCTTTCAGTAAAGAAGTTCTTCCTAACATCTAACCTAAAACTCCCCTGGTGCAACTTAAGCCCATTCCCCCTCGTCCTGTCACCAGGCACGTAGCAGAACAGGCCAACCCCCACCTCACTACAGCCTCCTTTAAGGTATCTGTAGAGAGCGATAAGGTCGCCCCTGAGCCTCCTCTTCTCCAGGCTGAACAAGCCCAGCTCCCTCAGCCACTCCTCGTAGGACTTGTTCTCCAGGCCCCTCACCAGCTTTGTCGCCCTTCTCTGGACCCGCTCAAGCATCTCGATGTCCTTCTTGTAGCGAGGGGCCCAAAACTGAACACAGTACTCGAGGTGCGGCCTCACCAGAGCCGAGTACAGGGGGACGATCACCTCTCTAGCCCTGCTGGTCACACTGTTTCTGATACAAGCCAGGATGCCATTGGCCTTCTTGGCTACCTGAGCACACTGCTGGCTCATATTCAGCCGACTGTCCACCATCACTCCCAGGTCCTTCTCTGCCAGGCAGCTCTCCAACCACTCATCTCCCAGCCTGTAGCTCTGCTTGGGGTTATTGCGCCCCAGGTGCAGGACCCGGCACTTGGCCTTGTTGAACTTCATACAGTTGACCTCAGCCCACCGGTGCAGCCTATCCAGATCCTCCTGCAGAGCTTTCCTACCCTCGAGCAGATGGACACACGCGCATAGCTTGGTGTCATCTGCAAACTTACTGAGGGTGCACTCAATGCCCTCGTCCAGATCATTGATGAAGATATTAAAGAGGACCGGCCCCAGTACCGAACCCTGGGGGACGCCACTAGTGACCGGCCTCCAGCTGGACTTGAATCCATTTACCACGACTCTTTGGGCCCGGCTATCCAGCCAGTTTCTAACCCAACGAAGCGTGCGCCAGTCCAAGCCAAGAGCAGCCAGTTTCTTGAGGAGAATGCTATGGGAGACAGTGTCAAAAGCCTTACTGAAGTCAAGGTAGACCACATCCACAGCCTTTCCCTCATCCACCCAGCGCGTCACTTTGTCATAGGAGGAGATCAGGTTCGTCAAGCAGGATCTGCCTTCCATAAACCCATGCTGACTGGGCCTGATCGCCTGCTTGCCCTGCAAGTGCCGCATGATGACTCTCAAGAGGATCTGCTCCATGAGCTTCCCTGGCACTGAGGTCAAACTAACAGGCCTGTAGTTTCCCGGGTCTGCCCTCTGGCCCTTCTTGTAGATGGGCATCACATTTGCTAGCCGCCAGTCAACTGGGACCTCCCCCGATAGCCAGGACAGCTGATAAATGATGGATAGTGGCTTGGCCAGCTCCTCTGCCAGTTCTCTCAGTACCCTCGGGTGGATCCCATCCGGCCCCATCAATTTGTGCACATCCAAGTGCCGTAGCAGGTCACCAACCAGTTCTTCGTGGATAGTGAGGGCCACATCCTGCTCCCCATCCCCTTCCACCAGCTCAGGGTACTGGGTATCCAGAGAACAACCGGTATTGCCGCTAAAGCCTGAGGCAAAGAAGGCATTGAGCACCTCCGCCTTTTCCTCATCTCTTGTAAGTAAGTTTCCCCCCGCATCCGGTAAAGGATGGAGATTCTCCTTAGTCCTCCTTTTTGTGTTGATGTATTTATAAAAACGTTTTTTGTTATCTTTAACGGCAGTAGCCAGATTGAGCTCCAGATGAGCTTTGGCCTTTCTAATTTTGTCCCTGCACAGCCTTGCTACATCCTTATAGTCCTCCCTAGTGGCCTGCCCACTTTTCCAAAGATTATAAACCCTCTTTTTTCTCCTAACCTCAAGCCACAGTTCTCTGTTGAGCCAGGCTGGTCTTCTTCCCCGCTGGCTCGTCTTTGGGCACATGGGGACAGACCGCTTCTGCGCCATTAAGATTTCCCTCTTGAAGAGCGCCCAGCCTTCCTGGACCCCTCTGCCCTTCAAAACCACCTCCCAAGGGACTCCACCAACTAGTGTCCCGAGCAGCCCAAAGTCAGCCCTCTGAAAGTCCAATACAGCGGTTTTACTGGTCCCCTTCCTGGCCTCGCCAAAAATAGTGAACTCCACCATTTCATGGTCACTCTGCCCAAGACAGCTCCCGACAATCACATCCTCCACCAGTCCTTCTCTGTTTGTGAAGAGAAGGTCTAGGGGGGCACCACCCCTGGTAGGTTCACTAACCAGCTGCATCAGGAAGTTATCTTCCACGCTCTCCAGAAACCTCCTAGACTGCTTTCTCTGGGCTGTGTTGTGCTTCCAGGATATGTCAGGGAAGTTGAAGTCCCCCACGAGTACAAGCGCTGAAGATTTCGCAACTTCTGTCAGCTGCCTGTAGAACTCCTCATCCGTCTCCTCATCCTGGTTCAGCGGTCTATAACAGACCCCGACCAGGATACTAGCCTTGTTGTCCCTGCCGATCCTACCCCAAAGGGACTCGACCTTGTCATTCCCAGCCTTGAGTTCTACAACATCGAAAGACTCTCTAATATAGAGAGCCACAGCACCACCCCTTCTGTGCTGCCTGTCCCTTCTGAAGAGCTTATAGCCAGGCATCGCAGCACTCCAGTCATGAGACTGGTCCCACCATGTCTCCGTGATGGCAACCAAGTCGTAGCCTGCCTGCTGCACGATGGCTTCCAGCTCCTCCTGTTTGTTACCCATGCTGCGTGCATTGGTGTAGACGCACTTCAGCTGGGCCCTTGCCTTATCCCCTGGCCTTGCTATTGTTCCCCCTGGCACAGCTCCAACAATCCTTGCTTCAGCCCCATCCCCCTTCTTACCTAGTTTAAAGCCCTCTCAATGAGCCCTGCCAGCTCCTGGCCCAGGATCCTTTTTCCCCTAAAGGATAGGGACCCATCTGCGGCCATCAGGCCAGGAGCTGAGTAAAGTGCCCCATGGTCGAAAAACCCAAGATTTCTGCGTTGGCACCAGTCCCGGAGCCACGTGTTTAACAGGTGGGCCTTCCGTGTCCTCTCCGTACCCCTCCCTGTCACCATAGGGATGGATGAAAACACCACCTGCACTCCCGCTCCGTCCACTAACCATCCCAGCCCCCTAAAGTCTCGTTTGATAGCCTTCAGGCTTCTCTCTTCAATGTTGTCACTGACCGCCTGGACTATCAAAAGAGGATAATAGTCAGAGGGGCGAACCAGGTTGGGAAGCTTCCTGGCAACGTCCCTGACCCTGGCCCCAGGGAGGCAGCAGACTTCCCTATGGGTAGGGTCAGGCCGACAAATAGGGCCCTCTGTTCCCCTAAGAATAGAGTCTCCCACAACAATAACCCTCCTGTCTTTCTTGATGGAGGCAGTCCTGAGGCGTGGAGTCGACCTCCTCGCCCTAGGCATCCTCCTGGGAACACTTGCTACCTCTTCCTCACCCACGGGTCTCTCAAGCTCCAGGGCCTCAAACCTGTTGCGTAAGGGCACCTGGGAAGGTGGGGCCAGAAGGGGAGGACATCACCTGCGATGTCAAGCAGGGAACTGTTTCCATTCCTCCTCAACTCCCAGATCCCCTCCCTCTGCCCGACAGCAACAGGGCAGGGGGTCCACCCCCATTTGGGGTGTCTCACCCTGGTACCTCTCCTTGAGGCCCTGCAGGGAGTTACTCCACCAGTCTATCTCCCGCTCACACTCCCTGATATCCCTCAACCTCTCCACCTCCTCCTTGAGCTCCCCAACCATGTGGATCAGGTCATCCACCTGCTCGCACCTCATGCATGCAGTTTCTCTGCCTCCCGCCGATGGCAGGAACAGGCTCAGCCACTCCTTGCATCCGGGGACCTGAACTGCTGCATTTTTTAACGGGCAGTCGGTCTGGGTGTGTACCGACCTCCTGGAGAGCGCACCGTGCCTGGTGGAGACCATTATCACCTAGCTAATGGCTGCCGTTAAGGTGTTCGTGAAGAAGTAATGAATAGAACCAAAGAGAAAAAAAAAATAAAAATAACAGATTGAAGGGAGTGAGAGTGTTAGTAGAGGATGTAAAACTAAAAGACACTGGCAATTGATTTGATACAGAATATATCAATGTAGGAGAAAGGAGGTAAACAGCAATTTCTGCTATACCTGTGGGTTCTAATCCTACATTATTGTGAACAGTTTATAGACTTCAGTGAGCAGAGATTCCTGCCGTGACGGGATTAAACCTAGAAGAAGACAAATGATACATTAATCCAATTTCCTCATTAACTTCAGTTTCTGCATTCGCCAGAACACTTCAATGAATGCCTTTCAAGTTAGTGTTCTTTATTTTTTTTGGACTTGTTCAGTAAAAAAAAAAAAAAAAAAAGAGAGAGAGAGAGAGAGAAAGTAATGGAAATACTGAGATGACAGTTTTCTTTCCTCAACCAGTTGCATCTATTTATGAAATAGCTTAAAAATCTTCATACTTTGAAGCCTAGGGAGACGCAACAGCCCCAACAACCTTCATTTGAAGCTAATTCTTGGTTTATTTCTGCAGCTGTCTACTCTCACCTTTATTCATGTTGACTTTGCTGAGCCAGCACTGCCTTCTGTCAGTCTTGTACACTGGAAAGACTACATCTAGAAGAGCAGGTTGACTCAGCAAGTGTAAGACCAGCAGGCTGGTGGCAGCCAATTTCAGCAGGAGGATTTGAAAGTTATTATATAACTTGCTCTGCAACCTGTTCAGCAAAACAGATGGAGAGTAGAGGCCAGATGCAAGGGCAAAAAAAAGACTACAAGGATAATAGGACAGAGAGGAGAACATCAGGAATGGATGAGTAGAGAAGTGAGGAAGAAGAGATTTCCTTAAAAACAAAAACTGCAAACCCTAGAATATCTGAGCAATAAAATTGCTGGGATTTTTTTCATAGTCTCTAATGGGAACTTCATATTTACCTATATAATGTGATTCTTGTATGAATGCACAGATGCACTTTTTTTTTTTTTTTGTAGAAGTACTTTCATAAAATTCATAAACAGGCCTTTAATAGCTGTGGTTTATTGCTGATGCATTTTATCTGACCTAAGTGTTACCTTACAAAGGGGCTTATTTCAAGACCAAGTTAGTTTTCTCTTGTAGATCCTTGCACACAGATTGCTCAATGAGGGAGGGGAAAGGGGGAGAGGGGAAGACACCCCCTTCCCAAGCCCCCCACTTAATATTTAATAGTTCATCATCATTATACAATATGAAATGTTCAACTTTGCAGATTTGGGAGAATGTCATTTCACTTTGAACATCTTTTACTTATTCATGTAGAACATTATAGAATAGTTTAGCTGAAGTCAGTGAACTTGTTCTTTACTGCTGTACAAAGATATAGTAGATACTTTTAAATGTTTTGTTGTGGTGATTACTAATTTTGATAGGTTTTGCTAGTATTCATGGTTCAGTATAATATCACAAATTGGTGTTTGAAAGGTAATACAACTCATCTAATCATTATTCATATATTATTTTACTCATAATTTAATTAGTTTTGCCGTGATACAGATTTTCATTATTCTGTAATTCCTTTAGCAAATATTTATTAAAGATTTGAATGTAATTATCATTCTGTATGAACTGATTATATTACTTGTTTTACATCCGTTTGCTTTTTTATGTGGTATCTAATGAAATCTTAATATTTATGTAAAGCACTTACATAACTTACTGGTATACCTCTGTTAAACTATGGAACTGTAGCCTGCTCTGAAGTTTTCTGGAAGAAAATAGGGATCCTTTTGTTAATCACAAAGACTTCAAAGTAAGTCCATTAACTAATCTGTTTTGTAGCTTCTTATATAGCACAGATAGGCTGACAAATAAAGCTAAAGTTGGTTCATTTAAGCCAAATACGTATTAATTACACATTTTTAGCTCATGAACTGTAACATTGGCTGGTTAATCTGTTAAGAGTTTGATCAACTTTTGTACACTGTTTCAAGATCAGAGAAGGATGACATTAAAAAGCACACTGCTAAGGAAAATTAATAATCTAATTTTGCCTAAGATGAACAAAATTAACCTTCATTTGAATATGAAAGCATATAGAGCATTTGGCAACTTAACACTGTCCTTCTCTAAGGACACAGGAGGCAGTGATGAAACTGCCTATATACCAACTTAAAACTTTATTCTTAGAGGCTTTTACACATGAGTAAGTGCTAAATAATAATAATAAGCAGGGACGGAAACAAACTACTGGTATCTGAAGGGTGTCAACGCAGTCAAGATAAAGAACTGGGAGCTCTTCAAGTGAGTCGGGGTGTGACAAAATCTGTACTGATGAATGCTGACATCCTGAATAAAATCACTACATGACTTCACGTAGGTCAAGAAACTACATTGTTTCCCTGAGCCACAATGACAGCGGGGTGACAGAGATTAATAGCTTTGTATTGACTGAGCAACTTCCAGTTCCTTATCTTTGTCAAGTCAAGGCTCTGTCCAAGAGCTGAAATTGTTATTAGACTTATAATTGCAAAGACATTTAAAGGGTTTCCCCTTAAGGGACTATGAAATCCAATAAACCTTTCATAAAACCTCAAGCATTCAAGTGCAAAACCCTTGTCTCAGAGACAGGCATGCTCACAGCCATAACAGGGGAAACCTTGAAGCTTCATGCATTGAATAATGTTTGATTTATGAAGTTGGTTTTGAATTTGTAAAAGTTTTATTAAAAATATATGAAAGAATGTTTTAAATATGAGTGAGCTGTGTTCACTTCTGTCTTGATCAAGTACTCTGTGTCTGAGCTGGAGGTCTTTCTTCACCTGTCACTTAGATTCATGAGAGCTCAGGAATACTGAATTTGTATTGCTAATTTAAGGCGCTTAATTCAATTTGGTTGAGATTAAATCTCAATTCCTCACTGAAGTTTCAAAATAAAAGCCTTAAGATCAAGCTAAGGTTTTTTATTATTGTTGATTTCTAAGAAAATGTCTGGAGCATGTAGAGAGTTTTCAGTGCTGCATGACAGATTTACTTAATGAACCTCTTTGTATGAGAGAATGCAGTGTTTTAAAGCAGTAGATTTAATGCTTATCTTTGTAGTTTGCTTACACTGTGTTATGCTGGAACAGACTAAATTGAGAGATTGCATTGGCCTCAGGAGATACCAGATTCTTTCTATTGTTTAAGAAGCTTAAGCTTTGCAAGGAAATTGTGGCTTGTTGGTAACCCACACTGTGCTGAATTTTCTGTTACTCTGTTTATTTACTTAGTCCAGAACTTAAAGGGCTTGGATTTATGCCAATCATAACAGTGATCACTGCAGTCACTTTGCAGTGAAGCGTGTGATATTGCAGTATTCAAAGTAATGTAGAATCTGTCCTGTGATCTTAAAAAAGGAAAATCTTATAAAACACTACTGCAATGTATTTATTTTCTAAACTGTTTTTGTTTGTTTGTTTGTTTGTTTTGCTATGACAGTAAGGCATGGTTAGTGTAATTAAAAACTATCTTTATAATATAATCAGTTTTATAGCCATAATATATTCAGGCAAGATACCTTTTAATAAGCATTCATTAGTTTTTCCACTTTAAACAAGAACTGGATGACTTTTACCAGAACTAGTTACTCCAAGTTACCCAGTTCTAGATGTGTCTATAGCCACAACAGAATAATCTTTAAATATTCAGAATACAGATTATTCAAGTAATTTACCACCTTCTGTAGTTATAATCCACATCACAGGACCATTGGACCAAGATATAGAGCTTGTGCCTGGCCTTCCATTTTGCTCAAGAGAAGACAGGTCTAATTTTTGACAAAAGAAAATGTTTTGATTTTAGGGACTCGTAAACTTGAGTATTGAATTAACTAACATCCACATGTATCTGCTGGCCTATAAAAAGGTGTATCACTTGTTGGTCATGTGTTCAGTTAATTCACATGCATGTATTAGACTAATGCAATGTTTATCAGGCTCCAGCCTTTTCCTGTATTTGAAGAATAAAGCACCTCACAAAGATCATGCAGTGTTAAATATTACTGGGAGATCCTGTCTACACTCAAGAGTATAATATCTAAAAAAAAAAATATCAGTGAAAACTAACAGTGAAATTTTAGAATTGATTTTTTTCTACCTTCAGATTCATCCAAAGATTTGATGAGAGCTACATTGCTGGGCAGAATAAAGAAAAATAAAAAGGAGCTTCAAGTGCTGTGAATTTCAGTCAATGTAAAAACTAAAACCAACACAGCTAAACCTAGCTGGTCTTCATGACATTGAAGAACCATAAATTCCAGGATTAGAAAGTTTCTGGATTGCTCAGACTGTTCGAGAGCATTTACAAATATAGCACTAGATGATTCTAGTTTGCCTTAAGGGCAGACTTTCAGACATTCCTTTTTATTTTTTTATTTTTTAATGAATTTTTGCTTCTACATTTAAATATTCAAAGTGCTAAACTTAATAAAATAAGATCAAGCTTTTTTTTTTCTCATTTTTCTTGAGTTGCTGAGAATTTCTCTGACAACTTTGCTTTTGACTGACTTAGTGGTTTACATTTAAAAAATAAAAAAATTAAAATGAGGAAAGAGGGAGGGCTGTGACTGATGTACTTCAGATTAAGAAGAAGCAAGTATTCATTAATTCCAGGCCCTTTTGACTTGGCCTTTAGATAGAATAATTAGTAATCTTATTGCCTGATTTTTTTTTTTTTATTTTCTGATTTGCTTTTTTTTTTCTTTCCTCTAAGAGCTTTCCAGCAGTTATAGCCTAATTCAAGTGACAAAGTTATATTAGTCCTTTCATTTGTATATACATTTATGGGTGTATGTATATATATAAATAGAAGCATATTGGGATGTATTGTGATGAAGATCTGTTCCAGTCCTAAAATTGCCTTTTGATTATGATAATATACTTAGACATAAATAATAATTAAAGAGGTTTTAAGCTAGTATCAAGGTTAGAAGTTCTTACAGTTTGCTTTAACCCCATTGAGAAAATAACTTAAATAATTTTATTTATTACATGTTTATTGCATAGAAATGCAATTAAAGATTAACATTATTTAAAACTTGTTTTACGCATCTCATATGAATCTTTTATATGGATAACATCACGATGATCTGGCCGCATCAGAAAAGCTTTTAAATAAATGGCATTCCATCTTTAACACATGATAGAAGGCTTTCTTATATACAGATCTCTTATTTTTCTGCCTAGAAATGTTGCTAGAAAAGAGTTTCACTATTTCTGGTTCTTTTTCGGCAGGTTAGTTAGAAATAAAATCTTGGGTAAACTGTGCTATACATATGCGTCAGTCCTACTGTAGCTGTGCAGACTGGACTTTACATACCCAGTAAATTCTGCATACCTAGAACTGTTGTGATTTGCTGTACGTGTGTGACAAAGCACCCTCTTCCTTCTTGAAAATCCTGTAAGGAAATACAGGAGTTTTGTTTTCATAAGGCTGGCTGACCTTTAATGCTGTGAACATAAGCAGCTTCTCCAGCGGTGTGCTTTCCATCACAGTTTAGTGTTGCTTCTAACAGAAGGTTTTGCTTTTATAAGGATATTTTCTCCCAAAGTAGCTTTTTGGACATGGCCATTGAGCTTGGTTTGAGTAAGAGCTGCATTTTTAAAGCAGGCATTTCAGAAGTATTTGCTGGTTTTGCTGCACTTTTCTCTTATCTGGTAGCTTTTTTTTTCATACCTGAGAAAGTGGGAGTATTGTGATAACTTAAATAAGTTAGAAATATCTTGTTTTATAATAGAGCATTATACCTGTATTATCAAAAGCAGTTGTTAGAAAGTCTGAAGTGTAAGGTGAAAACCGAAGAAAGCCTTAGTGGTTCTATTTGGTACTTTGGTGTCCATGGAAAAAGGAATATCATTAAACCTTCTGTGTAGTTCTGCACATATTTTTCATATTATGCTATTTTCCTCCAAAGTTTTCATATATCAATAATATTGCTCACTTCCAGTTGTATTGCCATAAATTAACTTGTCTTTGTTATTCAGTGTGTGGTTTAAAAATTAAATAGTGTAAATGTAACTTAAAGAAAACTATACTCAATTGTTAGCCACTGTCTCTTGGTGGAATATAAGTAGTTCAGCCTTTTTTTTTTCTTTTCTGGAATGTTTACCATTCATTGTATATACATGTATATTATTTTGCCTTTGTTGTTCTGAAATATAAACTCTCGGATTCTTATGTACATAAATATATATTATGTTTTCTGTTCAAAATTGTGTATAAGAAAGAAATGAAGAAAGGAACATAACATGTTAATTTCTAAGCCATTGGGTTCCTACACTGTTTTGTGGTTTGTATATCCATTTTGTTCCCTGTTAATGCAACAAGTCAAGAAGCCAGAGAGTTGGTGACCTATTGATCGCATTTCAAAGAATAATGGAGTGAGCAAACTTGTTTGATGCCTGCAAAGTACAATTCAAGTTCTTATGTCCAGTTTTTCAAGCAAAATTTGAACTCTTCAGTAATAATTCAGTTGTGTGACAACTAAATAAAAATAGAATAAAAGCTACAAATTAGGTGACTTCTTAACTCTCAGCTTAGAAAGCCAGTTGTCAGCTGCCTTTCCATTAACACCTAAAACTGGAAGACTCATTGCAGCTGGTTTTTCTTTTCTCTCTTCCCCCTCTAAGGCCTTTCCAAACTTTACAGTTTTATGTTGGGCCACCTGAATAATGATGTTATATAGGTGTGATTAGATTTTTTTATTTATTGGAACAAACACTGCAAATGCTAGCAGCATCTTTAACAAAAATTTTGTTAACAAATATAAATGCAGAAGACAAAATGGTGATTGGTCCACTAGTAAACTAACATTTTAGTATCCATATTTTGTTTTATGCAATGGCCAGTTTTAGAATAATTCATTTTTAGAAATTATAGTACCAAAGTTTCAAAACCCTATGCATGCTTTATTATACCTAGAGGGGAGTATTAGTCAATACAATTTCTGCTCAGCCATGGCCTTCATGCATGTCTTTAGGAAGCATACAATTTCTCACTTTCTCTGTTAATCAGTAAAACAAGGTTAATATTCTGTGAAATATAGATATTTGTAACATACCTCAAAATCCATGGTTAGCAGATTCAGTGATCACTCACTGGTTCATATTGTGATTTTTCTATATGTTTGAACTTTTGGGGGAATAACAAGTAATATTAATGTGGCTAATGGATGATTGGAAGCTTCCCTGTTAAATATTTCCCAGTGATTCATACCAAAGCTAATAGATGACAATATACTGGAGAAAGAAAAGTTTTCTAGCATGAATAAATAATTGATTGCAGAAATGTGCACAAATTCTATCTACAATTGTGCTTTATCAGTTGTGCTAGGAAGTGATTACAGTGATCATTTAGTTGCCATTTAATCATTTATGCCAACAAATGATTTATTATGAATAATTTTGCTGCAGTCAGTGACATGCTTAAAGGATTCACAGCAGCCAGACATTGTGAGCCTAATCCTGTCCTTTACTCCATTAATACTGTTGAAAATGTACATAGTATGAATGTAGCTTAGGTGATCTCACTTAGCTCTCATTCTGTTGCGCTCCCTGTTTGCCTTTATATTGTTCTTGTAGCCAAAAGGTATCTTAACTACACCACAAAGTTCTATGATCTCATGAGATATTACTACGCCCATTATAGGCAAAATTCGCTATTTATGGGCTCTTCATACTGTAATCAGTGGGTATACTGTTGCCACCGATGAGAAGCCAGCGTGTAGCGGGAGCTCTGGCAACCATTGTTTTGCCACATGCAGTTAGTTTGCCACATGAAGTTTGGCCACATGTTTTGCTACTAATCAGTTGGTAGTTGTCTGTTAAATTTTGATTAAAAAAAAAATAATCCTAATTTTAATAGATTTACCTATGTTTGTTTTTTTCCCTTAAGGATTTGAAATCATCACTATAAAGGTGAATAGAAAAAACAAATGAGTTATCTTGCTGCATTGTATAAAAGGCATTGGTTAGTGAAAGATAAGCAAATAATTTTACTGACCTCTTTTGAAATATATTCAAGCAAACAGTGGATGCTGAAGACAGCCCAGCGCTATATAAGATAGTCCGTGTTCCCAACACTTCTTTTCTCATGGTGCTTTCTTGTTTATCCTGAGCCAGAATTTAGCCAACCTTCTGAGTCCAAATGAGCTTTGTTGTGCAATCTCTTTTACCTTTTTAAGTTCCAGAGGGAGATCCAAAACAGTTTTACTCTGTTCATAACAGTGTTAATCTAACTGTGCAGAACTGTAGAGAAGATGAGAAAGGATAAAATAAAATTTATTGCATTTTCATTACAGGAAAACATGATATTTTTTTCTAAAGTTTGGATGGAAGTCCAAAGAGATGAAAAGATAAAGCCAAAGTATTCTTGTCTCCAATTCCTTTTTCCTCAGGATTGAATTAAAATTAAGAAACCTTAAAGGATAGTAATTACTGAACTAAGTAGAGTTCCTAAACTCTGTAATAAAATAAAGGTTTTCCTTTTCTTCTTAACTATGGCAGTAAAGTACTCGAAAGAAAGAAAAATAGAAAATAATAAACAGAAAATAATAAAAACTGCAGCAGTTGATGAATGTGTTGCATAAAAATCAAGCTAGAAAATGTTTTTTATTGATTATTGATACTGGATTTTATTTCAGTACAACTGAAAGCTAATTTAAGATTGTATATCTACTGACTAAATGTGATACATTTACCAGGTGCGTCTTCAGAGATGTTTCCTGCCCTGAATACTTAGCAGCCCTTCTAATTCAGTGACATGCATAAATACAAATCACATAAATGTAATGTAGTTTAAAGATGTCCTTATCCTACATCCAGGATTTAAAGTGCAGTAGTGAATTGAATGCTTTGCTGAATCAGGGTCTTATTTAGAATGGGGTGCCATAGTGGCAAGTAATAAACCTTACAAGGGAAAGGAAATTAGGTTAACTGTAGCACATATATGTAATCGTGTGTCACCTCTGAGCATGGCTCCATGGCTTAAATTCAAGTGAATTGCAAAGACACATGAAGCTATGACTATTAGAGCTTTCTAATGTTAGGTCTACTTCCAAAGAAGAAAAAGTGATTTAAGAACATTTAGTGAAGAAAAACTTTTGACCTCTTTATTGATTACTATTATTTTTATTTATTATTTTTTTTTCATATGGAAAGCGAGAAACAATTTATTTTTGGAAACTATTGACTTAAAGGATCCTAGGTCTGGGAGAAGAATCTTTATTAGTTTATATAATCAAAATGTTGAAAATGTTTCAGTTTCTGTAGCCTTACTTCTGTTTCTTTCTTAAAAGCAATAAACACTGTACACAGGAGTATTGCAAAAGCAGACTTCTGATGGCAACCTGGGGTGTTGGATAAAGTTACATTGCTCTGGGAAAAAAGAATTGTGGTGTTTTTATGAGTATTTTTGTAGATGAAAATGCTTGGAGAGGGTAGTGGAACAGAAGGGTATTTGAGCTATCATCACACAAATCTACCATTCCAAAGTTCTTTGAATGCATGGCATTGCTTCTCACGGGTTGCCTAAGTAAACAGAATATTTTTTAATATTTTGGATTTACCTGAATTTCCCTGCTAGATGCTTACATGTGAAAGATGCAGTTTTTTTGTTTTTTTTTTTGTTTGTTTGTTTTTTTGAGTGTGTGGAGAGCTCTAAGCCATGTTATGTCCCATTTTCTCCATCCTCCTCTTTAGTCTGTACTTGAGCATATTCCTTGTATAGTTTCACATACAAGCATGTACATACTCAGTGTTATGGTGGGACATGCTTTCAAAATAAATGTAATTAGATAATGAATAAAAATGGTTGGAAATAATGCCTCCTGTTCTGCTGACTTCTTTGCTGTTACTATTTATGTGAGAAAAAACTTTGTCAGCATCCTTTCATTTTTTATACAGTTTAGTCACATGTCTATTGGCCTTTAAAAATAACCTGTTGGTCATGTTAATAGTACTGTTAAAAATATTTCATATTTCTATAATTATTTTCCTGACTACAAGAGGTCTTTGGACTAGCTGGAAAGCAGAAACCTTCAGCTGAGCATTGCTAGAGAGAAAATAGATGAAACTGAGGGAAAAAATCACTATGAAAGGAGAAAACTCAAAAACTTGAGAGATGTTCTGATTCTTGCATTAGTCCTTACTATTCTGTTCATACATAACTAGCCTTCTTATGAGTACTTTTTAGCAACATGTTCTTTTTGCTGAGTTTTTCTTTATGTTGGAACATATAATTTAATCCCAAGAGACTAGGGAAAAGTGCCCAATATATTTCAAATACAGTAGTTATGGAGTAAAACTGATCACCAAAATTGGTACCTACTGAATCACACTAGAATTCACTGAACTGTCAAGAAACTTATATAGTGATTTGTATGAAGTGATTGGTGGTTGTCTGAAATTCAACAGCTGTCAGCTGCTGGGGAATAGTATGTTGATAAATTGATAGAATATCTCCCTATACTTTTTGATCTGTGAAAAGAAAGACGGTACAATTTGATATTTAGTGTTATTTGTGCAAGAAGTATACCAAATTTGATATATCTTATGGAAAATGTAAACAGTTCAAATAAAATAAAGTTTAGTAGCAAGGATATGTGAAAATTTGCAGCCTTGGTAGCATTGCAATTGACACTTTGGTAATCACTGCGATAGAAGTAGACAACTGGACAGAACGGTTTAGGAAAAGCTCATCACATCTAGAAACTACAGATGAGAAGGCTGCTGCAACTAGAACGGTGGGCTGTTCCGTTTACGTTTAGATATAATGAGAAGGTGGCTAGAAGAATAACAGGGATAAACTGAAGATCATGGTTTCACAAAGGGGATATTAAGAAAATGGAGGAAGCAGAAACAAACTACTTAAAGGGTTATAAAGATTGGTCAATGTTGTTCAGTATAAACAGATGAATTTGTATTCAGAGGCAAGATGGTTATGCTCTAAGTGAAGACAAAAGAGACAGCATTCAAAACAGTGACCAAAACAGCTTTGCTCAAGGTGAAGATAATACCAAGCAATGATCAAAGCTTTCCTTTTGAGTAGTTCTTGCCTCAAGTGTAGGGGATTGTACTCAATGGCAACTAATACTTGAATATTCAAGTATTTGTCATTAGAAGAAAAAATAATCAACTTAGTTAATTGCCACATTAATAGCAATTTAAGCAATATTATTTCTATTACCATGAGGGTATTTTATTTTATTTTATTTTGATATCAAAGTAATAGTGGTAAAGTATTCTTGGGAATTTGTTGTGGAATTATGATCAGCTCTGAATGTCCTAAAAAGGCTGCAGATTTCCATGTATCCCTAAAGCCATATGTAGCCAATAATTTCCATCACAACATCTCTGTGGAAATTGAACAAAATGTCTTGATAAGAACAAAATTAACACAGGTCACACATCACTCCATATGGCAAGTCACTGTGCCAAGGCAACTCAAGGTGCTTTGTAGTAGACAGAAAGTCACTAACAAAAACCTTTCTCTGTCAAGCAGTGTTTCTGTTATCCAAAGAAAGTTTGACATCAATGTCTTCAGCCAAGATCCTTCAGTGGTTTTCCATTACTTTATTACATTAGCTTACTTTGCCCTAGAAGAAAATATAGGTGCCTGACTCTAGGTATCTCTCAACTAAGCACAAGTTCTTTATCCCTGTGTACTCACTTCAGATATCCTGAGAAGGGGAAAAGAAACAAACAAACAAAACAAAACAAACAAACAAAAAAAAACAACTTGGAAGGTTTAAAATTAATTATAAATTCTTCCTTACTGTATTTGTACTTGACCTCTAGAATTTTCATGTTCTCTTGATGCCTCTGTTCATCTCCCCCCTTTTTTTTTGTTTTTCAGCTGGGAAAAATGGGCACATATTGCTTTGTGGATAGTGTAGGAAAGTTGCCTTGAACTATAACTGTGTGCTGAGAATAGGAAAGAATAGGAATTGTACGGTTTTTTTTGTTTTTTTTTTTTTTTGTTTTTTTTTTCTGGTTGATTCATATGCTTTCGACTGTAGTGTGAAGAATCTTCAATGTAGCTGGACCATTTTAGTCTTACAGCATCACTGAAGAGGAAGCTCCCAGCTGAACTCCTCCCTGCAGGACCAACATTTTGCCTATTTGCAACTGCATCTTCCACATACAATCAAGTATGTGAAAGCACTGTGGAGCTCTTACTGAGTCTGTACTTGTGTCTAGAATTATTAGAATCCATAATACTGCCTCTAGCCTAGCATTTTCCTGCTGTATTCTATGCACAGGTTTAGAACCTGTTTCTGAAAATGCCTCAGTAGTAATGCAAGGTTGTACCTTGCATCTTGTAATGCACTTCATCTTGTAATTGTTGCAAAATCAAATGTAAATGTACAGTATATGCAGCTACAGAGTTTCCAGTTTGCTGAGATCACACAATTTGTTTTTAACTTGGTTTTGTGAGACATCTTGATTTTATTCAACTGCTTCAGCACCCTCCAAACATATAATTTGTGACATCCCTAATTTGGGAATGTTATTGTTCTCCAGGTAGCATATAATAAAATAGATTTTTATTAAATATACAGGTTTGAACAGGGGTTTTGACAGCAGTTCTCCTAGTGAGATTAGATGTTCACATGCAGTATTGTTTTGCATTGCTTGGATTAGATTCCAAACTTTTGGGGACGTGATTGTTCTAACAATTTAGGAAAGTAGCATAATGTATATTCCTTTTTATTGTTGTTTGTAGGATTATCAACAGAGGAAAGGTAAATCCTTTCTGTGAATCTTCACTCTCCAGATTTTTAATAAGGCTGAGAGGAATCTGGTTCTTATGGCCAGATTCAAGTGTGTTTGAAGTAAAAATAAATAAATAAATAAATAAATAAAATTCGAACTCCCTTAATGAGTCTATATTGGACATAAACCAAATGCTTATTCCTGAGTTGGGAACTAAAGGAGTTATCCAGATTTAGTAAATCAATTTTAATTTTCATATTAATTTGAGGGAAATTTTATTTAATTGAAAGTATCTTTCATGTATGTTTTTCATAAATAAAGGGGTAGGGGTGGGCAGATGACTGCATTTTCTGGTTAAGTAAACTACTCTGTATGGCTAGAAGGTTTACAAGAATTTCATACCTATGAAATGACTACAGGCAATGAGGATTGGTATTTTTAGGTGATGTTCAGCATTATGATTGTGAAAAATAGGTATATTCTAACCACTGTTAGCTTTTGCAGCTACGTACAGTGAGAGCTGTTGAAGACTTATGTTTGTGGACTGAAAAACTATCAAAACATTGGAGATGAACATTTGAGGCAGTGCAGAAATGCATATTGACCTTTCAGGGTGCTTACAGTGTGAAAGAGAAGGTTATTCCCTATATGATCATGACTGAAGGAATTCATATTTGAACTATTACTGTGTTCTTCATGGACTTTCATGAAGATGCACTGTGGGTTTTCTAATGTAATAATTATTTCCTGTGTTAACCACCATTTCCTCTGTTAGAGCATGCATAATCACTCACAAAAAATCAGCCTGTGTGTTACTCCATCTACTTATGTCTGTTTCTATAAACACATAAAATGTATAAATAAAAAGTCAGGATTAAAGATGGAAAAGAGACAAGCCCAAATGCAGTGTAGTAATGACATATGACATAGACATACTTTATCTTCTGGGAACATGACTAATGTTCTGTGTTCTTTACTCTCCAAATTAACACCTTTCAAAGTGTTTTGTGAAGTTCTCAGGAGAATGGTGTTTTCCCATAGTATACCTTTACAGTAGCACTGAGAAGCAAGGTTTCCTATCCCATTTTTTTTTCTTTTATTTTTTTATTTTTTCTGTTGTTCAGTGAGCACTAAACTTGACACCCATCCTGCTGTTACCTGGTGTATGAAGCTCCCAAGTTCCTACTTTGTAATCTCACAGTTCAAAATTAACTTCCACTATGGGCTGCTTTCATTTTGGGGAGATTTACAGTATTGAAAGACAGGGTGATATAAATGGAATAGAACGCCTGGGTCTTGCTCCCTATCTCATTCTCAGTGTGCTTTGATCTTTTCTCTGCTTCCTCCAGGAAGCTCGGTATCAGAAAGGGAAAATATTCTACCTATTAAGCGTGAAAGATTTCTTGATATTTGATGCAAGAGCATCCACCATGTTAATAGATTTGCTCACTGAGCAAATCTAAGTGCAGAGGTACTATCTTTTGTTCTTGGTTTGCACAGTGCCTTAAAAAAATCAGCACTGACATGAGTGAAGTTCTCAAGAATGTTGTGTATTTTACTGACTTTTACGGGAAACTGGCCCTGTGATATTTATTTAGAAGAAGAAATAATACAAATGCAAAATAATACAAAATACATAATAGAAAATCTTTTAACACCGGAATTTTTAAGGTGCTGTGTATTATTTATCTCTGTTATGTGATTGTGACATAGCTGAGCAAATCTTTCAAGAAGTGTTGAAAACTCTCATCTGTTGAGAAAGTTAAAATCTGGATAAGTGCTCCAAATGTTGGTCTGCTTGCAGGTTAGGACTTCTCTTCTTCCCTCCCTCATCAAATCAAAAATGGAAGACATCTTTTTTCTGCCTCTGAATGATAGTATCCTGACTAACTTATTCCTACCTGAAAGACTGGATTTAACAGAGCTTTGGCTAAAGATTTAACAGACTCTGATACTCTCCACACATTTCTCAGATTTTATTGTACATAACTTTTCACAGAGTCTTGAGCCTCCTGTGTAATATAAGGCGTTAGAAACTCGGGTTATTACTGAAGTGGCAGCCTCAGGCAGGAGAGAAAATTGACACAAAAAGACATGCTTACTTTCCTCCTCCCTTCCTCCCTTCTGCTTTTACCCTCACCCAATGTACCACAAAATTTCAGAACTCTGGTTTCTGAAACATGCCATTTTTTTTGTTCTATTTGCTGTGCTAAGTATAAGCATTTAAAATGTAGAAAAAAATATTAAAACATCTTTGCCTACATATTTATTTCTCTGTAACTCAGTCTATCAATTTTGTACATGAAATTGTGGCAGGATGCCACTCCCATAGCAATAGTTCTGCCTTCAAGGAAGCTGCCTCAGTTACCTTTTCCTCTTTCCTAATGACTTAATTGTAGCTCAAGTAACTTTTTCTGCACACAGACAACTCTTCTCCAAACCTTCTCCTCTAAACCCCCATGGCAGCCTCCCCCACAAGCATAATATGACAATCTTATTCCCCTAAGGCACTGATCTAGCTGAAAACTGAAGCATCTTCCCTGACTTCAGAAAGATCCAATACAGCTTATATAGAGACAAATCTAAGAACTCCTACTCGACAAAAACAAAAACTATATTTTATAAATTTGTCTTTTCCGTCAGGCTGCTCAAGTATCCAGATTCTCATGGAAAATCCTGAGAAGGTGTATTTTCTTGGCCCTCTTGGAAGCTCAAAGGCTAAAAATAACCATCCCTTTCCATTTATGTTCCTCTTCTGGAGCAAGTAGCAGAGAGTTAACATTTCGGATTTTACCAAAATACCCTACTTGAGGATCTGACTTATGATCTATATGAGGATTCATTTTCTTTCAGTTTTGTTCTTTATATGTCTCAGCCTCTAACCACATGTATTAGGTTTTATCTGTCATACAGAAGTGACAAGATGGAGTACTATTTTAACAGTTCACACAACCACATTTAGCACTGCATTTTAAGATTTCCTGATCTGAACTCTAGTTTTGTGTTTGATACGTCACCCTGTGGAAATGTAATGTTGCATTTTTATTTAAATCCTTTACTTAATCATCTGAGAGAAAGTTAGCCAAACAAATCCCCAAGCAATTGTGTTGTATACACATAGGTACTGTGAAAGAAAGAGATAGGGAGCTGAATCCTTCTGAATTTGCTGAAGCAGTTCTGTGGTGTTACTCACAGGTGGCTGGAATTAAATTGACTAAGTGGTTTCTCCAAGCACAGCACCTGTCATATCTTGTCTCCTTTTCATAACTTCAAAGATATGAAAGTCATAAAACCAAGCCCGGAAAGGGTCAGAAGTCACTAGCTTCTTTGATTGATGTTTTGTCATATTTTGACTCATTACTTCACCAGAAATCTTCTCTTCTAAATTTCAGAATTTATGAGCTCCCACAAAATAAATATTATTAAAAACAAGGCAAGACAGTCGGAGTGAATCTAAACAACATGCATGAATCAAACTCTTATGCCTCCAGGTTGCACTCAGAATAAGAAGATACAATAGAGATTACATTCAATGTATTTGTTATCTATTTCTTTGACCTTACAGCCACCTTACAGTGGCTGAACCATTGTTCAAGGAAATATTTTTTTGCTGTTGTGTACAGAAGATTCTTTTTAATGAACACCACAGGGTTTACTGATCGCTCTTAATGAGTTAGGAACAAGTGTCCTGCAGGTAAATTGTCACATATCTTTAGAAATAAACCAATCAATGAAGGTGATGTATAGGATGATAGAGTTATCTGTACTTCTCCAAAAGAGAAAACAAATATATCAATGTCCTTAATGTTTTATATAAAAGACACTTAAGGAGCTGGCAAAAACTTTGTTAGACTCGTATTTCAGATCTTCAGAATCAATAACAGCAGTTAAACTGAGATTTAGGGACTCTTACAAACTGTAGCAGCAACAACACTCAAAGAAACTGAGGGTTGTCGTGAGGAAAAAAGGTCTGCTGTTGGCACAGTCTTTCAGTGTGGCTTTTTATTTTTTCCAAGAGGTATCTTAGAGGAGAAATAGCAATCTCTGAATGTTACTGTAACATACTTCGTTTTAGGCAATAACCTTATGAGTACAATTTAACAGTGACTTTGACTACCTTAATAATGTATGGCATAAATCTGCTGTTCTGCTACAATTCAACCATGGGAACAAAAATTATTATTATTATTTTTTTAAAGATGCATTTACTTCTGAATATTTGAACTAGGTTCTACTATTTATATATTTTTTTTTTTTTTTAATGGGATTTGATGCAAGAGAGGCATACTCCTTTTCTTTATGTATAATGTATTCATAAAGTTGTTATTAACCTTGAAGATGCATTTATATCTTTGTGCAATATTTACATATGTGTTACATATATTTATATACTAAGATTGCTTAATTGGCTTCTCAGATACAGGAGGTGTTGGCCAGACAGCTTGCATTGCCTAATGCACAGGAAAAGAAGGGTCACTGAGACCTTCTTTTATGGGCGAGGCCCTTCTCCAGTGGATGTCTGTTCTGTCTGTCATGTTGGCCCTCAGCTTTTCAATAGGGAATTTTCATGAGTTTCTGAGAGTTCTGTTTTCAGAATTTTGTGATATGAGGCTTATCATAATAAAACCTTTAATAGTTTTCTTGTACAGTTCTTTAACATTTTCATTTTCTACATGCAAACAATGTTTTGCTTAAACAGATAATACATTTAAAAAGCAAAAAAGTTTAAAAGTAAGAAAATCAGCATTATTTTGTGTGAAAGTGTAATGTATTACATCCCTTCTTTAGTCAAATGGCAAATATTTTTAGTGACCTTGAATATGATTTCTTATGTATTTACCTGAACATTTTCAATTTTTTCATTATATCAAACAGCACAAGGCAATTTAAATTAGCTACCAGAAAATCCAAACTGTATAATAAATACAGAATTACATGTAATTTTGTTCTTTTCCCACATGTGTGAACATATCCCTGGTTTCTTAACGTTGGGATTCTTTTAACTTATTTAATGATGTTCTTTCTGTGGGGGGAAAAATGTTATTCTATTTATTCTATAGTATTCTGTTATTCCTCATACTGAAACGTAAGCTTATAGAAGTATATTTCTAGTTCTTGTAAAAACTGCAAAATTTCAGATTAGGATTTTTTTTTTTTTTTTTTTTTTTTTTTTTGCCATGGCTGCACTTCTGTGAAACTCCTTCCCCTTACACCGTAAGGAGCATGCAGACCCGGTTATTGTATAAGAGGTTTGTACTTCAAGTTTGTTAGCTGAAACATAATTACTTCAGGAATCTAGAGTATTATAATTAAGCCAGAATAAACACTTGCAGCTGCTTCTGACTTCAGGGACTAGACATTATTGAGTGGGTCAAAATGTTGTATCAAAACTGAAGAGAAATTCTGAAAAAGTTTTCTAGTTTATTGGAAGATTTTCAATCAACCTGCGATGGCACTTTTTTGATATTCAGTGGTTAAAAATATTTCTAATTTCAATGAAAAAATGTTTATAAATACTTGTTTTTTTAATTTACCTTTTTCTTAATTCTTTCCTGTGAATACAAGAATATGAAAGATATTTAGAATTTAGAGTGCCATTTCTCATACCTTTCCAGGTTTATTTTTTCATGCTCAATATCCCCAATACAAGAAAAATTAGAAAGGAGAAAGGTAAAAAGCACTCGATTTCCACATAGACTTCTCTGAGCTAACGCTATTAGAAAGTTGGCAAATTTAGTGTAGGAGAAAAAGAGAGAGGTGAGATTGGAGGTCCCTTATAGCACATCTTGTTACTGTACTTGCCAGAGCAGTGGAAGAAAAAGGACCTGGACTTCTGTGTGATGACTTTCTTAAGCATCATTTGCTGTTTAACTTCTTATAACACTAGTGACAAAGCTTTTTGTTATCTTGTGTAAAAATAATTCTACAAAGCAATGAAGTGCATAGTGGTTTGTACAAAGTTCACCTGGGTGGTGGTACAAAACTTTGCGGTAACACCAGTTGTTTTCTGTCACAGCTGCAGAATGTGCCCCAAATCCTCTTACTCCAATTTTAAACAGCAAAAATTCACTGAATTTAATCAGCAATGAAGAACAGGGTTCTGTACTTGGGTAACAGCCACATTAATTTATGCAAAACTAAGAAGTGGCACTAAATATTTATTTCATTTATCTGAAACTAATGCACAATAAAGAACAGAGTTCTTTTGGTTTGTTAATAACTGGTCAGATTTTCTGACCTGGGTGTAGTTCTTGGAATACTGTGCTTGAAATTGTCACCTTATATGAGACTTTCCAAGAAGTGGCAACACTTCTGAAGTGTGTGAAGAGCACAAGCTTGTTTGATTAAGTGACCTCAGAACACCCTTTAGATAGTTCTACTGTTGTTGTCTTCACTGGTTCATTTCAAGAATATAACTCTCCTGCCAGTTGTATTTGTTTTGCTTATATCATTTAGGTAAATTAAAGAACTTTCTTTTTCTTAATATATCCATTTAGTACATTCCTATGATTGCCAGACTTCTGCTTCTGAGTCAGTCATTTCTTGTCTGCTGTAAATAGGATGTTCAGTCACCAATATCAGCTATGTTGTTACCTGGAGAGGCAATATGGAAAATGTTATTTACACAGAAAACGTGCAACCATTGCGCTGCATGAAAAAGTCCTCAATTTCATCACAACTGGGACCAGAGCTACAGAATTTTCTTAATTACTGATTTGTCTTTTACTTTATAGGTAATATTCATTGTTACTTGTAATTCAATTGTGTGAATTCTGTGGAAAAGGCTTTGTGTTTCTTAGGGTTTTTAGGGTTTTACTGCTTTGGGTTGCAGAATGTAGTTACATTTTATCATATTTTTTAACTAACATATTTTTCTTGTACTTGAATTTTAAAAAATGATCTGTCGCTGTGGAAGCACTCAAATTGATGCAAGATGTAAAATATAAAATTTCTGAAGGCCTCTATAAATGCTGGTGGTCTGAAAAAATCAGAGTTATCAATAGGTATTTGATCATTTTCTGTCACAATAGATTAATGGTTATCTTACAAGAGCATGACCGTATAATCTTGTTTATGGTAGTTCATTTTTGATGAGTCTGCTTCATAGTATGTTTCCATTTCAATGCTATTTACCCATAATTTTTCTGAAGCCTGTACAATAGTATGGGCTCAGTTTAGAACAGGAGTTAGTTCCTGCTCTGTAATTAAGGTTAATTGTTAATTGCTTTTTTAATGTTGCTAAAGTTTACAGTGTATTTATAGACCAGTCTTGAATATACCACTTCAAATGATAAACCTAATTGTGTTACTACCAGTTGATTGAATTTATGAAAGCTGATTTTACTTCATGAAATAAATGTCTGCAGGCTCAAACTTGGATGTAAACCCCACAAAACTTGCAAAGGCAGCAGTAGTACATTGATTAAGCTGGGATCATGACAAGGTGTGAGATACAAATCTTGTCTAGTGTTTGAACTACACTTACGTTGTAAGATCAGAACTAGTGATACACGGTCCATGAAATTTGTGGCAATTTATAATATGCAGAAGCCCAGCGTTTTGCCTGGATTTTTTTTCCTAGTTGTGTATATTTAGGATATATAGTCTGACTGTTAGGTGATCCTGAAATTCTTTGAGAGATTTACTCTCAATCTTGTAGAAAAGAATAAACTTTGCCAAGCAGGACATTGAAGAATGTGACAAAATATTATTTTTTTTCTTCATATTAAGTCTGTCAGTTACTCATGAGCATTGAGAATGTACTGCTTTTTTAACTTCTCAGCTGGTTTTGAAAGATGACCTAAGTAGGATTTTATTTTTATCTAATTTGCTTTTCTTGTCTCTAATGAGACTGAGTTGTAGCTATTTGAATTGTAGCTGGTGTTTCAGTTTGATCTGTTAGTTCAAAGATGGTATGTCACAGCAAGGAACCCTTGATTTATTTCCAGATCTCTTGCAGATGGTTTTGTCAAGCAATAAATTTTCTTAGAATTATTTAGATTATTTTTGGCATTTTGGATTTAGCGAGAAAAGTGCAATAGATCACATTTTTATTAACACTTCTAAATGTGTGCTGATTATACTGTATGCATCTACACAGAAAATCAATATTAGTTTAAGCTTGTTAAGATAACTGACAGGCTGGTTATTGCTTCTGCCCTCAAGTGTCCACATGTATATTGCTAGCCATTCACAAACAGTTATTTTGGCTTAAAAATGAACCTCCTTAAGGTTCTATGTATTCATAGATTGTTTCTTTCCCTCAAATTAGTGTTGTATAGATTTTACCAGTAAAACAGTATTCGTTTCATAATTTGTTCATAATAATGTATAATGGATGTTGGATTAGAGATTTGTTTACTCATATTCAGAAAGACTATGTCTGTATTTACAGATCTGACAAGTAGAAGTGTAGAAGAGAGAGATTTGAAATCTGTCAACAGAATTTCTTTTCTTAAATAAACATATTGGAGTGAAACAAGAAAGTTTTATTAAGAAGGTTTAAAAGCTATTTGCTATCATCCATGTAATAGATTACCATGTAAATAAAATGTGTTAATCTTGCTACTGTGTGTTGTGTCTTGAGTGGAGAAGCAGTGAAAAATGAAAATCAGACTAAAACAAAAATCATCAGGCAAACTGAACATAAACTTTTTTATTTTTTGGAATTGGGAAATCTGACAATAAGGTTATTTGCATATATTAGAAGAAAACCAGTGCAGCGATTTTACTTTCTGTTTTGCTCCTCTGCTATATGGATTTGTAGTAAGTCATCTTGACTATCTGAGCAAGGAGTGACCCCAGAGGCTGTGGGTCTTTCCCTTTATTTCCCAAGCTCTGCATGTAACAGCTCAGGAACAAATTCTTACCGTATCTTCACTTTCTGCCATCCCTTTCAGTCTTATATTGAATAGTTTATTAAAAAACAAACGAACGAAAACTACTGATGCTCTTTTGCACAGCTGTTCCTGAATTCCTGTCTTTTAGGCTCAGTAGATAGTACTGACATTGGCATCTCACCTTTTGATCAGTCTTAAACCTCACCAATGGTGGTTACAGGCAGAGTACACTTAAACTGCCAAAGGCTATGGCTGAGTCCTTCTATGTGCATTTAGAACTAAAGAAAAGGAGAATATGCATTTTATTTGGTTGTCATAAAATTGTCCATCAAATAAACAAGTGGGAGGTCAAATCTCCTTTATCAAGTCTTGCTTTTCTTAATCAATGAGGTTTCTAAATCATTAGGTTGCTTATTGGTAGAGGAATATTGTTAAATCTTATCCTGAAATTATAAAATAATTTGGGAATAAATAAGTGTTCTGATCTTCCTGCATTCTCAGATGGTCACACAATACCAAGAATATGCCCAAGAAATGACCACCTAGGTCTTGAACTCTTGCTTTTCCTTTAACTGAAGAGATGTATGATGTTATTTCCTGTTTTGCTATCTTCCACGGATAATTTCATAGTTTATCTTTCACATTGATGTCTTGCATGCTTCAAACACCCTTAGAATTCTACCCATGGAGCTGGAAAAATACATGTTCTTAATAAGAAACACCTTGCCATTGCAATGCTTTTCAAATTCGGACACGTTTGCAGAAATCTATTTCTGTTCTCAGGTCAGTTTTTAGTGGTCAGACATCCAAATTACTGAGGCTGTGATTACATTTGACTCTAAATGCCACCCTGCCAAATCAGTTTTTATTTTTTTTTACACTTACACTGCAATTAGTATCAGTGAAACAAATGCAGAATTGCAGAGGAAGGTTGTTCTCAGAATAAAAATGAAACACACCTTTTGTATTGGATTCCAGGATCTTTGTGGATCATTTCACTTGTCTTATGTTTTTTTAAACATGTTCCTTCTCTATTTGCAGCTTTGTAACTTTGCCAAATATCAAGCAGGAGGAGAAAGTCGTTCCAAAGGAGAGAACCTTGATTCAAACCAAGCATATGCAACAATGGCAAAATGAGTATAGAATATTAATTGACCTAAATTTCACTTTACATAAACATTCTCTTCTAAACTCTGTGAAAGTTGCTCCTTAGTGTAAATATACACACAAGAGTACAGCACTGAATATCACTCAATTAGTAGGAATTTTTTCAACCTAGGACCCCAAACAAGTCATGCCATGAAAGGCAGAAAGGATGCCAAAAAGTTGTTTTCCTCAGTCCCATGTGAATTTGTGCAAACCAGATTTTGATGCATTTCCCACTTGGCCAAAAGCACAAAATTGAATACTTCCCTAGTTGTTACGTTCTCCATAGAGAGGCTATTTTTAGATATATCATTAATTTCTTGAATCATATTGGAGATAGAGACAAAAGAAACAGGTAGTGTTCAGTTTTGTGTGTTTTTTTTTTTTTTTTTTTTTTTAATTTATTGCAACATAAATTTTATTCCCACGGTTTTTAAAACACATTCATACTAAATGGAAAGTAAAGCACAGGGATGGGTACTGAATATGTTTTGTTGTTGTTGCTGTTTTAGTGTTTACAGGAAGCACTTGGAAAGAAATGATATTCCATAGGGAGGTAAATTATATGCAATGGATCAGTGTTCTGCTACAGTTCTAAGCAGGAGGAGAAGTTGTTCAACTGTCTGCATGGTGTTGAATGAGATCATGCAGTTTTCCTGTCTATATTCATCTTATGCCAATTCACTACAGGTAGCAGCTATTTCGAAGGCCTGGTTCCATATTCCCGTTAAGGCAGCTAAATATTTTGATGAAGTCATTGGAAATAAAAGCTTTCAATTTTCTTGCGGAAATTATGTACATGTATATGCTACAGAAAGCATTAGTATCATAACATATGGTATATGGATCTTCTCTCTTATTGTGTCCCAGTGTTAAAAGACCAGAGTTTGATCTTTATTTTTCAGGAAGAAAAAATATCTCATTTGCATAAGATGCTTTTGAACAGATTTATTGTTTTGTTATTCTGGTGGGATGGGGAGGGGAAAGGATAACAAGTTTTACTGATTGCTGCAAACTGCAGACAATAGAACTAGCACACAACTCTTTTGCTACAGAATACCTACATCTTTGTACCTGCTCAGAATTCTTTCTTTGGATCAGATATAATGATCACCATGTTGTGCCTTTCTTGGCACAATGTGCACAATGTGTGTGTTAGGGCTTCAGTAGTGTTTTAATTTTAACTGTGGGTTGAATCTTAACCTCTTGCAAATTAATGTTCTAAGATGATCAAAGTTCAGTAGGAGGAAATTTTTATATCTTGATATTATATAAATGGGCCATATAAACTCAAGGCTAATTGATCTTATGTAGGTTTTTGACAGAAGTGAGCACTGTAAATATAAACTGAAAATAAGAAGTCACGTTTTGACAATGAATCTTAGTTTTAAAAAAACTGTGGTTTTGAATAGTCCTTCTCATGTATGTGTACTTTCATTAGCAATCTAAATCTTTCAGTCACTGAATTAAAGAATTATTAAGATAGACTGCTGCCTTCGGAGTGATGCCCTCCTCTGTAAATTGATTACAAAATGAATTCAGTATCGTATCTTACAACGCACTAAAGCTTGGTCATAAAAATGGAAGTGTGGCATCATCATTCCCCTTGTAGTTTTATGAAGTCTTGCAGTGAAATATTGCAAACTACTAAAATTTATAAACTGTGCAAAGCAAAATATCCTGTATTTCTGAATTACCTGTTGAAATTAAAAATTATAGTTTCTATCTACTTGTGGATGCCAGTGGCTTCAGGTGGATATTTTTAGAACTCAGACTTAAAACTTCTGAAATCAGACACTTGGTGTCTCAAATGGAGCAGCAGCTTGCTCTATTACTGTGTATCTTTGGTGGATGTTGTAGTGCTTGGGAAAAAGGTGTAATGGAGACATGCCACACATTGATTCTGGCATGCTTGGATACTGTCTTATTACAATGAAGAGCAGGAGGTACTGACAAGCATATGCTTTTAGCTTAACTGATTGTTTTCATAGGAATCAGGATATTTTTTTAGCCTTTAAGACAAGAGCTATCCTAGTGAATGAGTGTAGATAAGAGGTGTCTATTGACGTGCTATTTACTATTTGCTCCTTTGTATGTCAAGTATTACAACTCCTTTTTTATCTGCTATGTTGAACAAAGAATCAAATAATAAAATAGCAGTGAAACTTCTCACCTGGACTGTGTGTTAGTCCTATTTTTCAGAGAAGAAAACTGAAGCAGAAGTATAATAAGCGAAGTGCCAGATAAAGCAGTGTGGTCACTCTCCTCAACCTGCTGGAAGAAATTCTCCTCGAATTCCATCTCCTGAAGCAGGCAGACTGGGACCTGAACAGTTTCGTTCTTGCAGTGGCGTTCTGTTAAACAGTGAATTTGGACCATGGAGATCAGAGGCTAGTCTTTTGCCTATAGGATGTGAAGCATAGGCAATGGGCAACAGAAACGAATGACTATTAAAAATTGGTTCCAGACTGAAGCCTGAGCTTTGAAGGCCATGCATGATGATGAGAGGAGTAACAGAAATTATTGTCTTTAAAAGAGGATTTTTTTTTTCCTTCAGCCAAGGTGAATTCTCTCAAGAGACAGACACTTCTAAGTATATGCCAAAAAAAAAAAAAATAGGGAAAAAAGAAAAGGAAAAGGACCCCATGTAGTAAATAATAGTCTGAAGTCTAAAACACAGCTTTCCATCATTTGTCTCGACTGTAAGTTGGAACAAACCTACCCACAGAGGTGACAGCAATTGAAATTAATCTTTTAACTGTTTACTGGCCGATGTCTAAGTAATTCACCCACCATTTCTACAGAGCTCACTGATATCAGTTGTCTTTGTTTCTACAGATTACAATGACAGTAGAATTTAGACGTGTACTTTCTGTGAGGTGTAAAACACGCGGCCAATGCATTATTTTTCTTGCTACTGTCTACAGAAATTTTGCAAGTGGACTTGGAACAAGATCAATTGTTCTGTAAAATTTATTATAAAATTATGGAAGGCTCTTGAGGTAACAATGTCCTTTTTTTTTTTTTTTTTTTTTTTTCTTAACAAGAAGAGTACACATGTTTGGAGCACAGATTCTCCAGAAATTAATGTTGAATTTTTTTTTTTGAAGCCAGTTCCCTAAAACAAATGGTGTCTTTGCAACCCTGTAACATGTACCTTCTTAATAATATTTAAACACATTGACCAATTTTTAACAAGTTTAGCAGAGGGTAGAAGTCTCAGATATTAAGTACCTTCGCATTTCATGAAAACTGGCGTTAGATATAGGAGAGAATCATGTTTTTATTTTTACTCAGGGAAGAGAACAACAAAACTAATCTTTTATTAGACATCAGGGACTCTGCATGGAATCACCCTTGAGATATAAATCTCAGCTAAGATATTTGACTTTAATCATTTTGAGGCTCAGAAAATAATCAGATGTGGCTTGGGGAGGGTTTTTTTTCTTCCCAATCTAAAAGAGCATCCATATACTCTGAATCTGACTAATTTCAGACATTAAAATAAATAAATTGCAATTAGAGTTGTGATGAGAGCACTCAGAATACATGTCACTTGTGACAACCTGAATTGAACACAAAATTGTTCTACAAATAACAAAGCACTTAGAAAACTGAAGAGGAAGCATACAGAAAATACATATTTACATGGTTCATAAGACTGAGTAAATATGGGGATTTGCTACTGTTTCTCTTGCTGCTTCATCACCTAAAGAAGAAAGGGTTGAGGACTTCCATATAGTTTGGGGTTTAAGGGATACTGAATGTGTGTTTTTTCATCCCTGAGTTACCATAGTATCTGGTTTCCCTGGTTACCAATGACCAAGGAAAGGACGCTAGGGGAGCTGGAGGATTTTTTTTATTTTTTTTTTTAATGGAGGGGGGAAAGAGAGAGGTCAGAGGAGATTTTTTGTGTGTGAGAACAGAAGAACAGAATGTGAGAATAGTGCTGGAGGATAACTGTCGGGAAGAGATTTTCTCTGAAATGGAATTTATAGATTTCTCTTCAGTGGAAACAGCTGAAGTAGTTAAAAGAAAAGAATCACTTGTGAGAAACAAATCCTGTTGTTTTTGTTGTTGTTGTTGTCTTGTTTTTGTTTTTGTTTTAAAAAAAAAAGAGGAGTGAAAAGAAGAAACATATAGCTGTCTTTCTAAGACACTGGAAATAATTAATCAGTTGTTTCAATACAGGTGATACAAGGTGTGATTTGACCAGATTTTCTCTTCCAGGGGTACAAGCTTTGTCTTGATTTCTATTCCAGATTCTCCAGAATACTGCCTTCCTGAGTTGCCAGGGATGGTGCATCTACTAGCTGCTACTCAGAAAGGACAGTGTTGGCCAATACAGATTACTGCAGCAGCACTTGGAGACTGTGATTCTGAACCAGTTTTCTCTGTGTTGGAGACTTTATGACAGTTATCTTGGTTCTCTGTAAAGAGAATGTTATTCTGGTTCTTCACAGTCCAGAGGATTTCTTTGGTAATTCAAAATCTGGGACCTCGAAGTGGTGTCCGGAAGGTAAATTTAAGGAAATCCTCTTAGGGTGTGCTGCAAAACTGTAAGTGGAAAATTAAATATGGCAGCTTAGAACAAAGAGACTTCTCAGCGTTTTGGTGGGTTTGTTTGTTTTAAATCAAAACATTGTTGATTTACCTTTTTTGCTTTCAAATCGTCTATTTCACTTCCAGAAAGCTTTCTGAGCTATCCAGCACTTTAACAGTGACCAAATAAAACAAACACTCCTACGCAGCTTCCAGTTTGATAGCAGATAGCAAAGGAAAGCAGTAATTGCTTTCATCCTTTAGACTGGTTGACATGTAATCAGAGCTCTGATCTCCAAGGAGGAATTATTCAGGCTTGGAGAATTTTTGACACCTTTACATTAGTAAAATATTTTTTTTCAACATTTTAAATATTTTTCTTCCACACAGACATGTTCATGCCAGAGAAACTTAGTGACCTCCCACAAATATGAGTGATTCTGCTGCCCCACTTCCAGTATCAGAGGCAGCTTAGATGGAAGCATATTCATGTTTTCTTGTTAGTGGTTTTTTAGTCATATATTTGTTTGATGCCTTCATTTCTCTGGCAAATTACAGATAATTGACTGGCCCTGCTCATCTCTAACCCTAACTCAAGACTAAATAAAAGATTAAATATAAGAATACTATTGTGTGTAAACTCTTGTATATGGACAAAAATTAATTCTCGGTCTTTAATATGGTCTTTTATTTCTCTTCATGTGGGCCAGATGCTAGGAATTTTGCTAGCCAGAGAATTTTAAGCATGCTTACAATGTTATTAGTAAACATCATTTTGCTACTTTGCTACTTTTGCTACTTTTCATTGTTGGGTTTGTTGATGGCCCATTCAATCGAAGTTCAGTAAAAAAGTTTTGTTTTCCAAAGGTTTATTTCACAATTCTATTTTTGGTTATTTAAAATGTCAAGAACACTTCACTTCTTGTCTTCTAAGGCAGAGATTTATATAAAAAACAAACAGACAACAACAACAAAAAACAAACACGCACACCAGAAAGCATATGGGTCCTTAAATTCATTGAGTCTAATGGACTCTAGGCTTCGCTGGTTCAAGGTTGCAGACTATCAGTGGTGTGATGATTTTAATATCCAAAGCATTTTACTGGCCTAAAGAACACTTCAATTTATCAAAGTGCTTCTGCAGTACTGTAATAATATTCTTGGCTTTCTAATATGTTACTCATTACTCTTAACTTAGATTAGCAGTTACAGTGACTTTAGTGTAGCTATATATTGAGTACATGAAGGTAGAATGTGGTCTTGCATTTTGAATCTTCAGTTTTATTGTACTCACATTCTCTTTTTTTTTGTCAATATAACTGAAAATATTTTAAATTTTATTTCAAGTTCCCAAATTAACTTTCAGTTTCTCTTGTTTATCGGATTTTTTTACCCTCAACCTTCCAAAAGGGTATTTCTATTTTTATCCTTATTTGCATGAGTACAATGTCAAATGTACATATGGAAATGTGTTTGCATCTGCATATTATCATGCATGCAGTCTTATGCAGTTTTGTTGTTTTTGTTATTTATTTTTTTTTTGCATTTGCAGGTATACAATAGTTAAAATATAATTACAAGCTGGTCTCAATATCTTCAAGATTATCATTCATGTGGCAGCAAATGAGAATTTTATAAATGGATTGGAAGAAGATATTTAAGGAGAGCCTTCCCAGCTTAGAAGCAACATGGGAAAATGCACAAATGTGGTTTCTTGAAAATATAAGAGGTTTGGGCCAAGATCATGAGCTGATCAAAGGAACAAATCTTTTAGTCACATGGATGGCTTTATTATGCTCCCAAAGCATTTTGTGTGCAGGAATAACTTTGTTCCTTGCAGACACTTCTACCTTCAGTAGTAGTTGTTTGCTGTGCTTGTGCCATGAGTCAGGTTTTCTATGTCATGCATCTCTGCAATTGCAATATGCAATGCATCTCTAATTTTGGTACTTGTAATCAGAGCTGAAATCATTGTTGCCCACCTTACAGGGTTTAAGAGACCAAGTGACATCTGCAAGCCTCTAAAGTACCTTTGGCAAAGAGCTGCTTCAGCTACCAGGGCCATTCCCTAAAGTAGCCCAGGGAGCTACTTTCAGTTGTACAAATTAAAGTGTCATCTTGGCCACTGATGGTCAAACTGGATCTTCCCAGTTCTGAAAGAGAAGAAAGCTACTCTGCTCACTGGCATCCCTATAGGAACATGCAACAAGTTTTTGGTTACTGAATAATGGGAACTTTTAGTCATCCTCCTGTGCTGGAGTCTGATTCTCTGGAATTGTCATCTGTAATATCTAGATGGAGTCTGATCAGAGATAGGAAGGTTTTCAGAAATGAGATTTCCCCTCCCCAGCTTTAAAGGTAAAAATTTACCTTTCCTCAGGCAGAAGTACTTATGTCTGATTTTTTTGATAGACATTAGCTAACTTTTATTTAATATAACAACTACATGGTTTTTTTTTGTTTGTTGTTTTTTTTTTTTTTTTTTTTTTTTTTTTAAATATATAGCAATGTTTTCTCATGGTATTTCTCAAATATGAATACTTCGGTAAATATTATTCCTTTCACACTGCTGAAAAATATTCAGTTCAAAATGTGACTCATTTAGTGGCTAATATTTAATAGTTAAAATTATATTTTCCTTTTCAGTGTCCAGATGAGTTAAAAAAAAAAAAAAAAAAGTCATAATTACCTAACTCTGAGACAAACAGTATGAAATTTTGTATAAAAGCTGCCTTAAAAAAAAAAAGTACATATTGGAAAGGGAAGTCTTTTAGAATTCAGTCAAAAGGTTGCCAGCGTACATATTTTGCTACTTGTGCATAAATAGTAATTTAATTTGCTGTTATGTATTGCTGACATATTCCAGAAACGCCTATTGGAAGAGTATACTAAATTGACCTTTCCTTTACTTATTAATTTTACAAGCAGTGTTAGTTAATTCACTTGAACAAGGTATTGTTGCCAGTAGTTACCATTAGATGTAACCCAAAATATCCCATAAGTGTTAAGAAAGTTTGTCATTTCAAAAGTGAGAGAGGAGAAAATAATAATAATAATAATAATAATAATAATAATAATAATAATAATAACAATAATAATAAAACAACTCTGCAATAAATAAATAACTGCAACTTGTTAGATGAATGCCTGAAGAACACTTAAATCACCTGGAGAATCCAGTGCTGGTACAGGTGCTATGTCTCTGTTCTTATAATTTGCAAGTGAAGCCAATCAAAATGATGAATCAGCTGTTGAAAAGTAAGAAGTTTTGAAGGAAGCATGCTAGTAATCTTCCATTAATATAGCATTTTCACTCAGAAGATCTTTAATTGCTGTAAAATAATTCTCCGTAGACTTAGAAGATGCTAGTAATTGGTAGAGTTATTAATTTGTTTTCTGAAATGCAATGCTTTCTGGGGTGAGAAATATCTGTTATGGAACAGGAGTGAAAATTCACTAAAAGCTGGAAGGGTAAGAAGAAGACTTCAGATAAGTGCGATGTAATAATGTGCTTTTTACAGAGGAAAAATACAGTTTTCTCTGTAAGTGGGCAAGAAAGGTGTGTTTATGAACTTTTGGAAATATGTTAACATCTCACATTGTACATAGTTTCCTTGTGTGCTAGGAGACTGTAGAAGGGGTGTATGCCTATGCTATCACACACTGATCACTACTACTGTATGGGAAGCTGAAGAGGTCTTATAAGTTGTTTTCAGAATTTTACTGATTGCTTTCATAGTGTAATTTAAAACTTACTGTGCTTTATGGAAAGGATTCATAGTGTGAGGAATGTGAATGCTGTGCAAGCATAAAAAGTTAGAAAAAATATTTTTTTTTTCTCTTCTTCCTTCCCCCCTTTTTTAAATTTGAGTTTCCCAAATCTGATTCAAGCAACCCTTTAAAACTGATGAAAATCTGCAAATCACTCGTTAGTATTAAATGCTCTATCTTCCTATACGTAAAAGACTGGATGTGCTATACATTATCATTCAGTTGTGGGAGAAAAAGATTCATATTAACTGTGCAGTATTTCATGTAAGACATTTATCTTTTAATGACTGATGGCCTAAAGATGTCACTTATGTTAAAAAGTAATAGTAATTGCTATTCGATTGAAGTCATCTTTTGGATGCAGGTTTTCACATTCCTAAAAGATGAATGTTTTTCTAAAGTGAAGATATTGTTAAATGAAGGTAGCAAGTCAGCACAACTCTGTTTTATCAGTGTCTTCAGAGCTGCTTTGTTTTATGCTCTCTTTCCTGAGGAGATCAATAATGGATGGCTGACATCATTCCTTCACCACTCAGAAATGAGAAAGCCTAAATGCATTTCTTTAGGGCAGGCATGTTTTTCATCCTGAGCTGAAAAGCCTGTAATTGAGTGAGGTTTATAAGTGTGATTGCTATTGGTGTGTGTTCCAGTTTGACGTGCCTGTGAAAGGTTCCACTGGCATTTACCTGGCTCTTAGGGATGTTGACCTCATCTCCCAAACCGGCCAGCATGTGAAATGTCTCTGCTGAGAGGCACATGTACAGAATGATCCTAATATTGAGAAGCATTAAGGTTCAGTTTGTGATTGCGTTGGTAACTTTCTTGAAGTTGGCTGGCTCTACATAATTTGTGCATACTTTATCTTTGTTTTTAATTAAAAGATAAATAAATTAACAGAAGGCATAGTAAAGAACAGATGGGGATGACCCCTTGCATCATTGACAACACCTCTGTCTTCCTGTTGAAGAGAATAGGAAGTCTTTTGAGTTTGCAGTCAGTAAGAACATGGGAAAACTGAATGGCTGATCTGACAGGACTTTCTACTGCTATTCACAGGTCTAAAAAGCCAGGAGAAATGTATGCCTCTGCAATGATGTGTCAGCATAAACATGTTTATTCTGGGGGGACAATGAGTCTAATTAAAGAACTGTTACTATCACTTGCCAATTTCAGCAGCATTTAGCTCCCTAGTCATTAATTCAAATGGAAATGTACCTAAATGAAAGTTGCAGGGACAAAGCAGTGAAAACAAAGAATGGCAGGTTCAGTATCAGTCCAAAGTCATGATCCCTTGTGTTATCTATGCTTTTACCACTCAGAATATCTCATGGGATCCCAGGCAGCCATGGTTGGCACAGCAGGTCTCTGATCCTGCCAGGACACTGTGTTACCTACTAAATGGACACTGAAAATGGCAAAAGTACGTTCTAGACCCAGACAGCTAGTCTGATTTTATTTATGTTGATTTTTATTTTACCTTTCAGAAATCTTTCCATGATACACTTGCAATATATATTCTTGAAACTGGCCCAGGTGCACAGGGGGCCACAGTGAAGGTCAGGCTGACATTGCTGCTGTTGAAAATGTTGTCCTATCTGCTTGTTTCACCCAACTATTTGATTTGACCAGTTGTGTGCTTTCTGTCATGTGCATCACAGAAACTTATTGGAAAACCTAGCAAAATTCTGTAATTTAATGTATTATTGCTTTCATCTGTTAATTTGGAAAGAAGCAGATAAAACATACTGGTTCCCAACGTATATGAAACCATACTGGAATACAGAAGCACCAACGTTTCCACAATTAATAGTACTGAAAACAAAGATAAATGCAACTTACATTTGCATTTCTAGAGTGGCTTGGTGGCTTATTTTTCAGTTTCCTTGTTTCCTTTTTTAAAGGAAGCAACAACTTTATGATGTGTCTTGTGAATCTTGGATGCTCTGACAGTGCTGGTACTTGTAATTGGGATGACTGCTAATACTTAACGAGGCTGAAAGTCGCAGCTGCTCTGTAGGAGGATGCACGGGTTGTCTGGGAATGGGGGCTGGCAGTGGGGCCTCTGTGGGGAGAGGTCAAAGCTGCCCCAAGCCCACCACAGCTGTTTCTGGATGGTTCTGGAATGCAGGGCACAGCTGAGCCTGTCAGCAGTGCTGCAGGTGCTTCTGCGGAAACATGTTGGGGAGAGGGCAGAAAATGCTGGAAAAAGAGAGGAAGAGAAAAGAAATTAGACAGCTGAGGGAACACCAAGATCACAGGAGGAGGTGCTCCATGGCAGAGCAGATGCCCACTGCAATCCCACAGCAGGGCAGGTGAATATTCAAGACAGGAGGAGGTGCTGAGGGGGGCAGCCCATGCTGAAGCAGGGGAACTTGTGAGGGGAAGGAGGGAACCATCACGCTGAGGTGCGGGCAGGCGACTGGGAGGGGCACTGCCCTGAGCTGAGGGGAACCTGCCTCAGGGTGGGAGGTTGTGCTGCTGGCATTGTGTGTTGGGAGGTGATGTTTCTCTCCTAGGTGTGAGCACAGAACTTTATCTCCAGAAATAAAGTAACCCCACAAATGCTGTAAATCAGAGCCATTTTTGAAATCCGGCCTATATCTTCCTGACTGTGCGAGCTCAGTTCTAGCAGAAGTGCTCCTGTGTTTGTTTTGATACACAGTGAAAATAAGTGCTGGTTCTCTTACACATAAATATGCTATCTATTTGTGAATTGCATTTCCAACTCTTTTATCAATGCTGATTGCTGCCTGGGGAAATGATTCCAATATATCAAAGCCTGAGAGAACAGAAACACAGGAGTGGCTGGATATTTCAAAGTGGAATAAAAAATGAACACTAGAATTCATGACAAATAAAAAGCAATTTGTGGTACAGAGGTGTAGGCATTGTGTTAAATAAATGCATTTAAGTATTGCATGTAAATTAAATAGATATCTGAGTTTAAGAAGGAAGGAAAACGTGCTATGCATCAGTGTTTAATAAAGTATTTGTAAGTAGAAGGAGACTTAAAAATTAGATTACCTATAATTCACTCTGGCTATTTAGAGTTAATTTTTCTTCCTGTCCCAGAATAGGTCGCACTTACTTCCATTGAGTACTATTTTACTCTTAAAGGAGGGTTCTTCATTTGCTTTGCCTACAGCAGAAAATAGTATTCAGTGTTGGAAACATGGGGAGCACATTCCCTGCATCAAGGTATTTAAAGACAGCAAAAGGGATACCTTTCACTTTCTTTGTTATGGTGTGACAAAGATAGCCTACTGGAAAGGATGAAAAATATTTTAGGTGTCCAAATTATGACATTCACCATTTAGCCTTTTTCCTGAAACACCCTTTTTTAAAAGTAAATCTATTGTTTTTTTCCAAATGAGACATTGTGATGGGAGACGATTTTTTTTCTTTGTGTTAATAACCTACATGAAAAAGTAACATTAAGAGTACATAGATGTAGCTGTGTGACACTGACAATGCAGTATGTCTTAGGGATCCTGTTATGTCTATCCCGTATGCTTTAATGCTTGAAGTGCAAAGCTGACAGCATTTGGTATCTTATTTCAATCATCATTTGACACCTCAGTCACTCTTACAAACGTAGCTAGCCTGCTCATCTGTTACCTGGACTGTATAATTTTGACTTGTCTCAATTTATTGCACAATTATGTTACATGTGGCAGTTACTTGTGAATGTTCTTTTTCAGCTGAACAGCAAGTTGACAAAAAAATATATGCTGAAAGTTGTGATACTTCAAAGGACATATAATCTGCTGTGCTTTTCAAAACCCCAAAATAGGTAAGATGAAATCAAATTTTATACTAGATTGTGTTTTGCCAGTCAGGCACCATTATAATTTGACAGGCATGATGTGATGCAATGAAATGTGAATGACATAACCTAGCGTGACATAACTGATAGGCCAACATAGAAATTTAATAAACATTTCCAATAAGTTTGCTATACTCTGCCTGTCATTTTCCCAACCATTCCCCTGTGTTATGTCAGTATCTGGGTCAGGTACTTGGTCTTAAACAGGTTATGAAATGTAACAATTTTGCTTATTTATAAGAAAAGCAGTAGATATTTCCTTGTACCCTTTCTGGATAGTTTAGATATGAATAGTTTTGCAACTGTAAATAATATTAGTTCACACGTGGAAATCATTTTGGTTGTAAATGGTCAGTAGAGTAGCTACAAAATACATGTATATGGACTCACTTAGCCAACTTATCTGTAACTTGCATAATAGAGACATATGGTGATGTGACTAGCTACAGCCCAACTTGCTTCTTTCTAAAGTTACTGAAAAACTGCCCCTTTTTTTTTTTTTTTCCTAAAATTGATTGTGATGGGGGCTTACTCTAAGAATTATAAATGAAGTGTTAACTGATTTACTGCTTCCGGTTTACTCTCCTGCTGCTATGAGTTTTTATTCTAATTTGATGAAAACCAGTTTTTGCAGCAAGACTTCCAAACCTCCTAAAATGACATTTAATACCCAAAATTAACACAACATAAAATATTATTTAAAAAAAGCACAAACAAAACAAAAACAAACAAACAAAAAACCTCTATACACTCAGCCAGATAGCAGTTCTACATTTCCCTATTTTATTGTCTATAGAAAGTTAATAAATTAGAATCTAAAGCTCTAAACTTTTTGTAGTCGTATAATTCTTATGACTTCTGTGAGAGTCGACAGCCTCGCATATATAGCTCATAATTAGAATTCATTCTCAAACATTTGCATTGTTGGTATTTTATATAGAACATATATTAATAGTACACACCACAAAGAATGTATTTGCGCGTGTCAGTTCTAGGAACTTTATCTAAAAGCCTTGTAAGCAATTTATGCTGTCATAAACAACAGCCAATATAACTAACAGTACTTGCTTTCACTAGAATTGCTTTCACTACCTGAGTCAAAACAGCTCTATGATCTACTCCAAATTAGTCAATGTAAGTGTTTGCTAAAAATGGACTGCATTATGGAAACCAGAGGGCAATTGTCATGCAGTACGTTACTTCTGCATTTGAAAGGTGGACTAAGGAATCAGTGTAAGCTAATTTAATGTACAGGTATCACCTTTTCAAAAAGAAATAAAAAAACCTGTACATGCAAATCATTATCAAAACTGTCACAGCTGTATTTGGAGACTAGGGATTATATGAATAGATTTTGTTTTATTTATTGCAACACTAAAGTGAAAAATATTGATTTAAAATTCTAGGACTAGGTCCCAGATACTTGATATCTAGATATCTGATACTGGATATCTTTCTTTTTAGCTTTGAGATCCAGCTATAGAATTTTGTTTTAGGGGTGCATGGCCACTCTACTGAAGTTAAAAAAAATAAAATAAAATAAAATAAAAAAATAAAAAAAAATCTCCTCATAAATCTCTAAGGAATAAAATCGTGGATACATATAAAACAAACAAGTAATTTGTCACTAGTGTAATCTGATTCAGTTTTCTTCGTGGGTAAAAGTTGAAACATTTGCAGGTTCAATTCTTTACATTGTTTTATTCAGAAATTCAGTATAATAGAATTTATTTCCAAAAGAGTTCTCCCATAGTTCATCTAAGTGGTATAAAACAAAAGCATTTTTCACATATTTTTGAAAGTTTTGTGTTTTATTTTAAAATGTATTAATTAAATACATTATGGCAGAGCTTTGTAGGGGGCAGCAAGGGGAGGCAGTGAAGGGAGACTGAATTGCTCCGTGGCTTAATACATGGAGCTGGGGAAGGGGTTGTGGAAAGGGAGAGTTTTGAGAATATTAGACCATTCAAATTCATGTTTGGAACGCTCCCTACCTGTGAATGGTTGTTTTATTGAAAGCTAGATCACTATAAACTTTGTCTTCATGTGCTACCATTGCACAATGAATGGCAGAAAGCCCAGGAAACCTATCTAAATATTACTGTCTGTATGACTGGAGTCAATTGGCATTGGCAGGTGGGGATTTACACCTCTATGGAAAAAGTAAGTCTATTTTACTGCTACAGTTTTAAACCTGTAAAGACCTTCCCAAGGCAGCTTAGAAGCATAGCCAATATTCCTTAGTGTTTCCTAAACGTGCGCATTTGCTAGAAACAAACAGGAAAGTGCCTTGATAGTTTTTTATACAGGCACTGCCTCAACTCATAGTGCTTCACCTTTGTGGCTGAGGTGAGAGTGGATTAAAGCTTGTTGTACTCCCTGACCCACTTTCATCCACCTACTGCTTGTGGGGTGTCTTTTGATTGGCACAGATCACATCTATATGCCCTGATGGCAGGCAATGTTAAAGCAAAGTCCTTGCAGAAATGGTCCAGGGCTGCCTGTTCAATGTCAAATGTGTGATACTGCAGAAAGAATAACAAATATGATTAGTGATGGTGACTGTATGTGGCATAATACACTCACACACCTGAGTTGCAAACTGTGGTATGGAGTGAAAGGGATAATACTCTTACCTCATCTCCATCAAGTTGTCTGAAGCTTGCCCCAGTGCAAACCTGGAGGTGAATTTTGGCTGGAATTTAGCTGCCAATCTATATTCAAAGTACAGCATGAATATACTCAGTTGTTTCCCTAAAAATAAGAAACTGTTATCTCCACATGACTCCCACTTTGAAGGTGCCTTATGCCTTCATAATAAGGCAGAGAGTCCACAGAGTTGCTCTGAATACATATTTTACTTGAAATTCATGCTCTCCTTTATTATGGAATAACATTATTGATGAAGGGCGTTTGAGTAACTCTGGAGTCCTGAGATGTACTGGTTAAAGACAGGAATAAACTGCGTGTGTATAACAGAAAGAATGAAACTGCTCAGCTCCTCATGCCTGATGTATCAAGCCTCTGTGATCTCCGCAAAGGCCAGGAGTAACAGAGGTGGTGACTGTAACTTTTTTTGGAAATTGCCAGATGGTCTTGTTATTTTATTCACATGAATAGGTAATAGGTAGCTCAGGAAAGAAGTGCTTATTGTCAGCTGAGATATAATTATTTCTAGACATGGAATATTTCCATTTAAATTTGCTCTTATTATCTTAATCTCTATCTGAAATATTTTTCTTAAGGATGCTAGATTATATAAACCAAATGTGAATAAAAATATTGAATGGTACAGAGTCATGGGAATAATATTCTTGTCTAGTGGTTTTAGAAAATAAGCCTCAGATACAAATGTCATGATATTGTATTACATTTAATGTAGGTATTTGTCATCATAATACATTTATGGGACATTTTTCTTGAAAAGCAAGCAATACAATAAATTTCAGTAAAATTGAAATATAAATTCTAAGGGCAAAATAAGATAGAATGCAAGTAATGATAGGGTCCAAAAGAGATTTGAGATTTGTTGCTAATGAATACAAATCTTTTGTAAGCTATATTGAATGGCTGCATTCAGCAAGTCCAAAAATATTTTCTTCTGAAATCTTTAACTGCATTCATCTGTACAAGAGCCTCTGCATGTGTTTTTGTCCATTTTCTACCTGTCTCTTGTACATGCATCTCTATGGCTAGCCCCGCAAGGATATCCAGAGGCAGGAGCAATGCAAATCTCCTGAAACTACTACCAGCTCACTGTGCACTCTTGTTTTAATTTCCTCTTTCCCTACCTTTCTAAGATTATATGCTTCAACAAGCAATCAAGAGATGTCTTGCTAATTATTGTATCATAGATGTTTGCTGACTACCAACAAAAAACAATAAATGTTTTCCACCAGAGATAAAAAGGAATCAGAGACATGTTGGTGCTTAACTAATGAACGGTGGGTCAGATTCACCCCTGAAGTAACTTCCATCCCATATGCCTTGTCTATTTAGTTCACAACTCCTTCTTTAACTACAGAAACAGTTAATTCACAAACCTGTAATTGGCATGATTGGACAATTGCTCCATGCAGAAGGATTTGTTAAGGTTCAAAACAAAATCTGTTATTAGTTGCTAGTAGCAAGAGATTAAGGAGCCTTGTGTGAAATTAGACATTTTTTTCTTCATTACAACCTTAGGTTTGTGCTAATACAGCTAAAGTGCCCTGCTAGGGCACTTTACATTCCCTCTCCTTTACACGAATTTTACTTCTTGGGTGAATAATGCTATTTCACACATTGTATACATTTCCTTTGCTGATGAAAGTATTTCCCATTTCTTGCCTGACTTCCATTCTATGCAGTGTCAAGTGAAATTAGTGATAGAACGAACCCTTTCTAGTAACCAATGAATTGCTTACATGTTCTTTTCCAGATTTGCTAGGGGTTTATCAATGTTTGATACTTTTTGCCCCACTCTGATTATATTTTTGTGTATGAGAAAGTATTGTGTGTGAGAAGGTATCATCCACTAAAGATGGTTTACAACTAAAAGAATTAATCTCCCATTGGAAATGCGCCCTGATTACTTAGCATTTATAGCATTTGTTGCAAGCCGTATCTTCAGGTGCCTGCATTTACACAGGGTGTTTGTCACATTACCACATTTGCTATAACTGTAACAGGAGTTACCTCCTCTGCCCAGCTTCAATATAGGGTCTAAGTGATGAATATGATAATTAACTATACATTACAATTCATTAAATATTCTTAATTCTGATGTGGGAACAAATGAAATTCATCATTAACAATTGAGTTTTAGGGTGAATGTGTGTGGGTGCATGAGAATATGTATGCTAGAAGAAATTTATGCAGATTAAATCCATTAGCAATTTTCTGCACACCTCATTAAGCAAAATATCAAATCCCACTTAGCTCTTCTGCTCTCATTAGACAATTTGAACTGTACTATTCCGTATCATGGAAAAAAAATCCCTGGTGTAATACCCCACTAGTGAATTCTCAAAATCTACAGATGTCATACTAACACCTTGGACTAATCACATTTTCTCACTGTACTGTACCATTGTTAAGTCTGCCAAGAGACAGGCTGCCTGGCTCCTATAGAGGGGTTCTCTGGAAAATAAGTAGTTCTTGTCGCAGAGTAGTATGTGTTCCCAAGCACCTAAACTCGCCTAAAGCATGTGTACAGCTGTGTATCGGGTGTTGAAAATACTTAACAGGGAAGAGCATTGAAAAAGTTGCCCTTTCACTGCTTTTGTCAGAAAAATACAGATCGATCAGAGAATTGTTTTCTGTGGGAAGATGTTACCCTTGCTAGAACTTGATAATGGAGTCATTTCTTGGGTCCATGATAGTGTATCTGTTGTGGCTGCATCTATGTCAGGGGCCATAGTTTAGTAGGTATTCCAAGCCAACGTAAGGTGACTTCACTTTTAAAATAGGACTTCTCATCTTGCCCTACCTCCAGAGTTTGTTCCAGTCCTCCTTTATGAGATCTTATGAATTCCCCTTAATTGGCAACAAAAGGGAACAAGTTGGCTTTAAATTAACCTGGCAAAAGAAGACTGGATTAGTTTTGCTATAGTTAGGTTTGCTGATCTGGTTCTCCACCTGGCCTTGAAAATACTCTGACACAAAAGAAGGAAAGAAATTACAGGTTGAGGCTAGAGAGAGGGAGAACAGAAACTGCTTCTTTTAGAGGTAGCATTGCCTTATGGCTGTTTAAAGGCTTCATGATACTGTAGCAGTATTGTGATCAGTAATTGAAAGGAAGCTCTAGAAACTAAAGTCAAATGAGAGTAGGTGGAAAACCATAAAGGGAATTGGGTTGCAAGAATTTGTCACTATTTTTGAAGGAAAAAGGGAAGAAACGTGATTCCCCTTGTCTGTCCATTCATGTAATACAAGAAAAGATGCAAAAGAAAATACAAGCTATTATTGTGATTTAGTCTATACTGAGTGAAGATCCAAAGAGAATGGAAAATCTTCTTCTATTCCTTTCTCTACCTAGTGTTTTGACTGCTTTCCCTGGTTTTGAGACTGAAAAGCACCAACCAGTTTTTATTTCCATGCCCAAACGCTTTTGTCTGATGTAAGTTCTCATAGTCTGGAAACAAACAGATCTCTAAGCCAGGGGATGGTAGTTGAATAGGAAGGAGATAGGAAGGGTTCTCAGCTGAATACTCAGGGTTGAGGTCCATTTACGTGCTTTTTTTTAAAAAAAAATTATTTACATTTTTTTAATTTTAATTTTTATTTTATTTACAAATGAAAATACAGCAGAGCCAGAAAACACTAACAGACACTTATGTCCTATGCAGAAAAGAACTAAGTCAGTATTTTGTTTTTAAACTAGGCTAATAGTATTTTTAGCTTCTGTCCTCTCCTTCCCTCTTGCAGGTGCCAGAACAGGTAGAATTTCTGTTTTTACCTCACCCTGGAAGCAGCAGTATATAAAAGAGTAGATGAATTCTTGCAGTGCCACATGTAGTGTCCTTTGCTGCCTTTGATCATTCGTCATTTTGATCATTACACAGTTTGAACAAAGTAGCTAATCAATCCCTTCTCATTGTGTCCTTCACATACTGCCTGCTACCAGCTTTGTTCATTTCCTTTATATTCAAAACTGTACAGTAAATAGTACTGTAGGTCTGCTCAGCACCAGTGGGTGGGCCTGCCACTTCTGCTGCGCGAGGAGGGGTGTTCCTGCCACCAGCTGGCACCCCACTCGGTCAATCAGGAATGCTTTCGAGCCTCACCAGGGTATGTGACTCCTTGTGGGAAATATTTTGTACCTCATTATGCTTTTTTTAGTCAGTGAAGTGCACCCCACATGCTGAGAAGCAGGGCCATAAGAAGAAATTGGAAGGTAGAAAAATTTCTGGAGCACTAGCAAAGTCTCCCGAACCCGATTTCCTCTTCTGTTCAGTTGCACAAAAGCAGACCCAACTTGGCATATATGAAAGCAGCCAAGTAGATGGTTAGTGATCTGTGCTTTTATTGGCTTTGTATAGACTTGTGGGGGTTACAGTTCCCAGATATCCTGGTGAAACTGGGACAGTCCTAACTGTGTAAGCAATTCCAGTTCTTTCTGTATGAGTCATCCAGCAGTCCCAGCCTCAGCCTTCACTGACCCCAGCCCTGCATGAGGGAAAGGGGTTGCTGGTGGCTTCTGACAGTGTGGGTCACTGAGACACAGGCTGGGGTTCTCAAAGCCGTGGCACCTCTGAAATGATCTAATGCACTGAGTTTAGACCTCTGGAGGGAAAAACTTAATTTTCTTAATTCTTTTCTGTGTCATCTAGCAACCCAGAAAGTTGAATCTTCCCTCAGCTGCTGTGAAGTCCATAGCTCTCTGGTCTTTCCAAGGGAAGGGAAGTTTGTCAGCTACAGTCTTGTTTGCTTATGATCAAGTACTCCTAGCCATGGGTAAGCTCATGGCAGAGAATCATGTCCTCAGTTTTGTTTGAATTGAAGGAAGATTAAAAAGAGTATGGGAAAGAAGTAATCGTTTGTTTATTTTTAATGTCATTTTTGCCTTTTCTCCTGGACCATAACCCATTCCACATCCCTTTGTTAAACTATGAATACCTTGTATGCTAACCAAATAATTTCTCCTATTATACTTTACATGCAATAAAATTCTTCAAATTCAAAGGTCACCAGCCAGACATGTAAAATGACTTCATGAACAGCTTCAGCTCATTAATCATGCCTTAGTGTAGTGGTGGCTCTCCTCTGTTCATTAGAATAACATTTCTTTGCACTTTATGGCAAACCATCATTATAATGCAGAACAAGGACAACAGTGTGAAAGACTTTTTTTAATGAGACTTCATAGCTGCTCATGGTCGGACTCCCCATCCTGTTTGCTCTTGAAAGAGCCGTCTGACAAAGGTTCAGAAGGATTTTACCTGATGAAGAGAACTATGAAGAGTTTCACAGGGAAAACTGTCAATGAGCTTACAGAAAGCTGCATAAACCTGGCTGCCCTGTTGGCTGAGCTGTCAGTCTTCAAACAAATGCAGAGAGAAAATCTTTAATTGTACTCACCACACACATGACATTTTATGCTGTGTCATTGTCATTTGCAGCAGTTCTTAAATTGCAGAGAAAAAGCAGTGGTTCCGGATCCCCAGGATCTTGAGTGGACTCTGCAGTTAATAAAGAGAAACTCTTTAGTTTAATAATTATCAATTATTGAGGAAAATAAACTCTTCAGAACCTCTGAAACTAGGTTGTATCATCAATGCTTTTGCTGCTAGTCTAATATTGTTTTAGTCCTTACTTTGGATATAACAAAGGAATGGAATCATTCCAGTAGTGCTGGACTGAGCTAATTTAAATCTCCCTTAATAAATATTTTAAGGGATGTTAATAATATTTTAGTATCTTTCTTCTTTAGCTGGAATAATGAAATTGCAAAAATGGCTTATAAAGTTTTGTGGATGTTCATTTTTAATTAAAATGTTCTCCTCTGTTTTCCCTCAGGAGTGTAGCTACTTTGTTAAGCACTAGAAAAGATAGCAAGGTTCCTCACAAGAAGAAGCACAACCTGACTACTGACCTCATGATTCTATTTCTCTTTCATTTCCTGTCTGTGAGGCCAGTACAGGTTATTTCCCCAAAATAAATACTTACAAATCCAGGGCCTAATCTTGTCCTCTTGCCCAATTTTCAACTTCAAATGCAATTTTAATTCATATGGCAAGCAGGATAAAAACAGTTTTGCTCAATCCTGGTAGAGGTGATGAGTAATGAGAGGAGACATACCTCGTAGTATTGCCAGCCTCAACAGGTAAAATCAAGTGTTATAATCAGTGCAGTCATTTGGTATTGCATTGCTTTCTTTTTTCCTTTTTTTTTTTTTTTTTTTTTTTTTTTTTTTGCTGTTACCAAAACCCTCTAAACTCTTTGTATGCCTCTACATCATGAAACGGTCTACACCCAAAGCTTCAGCAGCTTTGCTGCTGCTCATCGCTGCAGCTCCTCTGGTATTCTGTACCTCTATCTCTTTTTCTTCTTCACTGGCCAGTGTTTTTTTCCACAAGGGTACTGGGTGTGGGCTAAGGGCAGAGAATTGTCTTCTGTCAAGCCTGGAATTAGGAAGAGGTGGTATTCTTCTCCAGTTCCCCAAGTATTCCTGTCAACACTGTGTGAAGCAAGAGAGGTAGAAGAAGCAGCTAAAAGTATAAATTGTGGTTACTAAAATGTCCGTGAGATGCTTCCTACAGCTGCCATCTTCTCCAAATCATAAAGTTGCTTTTTGTAGTGTCTCTTGGTATATTTTCCATCTTTCTCTCTAATAAACCAAGAAAATAAAAGTCCCTGCCCCCCTCCCCCCGCCCCATAATCTCTACTTCTCTTTCCCTTGTCTTGCTCTGATCTGCTTTGTCAAGTGATCAAAGACCTTGTTCAGGTGGTCTGTTGCTTAGTTACTACCTGCTTGGAATTCACTCTTGAGAAATTGCTTTGTCTTGAGAAGTAGCCATTTTTTTTTTTCCCTCCTCTCCCCAGGTGCTCCATTTAAATGCACGATCAAAGTTTATCAGCCTGCTCTACTTGTACCATGTTAGGTACAAAAATTTTTCTTGTCACCTTCTCTGGATTTCAGATTGATCTGTAGAAGAGAGAAGATGCAAGAATGCTCTGCAGTTTAGAAGAAAGTTTTCCAGACAGGAGTCTGACAACAAAACAAAATGCAGTCTCCAACGCCAACCAGGCTGTGCATTGGTAGACACCACAGTTTTGAGTACGAAGAAAGGTATTTTAGTGTGGGAAAATTTTCTAGGCTATTGCTTCTAGGGTTTTGTTTTTCTTGTAGACTTTGGATAGAAGGCTTCTTCCATCTATGTATACAAAAGTACCTCCCACTGATAACACGTACAAAAGAAAGCATCCAGCAATCTGCGATGTAAATATTAGTCCTGCATAGGCAGGCTTGCCTAGAGAGAAATACCTGTACTACTGATATGCTGTTCCCCTTCCTGTTACTCTTTTCCAGATTATGTCCTAGTGGCAGAACAAAAATAGCATATGCACTTGCCATGTGCATACTAGCGTACTGCCTTAACTTCATGCTTCTTTTTCAAGCGTATGAATGAGAACAGAGCAAATTGACTGTCACAATTCATCAGCCATGCGTTAAGCAAGAGGCCCATTGATGTGTAGAGCAGTGTTCAGACCAGACATGAGATCAGGAGCTGTTAGCAGCAAACACTTGCAATAGCAGGATCAAAAGAAAAGGCAGACTTGAGGTGAGAAATGTGGTTATAAATCTGTATGCAAAACTGCATCAGCAGAAATGCAAGACCAAACAGCACAAGGATCACATGTTTTACCCAGTCCATTATTGATGTGCATGTGCTCTATGCTATATGTGGGTAGAAGACTGCAGTCTATGACCCCTAGAATAAGGCTATATCAAAGTTGGTAGAAACATCTGCTAGCTTTGTTCTCAACCAGGAACTTATTCCAGGGTTGCCAGTGAATGTCTACTGCATTACTGAAATTTCTGTGATCTTCAGTGCACTTGAGTGGAAACTTCCTGATGATTTGTTGGATGACAGATAGCAGAGAGGCCTGTGGAGTTGCTACGTCAGTGGAGAGCAGTGGCTCTATCGCAGAATGGGGATTTCTTCTTGGAAGTGCAGGGGTCCAAGGGAAGTGAATGAGACAGGCCTGGAGCAGGCTTCTGGCAAGTGCTATGCTTCCACGGTGCCAGGTATATAGTTTAGGAGTTTAGGTGTATTGTGATGTGCAAAATGTGGTCTACAGTTAAAAGAAAGTTCTCTGCTAACTACTTTCTTTTTTTCTTTTTCTTTTTTTTTTTTTTTTTTTTTTTTTTCTCCCAAAAGCAGCTACAAGGTTGCTTTTCTTTACAGATGAAAACAGGCTGAACTCTTGTTTTAGTGTTTCTGCACCTCTTCACCTCCTCCTTTTTTCAATGAAAAATAAAATTGTAAGTAGTAACAATGGTTATTGGAAGTGGTTTTGCTTATTCAACCAGCAAGCAACAAATTCTTACTGTACTATTGATCATATGCTGTGCTATATTTTCACAATATGAAAATATCAGTCACAAAAATCACTATTTATAAAATAATCTGATATCTAAGTATGAAATGTATGCTTCTTTTACACTTTTTTAGAATGGAACTATATTTTTGTGGTAAGGCAATTTACCAAAGTGACACTTACATTAGCTTTAGCTAATGTCACAACCTAATGCCAAGTGAGTTCTCCTAGTACTCTTTTGGTATTCTCTGAGGCTGTTTTTATATTAAATCTATTTCAGGTTCTCATTATACAGTATTTGCTGTAATTATTAACTTATTCCTAGAATTATAGAATTAGAGAACCATAGAATCAGAGTATTTGAGGTTTGAGGGGACTTCTGAAGAGCCTAGTCCATCACCTTCCTGTTCAAAGCAGGGTCTGCTTAGAGAAGTATACTCAGGGCTGTGTCCAGTGGAGTTTTGAATATGTCCAAGAAAGAGGTCTGGATAACTTCTACCAGTTTGTGACAATCCTCACAGCTTTTTTTTTTTAAGTGGAATTTCCTGTATTTCAGTCTGTATCAATTGCCTCTGACCTCGTCACTGAGCACTAGCTACAATTCCTTTTCTTTCTACCATCAGTTATTTACACATGCTTAAAAAATAGAAATAAATTAAAAAATATGCAAATGAAGATGATTCTAAGGAACAGCAAAATGCAATGTAGATACAGCAATATCTAATTTCTACATGAATCAGCTTGCAGCATGGGAAATGAAAACAGGTAAAAGATTAAAAAAGAAGTCAGGATCAATACTTTGATCAATTGTGGAGCACCTGATTCAGCTGCGGCTGAGCCAGATTATCTTTTTCTTCATTGCCTAGCTAAATTTTCTGGGGAAATAGCAACCATGAAGTTATCACTACAGTATGACTGTCTATTCTGTTTTTCACTACTTGTTAATACATATATATTTTAACAAACAATGCTGACAATGAGAAAATATTTTGGTTACTTTGTTTGCGTAGGTACAATGTCAGCATAGAAGCAGCTACCAGGGAGATCAAAACTGTGAAAGATCAAACATTGGGAGCATACTTTACTTACAATTTGTCAAAATTACTAGGGGTCTGTTTCATTTAAAAGCATTACAGATTGAGAAGGAATGAACAGTTTTGAAGATTTCATCATCAAAAGAGATTTAAGTTAGAAGCATGTGTGTTGAGTCTGAGATTGCTTAGACACAGGGGTTGCAAAGGATGTAGAAACATTAATAAAACTGAGTAGCATATGAATCCAAACTACATAGGAGTTCAGAAAGAGGATCTGGGCCCAATTCTGTCTCATGCTCCTAATAGTGACAGTACTGATTTTAAAAGTATATTGAGGAATCAGGCCCTATTCTGTTTAAAACAGTGTGTCAAACTATTTTCCTCTATAGCATCGTTTCCATGTCACTATGCCAAACTCATAAGGGATTATAAGGGCAGTATTTCTATATTAAATGTTTTCATGAAGCATCTGGGTTCTATTTAAACTCCACATTTCAGAATATTGAGAAGTTTTGTTAATTGCTAGGCTATAAATCCCCTGACCAACCAACCTAAGTATTTTCCTTTTTAACTGGTGACTGTCACAAGAAACCACTTTTTTACTCCTGCTATTTTCGTACCTAACAGCTTAGAGCCTTGCAGAATTTAAAAGTTATCAAACCTTAAACAGCTTTGCTCTATTGAAGAGGCTCTAACACATGAAATTCCTTCACCAGGTGATGTTTGTTAGGTTTCAAAAACAAGAACACAGTCGGAAACTCCCAACCTTGAAGTTAATTAGAATTCTGATGTTACCATTATTTGTGATGTCTGAATGACTATGCTAGAACAGTGAATTTAACTAAAGAAAATCTTTTCAGCTTCTATCACAGAATGCAAAACCCCCCTTTTCTGAATCTGCACTTGCAGCATACAAAGATTTTGGGCCTTAATGTTGTAGGCAGGCAGAGTCTGACTGGACTTGTGTTGAAGACAGTTTAGCTGTACCTGGCTACAAAATCTGTCTTCTGTGAATTGTGTGTGACTGAATAGTTTTCTTGGATAGGATTTTCCTGTTTTTCAGGGTTCAGGGGAGGGTGGCACTGTTTTGGCATCCTTTCCTCAGTTATTTGTTAACCTACAGTAAAAGGATCACCCAGATTTAGCAAACTGGTTTTGCTGCCCATTCTGCCGATTCCAGTTGGCTTTGTCTCCTACAGCCACACAATGTTCGATTTTTTCTCACTCACAGTTTTGTACTCAGAGACAAGTCAAAGAAATAAACTGCCCAAGTAGCTTTTGCCCAGATATCTAGAAAATGAGATTTTTCTTTAGTATAAATTCATTTTCTATTGTTTTCTGCAGATTAAGGATGTTTATCAGTCACTTTTTGCCAGCTGTCTTTCCAACTTAAACACATAGGTAAATGCAATCTGTGTGTATTTAAATGTATGTAGAAAAAGTTCTGATTAACTGACCCTGTCTGTATTCATTTAGGGCTGATGGCACAGGGTACAGCCCTCTGGTGTAAAGTTTTTTGCACCCTCCTTTCTGTGAAATAATTAAATCCCCAAAGAAGGTAACTGAGGTGTGAGACCTTTGGTTTCCTACAGGAGTCTGAAAAACCTGGTATGTTAAAATCATACTTGGTCACCAGGTTCTAGTAATTGCAGATGTACCTTTTTATTTATGGCAACAAAGGTAGTTCTTGTGCCTAAAGACTAGGTGACTGTACAAAGATATTTATATGAAGCTGCAGGGGCTTATTAGGGTTGCCTCCTGGCATTTGGCGTGTGTATGCGCAAGGTAGCAAAGCATGAAAACTTAGTGAATTTATCTGTTCAATAATTACAAAGAGGTTGTTTTTTTTTTTTTCCATTACAAAACTGAATTTTGTAGGTCATTTAACGTCTTATCTGTTTTAAATTTTTTTCAAAGGATGGTGCATACTGTACTAAATTAAGTATGCCTTTTTACAAAACTGATTATATTAGTGGTTGTTTCAATAAATGATTTGCAAAAGTACTAAGTACATATGTCAATTGATTACTTAGAATTAAAAGTAACATTTTGTAGGCAGTGAATTCTTATAGCAGGCCATTGGGACATTGGTATTTTGAAAACATAAAATCCAACAGCTTTAAAGCAACAAAGATATTTTAGTGTGGACTCTGTCTCTGAGTACTATACACACAGTCTGATTTACCAACCAAGAGAAGGTGAGGCTACAGGCAATGCATATCTTGTATGCATGCTGGGGCTATTTTTCTGAGTGTGGGATTATACATGGAAATCTTGTTGTTTTTTGTTTTTATTTATCCCAAGAATGCATATGCATATCAGATCTGCCATTTCCCCACAAACTGTACACAGTCCTTGTTTATGAGACAGAAACTATAAATCTGAGAATTGTACATTAAGCTATACTTTGAGCAGGAACTTACAGACTGGACTCATAAATGCAGATCCTTGCAGTTTCTGAATTAAGTTCTTTTAAAAAGACCTACACAAAACAGGGGTGAGAACTTCTGTTAGAGAAATTATTGACTTTATTCTGAAGCTGTGGTTGGTCCAGTTTCAGCACAGGTTAGAGAAGTCCCAGTTGAGCTGAGAATTGATAAGGGAAAGTGAAACACTTTTCTGCTTCACCAGCTATCTCCTCTCCTTGGCTGCCTCTGCAGTTCATGGGGGTGTGAGCTCTTCCATTTGTAGAAGAATTGAAAGCTTCCCTTCCCCCAGGGAGCAGAGGAAATCCATATGACTATATTTTGGCTCTTCACACTGCTCAAGGGCACAATTTCAAATACAAGAGAATGTAGCTTGCCTTTATTAAGACCAGTCAAAAATGTCTGGATTGTCATTTTTTATCCACAGAACTGATGAAATTTTGACATAAAACCAAAAAAAAAGGTTTCTAGCACTTTTGCATTTTGATACTTCTTTATAACAGGGAAAGTTAGTATGAATGTACAAAAAAATATAATTTTTTGAAAGGAAATAGGGAAAATTGAAGTGTTTGTTACTTGATATGGAATTTAAATGTATTAAAATTAATAAATCTGTGTGTTTTTTTTCTGAAGAAGGCTCCTAAGGGTGATCTCTTAGTTCCTACAATCTGTGTATAAAAAAAGGCAGTTATCAAGCATAGAATAATAAGCTGTGTCCTGTTAATATATTGACCTTCAGTTTTCAAACTGAACATATTCCTCTACAATTGATTGGCCACCTTTCACTCTGTTGAAACACAGGAACAGGTGAAGCCCCAAAAGTACAAACTTTCCTCTTCTGTTCCATCTTGAGTTTTTTCATTCCTATTCCAGAGGATATTGCAGAGTAAGACAGTTCAGTTTGCAGACCTGCTGTCCCCTTGGGGTCTAGTAGCAGAGATCTCAATTAATGTCAGTTCTGTGCATGAGTTTTAAGACCTGGGTGCTTTTCCGCCCAAAACTGAGTTGAATATACTGTTATATTTTTTCATATAGGTCATCTAAACAGCTGTTGAAATGTGGAAGCTTCCAGTCACTGCTGATCTGAGTCAGGTTTTGAACTGATGACCTGACGACGAAAAGCTTGAGTCAGATTTCAGTCCCCTGAGTCATTTAGACTGCCTGCAAATGCATAATTAACATTTAAGATGCAAGTCTTTTTTTAGTAGCAGGAGATGAGGGAAGAAAATAGTTAGCGTTTAATAATCTAAAACGCCCTGATAAAACACTTTGAAGAAAATGTCTGTGCAGCTGTAAAGTGAAAAATTTGGTGTTACAAAGGAAATACGCTGAATCACAAGTCAGGCAAGTAGCATTTAAATGAAATAAACAGCAACACTTCCTTTTTCTTGCCAGTTCAAGGATTGGTGGGGAGAGAGCAGAGTGGTAATTAGACATGTTTCCTATAATTCAGGTGAGTGTCTTAAAGTCCTTTCTCTAAAGAACCATATCTTAGGAAAGGCCTTGTAAATACAAGCATTCTGTTTAGGAGAATGGTGTCTTCTTCCCATTCTACTACACAGAAGTATCTTTTCAAAAGATTTTCATTTCATCTTGGTACCGAACGCCCTTTTTTGTTACAATCTTTTTTTTTTTTTTTTTTCTTCAGAAGAACTATCCTTAGTCTTCTTTAGGGGAGTGAGTTTGCTGATTTCCTTCTAAAATAGCGATGTTTTCTGTGTTAAGCCAAGTTTAATTTAAAATCTGCCAGTGATAGAATTTTTCCGTGGCGTCTCTTTGAAGACTTTCTGGTGATCTAACAGATGTAAGCGTCATTAGCTCTTTGTTGATAGACACAGTAACTGTATCTTCTCTTAATATTGCCTGATGACTCCTAATTATGCACATTCAACCTTTGCCCTGTTCTCCTTTGATGTGCTTACAGACATTTATATCTGCAAATTTTCATCATAGATGAGCAACTGTTATGACCATCAGAGACAGATGGAAGGTAGTTATAAGCTCAGTTTTACACAGATAAAAAAACCTATAGAAACATAAATGAGATACAGGTTTCTTGGCATGCTTTCTTTTTATATGAAAGACTTCCATTATCCCAAACCTCCCAAATACACAAAGAAACAACTCCCCTCTTTATCAGCTTCTCTTTTCCAGGCAGGATTTTTCAGATCAAATTTGTAATTAAACAGGAACATTCCCCTGGTTGAACTATAATAACAAATGTTCTTGAGTGAAGACCAGGCTGTCAAGCCATGGTTCTCAGCTGTCAAGTTGTGCTGTTATGCTGGGGAGCCTGTGTGAATGAGCTCTGCTTGTTTAATTTGATTTTATAAACAGGCAGGCTTGATGTCTCTGTAGTGTTGTTGAATGAAGAGGGCTAGGATACACATTGTGAAGACATTTGAATGCTTGCAGGTGGAGTCAGGTGAGATTATCACACCCACTGCACATGGCAACTGACAGTTGTGGGATAGTGGGATAGAAATATCTGCTACTCAGAAAAGAAGATAAGAAGGAATAGGAGCTCCAGAATGGTTTAGGAATGAAAGGTCAGATCTACTGACACACTAGTATTGTCAAAAGTTTGGGAGCAGGATGTCTTGGAGGTGAGGTGAAGTTAACAGGCTAATTCCTGGTTACATGTGATGAATAGAATTGAAAAGATAAATAAGGAACTAGATTATGACTGGAAGGGGTTTCCTCATTGCTTTGGTTTTTGAAAAGCCCGTTTCTTATTTTTGGCCTCTATTAATTAATGTCCTGTTTGCTTCTGTTTGGTCTTACTGTTCATTAGCTTAAGAAATGCTCTTCACTCACTCTTCCCTGTGATGCTTCTCTCCCCTCTTTTATTTAAAGAGCCATCACATTCCTCTCAGCCTTCATTTTGCTAGACTGAGGGAACTGAGCTCTTTTACTATCTGCTTTCAAGTTCTCCATGCACCTTTTCAGTCTAATACCCTTGCTGATGATTTTCCAGGTTGAGTTCGTCTTTCTAGACAAAGGTCATGATCAGCATTATAGATAGTACTCCAGATAAGATTTCATTTTCCCTCCTCTCACAAAAAGATTATTCATGTTACAGTCTGACAGTAGACTTGCTGAGAATGTCAAGATTTTGCACAGGTCAGAGGAATCTCCCTCCTTATTAGAGCTGCAGGTCTTTCCTCTTTCACTTCGTCTCATAATTTCAGTTACTTTTGATAATATGCGTGAATCATTTCTTTTTATTTTCATCTGCAGGAACAAAAAGCAAAATTGAAATCTGATTTTTTTTAAATTGTAGTGAAGGATCTTTTCCTCCTTTATCCTAAACACTGTGCTAGATTAAAAAGGCTTGCTGTTTTGTTTGTAACAAAACTATGTGTTAAGTAGCTATCAATGATCAGTAAATGAGCAAGTTAACAGAAATAAACACTTACTAAAGAAATATTTAAGAAGAATTTAAATGTTTTAAGAATACATTGTAAAAGCGTTCAGTGTTCTTGCATGGAAATGTTTTAAGCTTTCATAAAGTACTTTTGGTTAAAACTTACTTTAATAATATATATATATATATGTATATATTTAAGACATACTTGGCTTATGTACCAAGAGTTAAGAAGAGCAAAGTTTTTAAGTACATACTGTATTGGCTCTAAATTTTCACATTACACTGTGAAAGACTAAGAAATGCAGCTCCCCGCTTCATTTCATTTTATGCCACGTTGTGATACTGTTCATTATGTAGAAGTGAGTCCAAGAAAAATAATTGACTGATATTCATAGAATCATTTGTGGCAGAAAGATATAGCTCCCTGAGTGAAGTCCTACCTCTGTTGGAATCTACGTGTTTTTTTCACTGTCTTGATTATGTAGATTTTCAACCTAAGTGTATCATAGTATAGTCTATGGCTGCTTTATGTCAAAAAACAAAGCCACAGCATGTTTAATTTATTTACCATTTGTTGGAAACAAACACCTTCCCATCGTTTAAATGTCTAACCAAGAAAAGTTAAGATTTACATGAAAGACAAATACAAGATGAATGCTGTAGTAAGGAGGACAGTCCCACCAAGATGTGTATACAAAAATGCTGAACTGGAAAGTAAATTGCAGTTCTCTGAATAACTAATTTAATTTTTACTTACCCAGTAAGAAAGTCTGCAATAACAATAATAATTGGAAAAACCTCCAGAGGGCTTTGTTAATGAATTACTAACTACTCAAAACAGCAGTGAAATATTTTTAATATGTCTGCTTGTGTGAAGTCAGCCCCAGGTCAGACCAGTGCTATTTCTCTGCATCCACACCCTTACAGAAAGGTCATTGGCAAAAGCTTATGCCGGCCTTCCTCAGAGAAGAGAATTTCAAGCCAGGAGAATTCATTGCCAGAGTTGCTAACAATCTGTGCTATTAGAGATCATTGTATAAAGCAGTAAGCAGGTCATTTTACAGTGATGTTAGCAGGAATTTGCAAATACTTACTAGGTTGTGGAAGGGAAATGCTGACGTTTACCGGACAAGTTGCCCTAAAACCAGTATTTACTCAAATGCAAATATGAATCACCCTAGTGTTAACAAATGATTGTCTAAAATACTTGCAGTGTTACATAAACCCATAAGGAGTTGATATTTATCTGCTAGTTGCATTGGCCACACAAGCTTTCATATTCCATTGAAAAGCAAAATGCAAGAACATATCATTTTCCCCAAGATCAAGTTGCAGTATTTCCCTGTTTTCTTCTTGGATGAAAAATAGCCAGTACAAAAAGCTTTTGGAGGAGATGCTAAACAGTCAAATCACTTTAACTTTTCTCTTTTTATATTAATTTCACCATATCTTAGGTAGGATACATCCTGCGCTATCTTATAATTTTTGGGCCACGGCAGTGATTGATGCTTCTTGGCCACTTCAAATTGTGTTGATCTTTATGGAATACAGAAGAATAGGGACAAGAGGTTTTCTTGTTTGTTTGTTTCCCCTCTTTCAGACATTCATAGCATCCATGTGTAGGAAATGGGTAGTAGTCTGGGATGTACTTCTGTGGGGGCAGTGATTTTTAATTCTGTCTCATTACAGTCAGAAGAGCAAGAACGTTTTTTTTTTTTTTTTTTTTCCATTTTTTTCCCCCCAGCCTCCCTAGTAGTTCCTTTAGAAAGCTTTTTTTTTTTTCCTCTTAATTATATCACTTTTTGTTATACATTCCATTTGTGATGGAGGGTTTTAGATGATAAACAATTTTAGTGGGGAAAAAAAAATGAGGTCCCACAGAATTAATTAGCAAAGTTTAAATATAGTAATACTTTACTAATACTTTACTTTAATACTATGGTTTGGTTTTTTTTGTTTTGTTTTTTTTTTTCAGGACAATTTTCAATTCATATCAACCATTGCCATGAAAGACAGCATGAAGTGCTTTCAGGTGCTTTTTCATTTGCAACAGCATCCTTCTTGTGTGCCAACCAATCTTATTATCAATCTAGCTAATCTCTGAAGTGAAGCCCAAACAACGAATACATGTACAAGGAAGGTACTCTTCTCTTCTTCCTTTACACTGAAGTTATCCCCTCTCTGAAAAGACCAGAATCTAAGAAACTTTATGCTCATTAATAGGAAAAATATTAAAGATACTCTTCACATTCATGTTCTGACTAGATTGGAAAAAGGTCAGTCCTAAGTTGCAGAGCTGATAGTGCACATTACACTATTATGTTGTAAACTAGTGTATATTGGTTTGCTTGAAAATTACAGTATATAGTTCACTGACTGAAAGAAAAAAAAAATAGGGCCAATAATAAAAAGGAGAGGTCAGGTAGCAATTACTTCTATTTGTTCTTTATTTATGTTCCTTGATTCCCTCGTTCCTCCTCCCCCCCTCCGCCCCCCCCCCCCTTTTTTTTTTTTTTTTTTAATAACGGTATAAAGAAATATAGGTCAAAAATCAGTAACATCATATCTCTTCCATGTTGTGCCTAAATATTTTGAACAAGAGATAAGGGACAAAGAGGGAGGCCTCAGTGGTTTTCAAAAAAATGACTTCATTTAAAATGAAGCTATTCTGTATAAATAGAAGCTCACCTCACATTTGAGAGCTCTCTCTCCTAGAAATAAATTATGTGGGTGACAAGTCATATTAAAGTGCTTTTACCTAATGAAAACAACCAGTAAGGAATTTCCAAGAATGGAACTAGGTATGTGATGGTGTGTACTATAATCTCCAATTGGTAGAGAGAATTAGAAAATACCAAGATATGAACTCCCAATAACCTAGCCACCTTCTAGAGGATGTTTAAAGCAAACTCTGCCAAAATTTAGTGCCAAAACTTGTACAGCCAGTGCAATACTGCTACCTTCAGCAGTGGGGAAACACTAGTTTTGTCTGAGTCATCTAAAATGCTTTGCAGAAGTGATATGAAATGTGCTGCTTAAGACCTTACTGGCTTTCAGCATTGATATTTCTCTTATTATTGGTATCAACTATGTAACTAATTGTGTAACTATGTATGAAAACATAGTCGGGTGCAGTTTTTCACTGTGACAAGAAAGAATGGTTTCCAGGTAAGAAGTTTTTTAATGCATTGATCATGCCAACTGGCCAAGAATCAAAAAATAATGATTGCTGAGTCCTCAGTACAATTGATTTTCAAATTACAGCTTCAGATTAGAGGGTGGCACTTTTTTATTCTTCAGTGAATAAGGTAATATCAGGACACCCAAGTAAGTCATTAGTTTAAATTGATATCACTAGAGTCACATGGTAACAGAAAAACCAATAGTGATAGCTACAACACACAGGGAGTACTCAAACAGCACAAATGTAGCATATGGACAACGTGCATTGTGCTGGCAAGCTCCAAGATTGGCATCCATTCCCAGTAGCAGAATTCCAGTTTGATTCCAGAGCTGACCCATCAGTTTAATATACTTCCTTGCATTTCGAAGTCAGGTTGACAAAAGTCAAGTTTTGTTTTAGAAAACTCATTACACTCTGAACTGGTATAGTTAATGCCATTTTTTTTCATCTCCTATCTTGCTATGAGATATGATTTAGTTATTTTACATTTTTTTATGTTGTCAAGCTATTTTTGAAGGAAAATTGTTTAAAAGGTGCAAATTTGAAACACTTCAAAACATTCTTGTGAACATGCAGGTGTTTAAAATGTGATGAGAATACAGCATAACTTCAGATTATCCATTTTTTCTGTTTTCATTTTGCACCTGAGCATTGTAGTATCAGATATGTTTTTCTGATACAATACTCTGCGTAGATTAGATTACACTATTATATTATTCCTTATAGGAAAGCTCAGTAAGAATAGAGGATTGTTTTGAATTTTAAAATGCACATGATGTCTTTGTGATGAAAATACAATAATGTAGAGATGCTGCACTCTTCATTGCTTCATCTTACATGGTGGTGTTTTCCCTAAGGTTTCCCTGCTCTTTTCTACATGAAAAGTGTCTCCAGACATTTGTACATCCTTCAGGCATCTTTGCCTTCCCTCTAGTGTCTGTGTTTTGCCAAATACCAGAAGAGTTAGAACCTGTCGTTCTGGAATACAGCAGGAGTTCTGTATTTTCTTTCCCTTTGCTTGTTCTTTTTTCCCCTCCTTAATTAGGTGTCAATGAACAAAGCTAAGAGTGAAGTTATACAAAGCATTGAATACAACAGCACATTACAAAAGAGTGGCCTAGTACAGCAGCAAGGGGTTCTTTAGGAGTGGGCAGCCTGTCCATCCAAGCCTGTAGTCACTTGCTACCTCCCTCAAATTAACAGTCTGAGGAGTCTGACCAAGTGATGAGTAGGCAAAGTTCTGCCTGAACACATGGGCATGAGCTTGGGTAGCAAAGAAGCAATGTCTGAGCACCAAGTATGTTTGCTGGATCCTAGATGCAGAGCCTGGCATCCCAAGCAGCTGTCCACATTGCAGTCATGCATCAGTGGACATGAGAATGTGAAAATGCTAATCTAGCTAACATTTGGCTGGATTGCTTTAGAAAATCCTGTTTATCTGCATAGAGCTCTTGGCCTTTTTTTTTTTTTTTTTTTTTTTTTTTTTACATTAATCATGGTGATGTGCAGAGGGATGTAAGAGAGACCCAGAGAATCCTCTATTATTTATCAGATTGAGAAAAATTAACATATCTAACCAAAATAATAGCAGTTGGCTTTCTGCTGAAATGCCAGATATGTATTGGCTTCTGTGTAAGTGGTAACAGTGGCTATAGCCATTTCAGAGGTACCTTGTTTCACTTCTGTAAAACTGTTAGCAGTGCCATGTTCCTGCTCAAAGGACGCATGGCAAAGCATTCTTTTGGCATATCTGGTAGACCTACTATTATGGCATCAAGACAAGTACAATACCTTCTTTCCAAAAGTAGTGGACAATACTGCTCTAGTGAAAGAAGAAAAAAAGTACTGACTTCTTCAGACCTTTAAAATATACTTACCAGCAGTAGATGTAAAATTTTATTTATTATTTTTTTTTCAATTCTTAATTGGATTTTCTTGAGTAGCAAAGAGGCTTCTCCAAAACTGTAAGCTGAACCTTTGTAATCAAGTTTTTTATGCAAGAATTACAAGTGACATTTTCCAGGAGTCTGGCTTTTTGATTTAAGTGTCAAAATCTTATACTGAGGCTTCTGAGTCTATGTAGTCACAGGTGTAAGAAGAGTTATTTCCCAGTAATATGTCGTAACGTTACAGATGAAGTAGGAACTGAACCTCAGTGAACATGTCTATGGGTATCTTCTTGGATATCTTTTTTTTTTTTTTTGTCTTGTTTTCCCTTTGAGAATGGTTTCACTGAGGCACTTAATTCAGAAAGAAAGGACAAAACAGACCCACACTCTGCCACTATTTCATGCCTATTTGGTTGGTCCAGCGCCAGTAGTTTCCAGTGCAAACAAATTGCTTAGCAACTGTTTGTATATAATTCCTAGATGCTTTCAGTGAATCAAAAGACATGCCAAGTGCATGTGCCTGTCAGCATCTGCATCCAGCGTAGTGCTCACAGCCATCTGCTCTGGGTTCTTGTTGGTCCCACTCTCTCCTGCAACCACCCTGTGCTTCAGTTCACAGTTAGTAGGCAGTAAGACTGATGCAAGCAGGAAACTGAACAGCCTGATGTCTCCAGACAGTCACCTTTCTGTCAAAACCCTATGTTCCTTGATTTCTTTTGCTGTTTCTCCTGTGTCTTCCCTTACCCTTTTTTCACTTGGCACGTGTAGAAACAGAACAAATCCTGTGCAATGTATGCTAGTGGTTTCTCTTGACTCACAGGAACTTCAGGAGGATGGTAGTTGATCAATGATGACTATAAAATTTATTTTCCTATGCAGACTGAAGGAAAAAAGACTCAAAAAAAAAAGGGTTGCAAATTAAATGAGGTGGTACTGGTTTTTTATATGTTACCAGTACAGTGCCATTTAGTTTCAGAAAGTCTAACTTTTAAGACAGAGATCTAGTCCCTATGCACAACATCTTTGTGACAGCATCTAGGATAATAGAAAGATTGAGACCTTGATATTGTATATCCTGGAAACAGTGCATCTTGACTGATTTATTACAGGTCAAAAAGCAGAGTGTACTGCAGAAAATGGTAGCAACTTACTCTGGACCTCTTCACTAGTTAGATAACTCAAATTCATGTTGCTGCTGTTTGCTTGTTACAACATTTTTTCCTGAATAGTAAAAGATTCTTAAACAGAATACATTTGTAGTGAAACTCATGTTTGCTATTTTCTTGCAAAAGATAACTGACTTGTCAGCCAGTCACAGAGTAGAAACAATATTGACTAATGTATTTCACACCATACATTTTCAGAGGTATAGTACTGAAGAGTTATAGCAAGCAATTTCTCTTCAGTCTGGAAATTATATGTTTAAAACCAAATGGAAAAGTCCCTAAACTTTCCATACAGTTTTAAGCTGTATGGAAATATATATGGAAATATAAAAAATATATTATAGAAATCCCAATGATTTCTTATTGCAAATCAAAATTCACTCAGTTTTTTATTCTCCTGGGGGTAAATTGTTTTTTTTTTTTTTTTTTTTTTTTTCAATGAGAATGCAGATTACATGGCTGGTGGCAGGTAAACAAAGTAGCTTTTAAAGAACACTTTTCTATTTTTTCCAAAGTAAAACATAGTCCTGGTTTTATGTCATATTTATTGGTTCCCTTGTTGATTAAAAGTGCATAGTTCTTCTGTAATGTCATTTTCCTCAAGCTTTTATATACCGTTTGTTATTCTTGTGGCAAACACAAAACCAAGCAAACCCATTTTTCCAGTGCTAATATGCTTTTGCGTGCTCCATGCTTCCCAGGGTATTCTGAAGCCAGAGAGGCTGGAAGTGGAAAGGAGTCAAGTCTGATAATGATAGGCATCCCTGCAACTGAGAGTTAACATAAGCATCTTTTCCCCCTTGAAACTTGAATATTGAGCTTTCAAAATTCAATTTCCTTCCAGAGATATTTTCATTTAGCCAGCAAACCACTGTGCTCCTTGAGTTAATATAGTACATTAGAATCTACATGAGATTGCCACATCATCCCTATTTATTTATTATGTAGAGAATAGATTTGTGCTGTCTGAGCAAGGAGATAACCTGGTCATTTGGCTTATAATAGGATATATGGGTTATTTTGTGTATGTATATAACATTTAGGATGGGATTTGTCATACATGTAGAATCACAGAATGATTTGGGTTGGAAGGGGCCTTAAAGATCATCTAATTCAACCCCCTCCCCCCCCCTTAGGCAGTGACATACCACTAGACTGGGTTGTTCAAAGCCTTAAATAATTTCTAAAGTCTTAAATAATTACAGTCTTCTAAAATGTGTTATCTAAGCTATAGGTTCTCACTATAGTACTTGAAGGGGTATGAGTGCTGTCAGAAGGTAATAAATACTGCCTTAAAATAAAATAAAATTATTTTAGTTGTGGGAGTCTGAAGGTCTCTCCCTCCCTATCCCCTCTGTTAACTTTAGGTGTAACTGCAAGACTAGCTTAGATCAGTTTTTATAACTTTTACAGAAATTAAATTAAGTGATGTAGTTTTAGAAGACTTTGTATTTGACATGTATATTATCCATCATTCCTTGAGTTATCATGTCTTGGGATCAACTGAATAAAAATCTTTACTTTTTTTCTGAAGGTATGTCATATTTTTGCCATAATTTTTAAGTACACCTTCCTCCTTTGAACATCTCCTTTTATTTAAGATTGCCCACCATGCTGCTAATTGGACTATATTTCATTTGATTAGCTTATTCTGGCATGGACATATTGACATCAACAACGCTTGCTCCACTGTTCATATTTGCATAATGATGCATGCATGAGATTTGTAAGGCTATTATGCAATAATAAGCTATGTATTTCCATAATTATGTCATAAGCAATTCTGTCATGAGTAGTGTCAGTGAAGTCAAACAGGAATGACATTACAGTCATAAAAACATGAGAAAAGCACTTGTCTGCAATAATATCAGCAATGACCTTACAACTTGTGGTGCCTTAAGTGAAACTAGATCATTACTAACCACATAGTTTGATGGATGGGTATATTTATAAGTGGGATCTAGCTTGGTAAATTGGAAGCTATTGATTGCAACTTTTCCAGAGAAATAGTTGCCACAAGAGTTCATCCTTCTTATGTGGGTACTATAAAAACATTTGCAAACAATCACAGGAAGCTGGATGTTTGTCATATTGAAATCAGAGGGGATGCAAATCTCAGTCAGTACAGATCACCATGTCCTGAACTGTGGAGAGGAAGATGGGATGAGAATTTTAATCTGAAAGTGAATTTTTCACTTGACTCTTATCTGTATAAGTGATACTTGAAAGAGCACCTGTATCTCTTCCAGTTCCTTTATGCACCCTTGGCTGCTGTACAGAGGGCCATTAAGAGAATGGAGTTTGAATTCTTTGATACGGACCCATCTGTAGGTTAAAAAAAGTTATACATGCCTTGCAGCCAAGTTGTATGCATTTTTCTTTTATTGGATTGCTGTGATGCTCTCTTCTTGTTTTTATGACTTTAACTCAAAGGTGGGCTTTAATGAGACAAATCAGAATGTCAATTTTACTCTTTTTCCTTTATGGTTTTCTCTTTGAACCTTTGTTGTAAACATCAATAAGAAATTATTCAAGTCTTAAAATTATGTACACATTTTTTTAAAAATAGAAATGTGGAAGCTCTGCCAACATACAGCAGTAGTTATAGAGTGAAGCTGAAGGGAACAGCAGCAAGTTGTTTAATGTGAATAAATGAATAACCAGATGACCTACACGTCTGACTACACCTTACACATGGGTAATGCAGACAGTTTATTTAAAACATTGTTACCGTATCACATCAATGTCTGTGCAAGTATATTTAATGATTTTTTTTCATTTTTGTATAACCTTGTGATTATGCTTCTGTATTTATTTTGGTGTTTCCCCAAAATAATAATTTGTAGTCAATAGTATTTTGGGGTCATTTTAAGGTCTTAAACTATTATGTAATGAAGCTAACTAGAAAACAATTTATAGTCAAAGTTATCTTAGTTGTGTCTTCATTTACTTGTCTGTAAATAATTACCCTGGTTTTGAATCTTGCACTTTATTTTCATACTTACCGTGCCATTTTGCATCACTGTGTTCATTTAAATATTGTAACAATGACATTCCCAGGATTGTTACTATGAAAAGTAAATGTGATAGAACAGACACTAATCTGACATTGCCAGAAGTCATTGATGCTGCTTATGAAAGGAGACATTCCTGTTCAAAGCATTAAAAAGTCATAGTGAAATTTGCTGAACTTTTCATCAACTACTTGTATTCTAAACAAAGCTGTAGTAAATGTGTATATATATAGAAAATATGATGTAATACAAGGACCAGGTTAATCCTTTTGAGATTGTAAACACATGCTTAACAATGTCCATGTTGTACAATCAATTATTTTTTCTGTTTAAGAGGCAAATATGAGTGTGTTCAAGTGGGTGTTTAATCTGAACAGAAACTAATTAATTTATAAAACTGATTAGGAAGATTTTTTATTCTAATATGGCCATTTTTTATTACATATAGACTTATTTTACTGAGTGAAAAGCAATACAGCCATATGCCTCTGTCTCTGTTAACTGTGATTTTGCATGTAAGAAGCAAACCACATATATAAAGAAATTACAAATTGAAAATAAGTTCACATCTCTCTCAATCTTCCAATAAAAGCTTTTGAACCAAGGGCACAGACTGCCTGACCAGTGAGCCGTGTGATAAAGCACAAACAGTGCAGGAAATGAAAACCCTAGGAGTAGCAGATGATGTGGGCAGGAGGCACAGGTATTTCACTCAACTCTATCTGGTTCACTCCCCAGGCTCTCAAAGAAAACTTAAACATTATTTACTCAACCATGTGCTAGTTAAAACCAATATCTCTGGACCATCTGTTCAGGAAGATGACCTCATGCAACTTTCTGCCCCAACATTACATCAGTGTAATTCTGACTAATCAATCTCTGCTTGATCGCATTGTCTTAGAGTTTTACTTACCTATAGGAAAGGATAAGGGAGGAAATGATATTTCAGCGTCATTTTAAGAAACAAAGACCCTTAGTTATCATGAAGTAGCTTAGCTTTGCTGGGTCATGTGAGTTTCTCTGATATAAGCCAGATGAAGGGCTGGCCCAGGTATATTTAATATATCAATCCTATAATTATATTTTATAGTCTATTCACTATGAAATTTGATCCTTTTCAGGACACTTTTCAAAGGTTACCTTATATGTTAAAGTGGCAGTTGTCTGTAACAAAAGAATTTTGCAGATATACAACTAAAGCTCAAAGCAGAAAAGCAGTTCAGTGCCTCAGCGGAGGGGTTTTTGAGTGGAAAGAAATGTGGGAAATGAGCACTGGTCTTTCAAATTGTGCACAATTTGTGTGCATGTGTGTGTGCACTTGGTTTCCAGGAGTTTAGCAACGAGTGCCTGATGCCAATCCTATTTCATCTACTCAAGGTAGTATTGGGCTCTTAATCTGTATTTGTATTTAGTAGCTAAACTGATGGTAATGCATTTTATTAATGTGTTTTATCTCTAGATTTTATACTGAGCTTTTTTAGTCAAATCTAGTTCATGTGTACATACCTTAATTACACTTGAACACTGAGCAGAATTTGGTCCAACATTCCATTTGAAATGCTGTGAAAGTGTAGTCAGGCATTGTAGCACCAAACTTGGTTTAACAGGGCATTTTCATGTTACTGTCACTTCTGTTTACTCATTCACACCTTTGCTGCTTTCTGATATAGTTCCTGTTTGTTGCCAGGCAACTCTAGCTGTATTATGCAGTGTTCTGCGGTACACCCAGAACTAAACTGCAGTGTACTGTAAACCAATAGCTGGTGTTAGGCTGTACTTTTTTTTTTTTTTAATTATTATTATTATACCATATCTTTGTTTTCTGACTGTTTCTTGTTAAGAGGTGTTCATTGGAAGAATGCAAATTTTCCAGATACATAGTCAACAGAAACATCAAGATTGCATTGAAATGGTGGAAAAAATCTAAAGGCATTCTTAGTTTTTATTCCTGAATCTTTTGAAATACCTTTGTGACGTACCATGGCGCTTTTGAGGCATCAGTTGTTATGGCATGTATTGTTATGCTTCTCAGATTAAGTATGTTGCATCAGATTTCTAGCGAGCATCAGCACTATACAGAAACAGGCAGGAATGCAAGGTGGCTGATTAATCTGTTCTTATTTAGATGGTTGTAAAACCTCCAGGCACAAAGAGATTCTCTGTATGTGTTTTTATAGCACAGTGATATGTGGAGCCAGTGGCTACTGCTGTTCTATCCATTAGAGATATAAACTTATTTAATGAACCTGGACAGGAGATTGTGGGGAAAACGTTTTGTGTAAGATCCTGAAAAATCTCTCTGAAAAGACAAGTAAGGAATGAAATTTACAGTTGCTGGGAATGAATACATGTCTAATGCTGAGGAGGATAAATCTCACACAAGGGAATTCATTTACATACTATTAAAGTTGACATGTTAATATCAAAGCATTAAAATATGTAAATAGGATAAACATGCACGAAATCCTAATTACTGCTTTACGTTATCAACTCATTTACTCTGTGATATTTTATGACTGTTCAGCTGTGTCAGCAAGCCATTATACATGTATATATATGAAAAAAACCTACTACAACTCGATGATAATGCATTTTTGTAGATTTCTGTTTCTTCCTGAAAAACATTCTTCCAGTCCTAAAAGAGTATGATGTGGAAAAGATCCCTGCTGCTAAATGTCCTTTTTGCATGAACAACATATGCTTTGGGTTTCTAGTGGTTCACTGGTCTTTCCTTTATCCTGCTTACCAAAACAGGCAGATTTATATGCAAGCTAATGAGAACTGACATTCCTTACGCTATCTGCTACAGTTACAGTACAGATTTAATCCATTGCAGGTGTTATATCATTACAAAATAAGCTAGAGGCATATGAGCATTGAGGAAAACCTTAACAGTTATTATCATAGAAAAAGATACTTCATTTTATGAAGCATTCTACCTTTTCAGTTGTAAAGTCTTTATAGCAGGGAAGAAATTTGTCATAAAATCTGTACTGCCAACCTGTAATAAGTCAGTTGCTTTTTTCCCCAGTAATTTCAAGCAGTTATTGAAATCAGCAAGCAGTGGTATGATATTTCTTGATTTCACTAAAAATATCTGACTTTTGATCATGTTTTATTCATTTCAAACAGTCGCTTTAAATTAAATGTAAATTTCTTTTGGGATGTCACACTGCTATTGTTGTGAGTCTCCTGATTTATGACAAGAAACCTTTCATGTCAGAGCAACTTGAGACTTACTGGATTGTGTTATGTCAGTGTCTTTAGTGGTCTTGAAGAGCAGTATTATAGAAAAACAAAATGTTGGGTCAATTCATAGACTATTTGTATAGAAAACATTACTGTTACAGTCAGTCTTCTATATGTTAGAAAACTCTTAGTTTGAAAAAAATACTTTTAATGTAACTGGGATTTTTAAAAAGGTATTCTGGAATGTTTTTATTTATTGCTTGCTCATAGAGGATCAGGTCCTATATAAACTGTTTAGTTCTTTTTGCTATCCTATAAATAAACATGAAGGGAGTCAAATCCTGGAGGACTGGGACTATAATCTGAGTCTATGCTTTTGCTGAGGATCTGATGTAATAAAGAGGATAAGTGGAGCTAAGAGATTGACAGAAACAACTTCTGTTAAAGAGGAAGTTAGAGACAAAAAGCTCACACAAAACTATTTTAAGCCAAGGGCAGATGACACAAGATTCAGAATTTAATGAGCCTTAAATGCCATAGAAGGTGCCAGATGTACAATTATAGCATAAAGCCTCTGCACAGTTGCATACCTTCCCAAACTGTTTTAAAGGCCCCTCAAAATTCACACTCTCATTAATTCATATCATAACATACTCAGAAGTAGTCCAAACCATCTCAGATAGTCTGTTTGAGGGTAGGTCTCATTTTATCTGTGAGAGTTTGTTGCTCAGTTTTCCTGACACTACAGATCCCTTCCACAGAAACATTGTTTTTCAGTCTCGCTGCTCACCTGCATCATCTTGATGGGTGTAACTTAAGAGGCACTCAAATAGGCTGAGTCCCTGTGCAAACAGGCATCTCCCTGGTGTGACTTGGAAATTTCAGTTCCAGTGTGTCGCTTGTTGCCTATGCTTGCTTTCTTTGCTCTTCCTAATTTCTGACTTCATACATGTATTCATAGATTTTTATTTACCACAGTTTCCACTGATGTTTTCTTTTGGTTCGTAGGGCTGTATTCATCTCTCATCTGAATAACGGTTATAAACAGTTTTTGCATCTAAGCGCAAGAGAATTTATACTGATTTAGACTGTTTCCTATCAGATTTAGAAGACCTTGCATGCCAATGCAGATGATCGAGATAGGGATACACTATTCAGATAATTTTGGAATGTAGCCATAGGATCATAGAATGGTTTAGGTTGGAAAGGACCTTAAAGACCATCCAGTTCCAACCCCGCTGCCATGGTCAGGGGCACCTCCCACCAGATCAGGTTGCTGAAACCCCATCTAACCTGATCTTAAACACCTCCAGGGATGGGGCATCCACAACATCGCTGGGCAAAATCATACCCTATTATCTTAGTTCACAGTTTGAATTGTTCTTTTAAATTTAGGCTATGCAGGAGACACCAACATCTATCCTGTTTCTGATATCAGTAGTCATGTGTGTTCCCTGTTTCAGACAAGCTGAAAATACTGCCTTTGAGATACCACACGTGTGTACAAAATAGTTTTTATCAACTGTAGTTTTTCAAAGCATGCTGTTTCAGTGGGATGAAATGCTCTGCTTGAGACTACTGGCTGAGATTGACTAGTCTTTCCTACTGCAATGAAACACTAGCATTTTGGGGCAGGATTTTCATTTTAAAATTCAAAATTACTTTTTCAATTCCAAGTTGATCTAATTTACAGAATAGGTGTAAGAAAATGAAGGGGGGAGGGGGGAAAGAAAGGACATCTCTCTTGAAGGCAAAGAAAAGATTTCTGAAAGTTCTTTTTTTTTTTATTTCCCTATTTTGTTTTTCAACCACATCACCAGAAAGTGTATCATCTCCTTAGCTTTTGTGTTTTTTACATTTTGCTTTGTACTGATACTGAACTGATCTAGTCCAGAATATACACTGTAGCCGTGTAAAAAAAATGCATACCTTTACTAGCTGTATACTAAGGGGTTCCTAATTACATCACACTACTTTACAAAAATATCTTATGGGACAGACTGGTTCAGTGTTGCTGGGGACAACATGCTCAGTGGTGTCCCTACTTACGTTGCAAAAAAGAGCAGTGAATGCTCCCTCAGAGCCATATGGCGTCATGTGCATGGCTGGAGCCACTGGGCCTCAGAAGGCTCTGTGCCAGCTGGCTGAGCCCTGCTGGAGAAATGAACCACGGCTGGTCATCCTGGCCTGCCTTCAGCCTTCATTTGTATCTTGTTTTCTCCTTTTACACATGCAGCAGGGAGGAAATACTGCCATACTCTCCTCTCTCTTTGCTGTATCACTAGGCATGCTTAGAAATAGAGCAGAGGCTCTATTTCCATTATAAATAGCTTATACAAAATATTTTTTGTTGTTGTTGTGTATTATATGAAAATTTTTCATATTGTACTTCGAGAGTCGATATAAATGTGTAATAGTCCAATTCTGGGGAAGGTCTAGCTTATGAACTATACTTTAAATACTGTATAAATGCACCAGTCTTCTATGCGATTCTCAGTTTGTGTTTCAAATCCTGACACAAAATGTGCAGGTGTGAAGAGAAAGGGAAGAATGGTGATGGTGAGGTTGAAGGATGGATCACTTCATACTCTAAAGTGTTTTCCTTTTTGCAATACCAACTCCACATATATCAAAAACAATGAAAACTTCAAGACTGTGACTTGAATACGTGAGAAAAAGAAATGTGGAACATACTGGACAGAACTGATGGATAAGAGAAATCAGGAGTGGCTTACTTCAAAATGGAAAACATACGTTTCTCTACTAAATGTTGTTTGTTTGTTTTCCTTCCATCATCTTTTAATTTATTTGGGGGAGTGTACTTGTTTGTTTCAGTTTTTCTTACAGAGTTACTTTTTCCAAACATTTTCTTAAATTGTTAGTGCCTTCACTTTGCCATTATTTTGCAGGGTTTCATTTTTCTGTAGCAGTAGCCAGTTGGAAGATGCATGACTTCTGCTTTAAACTAATGGAAATAAGACACTACAAAATGACCAAAAAAAAAAAAGACAACTAACAATCACTCGCAATCTCTCCTCAAGTCATGCAGTTATGAAAATATAAATTCTCCACAAATATATGAATAATAGATAGGGTTTGAAGCTTTACTAGAAAATTTTTGGCTTTTCTTCATGTTGAAGTCTCATTAGTTAACAATTACAAAACTGTACACAGATGTTTAAATGTTAGATATGTAGATAGCCTAGATTAATTATCTGGGGGATATGTGGTTTCTCATACAATCCCATGTATGTATCATATTCAAACTCTTCTGCCACCCATTTCACATTAGATATCATCTTTGAGAGGGCAGTTTTGCCCTCTCATTTTGTCCTAAGATCAGGCCCTGAAATCCTGTTGCTTTTCCAGTGGGATTTCAGCTCAGTTTGGGGAAAGAGAGAGCAGGTGCCCTAATGTTTTTAGTGTTTGATATGTGCAGTGCACCATGCTGATGGCAACTAATTAATTACCTCATTTGGAGATCAGGTGAGGAATATGATTAATCTGCAATGGACACAGGCCATAGAGGTATGGAGAGAGCTGAATGAAGCTACACGGTGATTCTCTGATACAATAGATTAAATTTTCAAGGACTTTTTCTCCAATTCTTTATTCTCCAATTCAACTTAAACATGTTCTTAACTTTAATTATTTCCTTACATCCTTCCCTATTTAGTAGGCCATGAAATCTTCTATCTGTGAGCAGTAGGTATTTGATCTAATTTACCTCATCTCTGCTTAATAATAATAAAATCACTTCTGAAAGAAAGCCAAGGTAAAATTTTCAGAATTGTTCTACTAGCTATATTTGAAAAAAAAATCCTCTTTAACATTGCTTCATTTTTTGACCTTCATAGAATTTTTGAATTCAGCTTAAAAATAGATACAATGTGAACTGAATTTTTGTCTTTATCTCAGCGCATCTCTTTGTGGACTTTCCTGAATTCAGCTTGAATTCTTGATCTGGATAGACTGCAACAAAATTAAAGGGAATTCAATGAAAGAAAAGTTTGTCTTTAGTAATAAGTTAGCATCTTGTCTTGATATTAGTGGCTGAAGTATTGCAGATAAATTAACACAATGTTTGAGAGAAAATAAAACTAATACTTCCGTATTATATAATTAAGCAGTGTGTTTCTGCACGAGACTGGGTTATTGCTTTAGTTTCCTGTTAGGAGGCAAAATAGCAAACCAGATGATGAAATAAATTTAATTTAAACCAAATAAAGAAATAGAGTTTTTATTTTTAATCTCTAAAATACAAAAAAAAAAAATTATTGGGAAAAGACCATAAATATATTACTAGTAAGAGTGGTTGCATTGTTCTAACAAGTGGGATTGAAATTGGAGTGCTTAGTTATGTCAAGGTATATCCTTAGGTTTTGAAGGCAATTCTCCATTGGCTTTCTGATATTTGTTTAGTGATATTACCATGTGCTTGAAAAGAGTGACAAACACAAGAGGGATTTTAATATTTGTATGACTTAGGCTTACTATGTGGTGTTTATCTTTTTATTTTAAGCTCAAGATGCTGAAAAAAAAAAGTCTCTGTTGTGATTTGAAGTCCTGCCAGAGCTCAGGTATTGGCAGTAGGCTATTACCCTGCCTTCTTCCAAATGGCTCTTGACATTAATCCATTGCCAAATATGTATAAAAACCTCCTTACAGATAAAACATATCAGGCTACTTGAACAAGGATGCAAATAACAGAGCAGCTGAAAATATTAATAAGAAATTAAGCAGGCTGAGTTAGTGTCCTCAGCTGAGTATTTTGGTTATTCTCTATTTGTTCTGGGGACAACTTGTAATTTGTTACTGCACCTAATATGAGAGGAGTTGACCAAAGTGTGCATGTGGTGATACCATTAAGGTACTTATGGGGTAAAATGTGTTAAGTTACAGGTAGCTGTCCAAATTCTCAGCTCAGTGTAAATCAGTATGACTTCACAATCTTTAGTAGTCTAGGTAATCAGTCAAATATTTTGGCCGTTGTTGTAGTATACCCATCAATACGTGATAAATTGTGCAACAGAATTTCATTTTTTTCCTTACAAAATTCAAAAATATTTCATAAATGTAGCATTACTAGTTATGTCCTAACAATCATCTTCTCTGGCAGCCTCTGCTATTAAAAATAATTAAAAAATAATTGAAGTAGCTGTATTTGGGAATTACTAGTCCAAATCCTTTTACGGTATTGCATAACTTTGTATCTGAGGGATCTGTGCACTCCTGGAGGCTGGCCACAGCCTTTGGATGAGCATCTACTGTAATGGTAATAATTCACTAGTTGATTTATGAATTAGTTGGAATATGGTTTTATTTGTTATCGTCTGTGAGAGAGATTTAGACTGTTTCTATCAAAACAAGCTTGAGGAAAAAATCAACATCAAATATGGCATCACTTTTTTTCATATCTATTTTAAGAGGTGAGAATCCTACCTTGAAGAGCATGGTGTCATATGTTAATGGACATATTAAATCCTTTCTAGTTAACAATAATTTATTACATGTCATAATTTATTGCACACATTAATTTGAAAATTCAGATGTACATACAGTAAGGGGTTTGGATGATTTTACCTAGAGAAAGTAGTACAAGGATAAGTGTTAAATATGCTGTCTTTTGCACACAGAAAATTTTTGGTTTAAAGTTTCATGATAGTCTACTTGCATGGTTATTGTATAGGACATTTTTAAGCAGATTTGTAGATGGCCTACCATCTGAAAACAAGGATATAAATGAGAAGTTACCAAACACCACTTGCTGAAATCAAATAACTGAAAATATGGCTAAGAGAGCTCATAAACTACATGTGTATGTGTAGTTTATATATATATACACACACATATATAACAAGTTTTTTTTAAGAATTTTCCTTCAAACAATGTTTATGAAACATGCTGTAATAATTTATAAGTAACAATAGTTCTGTAGTCAAACCTGATTCTAAAAAAAAAAATATGTTTTTGCAAGTATCAAACATCATGTTTTATGATGACAGTTTGATTTTCAGTGCAGTGGCTAAGTGGAGGCATACTGAGTATGTCACTGTCTACTGAATTATGGATCTAAATCTCAGTCATATTATTTCATAATATAATCTAATTCCTACTTAAAACAACAACAAACATCTTACTGTTTTATTTAAAAAAAAATAAATTTCATCATCTCTGAAGAGCTATTTCTCTTCTTGGAATTGAGTCAAAATAACATCAGCTTTTCCTCTGAGTTGGGTTGGAAAACAGCCTTTTAACTATGGTACCTTGTCCTGCAGAAGATGTTAACTTGCATGAGGTCCAGTTGAACTCTGTTCCTCAAGGTAAATGAAATTCCTCAAAGTGGTTAAGTGGACATGGACTTTCAGAAATTTTGTAAAATATCACTGAAAAATAATTTGCAATCTATTTTTTCAATCTTTCATCTAAATGTGCTTTGTGAAGATTTATAATCATAAAAGTATAATCAGCATTCACAAAAATTCACACAGACCGACCTACTTTGTGATGAGCTTATGGTCTTCTAATTTACCTTCTTCCACAACTCATCATTTATTTCAGTTCAAAGAGAACTAAATTACAAACAATATCCCCTGTCTACCCTGGAGGGTAGAATTTTTATAGCTGTGTTACAGAAAGTTTTCACTCCAGTTAATTTGTCCCTAAGCAACAGAATCCTACATGTTGAATTCTGTTGCTGCTCAGGAGCAGGATTTCTAATTTACTGATGGCACATCAATAGTACCAATTCCATACTACAAGTAAAACACAACAGCAAAACAACCAGAGCTATTAAACTTGCCTTTATCATATTCTGTGGCTTTAGGTTTCTTTTCTTAACAGTAAGCTATATTCATATACAGACTGTAAATATCACGCATCTTTTTCATATTTACAGTACTAAAAATGCCCAATACCAACATTTTTAAAACCCTGGGGCCTCATTGCTCATAGCCTATACCTTTGGATTGTTTGTTTTGATGCATGAACATCATCCTGGACTGTACTGGGAGCAAATTCCCCAGCTTCTCTTCTTCCTTGTGTGCTTCCATCCTGTGGCCCAGCTGGTGTGTGCCTGATTTTTTGATGCAGCTTTGCAAAGGGTTTTGTAATTTGGGGAACCTGCAAATATTTTCAAATTTAACAGTCTAGAAATAGAAATATCTTCTTTCTTTAATTATGCATGGTTCTAACTAGATCTGAGGGTGCTCAGAGCTTTTTATAAACAAGCTTTTTGGTTTTGTAGATCATGTTTAGTTTATCTGAGGTAATTGTTTGCTGCATTGCTGGAAAAACAATTATTTATTTATTTTTTTGTTAAACATTGATGTTGGTAACAGCAGAAACAAATAAATGCAGTTGGATGTGATCATTATTAACGTGTCTGTTTTGCTATTGGTCTTAGAACAACAATCTGTGTGAAAATTCATTCTTTACTTCTACAATGTGAACTTCTTTATGGTGAAAAGCATCTATAAAAACCTTTCATATTAGTCAAACTTTGAATCCTAGGAAAATTTTTGATGTGTTTTTGAATTCTGCATTTGAATATTCACATTAAACGGTGTTACTGCTTTGCACACTATAATAGACCAAATAATCTTCACCAGTATGGGCTGTATTACAAATGAACCTAGGAAGTCTGTTATATAAATGCATAAGTAATTCTTTCTATGACAAAAACTGTTATTTAAGATCACCAAAGGGGGAAAAAAAAAAAAAAAGAGATTGTTTTTACTCTTATATTTACTCCCTGGTTACTTTGTATGCGTCAGTTGGGTTTTTCTTATCCCATCTTTTGCATAGTTTCAATTTTGTTATCTTCAGATTTAGTTAGAATGCCTGTCTGTTAATAGATTTATACAGCACTGGACAAGTTGCAAATGATTTAACTTAGTAAATAAGTAGTAGGAAAAAAGTCTGGAACTATTCAAATAGTTGTGTTCAGTACTCTGTTGGCATGCAACCGTGTACTTGTGCTACAAGCACCTTGCCAAGAGCTAAAGATGATGATCCTTTACTAATTTTTAGGCAATTTTTTCAAAGAACTCATCTCAAATTATTAGTAAAGCAAGAAAAAGTGTTAAAAAATAAGTAATGAGAAATAGTGTAACATAAACAAAGTTAGAAAACATTAAAATTCTTGAAAGAGAAGAAAAATGTTTTCCTTTGATTTACTATAGAAACATGAACAGATGTGGTAGTCCTAATGGCCTTCTGTAGAACATAAAAACTAAAATGCTTTTTGTTCTGACAGTTCTTAAAGTATTTTGAGTTGTGGTTAGGGATACGGAGGAGTAGATGAAAGAACTTCAGCTAGAGGTGGTTTAGAGAACAATTCCAATACAACTATGTGTTGTCTTACTTTATTTATTATAAAACTTTAATAACTTGATTTATTAATGATTATATCTCATTGTATTCATGTTTATGTTCACTGAAGAAAGAATTGTGTTCTCTAGCATCAGTGAATGTTTAAACACGGAGTATGAGATATATTGGGATTACGTTAGATAGGGTGAAGAGCATGTTTTGAGTCCCCCCAAAATGTGCCAAGCTTTAACTGGTTTGTCTTATGTCTTTGTGACTCTAGTTACAGGTCTTAACTAAGGACCAGCAGAGTGCATAGTGGGAAGGCCAGGTGAAGGAGCTTCCTTAAAGAATATTCAACTGAAATCCTGATGACTGCAATAACAACAATAAAGTAAAAGCGTAGAATATATAAATAATTGGTGTTCTGAAGAGGTAGGGATTCAATGCCTTATTTTTACTTTCTTTGCCTGGAATTTCTGCCATGAAATAGAGCTGATCATTAGCCTTGCTTAAATTATTATCATTTCAAAATGATCACCTTGTCTGAGTGCAACTCAAAATGGATCTGCTAGACCTCTTACTAGGCAACCAGTCAGAAAGAGACCAATCTCTTTCTGAACGATGCTAAACTCCTTTCACAGAGCCAAATTCCAGTTGGTAGACTTCTGGTCAGGAAGTAGCCATGCTTTCAGCCACGAATGTATGCTTTTGTGAGCTTTTGCTAACTTTGGTTTGGAAGCTATAGCAGAATGCTCTTTAGCTCAGACACGGTTTATTTTAAAAAATAAAATCATTGGGAAAAAAAAAATAATTTATTTCTTTATATTTTAAAGCAAATTCTTTGTCTGTAGTGGTGTCCTAGGAATTTATGCATTTGCTCACAAAATGTAGCCCTGACACCTTTGCCTAGTTAGGTGATGCCTTTGAATGAAACCATACAAAACTGAAACAGAATCTTTTTCAATTTTATTTATTTAACACTCTATGATATCACTGTAGTTGTTCTTTCTACTCCTCTACCACAATAAAGCTGTAGACAATTCCCTACAGGAAACCTTTGAATGTACTGAACGAGGGGTTATTTTTAGAGGACTACAGTTCTTCACTTGGTGGTCTGTAATAAGAAAACACTTTAGAACACAATTCAAATCATATGTTAAATACTGGCTAATGTTAGTCTTGATTCTGGGACAGATAGTTTCTGTTACATTTTACTGGGAAAATATTATACTATATAGTATAAATCTGTATTTTTTATAATTCTTCTGCTGAACATAATGGTAAATATACCCGTATAGAAATTCAGCAATAGGTATGTAGCTCTGTCTGAGCAGAGACAAGCGAGTCCTGCATGTCCTTCTCATACAAATACAAAATCCTTCTCCCCAGGTTCTTACCTGACTGGATGCAATGGGAAAACATAGGATAGCCACCTATCTAAAATAAAAACTTTTCTAGAGGTGTGTGGCATAGTTTCATTACAGTGTTAATGTGGTTGTATCAGCTTTGGAGATGAAGTGGAGAACAAAAGATGAATACCAGAGACACAGTGACTTGAAACCTAGAACTTGACATTAAGGGAAACAATGCAAATTGATTTTTTAAATCCTTCTCCAAGTGTAGAATTGCCATTGTTTAGGCTACATATTGTGAAAACAGTAGTTCAATCCAGGTTCTTAAAAGAACATTTGATTTTTAACAATTTTTAGCACATCATTCATGAGCTTTGAGGAAGTGCGTATTGCTTCCTGCTGGATAGATAGCAAGCTATCAGGACCGTCTCGTGCACCTGGTCATTTTGGGAGATGTCTGTCCTCTTGAGAGAAAGATGTATTGAATACACATGGGCTGCTCTGACTACTAAAATAACATTTTTTCTGTACCTTATTATAGACTGTATAATTCATACGCTCTCTCAATCCAGTAAAATATAATTTTCACCAAGTTAAGGTGGTTTGTGTTCTGACAACATAAAAAAATCAATAATTAAATTGGTTATGTAACAAATCAAAACCACCATATTTCCTTAATTTTGTAGATTGGTTATAGTATTTTATCAAGGAATCACAGTCTAAAAAAATATAAGTTGCTTCTTTTAGAGGAGTTTTTCTTTTACTATAAAATATGTGTACTTATACAAACATATATATATGTATAGTATCTATTCAGAAGAAAGGCTATCTAATAAAATATATTTCTGGCTTATATTTCATTACCAAAATTTTATATGCTGTATTCTAGTATTGTGACTGTAAACAGCACATTAATTTAGCCAAGCAAAGGCAATATATTTATTTTTAATCTCTATATTGTACCTTTTGTTCATGCACTAATGTATTATTATATAAATGATTTATAGTTATCAGGCACTTATAATAATTAATGTATTCCCACAAATTGGGAATCTGTAGAAATAATGATACTTTAAAGTGTTATAAGAAAATATTTCTCTTTGCCATTTTGCAATGAAACAATACATATCCACAGTTTCTAATCTGATTTCCAGATTTAGGTGTTTAATCGGTGAGGGACAGTGTGCTATGGATTCAGGATGAGCTTTGTGGTACTATGAGATTATGAATTTGAATGACGTCCATTTCTATGAATATGATTGTATCTCTTGATGGGGGGTATAATCCAGTGTTTTAAATAATCAGCTAATAAAACATGCTTCTACTGCTCAAAGAAGGTAGTGCATGCTATTTTTAGCAGGTCACTGTTTCTGATAATAATTTAAATGAAATAAATAAAAAATAGTTATATTTTGGGATGCTTTTTTATACCACCTGTATGTTTTCTGTCTTATATTTTATTGTAATATATGATTCCAGTGTGGGTTTTTTCTGTGCCACCTACAGCATCCACTCCTGCCTTTCTTTAGTGATTAAGTGTTGTGCAAAGTTATGCAACATTGTTCACTGGATTTTATTTTATTTTTTAATTATTGCTTGCATGAGTGATAGAAGATAAGTAGATTGAGGTGTGAAAATGTGACAGGTTGCTTTTCTGGAATTGATTATAGAGAAAGGTGGAATGGAGCATAGGAAACTGAACTTGAAGGAACTTTGGATCTAGAATATTTAATTGTACTGCATAACGCTCTAGTTAAATGGCTAGACCATTTAATTTAATGGCCACTGCTCTTTTGGAATGAAAAATAATGACCTTACAAAAACCTACTAACTATAGTAAGAAAAAGGGTGTTTTCCAAAAACATGTTCTCTTTAGTGGTCTTTTACTTTGTCAGAGTACCTATAATTGAAATTGTAGTAGTAAGTATTAAAAATATTTATACTGAAGCTATTCCAGTTGATGCCTTTATCGTTGTGAATTTTACTAAATCAAATACAGGAATATTTAATATTTCTAAATGTTTCCACAAAGCCTATAGCCACTTTCAGGGTAAAATTGAATTGCCTCTGGCTCACACTAAAGAAGAGGTTCCTTCTGAAACAGCTATTCTTAGAAAACAGGGCTATAGAGCACTGAGCGATAGAATCCCTATGCGTAATGTTAGGGCAATTTCTTTTTGCCTTTAGGTGATATGACTAGCTGACATTTCAGCACAAGGATCCTTCAGTGCAATATAGAGAATTTGATGTGACAGTGTCTCTGAATCAACCACTGAACTTAAAATATTCATTATATATACAACATACTTAATAGTCTATCATGTAATCAAAGAGTTTTCTCTCTTTTTTCCATAGGTGGTTGTCTCTTCTGCTTCTCATTTTCATTTTAACTGAAGCATGCTTAAATGATCACACTTCAACCCCCTTTCCACTCTGCAGGATGATGCCTCATGCATTGCCATTTCTGGTTCCCCACCTCTTGAGTTTTGGTCAGGGTGCTTCTCGTGCCAGTTGAGGGAATATTTTAAGCACAGAAGAGATAGCAGCTCCCTGCTTCTGAGAGGGCAATAGCAGGAAATGTCAAAGTCTGTTCTCATCAGTTTGGATTAAAGCTGGATGGAGTATTTGGCAAACACATTAAAGGCAAGGCAGAGTCATGTTGGGAAGCTGCAGTTTGAACAGTCAAATTGGCAAAGGAATTAGCAAACAATTTTTTTATGAATAAAATGGTTAGGTACCATTAATTATATAGCTTTATTGGCGTAACGTAAAATAAAAATAACCATCTAATGTTCTTGAAAACTGAGATTGAAAGGAAGAATTTTAAGAGTGTTTAATGGCAAAAATTCTGTTGCAATGAATGGGGCTGAGACAGGTCAGTTATCTGCAATAACCTGCCCTATTGCTGGCTTGAGCACACAGTTTGTAACTTCCAAGTTACTTCATCGTTTCTAGAAAAAGCTGGATGGGCTCATCAGCTCTTCTAGAGCAAATAATATTGTTTCTTGACTGGTGGAGGGCAGAAAAGAGGCAAGCCGGCAGAAGTTACTCAAACAAATGGACTTTGTCCTTTGTGGTTTGAAGTTTTTTACTCTGAGCAACTTTGCAGTATCTGGGGGAGAAGGGGCCCTTCAGTGAATGGATATTGTCTCCTTGGTCTCCTTTTTTTCATCTGTGGAAAAACAATGAGTATGCAGGATCAGCTACACCAAAGCAAGCATGGTAATGACTTCAAGTGACAGTCTCTGTAGGAGAACATACAACGCTGCAACCTCCGAGTCAGCACCAAATGGGTCACTGATTCACTTTGATTGCAGTGTTACTCATTTCCTGTCTTAAATAATTTATAGCTTATTTATGTGTTGCACAGTAATAAAGTCATAGCTTTTTGATCTCTGAGGTGGGTGTTGCTGCCTTTTGTCGAAGCAGAAAATCTGAAACTCATAAATCATTATTATCCTTAACAATCCTTTACTGTACAGATGTCTCAAAATAAACCAAGGGGACAGGACATTCTGTAAATTTAATGGCATATCACTTAAAACATCATATAATTACAAGGTGTTTTTGGAATAAAAATTATACCTTTGCAGGTTAAGTAAAGAATCACTAATAAAACTGTAACAGACATACATTATACAGCATGGGGTTCATAATGAATAATTGTTAGGTTATTAGTGCTTAACAGATTAAGGGTACTTCCATTTATTACCGTGCTCTGCTAAGGATGAGCATTAATTTTTTTTTCAAAGCAAATTCACTGGAAACAGACAGTTTAAAATTTATGCTTGTAATGATTGCTACATGGTCCATTAAGACCACCTCTAAGTGAGCTTAATTTGTAGCAGATAAATGTACATGTCTACATATTTTTCACCGTAGTTTATGGTGCATCCTGCACAGCTGTGCCCAACTGATTAAATCCTCACAAAATTTAAATAGGAAACCCATTACATAGACAGTATTATATCCATTTATCATACACACATTTTCAATTTAACTCTCTAAGCCTTTGTGCAGGATATTTTCACTGATTCATTAAATATGTATAGTAAGGCTATTTTCTCTGGTTTGTTTTGCCCTTTTGTTTTCTGGGTTTGTTTGGTTCCTCCTTCTCAGTTCTGTCATTCAGAAATTAAGAACTTCAGCAAATTGAACATCTACAACAATTATCTCAGTAGTGATTCTAGATATGATAGTCACAAAATTCCAGAGATTCTGGACCCCATATTTGTACTGGACAGATAGATGTGCCAGATGCTAAGGCAAGTTGGGGTTGCAGATTTTTCTTGCATTTTTTCAACATTTCCTATTGGTTAACTCTTAGCTTCTCCCCATTTTCTTAAAATGCTTCCTAGGATCCTAGTCCAAACTGTCAAGCTTTATCTCTGCTTTATATGAGACTCAAAACACCTAAATCATAGTTCTAGATTCTAGAAATAGGATTAGAAGCATTCATCCAATTCTAGAGATCAAATTTAGCTGCTCTGAATTATTATCTGAAATCCCCTCTATCTTCATTGACTGTACTGTAAATTTAAGCTCTCAACTTCACAAACCCTGAGCCATACATAAAATCAATGATATATTTTTTTTTTCCTCAGATAAGAAACACATTTTCAGGGTACTCCTAACTCCTCTGCCTTTAAACACTTGGAGAACCAAATGTTTGCTATGATATAGAAAAGAAATATTAGAATAAGACTTGCAAATGTGATGTTATAGATGGACTTACTATCTTAGATTACACAAAATGCTTAGGAACAGAGATAAATTGTACAAAAAATGCTGTATGGACATGCATTTCAGTTCCAGCAGCACACAAACAAAGCTAGCTGAACTGGATAGTTCTTGAACAACCTGTAGCTGAGGTCGCAGTTTTTAAAGGCATCTGTGAGAATTTGAATGTCAGAACCTGTGTCTCAGTTCATTCAGAGACATCTGTTTCAGTGTTCATTTTCCTAGGGATTGTTGCCAGTAGGAATCAGTTGTGACTAGTAAAGTGCTGGCTCTAGGGTCTTGCCAGTTGGTGGCTTCTTCAGAGTGTGAAAACAACAAGTTTCTGTCATCGCAGGTGTGAAAATAATATTGCAAGTGCATATGATATTATTTCTAGATTTCAGGGAGAGAATGTTTCAATGGATGAACTACAAGTAATGAGTCGCGGGTAAAGTCTGAAGCTATGTTATTATAAACATACTGTTTTACTTTCTTTCAGAAGTGTGAAAACTTCACTAGTAGCTATCTAGTATTCAGTGGTGTTTTCTCATGGAAACACAGGGCAGTGTCTTTTTCAGCTATTCGCAAGTTTTTGGAGACTTGCTCATGATGTCAAGAAATTGTTGGCTCTGAGATTCTAGTCTATATATAGCCATCTACTTCATCTATATGAAAGCAATGTTTGTGCTTGTGATGAAACTGTTCTTTGTGCGTGTAGTGGATAAACATTTTAACAGAAGTGTTTATTTAAAAAGGCATAATAGTGCAAATGTACAAACCTGAGGAGGTTTATGTTGCAATCTGTTATCTTGAAATCTTACCAAGACAAACTTACTTCAGGGGAGTCTGTTTGCTACTGGCAGCAAAATGATTAGTTGTAAAATAATCTTATAGAGAGCTGGTTGCTGATTTAAAGATCCTTTATCATATTTTCTGAGAATTTTTTCCGTGCATACTTTAAATTTTGAGGAATAGTTAATAAATTCATTATTATTGTTAAATAATAATTACATTTTAAATAACAAATTTAGCTAATTATAAGTATTAAGGAATCTATGAGCTCTTCAGTTTGATGTTGACTTTTCTTGCAATGAATAAATGTATGAAAAAGATTATTAAAGTATCTATCGGTAAACAGAAGACTAATAATTTCTGACATATTTCAAGAGCAACAGAAGAATAATTGGTAACCAGATTACTAGAAAGACAATGGCCCTTAATCTACTGAAGATTTGGAAAGTGATAAAATTTCAGGTCCAAACTATACTAGGTAACTAAACATTCCTTTTTGTGGGTGCTTGGCTGAACTCTAGCCCATATTCCATCTTACCTCAACATTAATAGTTTAAATAAATTTATCAAAGTATGGCCAATTCAGAAGTTTAAGGAGAAACTATTGTCCCAGCAGTCAGAGGTAGCTAAAGCTGAGCTGAAAAATTTCAAGCAAAGTCAGTGGAAAAATAAAAACAAAATCTCTATGTAACTTAAATATAGGAAATACATTCTGATGAGGGACACATGCAGTCAACAGTAGTTCTTATTATTTTTTCAGTTGAGATGTTTGTCATCCTCAAAATTCTAGCAAATTAAAATATGTTCATGACAGAAGCTGACCTTTATGAAAATACATTTTGCCCTCAGATGAAGGTTTGATTATCATGTAGTTACCATTGCACGCATACAATACCTGGCTTGGAAAGTAGAATCCATCAAGTTTAATTAAATTTTGTTTTGTTTCAATTGAATTGACTGCAAGTTGGAAAGTATCTTCACAATTTAACTAAAAAATGAATCTTTAAACAATAGAAATATATAGCACCACTGCTGCAGAGATATTTTGTGAAGCTCTGAATAAGAATAATCAAGATTTTACTCCCTGTGCTGTACCTTATAGTGTTTGATAATATCTGTGGTTTACATCTTACTGCATTAACTGACAGTGTTATATTTTATCTTTGTGTTCCCCTGTGTGTCATATGATTGACTTCTGATTTTGTTCTACTTTTTTGTTCCTTTCAAAGTGTGTGCGTATATATATATATATATATATATATAACCATAACTAATTATGTTATATGCCAAAACTTTTCAAGCACTGCTTAAATATGGAGGAATTGTTTTCAAGTAACTCTGTAGTATGATATTAAACAGATTTAACACAAACTTAATACCAATATAAAAACAACTTCCTCTAAATTTAAGAATTTAAGTCTTTTTAGAAAGTGTATTATTCTTAATTAGTTTTGAAACAGACACTGTCTTTTCTGTGTTTCCCAACTGTTCTTTTCTGTTTGCTTCCTAATCCTCCTTTAAAATCCTTTTTTTTCTTTTTTTTTTTTTTCATGAAACATTATTTTGTGATTGCCTGATTGCCTCTCCTTTAATTCTTCTCCTTCTGAATCATTCTCTCCTGAATTGTATGTAGGTGGAAGGGTTGGTGAGCTTCTATGAGAGGGGACCTTAGTGTTGTTTTTTTTTTGGAGCTCTGCACCCTTGTGCACCTCCTATTTTGCACCCAGCCTTGGCTGTGTGTAAGAAGTGCAATCCAGAAAGCACCTTAGCTGTGCAGCATGCATGTAAGCACAGTGCATGGACAGTAACTGACCGGACTGGTGATCAGTAACATCCCATGTGTTGTGCAGAGGCATGTCCAACTCAGAACAATTTTGTGATTTTACCATGCTGTGGAGTATAAGTTTCTATATCCTTAAGAGTTCTTGGGTCTGAAGTAAATGGCTCAAGTCCACGGGGGGGGGGGGGGGGGAGAAAAAGGGGGGGAGGACGGAATGAAAGAAACAAAGAAGGCAGTAGGGAGGAGAATGAAAAGCTGGATGAGTGGAAGTATAAGAAGATTATAGGTCCTAACCTTGTAAATTCCTCAGATTTGGGAGAAAAAACAAACAAACAAACAAACAAAAAAAAAAAAAACAACAAAAAAAACCAACACATTGTAATATAGGCCTGGTTCCAGTAGCATCCGTTGAACTTATCAACTTCTATTTCTTCATTTTCAGTGTCTGCGTTTACGATGTGCCATGGAAGGTTGTGCACTTATATACTGGTACTTATAAACCCCCAACAGCCTCTGGGTATCCAGCTAGCTGCTGGATATTTTGAATAACTTGATCAGTGCAATGAAGCAATGCAGAGGAACTGGCATTGGCTGTCTAGTGGTGCAGCCATGGCCGGATACATTCTCTGAGCCAAAAATGTTCTCTGCTGAAGTCCCTTGTGGCCAGTGTCATCTTCTAAAAGATTGCTCAGGAGAAGCATATTCTTACCAAGGTCCCTTTGGCAACATGAGTGATTTTTTCTGCTATATTCTGTAGCTTATCATTTGAATCATTCTTTAAGGATATGCTCTGGGCCGAAATCCTGTTTGCACTATTAACTTTTATTCTGTAATAAGTCATTTAAGAACATCAGATTGTCTCTAAATAGGCTTTTTATTAATGTTTTGTTCAAAAATAATAGATTATGTTCATGTTAAAACAGACTTTTGTAGCCTCTGCAATGTAACCTTGAAATTTCAAAACTCTTTTTAAGATCTAGCAAAGCCTTCCTGATAGATTGAGGAATTTACTTTTTTATTGAAGAACAGACTCAAAGGAACTGATGATTTTTTTCTTCAATCACTGAAGTCTTACTCTACTTATGCTCCAGATTTGAATTGTATATAAATATATAATAAATATATAGTGTCTATAGCTATATTTATATATTTTGGGAATATGAATAGCTCACAAAATCTAATTAGCCTTTTCATTAAATTCTGCCTGGTTAGTTTCAGTTATTCGATTTTGATTCCATTGTTTTCTCTGATTAATTTTGCATTATAAGTATTGAAGTCAAAATGTAGTTTGTATGAATTTTGTTTTGACTCAGGAGGTTGCTGATACTTCTTAGGCTCTTGGTCTGTGGGTGCATGGGCTGTCTGGCTTTGGTTCCTCCCTCTACTTTCCCACTTGTGAAATGAGAATAATTAATAGCCACAGATCCAAGATCCGTTTCCATTTTCATTTACAATAATGGAAAGCTTTGTATTGGAGCATTACAGCACTCTTCCCTAGGAATGTTTTGAAGCTTAAATAGACGGCTTCTGCACCTTACTTTACTTCTCTATTTTCCAGCTAACTTTGTATCATAACAATTGTTTTAGACTTACTCCATTGTACATCGTTTGCTAATTCTCTACAACAATTTCAAAGGCAAGGTGAAGGAGGAACACTTTTTTTTTTTTACTTACAAATTAAAGTTGTCATATGAGGTTTGTATCTGGGCTGAGAGATGGTAGGCATAGATAAATACAAAAGCTTACTTCATGTTTGAAATAATAGATCAAGACAAAATGTCCTTTACATTATGTTTTTAATTACTTGTTAGAGTCCAGTTTGTGCCAAATTGCAGTATACATGGGATTCTGTAGACAGGAAGAGAATCTGGTGAAGCAAACTGAGTGGTATTTATAGGCTTCATATACTTCACATAATATACCTTCAGAGGTTCTCAAGTGGTTGGGCAACATGCAGACAATTTTGTTTCCAAAGTCTCAGCCAAACAACTGTAACACCCAAACTGAAATTGTTCCTTGGGTGTTGATTTTAGAGAGGTTTAGCCAGGGAACCATTGTCGTTGCAGCTAGCAACTTAATCATACAACTTACTTTCTCCAAAGACGGATCAGTATTCATTGTCCACCAAAATAATTTAATATGCATCTGTTTTCTTGGGTGACCCTTTGTACCCCAGTAATGTGTCCTGCTCCCATACCTGACTGAAAGACAGTTCAGTGGGAATTACACAAACATAACCAAGAGAAAAGGCATAATTTTGTGTGCCTGAGTAAGAGCTGAGAAGCCTGTGGCTTTCTCATTCTGCTACCCAGCGTAGCCCACCCTTTGTTCTGCATGAGACTGTGAGGGTGGAGAGGCTGTATACGTGCTGTCATCAGTATTTCTGCTGCCTCTAGACCTATTTATGGCTTATGTTCTTATATTTTCATGTGTTTGTTCTTTTGTGTTATTAGAGAAAATGTGTAGGGCTTTCATACATACTGAATCAGGATTTCCAAGAATAAAGGAGAAACTGTAATCTGACTCCTTAAAATGCTCTTGAATTTCAGCTTTCATCTAGAAGATGCAAAGTTTTGGTCCAGACTAGAAAGATAAATGCAGGTCTGTTTTCTGTATGCGGGTCAGATGGCACCCAAGGTAGCAAAAAGCTGATGAGAACACCAAAAATCCTGTGAGAATAGTTCAAATGAAATTGTGCTGGCATATGTGAACTTGAGAGTCAGCCCAAGGACAGCATCAGTCCTTCAGCTCAATGTTAGTGTAATACAGACAAAAACCAAAATACATCAAAATTAAGGTTGGATCAGATGATCTTAGAGGTCTTTCCAACCTAAATGATTCTATGAAAATTAATCACCTATGGAACTATGTGAGGAGGAGATATTTTTATCAATTTACTTTTGTCTAGGTATTTGTGAAGCATTTCTAATCTTGCTACCAAACTCAAATTTGGCTTGTTATAGTAGCCATGGCATCCCACTGAAATAATATCTCCTAACTCAAAGCATAATGCTGTGTTTCTACTGTTGTAGTCAGTATATTGCTATGAAAACCATAAGTAAGTACTCATCTGGCATTACTGAAGGATTTGACCTTCTGCGAAGTCTAAGTGACATTACTGAGTTCTCCTTTAATACTGTTTTTGTTATGCCTGCCCTTGTAAGTCCTCTCTTCCAAATGTTTTAGCTTATTAGTTTATATGCTATTTTCATTGCAATTATGGCTAGAGCAGGAATGTTTTGTTACCTTTTTAACACATTGTCACCATGCATCATTTTTAAATCCTCATTGCTCCTTATTAGAGGTTATTTAAGCTCTCCGCTCTAACTGGATAATGAAGCATACTTAGGATACAAACTAGCAAAAGCTTTTTTAAAGATTTTGTTGCATTGGTGACAGTCTGGCACTTTGTTTGGGATTTTGTTTAGTTGTTTGTGTCATCACTTAGGTTAGTAAAATTTAATAGAAATGTACATAAATGTCAGACAACTGGTACAGCCTCTACAGGTATGACTGCATGCATGGGCCAAAATATACATAGGTCCACCTAACCTCTGCAGTATGGTGCCACCTTCTTGTTTCTTGTTTACTTCCACTGATACAGATCCAATAGAATATGGTACAGTGTGTCAGCTGAATAACTTTGTGTCAGGAAAATCTCAGGATCCTTAAGAAAAACACAAGAAGACAGAGTGAGGCAGGTGAGAGTTATTGATGTGGCCCTGAGATATGTTACTCTAAAGGAAATTGTGAAAACTCTAAAGATTTACCTCTTTTTTTTTTTTTTTTAACCTCCTTTATTTCAATTACCATTTTGTCTTGTTGTTGCATGGTCTCAATGTGTATTACCCAAGCATGTCATATTGTAGTGTGTTTATTACTTGCAACATCTTTGCAGCGTAAAGAAGTGTTACCATTATCATCCTCAATAGTTGTAGAAATTTGAGGTATACAGCTGGCAGAGTACAGAGATACTCCAAATAGCAGAGTCTGTGCTAAGATAAGAATTGGGAATGGCACGTTTGCAGTGGCAAAGTACTATGCCTGCGTTTAATAAGCCATGTACCTCAAGGGTGTCCATACATGCAGATGAAACACCACACAAGCCTGGTATTGCCTGAGGAGTGCTTAAGGGGCAGACCTTGTATCCTGCATAGTCTGTGCTGCATATTGCACCATGTAGCAGCACAACCTTAAAGCATCATTAGCATAAACTTCTCTGTTTTGTGGCATCTGAGTCATGAGGCTACATTTTGAAACTGAATCCATGTCTCCTGAGTCCTTCATTAATGTCACAGACCATTCTTCTTTTCACCTCTACATGTAAGCTAATTTCAATTTTGTTTTCATTTCTCAGGGTTTTATACACTTGTAAGGCACCTCTGTATGAACTTTTTCCTTTCTCTAATTACACAGATTTCTTATCCTTTATACTTTGGGAATTTAGACTTCCCCTACAGAATTAGATGGTGAACATTGTGCTGCTTCCTAAACCAACTCTCATTTTCAATTCACTGCTGAAGTGCATTGGCAGAACAGACACCTGCTGCTTGAAGGACCAACCTCTGATTAGTTGTTTCATGTTTGTGTCTCCTACTAGTAAAACAAAAATTGTCATTGCATTATTGAGTGGAGGAGAATGCTGTGGCTGAGACAATGCTGTCTACTGTGGATTTGCTGTATGCAGACCCACATGATGCCAGAGTATAATCCCGGAGAGTGATTCCCTTTTAGTCTTTAAAAGCTGAGGGGATCCACAAATCTTTGTTGTTCTCTGTATTCAGGAGCAAATCACAACTACAGAAGTGGATTGAATTATTTGATGACTGGAATATTTATGTTTTCTGAGGGGAAAACTGCAGAATGAATTGGGGACTAAGGCATTGCAATTCCAAAAGATTTTAGTCAAACATACAAAAGACACAGGCAAAACAGGGAAAATTAGCTGGCAGTTCTCGGTTGCTGTGTTGTCTGTAGGTAGGAAACATCAGTGGAGCGGTCATGATTAATTGAAATAAGGTTGACTGTCCAGAGGATATACCTGTCTATGCAAAATATTGATGAGTAAGCAAGTGTATACAAGTTATTACGTGGCTTCAAATGATGCTTCAGTTCTTTTAATCTGAGAGAGGATCGTGTGGATTAAAATTATACCCAAACATAGTAGATAGTGAGGCAAGAGTGTATGATTTCAGAGCTCTCTAGAGGCATTTGTAATAGAAAATCATCCTCACGTACTATTCCATTGTGTTTAGTTAACATTGCTATAGTGGTAGTTTTAGGACAATTGGAATATTTTTGAAATATTACCACGTTTAAATTTTGAAGTAATTCCTATAAAAGCTAATTATTATTGCTCTGAGTCAATTGTCTGAGTTTCTTGAAAAATAGTGTTAATAGGCCAGACTATACTTTTTTAATTTTTATTTATTTTTATTTTTTATCATTGTCAGAGAGATCAGTGGATTTACAGCCATATAACTACAAGCAAAATGTGGCTGTTCAGATCCTCAGACAGCAATAATAATAGTGAATTCTGAAGCATATGTATTTTGGATTATGGGTAGTTAATTTTTCTTTGAAATTGGATTTATAGACTATTGTTTACTAGAATTGTTTCCTTTTTCATTGTATCCCTTAGAGTGGATGTTTACAGATGCACTGTTATTAGAGCTACTTATAGTAAGATCCGTTTTGAGTCACGTCAGGCAGCCCATGCTAATTGCTGTACAGAGACACTCTACAATATAATATACAATGTCACTTAAGCCCTGTTCATAAAGACCTGAGTTTTCAAATGTTCAGTGCATTACAATGAGTTTTGGTTTGGGCTAAATTGCACTATTGATTTTTTGGTAATTAGGTTTTAATGAATTGTGTTCACTCAATTGTAGGTTTGTCAGGGGAATTTAAAGAATGGATTGTGATCATTTTTTTCACTTTATTTATTTATTTTTAATGAGTCTAACATTAGAGAGCTCCTTTTCTAGACATCAGTAGTTTTGATTTTTGTTAGCTTCTTTCAAGTCCAGCAGATACTTTTCGCTATTAAAGGATTAGTAAAATTTACATAAGACTAGGAATTTGGCTTGCCTAAAAACTGGTGAAGTAATCCAGCTCTTAGAAATTTTGGTTTTCATACTGCTGCTTCCCTATACCATTTGTGTTTAACTGTTTGACTGAAACTGGTCAATATGTTTTTTGTCGGACTTTGACTCCTTTTGCTTGCTTCCATGTGTTTTAATCTTTATCCCTGGTCACTAAAAAGCTGCTTTTCCTTGCTGATGCTTAATCAAAGATCATGGCAGTAGACAATCCCCTGTTTCGATTTAGTAACATGCAATGTGTTCTTTTCCATTAGCTTTTCTTTTAGTTTATTTTATTATAGTTTATTAAACTATGTGCTTTAGAAGGAGAAAAACATGCTGTACATCAACCCCCAAAATACTGCTAAAATGTTGCTTATACAGGTTAGTTTATTCCTGAGGGGTCAGAGGCACCTTCAGTAGCCTTGTAATTATGACTACAATCACTCTTCTAATGGGAAATCAACATCTTTCCCTGAAATAGTTCAATAGCTTAAAAATCCCCGTTTAGTGATTTCTTTATTTATATGTAAACTTCACCTTTCTCATCATCTTTGCTAGTATATTGGACATTCCACTTTGCTGGACAGCAATCATGAATAACTTTTGCTGAGCAGAGTCCTGGGTCAGCACAACTTTCTTCTGAGCTGGGCAGTGAGAATGTGGCCCTTGGTGGGTAACCCTCCAAGCAGGGCACGCTCGGTTCCTGACCAGTCAGGTACCTCTTGCAGGGGAAATGCCTGACTCTTCACGGCACTTGAGTGGGTTTTATCTTTCTTATGGTGATCACAGCTAATCCCAACTACAGCAGGCTTCTCCCTCCCTGAGATACCGTCTTTAATGAATATCTGTATGCTTAGATACAGGGCTGTTTGCCATCTCAAAGCAGTGGTGGGCCTCTGTTCAGTGCCTTTCCAGACCAGAAGTAGCATAAGTGTCAGAAAGGTATGAACCAAAGCTAACATATCCCAGAGAGATGTGGCATATTATCTTGTTTTAGCTTCATAGCCTTTGCATTAGAATTTTTAGATGCATACAGCTGGTTTGGGATGCAGAGAAATAGATATACAACTGCTTGCACGTGGTACTTTCATGTTGTTTTCTTTGATGCTGACCTACCATATGCCCTTGAGTAAATAAGCCATTGAATCTTTCAATGCTTTTGTTCTTCCTACGCATTTTTTTCTACCTTTTATATTCAATCCATAATATTTCAGCTTTTTATACTGAAAAACAAAAACAAACCTTTTCTGATATATTTTACTGTTTTTGTCATTAACCATTGCAAAGAACGGTTCTAGCCTGTCCTTTCTTCTATATAATTTGCCCTTGCTTAGGTAAGAATCAGGCCATTCAGACATGAAAACAGGGACAATAATTCAGGCTTGCCACATTTTACCATTTAATTTCACTAAGCATGGTCATCTGTGTCGTTCAAAATACATATAAAACATAACATAGTTCCATGTTCCACATTGTACAATTAAAAAAGGACACTGATCTATTACAACTGTGTCTGAATACTTCTAAATTTGTGCACAGCCATTTCCATGTAGAAATATGCACTTTGCACATGTGGCTGTGCAGTTTAATGCCATTAATTTAAGTTTATGATATGAACACACCTGCATGTAAAATACTATTTTAAAATCTGGTCATGCAGATCTTTCTTTTTTAATGAGGTTTTTGTTTTTTCTTTTGGACAAAATCTGCATATATTTGCATACTTTATATGTATTTTTAGAAGAGGTCACTGTAAATTGAACTTACAAAATGGTAAAACACAGCCTGGGTATACCCAAGTATGTCACTCATGTAAATATAAATAAGGATATGTAACCCAAAGTGGAGTTCTCAGACCTGGCTAAAATGTAAAAAATCTTTTCTTGTTGGCTAAGGAATACAAGAAAGTTAGGACCACGAGAATGTGTTCTCCAAGCTTCCTTGTGTTTTCCTCTGAAAAACTCACTCTTTTCTTTCAATTATGTTTGATTTTGTCATTGCTATCCATACATGTAATAGCGATATTCATTTTCTCTCTCTCTAGCTATGATGTAGTTTACTGATAGTATTGCTTTTGATTACAGTGTTAGTGTCAGTTGTGCAAAACATTGCCAGGCTTTTTATTTGTTAGGATATTACTAGCTGTTTAGAGGTAATGCTGTTTTCCAGGTTTTTAAGAACATTTTAATACAACATTAGTAATGGCATGTATAAGCATCTGGAGGAAGACATAGAGAGAAGAGTAAATTTTTGTTGCCAAAAGCAAGTATTTCCAGATCAAGAGCTTTCTTCTTGTTTCCTCTTAGAAAGTTACCTTGCTTTTGCCATAAGTTACGTTCATGGATTCCTTTACCTGTGACAGCCTGCTTCTGTTTAAATCCATGCAGTCGAGCAGGACAAAACCAATTAGCTGAAGTAAGGTGAATAGGATACTTAGTGAAATAAATAAATATTATGCATAAGCTATTCATCCTGCTCTGTTGCACTGAATTAATTAACAAACAGGCTGAGCTTGAGTTTGGATACACATACATCTTAACTCTTCCTTCCCAAAACTATCTAACTCCGGTGTGTTCCAGTGCAGTGAAAAATGTCAAAATGAAATTGAAGTGGTAGTGGTTAGCAAAGAAGATGGAAGTGGTAGGCAAACAATGCAAAAACAAGATATAAGAAGATCATTTCCCAGCAAATAGAAGTAGAATTCATAGCAAAACAAAATAGTTATTAAAAAAGCAAGATTTGCTGGCATTGTTTTCTTGTGCGTTCCTGTGTCAAAGTTTTTTTCAGCAAATTTCCAAGCGTTTTATCCATTTTAAAGTACCTTAGATGACATGGTTTCAAGGAACTCCCTTAGAAGATTGGGCATCTATGGGCAGATGCATCAAATTATTAGCATTACCTTACCAAGTTCAGCCTTTGCTCAGTTTCATCCCATTATTCCTACCCCATGGGCCACATTAAATATTTTTTCCTATTCTTGGCATTTATGTCCTTCAGACACTTAAAGATGCTTATCATTGATCCCTGAGCTTAGACACAAAGAAAGAAAGAAATGCTTAAAAATCCCTATTTTAAAGTACAAGATGCTGGGGTACAGCATTTTTTTAGTGGATGAATATATCTTAATAAACCATTTTATAATGTATTTGCAAAACATAAGAGGAATTAAATATGCATTATTTTTCTTTAATTCTTGAGCTAAATTGTTTTAGTTCAAGTTTTTTTTTTTTTTTTTATTGATTTGATCCTTTCAGTTGACCTGTGTTACAAGTTGGATCAGACTGGGGACTTTGAGTCATCCAAAATGTAAAATTTGCCCTGCTCTGAAGGTTAAACACTCTCTTAACTGCTTACTTATTTTGTGCTTGATCCAGTGTCGACTGGGGGACCAGATTCACCTCATTTCCTAGTAGCATACTGTGATGGTTTTCTCTGAGATGTGCTGCAGTTGTTTACAGTACATATACAACCCTTTGTTGAGGGTATAATTGTTTCCTACCATCACTGATTCTTTTTTCTTGTTCACCTTTCTAGTTATCAATATTGTTGTCTGTCTTGGAACAGATTTTCCACAAAAGAAAACTCAGTTGTGACAAGGTAAGTGAACAAAACTATATTAGATTGCTTAACATTCTTGTGTTAAAAAGGTTGCTTTTATCTTTGACGTTTTGTGGTGCTGTTGTCTGCATGTGTATGTATGCTCCATGATGAACACCCACAACTGAGGAATTATTCAGATAGTGAACAAGACAGCAAAAAAATGCTGCTTTCCTATGAACCTTGATTCATAAAGAAAATGCATCAGAGCTATCAGCAAATATTTCTCCAAGATCTCACAAACTAAACATTTAGATAAATGGAATTTGTATACCTTTCTGAAACACTATTTGCTAATGTTTTAACTAGCACAAAAACCTGATCATCATGTATAAGCTCTGCTGAAGACGCATCTTGCTTTTTCCCATAGCTTCTTACATTCTTATTCTAAATACTGCTATTTTACTCCCAAAATGTTCTGTTGCATTTTATTGTTATGAAAAGGAATATCATTGTACTGTCAAAGTACAGACTAGTAATAAATAAAACAATCAAAGTTATTTTAATAAAGCTAAACAAGTAATATCCTGTCTGCCAATCAGCCGATTAGTTTTTGTTTCTGAACATATATTCGATCATGATTAGTGATGTTTTCTGTTGTATGTGTTCTCTATCCATGTAGTTATTAATCCTGAACATGATACCCACCATTAAAAATTGGAACTGTATTCATTAGTTATCATGAGTTCAGCTCTGGTTCAGGCTAGTACTGACTTATAAACATACTTTGTTGCCCTAACTAGCTAAAATTGATTTATGCCAATGGCAGGTAACAAAAGGTTTCAGGGCCTCAGAAAGCCCTTTCTACATCTTAGTTCCTACAAGCTGTGTTTCTAGCAGGTGGCATCTTTCAGCTCCCTAAACCTCACATGGGGACCGGAGGAAACTGAGAGAAGTTGCAGTGCTGTTACTGTAATACAGCTAATGATAATCCTATGGCAAAAAAATCAGAAGAGGCTGAAGCATTCTTATACGGTTATCTCCTGAAGTATACACATCTACAGAAAGAAAACAGAAAAATACTGCAATGGGCTGTTAAAGGGGAAGCTCAGATAATAAGGCCCATCAGATAGTTACCAAATACTGCTGGTAGGCATATCAGAGTTCTGCACCTGAGAAAAACAGGAATCTGCTCTCAGGAGGATATTTTAATTACAGCTGGCCCCGGAAGAGGCAGGGTATTGACAGAAGCAAGTGGTCATGGTGAAATGTTGGTGAATAATAAAGCAGGGAGAGACAGGAAGAAATGGAAGACTGAGAGGATGCAAAATAAAACAGGTCTATACATTTTAACAGATGCAAACTGTGAACTTGAAGATATTCCTGTAAATGTCTGTTATCCTAAAAAAACTACCGGTAGTGCTTATTTTATTTTATTTTATTTTTATTTAGTTCTGTTTCAAGTTTCATAGAAGATTTCTGTTCCTATCAGAGATTAAATAGTTGTTTGGTCAGTGTTTTGGTGTGAGTTCTTCACTCCTGAAATAAATCAGGGATAGTAAAATTTTAACCTATAGCAGTAAACAGAAGCTTTGCCATTACTTCAGTGAGACCCATTTCATCTCTTTTTTTATTACTGTTACTTCTATATTATTATTTTGATTATATAATCATAACTCTTGCAGTCGCAAGAGTTAAGAAAACCACTAAAACTTTACCTTTTTAGAGAAACACAGAATATTTAGATACATATATTTAAATATGTGTATATATATACACATATATTGAGGCACAGAATATGTAGGAAAAAAAATGTAATCTGAAGGAGTTACATAGATATTACCGGAATTGCATCTGGAAACATAAAACGATCTAGTAATTACTGTCCTGGCATGGCTTATATTTAATAAATTAATTGTATTTGCATACATCAAGTGTATAGACAGCAATCTCAGAGTCATCCCTGTCAAATTTCATGAATCTATGAGTCAGGTAAACATCTGCAGGCAGTACAAAAAGTGCGCTTAGTCAGACAATTTATCAGGACTGCATAAAAACTGCTTCTCACAACCCTTCCCAGTTAACTGAGCCAAGACATAAAATGGCATCTGCAAATGTTTGACTCTTGATCCCAAAGCAAGGAATCATTGCTAGGCAGTTCACAGAGTATAGCTTTAATTTGTTATGTCCAGTAAAGCAATATGGCACACAACCAGATACTACAGTCTTAAATATGTGGGATAAAGCTGACTGATTAAAGTTAATATTACCGTTGTCAAATCCAGTTTTATCTTCATCAACGTGTAGCTGATGCAAAAAACATTGTCATCCTGGCAGTAAAAATAAGTCTCTGTCCAAGGTGGTCTGAAAAAATACATATTCTTTCAATTTTGACTGGTCTTTGTCTTGACAAAATTACTGGTGATATTTTTAAATGATTTTCACAGCCACTAACTGGAGTTGAAGTACCATGAAGACAACAAAGTTTCTAAAAATAAACACAATTTTAGTTGGTCTTCACCTGAGTCTAACCACAGTCCACATTTATTTATTTATTTATTTTATTACTCAAAAGCAGCTGGGGATTCAATCACTGTTTGCTGTTTGCCAGGTATGCTTTTGGACAGTGCAGCAAAGTAGTTAAAAAACAAAACAAAAAAAAAAAAAACCACCTCCCTGTAGTTACGAAAAGCCATACATACAGGAGACAAAACATGAGTTACAGTGTCTTTTTCTTTAAGATACGTTTAAGACCATTTTTAAAGTGTTAGCCTGAAATACTGGGTACTCTAACGCTAAAAATGGAACATTTACCAGAAAACAATTGTACATTTCTACCCAGTAGCGTATTCTAAGAAGCTGCATATTTAACTAAGAATGATTTGTACAGGCAAAGAATTTGAACATTATGTTCACTAAAAGTAGCTCATACTTTTCTACATCCTTAGACAAACTAAAGTGAATCGCTTCTATAGGCTTACTGGATTTTCTTCAGTAGACACAAGGATAGTAATCTCAGGGCAGTATAACACAAGGAAAGCATCAATTTCAGGGGTACCTCAGCTAGTCCCAACTGGCAGTCTCATTATCATTTGAATTAATGTTGCTATTTAATAAACTCTATGTGAAGAGAATGTGGCCATATACATGTCTGATTGGCAGAGCATCTATAAGAATATAAATAAAAAAAACATAAACAGTGGTTTCAAAATTACTCATAAATTGTGTGACCATCAGTAAAACTTTAATGATTGTCAGCAAATTAAACAGAAGGGTTCAAAGACTTATTTTTTGCAAATAGAGAATATAGATGATATAGAACTATTTTTGCAAATCATATTTCATTTATATGCATATGACTGCTGTATAATCATTTATTTAGTTTTCTGATGGGGTGGGTATCTGAGCTATGAAATGATGTATTTGTTTTCCCTCTTTCACTGATCAGCTAATATGGTCAGCTTCCTTCCTCCCATCTCCTCCTCTGTATCTTTTTGGCTGTAACCACGTTTTATAGCCTGCACTTCTAGCACTTCCTTTTCTTGTCTATAAAAGGCCAAAAGGAAGATTCAAAGAAGTCTGAAGATAAGTAGTCAGGTCATCTAATTTATCTCCTCTGCGCTGACTTTTGTTCATCAGTTGAGTTGCTGCTTTATAGATGAGACAGTCTATAGATGAGACAGTCCAGAGAACATCATACAGGAGTCACTGCCTACTGTAAGGTACTATACTTCAATTTTAATGAAGTATTATGGGAGTCTTAGTTTTAAAAACTTCATTCATTACTGTTAGGATAATAAGAATAATATAACAAAAGTAATTTATCTGGATCAGCATTTTAGGAAGAAACATATCTGATGTACAGTGCATAAACTAGTAGCCAGAGTATTTTGGAATGAGTGGTATTTTTTATCCTTACATTCTTGAAAGTGAGGAAAATGATACTGAAGACAGACCCACAGCAGTTGTGAAAGGAATGAAAATGTTACAAAGGAGTTTTACTTGTCATATCTACTACGACGTTTAAAAAACAAAACAAAACAATTCTGAATTTCCAAAATAGCATAGCAGCATTTACAGCAAAATAAAATCCACTTTTTAGGGTACAAAAATTCTCAAGAAAAACAACTAGAAAATCTAAGAGTAGTTTAAGCTAACCATCTCTAACCATTAAATATATTTTCATAAAACTGGAGACACTTCTATTTTGTTCCAGCTAGAAGGGGCATTGCATTATCTACTGGAACTATCATTTATATTTTCTTTCCATAAAATCAGTTAAATGTTACTAATTGATCTTAGTTCTGAAGACAACTTCTGCTTCCAATAATACTTGCAAAATTAACAAGCACAGTCAATGTTAATGAAGGGGAATAATATCAGGACCTCTTAGTTATATATGCTGAAATTCATCCCCATGTCTTCAGAGGAACTCAATGAATGGGGAATTTACTTTTTTATGTGTCACAAATCTGCACCTTTCTGCTTTTAATATTACTTACAATTTCCACTTGGAAAAACTCTGTTTTAAGTCTCCAAAATTCATTTAACTGGAAAGAATGCAAAGTCAAAGCTACGCTAAAATTAATGTACATGAACTTGGGCTTCACCTGAAGCTCATGAAATCCTTACATTTGGGATGCATTGGTTTAGCACATCTCAAAGGAAGAGGTTTAATATGTGTCAGATAAGTTATCCTCTAGAAATGTCTGTTTCTTGCCATTCATTGACTGTAGTAGGATCCCAGGCAGCCACCTCAGATACAGATGCTTGTGTAGATTCAGACACTCAGCAGACAAATGGAGAATCCCCCTCCCCCTCTTTCCTGCCACCTGCCCTATGTCTTTCCCTTGACTTCAAGGACTTAGCTCTAATCTTTCATCCTCAATTAATGCAGGAATGAAAGGATGATTTTTATTTGCTTTCCACTTCTATTTTAAGAAAGGAAACAAGGGTTTTGAGGGAAATCTGGGGAGGGTTTATGTTAGTGCTCCATTACACATTATTTAGACAAGGGTAAATATTAGGATTTGAATCCAGCACAAGAGTAATAGATTTTTCTTTCTTTAAGGAAAATAACCTATTTGCTTTACTGCCAAGCATTGACTGTTTCAATATGTTCAAGCCTAGAAGGCTGAAAACAACGACACAGATGTGATTCACATAGGGCTCACCAGCATGGTGCTTCAATGTTCTGGCTTGCTGGAAAGCTTCCAGGGGATTTAGGAAAAGAACATACTGCAGAAATGCAAACCATTATTTAGCCAATTAGTTAGGAAAATGTGTTGTTTCAGCATGATCAGATTTAGCTTTGTTAATTTTTATTTGTTCTCATTAAAACTTCCTCACACCGAACAAAATATTTAGTCACAGAGCTGTTATCTATAGTTAAAATGGTTATTTATCAATCAGAAGAAGTTTTAGAGTATCCTGTGTATAGAAGACTTACATATCCCCTAGGTGACTGTAGGAATAAAGTAGAAGCATACTGCATAACAGGAAGGAAAAACCATTCTTTAAGCAATGTAGGATTTGAGCCTAGATCAAGTTTTGTACACGAAGTCTGAGTGTTTTGAACATGTAAAACCTAATTAAAAGACCTTTAGAATTAGGTTCTTCTTTCCTAGAACAAGTATTATCAATATATTGGGTCTGGAGAGAGGTGAAAGAGACTGTAGAAAAATGCTGCTCAGTGATGCTGTTCTCCTTCCATGATACCCTTATGGACTGGTACAACTGACAAACGTGGGGCTATTATTAAGCCTGTGATTAAATCATCTTGTTTTACATAAAATTAAGACACTTTATTTTCTTGGTACTGAGATGAATTTAGTGTAGACGCAAAAATTTGCAAATGAGAATCGAGAGTGGTTTTACAGGAAGGACTTTCTAGGCTTTCCACATAGTAATGAAATATGATATAAAGCAGCACAGTGTCAATAAATCTACAGGATAAAGGTCAGGTTTACATCGATGGACAGAGCTGGCAAATACATTTGTTCCTGCAATGTCTGTGTTTTAAATGCCACCCTCTGATGAACCCAGTGCAGAAATACACTTTAGGGTTTGATGAGATGTCAGTTTTGTTCAGTGCTGATCAAATAAGATGAATGAAAGTGAAACAAGAACAAAAATATTACTTCTGTCATTTATTTTTTATGCATTACAGGAAGTGGGTCAGTTGGGGAGATTTCTCTTAAACAAATAGCAATCACTGCACAATATCACCCATTGATCTATTTCACAGCAGGCAATAGCCTTTTTGTCAGAAAGGACACACAATTCAAATACCACAGAATGCATAGAAATGCCCAATGACAGGTTTAAAAAGTATCTTCCCCTCCTTTTATTGACAAGCCATTCCTTTCCACAAATCAATCTAGGCTGCAGAGGCAGGGCATTCCAAAAAAACCTTACAGATCTACAGGGAAGACAGATATTCAATGAAAAATGTGGAACATCAATTTTGCCTAATGTAAAAGAAACATTGTATTTAGCAAAAATAATTTGTTCTTTATGGTAGGAACATGAAGATATCCAGTGATCTGGCGATTGCATAAGTCTAACCGTAGCAATTTGAAGGCCCTCTGCTTAGGCTGAGTGACATATCCTATTGTTAATTTATCTTCTTCACAAAACATTCTCAAATGCCAGTCTATGTATCCTAAAGGATTGTAAATGTTTTAAACAAAAAAATAGCTTTGTGGATAAACTCTTCTGAAAATATGACTCCTGCTTTTTACACTTAATTTGCTTATGAAATTATTTTAAAGCATTTAAATTCAATATCCTGCTTTGAGACACTCTAAGCCACTTTCATGTGTCTGAAATTAGGGAGCTAAGTTCATATATATGCATCTAAATAAGAGTTCCTGAGCATTTATGACCTGCGCGGAGGTAAATATTGTTTCCAGTTTATCATCTGTATGTCAGAGCAGCTAAAAAGCAGTACAAGAAATGCTCTAATAATATTTTACAGTTAATAAGGAATTTCTGCTTTATATCTATTGTATATTCAAATAACTAAATACTTCACTTTGCTTGACAAAATATCTTAGTTGATCATAAAATTCACATATTATATCTTCTTCTGAAGATGTGTATTTTAATGAAGTGGCACCCATAAGCAGAACAGATTAGATTTAATTCAAAAGACTTCTGTCTACTACTTTGGCCTGTTATCTGTGGAGGTCAAATAAAAAACTGTAAATTGTAATGAGTGTCTGGCATAAAGTAAGCATTCATCTAGTAATGAGCCAAGATATGTGAGAAATGCCAAGAACCTCTCACCTCTGGCTGAAGTCTGGGTTTACAGGTAGCCTATAATCTTCACGTTATCATGTTTCTTTTTAGAGGAATAATCCTCCTCTTCAAAAGTGGGGAGGGAAATAACAGTCCTTGTAAAAAGGAACATCGGTTACAGGAGCAAGCTAAACAGAGGAGAAAGGGATCTACAGACTGATTTGTTCCTGCTCTGTCCACTTGTTGGATTATATACAAATATTTAAGTATTTACCATTCGATATAAAAAGATGACAGATCTTAACCATGGTAACCACTGTGTCACTCACTATTTAGTATACTTCTGTTACCCTTGCAATGCTGAGAAATGCCATTAAAAGATAAGCAAGTGTTGAAAGCTTCAAAATTTGTTGAGTATATTGTGTAAGGTATTCAGAAAAAAAAAGGGGGGGGGAGCAACCACCATATCATACTATTTATATTCTCAATAGATATCCAGCTCTTCAGAATCTTCTTAGAACATGAAGAGAGTTAAATGATGAGAGAATCTGAGAATGAGTCTCATTGCAAGACAAATCCAGAGCTTATGTGGAATGACTCCTATTAACTTTTCTCCATTGTAATATCAGGATTTGGGGATTTTAGCTATACTTTCCATTATGCATACTATTATGTGATGCTGTATACCACGTTTACTTAAGTGATAAAGCAGTATGCAGTGGGACTGTTAATGAAAATAAATACATAACATTTTAGGGCAATATGACAAAAATATGTAGTATCATACATGCTTGCATTTAACAATTATGCCACAAAACTGAGACAAAGCCTGGATTGTTTTGAAGCTCTAGGCATTTTAATCTGGAGATTTACTGTAAAATTATCCTTTTGTATAGCAAGGCTGAGGCTCTTTCAATTTCTTAAACTGTTCAGCTACTGGTCTGTTGGTACTCCCCAAAAGCCAGAGAAGGTTTGTGTAGTGATCTTGTGATCCCTTGCTCAGCACAGCTGTGTGAAGGTTGGGTGTCAGGGCCTGAAGCACATCCACTCCACCTGAGGGCTCAGCTGCCTGGGCTGGGAGACTACTTCAGGTGCTGGTGCAGGTGCACGGCTGCAAGGAGAGCTGCCCAAGCTGTGTTTGTTAAGGGCTCCTGCCTCCTCACCCTGGAGCTGTGCTTAAGCTGAGGATTTAGCCCCTCCATGAACAGTGTTGTTGCCATGCTGTGTCCTGGCTTGATCCTGACCCTGTCTCAGAGACTTGCTTCTCTGCCTTGAACTGCTCTCTCTCTGGGGATCTGGATCCTTGGCTAAGCCTAGGTTCCTTTACTAGATCTCTGCTTGCCTTGCTCAGGTATGGTGTAACTGCCTTTTTGTCTGTGACAGCCCTGCTGCTGCCTGCCTGGTTTTCATGGTAAGCTTCTGGCTCTGCTTGCTCTCTTGAAGCAGGGCCTGACCCAGTTGCTCAGCTCCACTAGGGAAGTGAAGGGGAACGATCACCTCCAAGCTGAAAGTGAAGTGGGCAAAGCAAACCTGAAGGAGAATGCTGATCTCCCTGTAGATTATCCCTTTGACTCAGAAGAACCTGCTTTTTGTAGTCCTCTCTTTTGACCAGCCTAGAGATATCTTACTAGCTAAATGTAAATTATACCAGAGGAAGGACAACAGTATCTTATTATTATATAAAGCTCTCAGGAAAAACAGAAACCATGCATATTGAATATGAAAAACTCACAAATTTAACTATACCCCATTTCAGATTAACTTTTCTGCATCTGCAGACTGTATGGAGATTTTCCAGATACATATCAGACCTCCTAATGCAATATCCTTCATGTGAAAGGAGAGTCAGTTACATTTTGCTTCTTAGAAGGAAATATAAGAAGGAAGGATATCCTTCCTCCTCTGTTGGAAGAATAACTCTTATTTTTCTGCTTCAAATCTCTGTCAGAACATTGCTCTCTTTAAAGCACTTTCCTTTCATCATTAACAAGTGTAATTGACCTTTTTAATAGTAACAAAGAACAGAGAGGGAGTGCGGAGAGAACTTTGTATATCTGCACAGTGGGATTCTTGGCTGTGCCCTCTCTTACCCTTGCAGATGGAGCAGTTGTGAGCATTCAGTGACAATGAACTTAGTGGCTGATTTCAGGGCATATTTGTATTTTTGGATATTTTAGCAACAGCAAACGCCTGATAAGGATGCATTGAACTATCCTATGGAATTGTTCTAGCAGTAACAAATAATTTCACTCACCTTTGCTGACTAAGCAGTTGTTCTTATATATGGTTTCCAGTTGTATTTTATAAATTACTTTAATTTACAGTGCATTACACGGTTATGTCTCTAAATCCTCATGCAATAATTTGTATCTTTTCCCTTGATAATTTAATTGTTTGTAATTTTTTTGAAGGTAACTTCTTGGTAATCCAATCCAACAGCTACTTTCCCTTGCTTCTGAATAGTAAATATTTAGGTACTGTTTATTCAAATTACCCAAGGTACTGATTTTACAACTTTCTAATCTGGTTAACACAAACAGTATTATTCTTCCTCTTCCTTGGGGAAGGGAGGGTGTGTGGAAGAGAAAGCACCACAAAAAACCTGTTTCTTTGCATAAATACAAACTAGAACATTTAATTAGTTTTGCTACTGTAGCTGATGAATGGTCTGTGTGTACTATAAATGGGGTATATATATCATGTATACTTGCACTTTAGTTAGAATTTTGCAGTATCTTAATACATCTATGTAAAGAAAGGTTTCAGTTCCAAAAAATAAAACTTCATCTAAATCAAATCTTTATAGGAATTTCAGTGTTCTAAGTTCCACAATATGATCCCTGAAACATTAAATTCAAGAGAAAATAGTTGGGTAAATAAAATTATTTGCTAGATGGCTATATGAAAATGCACACACACACACATGAGCAGAAGGAATAGGAAAAATTGAAAATCTGCCCTAAAGTCCAGTTTGCTCATGATGGGTTACTCAGTGTAATAAACACCTGTCAATTTGCCTGTCAATGGGCTAGGAAAGAGAACTCTTGGTGGTTTGCATTACAGTGAGGTTTATTTTTTGATACTGGTGAGTCCTGATTATCAGATGAAAGTGCTTATGTTCAATAAAAGTTAGAAAAGGATTACAAACTCTGTGATGTTCTTTTTAGAAGAAACTTTGTCTTTGCAATCTCAGTAGAATGCTCTCCACAAAAAAAAAAAAAAAAGGTATGTGACTTAAAAATAAGATAGATCTATCATTCCTTTTAAGGATATGTCAATCCTGCCAACTTGTTTGTGGAATTTTCTTGCACCTAAATTTCTATATCTGACTCTTATGCAACTTCCCATCACTTCTAAGATGAAATAGCTGGTGCATCTAAAACTTGCTTCAACCCTCACTAACTGATGGAAAGGATTTTATTTTTTTTTAATGTCAATATTCACTAATATATTAAATGCTTTCTAGTTGTCAAGGTGATGGGGACTTCTGTAATTACATAGGAAAAATCTTTTTTGCTTGAGGAGAAATATAAAAATTCTGATTTTTTTTCTGCTTACTAAAAACTCAGAATTTCACAATGTACATATGTACTTGGACTGTAGGACAGTTCTGTTATAGTCTTTTACCACTTTGTGAAATGAAACTGGTGTTTTGCATAGTTGCTAAACAACAAATATATTAAACTCATGCTACATTTTACATCTTCTGTTAAAACCTTCACAAATCTGTAAAATGAAAGTAATGAAACATTAATGAGCATAATTCAGTCCATTAAATTTGTCCTTTTAACCCATGTAAATAGAAATTCATTGATTTTATTGCAATAGTTTATAGAAACTTAGTTTGTGGATGTATCCTCTTGCAAATGGTTGTCTTATGTCTTTAACTGATTTATCCTTCTTTCTTTTATTGCCATAGTGCTATTTTCCATGTTCAGTCCATCATTGAAATATGAAATTTCTATCCGAATTACCTTACTGCTTTCAAAGCATGTAATCCTGAGTGCAGAATCTTGTTTCTTTATCAGTCTAGACAGAAATAAAGCAGAAGTTTACAGACAGCCTCTATAAGTATGGTCATTATCACACTAAAATCCAAAGCAGGTCAACAGATGTCCTAATAAATATGACAAAATTAAATATGCCGTATTTAGATTTTCTAGGTTCTTCCTGGTCCCTTTGATGTAGATTTTATTTTTATTTTTTATTTTTCAATGCCTGGCATTCAGAAGTTCATTTGATCCATTCAGGTTTCAGAATGTGATAAAGGTAGATCTATTACGATCTGTAGGAATTCACAGCTTTTGTGATCCTGACTTTATAGGTTGTGGACAGTAGACAATTCAAAAATAATTACTTGAAATTTGGATTCACCATTTATAGTCCCTGTGTTCCCAGTCATCTCAAATAAATAAAAGGAGGAATTGAAATATAGAGTAAGTTAACAAAAACCTCACTATGACAGTCAGTTAGAATTAAATATAATTGCTGAGATTTGCATTAAAAATAAATTCAAAAGGTAGATTTTCCAGTGTTTCTAGTAATGCATTTTCCTGTCCCTCCCCCCTCCCGTTCCTTTCCTATCCCCTAGTCTTTGATAACGTTTCTTTAATTGTCTTTTAATATGTATTTACTTAGAGAAAATGTCCTGACTTCCTATGAATTGATATTGGCGTCCCCCAGGGCTCGGTGCTGGGGCCGGTCCTCTTCAACATCTTCATCGATGATCTGGACGAGGGCATTGAGTGCACCCTCAGTAAGTTTGCAGATGACACCAAGTTAGGTGCGTGTGTCGATCTGCTCGAGGGTAGGAAGGCTCTGCAGGAGGATCTGGATAGGCTGCACCGGTGGGCTGAGGTCAACTGCATGAAGTTCAACAAGGCCAAGTGCCGGGTCCTGCACCTGGGGCGCAATAACCCCAAGCAGAGCTACAGGCTGGGAGATGAGTGGTTGGAGAGCTGCCAGGCAGAGAAGGACCTGGGAGTGATGGTGGACAGTCGGCTGAATATGAGCCAGCAGTGTGCTCAGGTGGCCAAGAAGGCCAACGGCATCCTGGCTTGTATCAGAAACAGTGTGACCAGCAGGGCTAGGGAGGTGATCGTCCCTCTGTACTCGGCTCTGGTGAGGCCGCACCTCGAGTACTGTGTTCAGTTTTGGGCCCCTCGCTACAAGAAGGACATGGAGGTGCTTGAGCGGGTCCAAAGAAGGGTGACGAAGCTGGTGAGGGGCCTGGAGAACAAGTCCTACGAGGAGCGGCTGAGGGAGCTGGGCTTGTTCAGCCTGGAGAAGAGGAGGCTCAGGGGCGACCTTATCGCTCTCTACAGGTACCTTAAAGGAGGCTGTAGCGAGGTGGGGGTTGGCCTGTTCTCCCACGTGCCTGGTGACAGGACGAGGGGGAACGGGCTAAAGTTGCGCCAGGGGAGTTTTAGGTTAGATGTTAGGAAGAGCTTCTTTACTGAAAGGGTTGTGAGGCATTGGAACAGGCTGCCCAGGGAGGTGGTGGAGTCACCATCCCTTGAAGTCTTCAAAAGACGTTTAGATGTAGAGCTTAGGGATATGGTTTAGTGGGGACTGTTAGTGTTAGGTTAGAGGTTGGACTCGATGATCTTGAGGTCTCTTCCAACCTAGAAATTCTGTGATTCTGTGATATAATTAAGGGTCAATAATTAAAAATATATATTTTTAATTAAATTATTTTGATACTTTACCATTTAGCTCCTCTCACTGTTTTTTTGTTTGTTTGTTTGTTTGTTTTTGACAATTTTACTCTTTATTCTTCATAAAGGACCCAGGACCTTACTGGTCATAGTCACAGTTCTGTAAATAACACATTGGAACAGCTTTTCATATTGCCAGTGCTTTCTTTGTTCCTCGCACAAAAACAGATACATTTAGGCATATGTGTCTGCTAAACTGAGGCTTAGTGCAATACAAGAAACAAGGGAAAATTCTTGTTCAGGATTTGGCTTTTCTTCAGTGATGTCACATCGCTTCAAACTAGGTTAGTGACACTGGGAATGGGGAAGGAAAGGTCAGTACGTGTCTACTTTCTCTTCTCAGTCTGCTGAAAATGCTCTCCTAGCAATGTGGGTATTCTCTCTGGTCAGTTCATCAGAAGTAGCTGAGTCAGATATCATAAAACAGCTAACATACGTTTACTTGCCAGAAGCTCAGGCATATCATAGTTATAGCTTAATCAGTTTAATTGTTACAGGTTTATTATAGCAATAAAATATGATATAGCTGTAGCTTGTCAATCCTAAAACACTATTGCTTCTTCATAATGGGCCTGTCCAGATATTATCAAACTACTGGTCATGAAATTGGATGACCCTGTGTTGATGTCAAAGAGATTGACAGTATTCATCTCCCATTGCAAAATTTGTCCGGTTAAAAAAATAAAAATAAAAATAAGTGTTTGATGTTTGATAGCTGATTGTACATATCTTCATTTTGAATTAAAAATTAAGTTGTCTTGGCTTCACTGAAATTTTACTGAATTACTATCAGAACAGATACAGCTGATGTCATGTCAATAATCATTTCTGGACACGATGCTAAAGGAGGAGCGAGAGCTTAGTATTAAGTGGGAAGATACTAAGGTAACCCTCATGGGCATAGCTGAGAACATATCAGTGAGCAACTGGAGTTGGATCAAGAAAGAGTATGGTTCTCAAAGTGGATGTGATTACTAGAGACAGAAGTGAAGTCCAAATTAAAAAAAAAAAAAAAAAAAAAAAAAAAGAATACATGAAATCAAAAGAGCAGGCCAGAATAAGAAGATGGCAACAAAGAGAGTAGTAGCTCAGGAGAGGTGTCTAAAGAATATTTGATAGGAGATTTTGCGCTGCCAAGTAAGGTTATTAAATCTGCAACTAGAGAAATCCTGAGGGAAGAAGAGGATGTGATCAATGTAAGAGAAAATACTTTGAAGAGCATAAAGCATTGTTAAATAATATTGATTGTGCAGGTGAAAGAAAATCATCTCCATGAAAATCTGAGGTAGCATCTCCCACTAAAAGCATCAAAAATAAACCTTTCTGGTATGGATGATATGCTAGCAGAACTTAAAATGGGTTAGGATGCAGGGTGAGAAACTGGACAGTGATCTAGTGATAGTGTGAGATTGACTTAGAGCAAAGAAAAGGTGTCTGGAAGGAATGTACAAATTACAGAAAAATTTCTGTAGTGTTGCATGTCAGAATGATGTAAGCCACTCTGGAAAGGATTTAAAACAAAATGAATAGGTAGGGTAAGGCCTGAAAGGTTCATAAATGAGTGGATGGCAAACCATATGACCAGGATCAATAACACTGAGAATTTGGCACCAGACCTGCTGATCTCAGAGTTTCTTAATTTTGGGGAGAAAAAATAAGTTTATGAAGAAGGAGGTGAAGGTGAGGACTCTACCAGAAACAGAGGTTAAAGAGTAGTTTAATTATCACAATCAGCCATCAGTAAATTTGCAGGAGTAATGCTGGAATGAATTATAGAGTAAATTGGCAGTGGTTTGGAAAATATTTTAAGATTACAGTTCAGTGCTAAGGGAAGATGATTCTTCACTAGACCTAGAGAAGGAGGTCTAGAGAGGGCATGTACACATGTAAAAGAGAAAGGGGAAAATTACAAAGAACTTCTCTAAAGGCAGAGATGGGTGGTGAGAAACAAGAATCAGAAAAGATTACCAGTGAATAGACAAATTTAGAATACATGAGTCTTCTGTAGAAATATAACCATGAATACCGAGGTTGTCTTGTAAACATTTTGGGCGTACGGAATAGAGAGGTGTCATTAATGAGAACGATGGTGATGTTCATAGATAAATTCTTAGCAATGATCCAGCTTCTCCAGTCAAGGACTTGAGAAGAGACTTCAGAAGAGCTTTGCTGGAATAACTACTATGGTACACGCATTTTCATGAGTACAAGTGGTGGACAGTAGACTCAGCTTCCACTGAAAAGTCATTACATCTTGCACAAGATTTCTGCTACTAGTCATGAATGTTTCTTTTTTTTTATTATTATTATGAAACTTAAAGAGTCATGTTTCAAATGCAATTTTATCAAAGACAATCTAAAATTTTAAGAAGTAGAGATCACTCAAACTGCTCAATTATGTAAATGAAAAGTATATGTTCATTTTGTTTGATGTTAAAAATGCATTCATGGTAAATCCCATCCTGTCTGTCATTTCAGTCTGACTTGCATAAATAAGCTGTCTCTGCTCAGAGAGGACTGGGGGCTGTGTGATTCTTCATCCTGGTCACTTTGTGTTTTGTACCCTTTGTTGTGATGCTTTGTTTTTCACTTTTAAGGTGTGTGTTCATCACAGAAAATCTTGCTTTTGTGTATGTGCTTGTGTTTGGTGTGCAGGCATATATGCACACATACTTCAGAAAAAACAAATGCAGCTTTAATGTTCACATGAAATGTGCACGAGATCTGGTAGGTGAAATCTTGACCCCATGAAATCAGTGACAAGCTCTATGTTGATTTCACACAGACCAGTACTTGGCCCTGTAGACCAAGGTGAAGGTGTTTCTGCTCTGATTTATGCAGGTGTTTCTGCTGTTTCTGCAAAACAAAGCTTCTGCTCTTTTAATTATCTCCACTGGAATATGAGGAATCTATTCCAGTTAAAATACCAGAGACGGTTCTTGGTGGTGGTTGCAGGGGCAAGAGTCTGCTGCATTGCTTGCTTCCTTTGGAAGTTCATTTCATTCAGTGGTTCCATAAAAGAAAAAAATATATATTTCAGGGCTGCAGAAATCATTCCTAGCCTAAAAATGCAGTTTGAATTTTGTTCCAGTAGATAAATATTTTTTGGGGTGGAGGTTGAAACCTGCACATCTCAGATTTGTTCTTCAAAAGCACACAAATGCTTTAGAAGCCGTAGTTCCATTACCTTGCATTGAAACACAAGTCTCTAAGTGCACATAGTCTTTCTGAAAATGGGATTTTGGTGATTTTTTTTTAAAAGCTTCCATATTGATTTTCTTTAATTTCAAAGGAATTGATCAAGATAAGCTTGTGTAGTGTTTGAATATATTACGTTAGCAACTTCTATGTTTAGCTACATGTTCAGAAAAATACAGTTAATTTTCAATTTACCAAAAGAGAAGCAGTAGATATGACAGGACACTGAAACGGAACATATCATGTCTCCTTGAAGATTGCACTTTTGTATTAATGAATTGGCAAAAAGCCCCAGGGTATATAACAAAAGAGGTATTTATTCTTCTGTCTATACGGTTCAGTTAAATATACTGTTAATTGATTCAGAATTACTTTACTACCGCAAATAGTTCTCATGAAGTATTTCCATCCTTGCACCTCTAACACAGCAAGCAAAGCAAAAATGCCAGCTGCTTGGTCTGTATGTTGTCTGAAGAACATGAAAAGAGGTCTCAAATTCTGGTAGTTTACAGTGTTTCTAAACTCAAGCAATTAATCCCAGTCCCACTAAGATCCATTTAAATTTGATAAAACTGCTATAAAATCTGGGAGAACATACCGTGTAAACAAGATCAGAATTAATCCTAGTCCCAGAAGTCTGTATGAATACTGGCCATTGTCTCCCACATACTCTCATCTCTCCTAACAAAATTATTTTTCCTTACCATTAATAACCTCGCTATACCTCACCTCTTGCTATCAGGAGAGTCACAACTCTGCTTTTAAGGTTTTGAAAATTAATTGGAATACCAAACTTTTGGTGTTTATCTCTAAAGCAGAATCATTCTGAAATGCTTATTTTAAAACTGAAAATTGAATTTCTCATTTTGAGTCCTTCCTTTCACAAAAGCCTCGAAAGAGCCTCATTAGTAAAAAAAATTCTGGCAGTATAGCCATCAGTTGCAAAACCAGCCTAGTTATTACTTCTCTTTCAATGCTACTTTAATAATTCCTACTTTATTTTTTTTTGTTCGTCTCACTCATGCACTTTCTTAATCTGCAATTTTTTGTCCTAAATCTCACTCCATCTTTTCCCTCCTTTTCTTCCTACACCCACATAATCTTACATCCTTTCTTCTTTACCTGCATATTTCCTTCCAATTCAACAACATTTTATTTCATCAACCACTTAACCTTCCCAAAGTTAAGAAGCTGCCATTACTTGCTTCTCTGGGACTTGCTTTCCAGTCCCTGTAACAGGAGTGGAAGGAATAAATATCAGTCCTTTGAATGGTGCAGCTCTGCTTCTGCATGGACAAATTCCTCTTGAAGGGTCCCTTATAGAAAACTTGAATAGATTAAATGATCGAAAGACCTGATTGTTGTGTGCCATTTCTGTGGTGGTATATGGAATTCTGGAGTACAGTTCCAGTCCTGAGATGCTGCCATGGAGAAGACTACTATCATATCAGATGACAATATTTGTGTCTCTGGTACTTTCCCCAAATCCAGTATCTCTTTGTTTCTTTGTTTTTTAATTTATGTTTAAGTTAAGTTATATTTATGCTCAAAATGCTGAGTTTACATTTAGCATGGCTTGTTTTTCTAGATGCATCTTCCATGTCAAAGCTGGTGAAGGAAGGGAAGTTACTGACTGATCTCAGGAAGTCTAGTCTACGAACCATGTCCTGGTAGATCACTTTTTGTGCAGCTATACTCAATTTTAGTTTCTTCTGTAGGTTCACGTATGTGCTGAGTGTACTCAGCAGGACCTACTTTGTTATGGCATACAGTTGACCTTTTCCCTGTGATGCACATTTAATCAGAGGCCAATTCTGCAGAACAGATAAACTGTATTAATAGATTTGTCCAGCCATCCCTGTGGCATTGGAGTGTTGTTTTCATGTTGAGGGAAGAACTCTTATCAAGTCTGCATACTTTTAGTATGAATATTTTTACTTGATAGACTTTTTCAAATTACTCGTCTCTACTCAGTCTCATTTCTTCAGTTCATATTGCATGTTTGATGACCTGTTGAATTTAGTCCATGATTACAGTTCCTTTCCACCCTAACTATGCTTTACTCCTTCTATACACTCTTTCTTCTTATTTTATGAAAATGCTTACTTATTTTTTTATGCTTTCTCACTGTGTTCTTGTCTGCATTTGAACTTTTGTTAAATGTAGTTTACTGATCATACTAATCAGTGGCCCAAAAGAACTCGCAAAGAAAATGGAGGAGGAAAAAAGAAAAAAAAAAAAGGACTCACTATAAATAGCAACTGCCTTAAACTAGGAGATATCATACTGCAGGAGTACTGGGATGCTTCAGCCATTTTTAGAAATGAACTTTAAAAAATCCTCTTTAGGTAAAGTTTTTTTTTATTATTATTATTTTAATTTGGTTTCTACATAGATGCAGAAGTACCAAAATACCAAAAGAAATCTTCTTCACATTTGCAATCTCACTCTTAAAAATGCCATATGATTTATGATTATGTTGATTTATGTTACAAACTTAATGCATGCTTTAACCCTCTGTTCAACCCTGTATTTTTAAGCATGCTTTTCCTGGCTTCCACTAATAACTCACATTTCATTCAACTTTTTAGAGAGTCTTCACAAAAATATGCATCTTAACCGACTCTGAAGCCCTGGGCCCATAAATACTGAGAACCTTTTAGGAGGCAAATTCCTTCATTTCTCCCATGCCATAATTGCTTATCTCATTAAGAGATTGCTCTATTAAAATTATATTTGTATTTTTTACATTTTATATTTGAAAACATGAATGTATAATGTCTCCCTGGGACTCTGCACCATAACGATGAAAGATACAAGTACAGTCTAAGACAGACATGTTTAATTAGTGAGCAAACTTGACATTTTCAGTGTTTAGACTAAACAGTGAAAAAGCCAAGAGCAAACTAGCATTATTTTTTTTAATTTTTTTTAGGTTGCAGACAGAAAATAATTTATTGAACTCAAATGAAAACGAAACCTCTGTATTTGTAGTGGATAAAAGGCCATTAGAGTTAGAATTCAGTACTTAATCACAAGTCTAAATATTCGAAATGCTTAAGTAGGAGCAATTATATCATTTTTGAGTGATAACCATTCAAACTCTGTAGGTTGCAATGGCAGACCAATGTCTTCGTTAATAAAATATTTAGTTCAGTAGCACCTTCTATACATATACAGAACTACCTTCTGAAATCTATTTTTTCCTCCTAGAATTTGTTGCAAATGTTATTTGCACTCTGATAACACAAATTTACAGCATTATGTAAAGTTGTTAAAACTTCAGTATCTCTTATTTTCTCCTCCTTCACATGCTGATCAATCCAGCAAAACATCCCACTTCACAGAAAAGGCAGTTCTGAGATCTCATCCTCCTTCAGCACTCAGTGAACCTTATCACACTGAAACAGGGACCAGTTGAAATGTGTTCTCCCTCTGGATATGATCTGGATTTTAGTTCCTCGGTACAGAGACATATTTTTTTTTCCTTTTTATAGAACAGTTAGTAGATGCTACCGAGTTGCTGTTTACCAGGAAGCAGATTTGGCTGTTTCAAAACCTGCTACCACAAAGCGACTACAGAGAACCTTGTGTCTCCCATACACTTTGGTATTATTATTACATCTCCCATACACTTTGGTATTATTATTACTCTTCTTTGCTTGATCATATTCTTCTGTTTATGCTCTTTACACTGCTTCTCTGGCTCATGTGAAGAAAAAGCTGGTTTAATTGTTATATGGGGCACTGACGAGAACTCTATCAATAAACTACCATCAGTAAGTAAACAGAGAAAAGTGCAAAGCTAAGAATAAGCCAGTGAGTCTGCACAAACACAGGAGATGTTGGAGGAAGTTGAGAGCAAAGCTTGCTCACAAAGCAGCTGAGCTCCTTGGGGAGATGAGGGAGATGCTCTTTCTGAAGTGGATCGACTTTTGCTGGCAGTCTTTATCTCCCTGTGAGGGCAGTGAGTTCAGCAACTCCCATGTGTCTCCCAGCACATACACGTGTGCCGGTGCTATCAGTACACACAGACAATGGCATCAAGGAATAAGATTGATGTTCAAAGAGTAGCCTCATATTGGTGCTTGGTGGGGTGTGAGAATGGATGAAACTACACTGTCCCACTATAGGGATTTCCATGCATAACATTATTTCTGTTCTCCCACGTGCCTGGTGACAGGACGAGGGGGAATGGGCTTAAGTTGTGCCAGGGGAGTTTTAGGTTGGATCTTAGGAAGAACTTCTTTACCGAAAGGGTTGTTAGACATTGGAACAGGCTGCCCAGGGCAGTGGTGGAGTCACCATCCCTTGAAGTCTTCAAAAGACGTTTAGATGTAGAGCTTAGTGATATGGTTTAGTGGGGACTGTTAGTGTTAGGTTAGAGGTTGGACTCGATGATCTTGAGGTCTCTTCCAACCTAGAAATTCTGTGATTCTGTGATTATCAAGAACAGTGGTAGTTAAATCATGTTCCTCTGCCTCTTGTCCTGTTGTTCCCAAGAGAAAGAGGCAGTACGGTATAGTCTTGAGGAGAACTGCCTTTGGGAATGATGTTGTATTTCATGGTTACCTTTCTGTAAGTTGGAGACCTAAGTAGAAGTCATTTTATTCCAGGTCAAAGCTGAGACCTTTACACGTACTATAAACGCTTAAAAGCATACATCTTTATTATGAGGAATCCTTAATACATTTTATGTACCAAGAGTTAATTATTTTGCTCCTCCTTGATTCTTTTTCTATTTTAAAATACTAGTTACAAATGTCCTTTACTGTTTTCTAGAGCAAAATAAGGGATATATAGCACTAAATGACAAATGCAATCCTTGTTTCATTGGTGGACTCTGGCAGAAGGGGAGAGGGTCTGATGCTGTTTAGCTCCTAAGGCCACAAAACATTGGGAAATGCTAATTGTGGACAGGAGGCAGCAGCCCCTCAGTCCTCCAGAAAATCTGTTCCAGGAACTAATAAAATACTTTAACACTGCAGATTAAAGATCATCCATCACATAAATTCTCACTTCTAAAACAAAATCACATTTTTCTTAATTCTGTCAAGCTCGTGTAATTGTGTGTGTGGATGAGAATGCTGTGAGGGAGAGAGGCAGAAAATTGAAGTTTTCAGACATTTAATTAATTTTATTAATTTCACTTAAGTTAATTGGGACTACCTTTTAGTTAGCTCTGAGTCTTTCACACCCAGCTTCACATACATCTTCCTTGTAAACAGAAGGACAAAGAATTATGATATTTTTTTTTTATAAGAAAGCAGTAAATAATTAAAAAAAAAAAAAATCCTTATCTGGGTTAACAGAACAAATATGAGCAAAAAATATTATTTCTTTTCAGGTTCTAATAAAGTCTTGAATGCACTAAACATACATGTGTGGATTTTTCAGTCAGACTACCAAAAGCTGATCTTAGCTATATGCTGTGTGGCTTGTAAAATTAAATCACTGCTCCACAGGTGTGCATCAGTGGTGTTAGTTCTGCAATGTTTTGGGAGACTTTTTTGGTAAGGTCTAAAGTCAGCATAAAGTATTGATCTGACATTTAACAAGCTGCCAAATTAGAAAACGTAACATGGAAAACCATCACATCCATAGCAGTGGTATATTACTTATTCAATAAAGATGGTACGCTGTGATAGGCTATGGCATAAATCAATGAGATTTTGGTTAGCATTTCATATAGAATTATTTCTAAACTAATACACTTTTGCAGTGACATTGTTTGATCAAATTTCAAAGAATTATACCAGTTTGTTAAAAGAAAACTGGCAACTCCATTATGTTAAGATACTTGAGTATAAATCTGTTGGTAATCCCCTTGTTCTTCTCAGGAGCTGTACTGTCTCACATCAGCACGGTCCTGAAATAAGAACTAGTGTTTTGACTTCTGCTGCCAGGACACTTGTTTGAATCTGGCCAACATTAGTTGTGGGTAATCAATAGCATTTATAAATCAGTTGGAGACTGTGTGTTCACTTCAGTTTGTGTTTCCTGGGGCAAACCATCAGACCTCAAATACAGCCAGTGTATTTTTTTCTGACCTGGAAATTATTCACTAGCTATTAGGAGAGAAACTGAGAGTCAAACGAATAGAAATACTGTCATTGTTACTGATGACAATAACGGGATGAAAGACTGTCATGTTAGCCCTATCTTTCCTAAGTTAATATATATTTTGTCCAAGATTTGCTTTAATATTCCTAATTTGTCACAAAACCTGACCAAATTACACACTAGATGCTTACTTAGAATGAAAGCACATCTTGTCTTCTGAATTCTTTTGATAGCTGTCTTATCTTTCTTTCCCTCTTTTCTCAGTCAGTGAGATTCCTATTCCTCATCCAAACTTTCTTTGCTGAATTAAAATACTTGTGCCTTGGAACTAATTTATGTCAGCACAAAATGTTACAAAATCAGCTCAATAGGATTTTATACCTACTTCAGTGTTGTGAATGATGAAGTGACATATAAGAAGGCAAACCTTTTGGGCTGGCGGGTGGAACATGTTCATTTGCATCTACTGCTAGCAGATGGAATGTGTTCTTTGCATCTACTGCTACTAGTTCTATATAATATTACTCAACAGATCATTAAGGTTTGTGGTCAGTTTTTAGGTTCAGTTGTTGGGGACTTTTTTCTCAACTAGCAATCTAATTTTCATTCTTAGGGAATCTGTTATTCTTTGATGGGTAATGAGTGATTCAGTAGAAGGAAGCAGGAATAGTTCAATTTCACAAGCCTTTTTAATTCAGGGTTAGAGGATGAAAGAGAAGAACCTACAGAACCTGAGAGCTAGGGCCCTTAGGATTGAGCTAAGGCCAGCTTTCTCATCTGTGGAGTTGTTTTTTTTTGTTTTTTTTTCATTATATCTGACATTTTTTGAGGGTGAGTTTTGTTACAGTCTATTAGCCTATGGCACTGGGCTGGGAAGATGAGACTTCACTGAGATACAGAACACATAAAAAAAAAAAAGTGAACAATTGAAATTACAGGGTTATTGGTATCTTGTTGTCAAGGTAGCTTGAGGTTGGTTTTGTACAGAGAGGAATTCAGCTTGCTTTTGTGTGTGATACTGTGAAATGAATTCAGCGCCCAGTGTGCTCCAACACTAATTATGAAACTTTCTAAAAACAAAGAACAAAACCAAACCAATTCTTTCTAGCTTACTTTCACTGTTTAACTCTTGTCATGCCTTTCTGGGACCACTGTATTCGATAAAAGTGAAGGTTTTAAATATGATCAATTACAGTATGTATCTGTTCTGTCCTGGATTACACATATTCATGGAAGGCACAGGAGAGTTTTGTATGAGATCATTACTGGAGGATGTAACTTAGGACATTTAAGAGTCAAGTTCCTGATTTCACTGCCAATTGCTTTGAGAGGAGTGACCCTGTGTCAGCAAGGAGCTAATAACTGCCTGAGTAGCTGCTAGGAAGATTATCAAGTAAAACAATAATGCTGTAGTCATCAAATATTACCAATTTGTTGAATAAAGGGGGATCCAAGAAATGATACTTCTAGGATAATCTGGGGAGAACATTCTGAGCAATTTCAAGATACCTTTATTCAGCCTTCTTGAATACATGCAAGAGATAAAGCCAGTAAGTAGATGGCTGCTATCTATGGATGGTCTATAGTCAATAGGCACAGGAAAGATTTCAAAATTATCTTGAATACTGTTTGGGGAAGAAAAAAAAAAAAAAAGAAAAAGATTTTGGTCCAACATGTATATATACAAGGTAATATATTTAGGCAGGATTACAAAATGGGAACAAATGGCTTGGTAGCAGTTTGCATCAAGGACTGTAAATTAGTGTGAGATATCAAAAGTAGTGTTGTGTCCTAATAGCAGGTGTCCTATTAAATGTATCAATAGATGTATAAGCAGACTTGGAAAACAACTTTTCTATTGTGCTGCTTACCTTCAGTGCTATGACTAGTTTTAGTTCCTGAGTGTTAGGTAAAAAAGTGGGAGTCACTAGAAGATTTTTTTACATACTTAAAGACTTCTCTCAGACCTCTTTAGTGTTCTCTCATTGAGGCTGAATGGGTCAATTCTTTCAGCACATCCTCATTGTTGCATTTTCTGGATCTCTGGTATGTTTTTTTCCTCTGAAATAAGTCTTTAAGTATGTTTAAATATGCTATAAGAAGAAGGAAACAATTTATTCTCTATATCAATGGTAATTGGACAGGCAGTATTGGATTTATATTGCAGCAAGAAAATTCAGATTAGTTACTAGAAAAACCTTTTAAAGATAATAATAGTGAGTTATTGGAATAGATAGCCTGAGGAGGTTTTACAATCCCCATAGTTGGAAGTTTTTAAAAGACAGTCTAGACAAACATCTGTCAAGACTGATATGTTTGATCTTGCTGTGGGACAGAGAATGGATGAAATGACCTCTTGAGGTCCCTTCCAGCCCTGCTAGGAATACATAAAATCATCTTTAAGCTCCCAGGGGAGAAAAGAAATATCCAGGCACAAAGAATCTGCTAGAAATGACCTTTGATAATTTCATTGACAAAAATTTGGAAGTGGTCTCAGAGTACAGCTAGTAATGATGAGATAAAATTGTCCAAACTAATACTAATCAGTAGTTTCTTTAATCATAATCCTTATAAACACATTTCTAAGTTAACTCTGTGCACTGTGACTTAAGGCTTCTTGTTGAACATAAGATCAAGATTCTGTGATTGCAGAAGGAGGGTGTTCGTTTGAAAAGAAAAGAAAACAAAACAAAACAAAAAAACACATGAGATTAGTGTCCTCATTTCATGGCTCCAAAGACAGCTGCAATTTGACTTAAAAGAGTTTGCCTGTAAGGATGTGGTTGCTAAAGAATCATTTATTTCCAGAGTTCTCTGGAGCAGTGTTTTTCAACCTTTTGCAATTTTAATACTCTTTAAAAAATCCACGGAAGATATTGATTCCAAAATAGTGATCATAAGTCTATTAACTGAGGGTTTGGTATTGAGGGAACTGTAATGGTAATCAAAGCAGTCTGAGTTCATAAGTGTCTGCATCACAGATTAAAATCAACTACTGTAGGGCTGTGCAGTACACAGAGGTGAAGTAGACTATAACTAGTTGAAGGGAAAGAGCAAGGTCTTCTGAAAACAAATTTAAAGATACTTGTTTATTTACCTTACAGATGAGAAAGTCTTTTATGAGACGTACTGTTAAAATATAAAATCAAATAAAAAAATAAGAGTTTTCATAGAATTGCAAGACATTTCAGATCAGAAGAGACCTCAGGTGAGCTCTAAGTCCAACCTCCTGCTCAAAGCAGAATTGGCTGTGATGAAGTCAGACACAGTTTCTCAGGGCATTACCCACCTGGGTCTTCAAAACCTTCAAAAACAGAGATTGCATATCCTGTTATACTGCTTGACTCTTCTCTTGGCTTTACCACCTCTCACCCTTTGAAGGCTGAATGAATTTTTTTTCTTACTAATGACAATGTCTATGCAACAGCAGCAACCAAAGTTCTCAGTGCACTTTAGAAACATTAATCCTATGCACTTTGTAAACATTAATCTTTTAACAGATGTTTATGACTTTGGTTTTTCAACTAGCTTGCTGTCATCTGTACAAAGAAATGATAATGCTTACTTTTGAATATTTGAGAACCTTTGGAGAAAACTACATTTTAAATTGAGAATTTCTCCTACAAATAAGGATGTGTTACTCTTGCATAAATTAAAATAAAAAATCCTATCCCTTTTTACACTTGAAATATGCAAAACTGACAAAGTAGTAGCTCAAGGACTAATTTAGTAAGAAAATGTAAATACTATTATCTCTTACTGAATTAAAGAACATTGAAACTATCAAAAAGATTCATCTACTATGTTGAAAAAGGCTTTATACGTCCCATTGAAAAGAATTGTGCTATTGATTTCATTGCTTTCAAATACATTGGTTCTGGAAATAAAATTAGGTACCAGGATGCAGGAGAAAAAAATCTTGTATCATCAAAATAGAAAAACAAAGAATTGAGTACCAGCCCCACATGTAAAAAGCTCTTTCTAAACAACTGAATTAATTTATCTCTACAAGGAAAAAACAGAGATAAATAGTTCCTATATCTTCAAAGAAGACAACTTTGCAATAACTAATATTCTTGAAAGAAAATTGATTATAATTCTTTTTCAAAGAGTATAATATAATTTTGGAGAATATTCTCTTTTCTGAATCACTTACATGAAATATTAATTTCAAGCAAAGTAATGAGAGAATCTCTCTTAAATTCTGATTCAATGTTCTTATCAGTCAAGAATTTAAATGAAAATGTAATGAATAAACACGTGCATATCATACACGTGCCACAGAAGAGCAAAACATTTATACAGTGGTGTAGAGAAGGAAGTGTAGTACAAAGTAGATATCTAGCCCAGTACAAGTGTAAGATGACGCCTGGTCCCCAGGTCTGCTTTGTATACTATCCTTATAACTGTACTGTGTCACAGAAAAACACAAAATGCAAAATTTAATGGATGCCAACCTGCTGAGCTTTGTCCACATATCCACCATTCATATCAAAAGGAGCTTTGCTGTTTAGAAGATTTAAGAATCAAGATAGAAAAACAGTATGAAAGGAAATCTATTATGTATTGTAGCTCACCTAGTAGGTCTGAGGAGAAGCTATTCATTTTGTCTAGGAATCAAAACCTCTTACTGAATATGATTAAGGCTTTTAACTGCAGACATGGATGGCCTGATGCGTGATCTTTCCAAATTGTTCAGGTTGTGTAAAAGATATTTTAAATTTGGAAATATTCTTCTAAATTATTGTAAGTTGTTTGAACTTGTGTCTTCCTATAAGGAATAGTAGGAGAAATGTCCTGTTTGCTGCCAATTCAGCCCTGGCAGTGTGCTCATTGCTGCACAAATGGTAAAGGACATTTGACCTTATTTGTTCATTGGCAACAGTTTGAAGCAAAATTGTAAGCCCCCTTGGGACACTTGATAGGGCTTCCCATCACATTCAGCATTTTCTGAAAGTAGCAAAATGTTTTCTTGCCATCTGGAAAAGCTGTAATGTGCTGCTCTCAATTTTTTGTGCCCTAATTCTTCTGCCTAAACCATGTGAAATTTTCTACCTTTGATAGCAATCTCACCTTGCTCCTTAAATATAGCATAGAATATGACCTATCACGTTTCTTTACTGTCTTATTATTAGTGTTTATATCCTTTTTCTGGAATACATATAAGCTTTTAAATTATTTATGATAGGTTATGTTACTGAGAAGGATATGAATCAAAATGGCAGACTAATAAATAAAATTACTTCTTTTTTTTTTTGTCTCCCAGGAATTACACAAATACGTGTTGTTTTGCTCATTTATCCAGTGAGAACAGAAACAAGTTAAATGTCTTTCATAAGGAGAACTTTATCAGAATAGATAGTATGTATTATCAACTAGACTGTAGTTTTGCCTACACTTACATATGTGATTAATTTTTATCATAATAAAATGAGGCATTTGCATAAGTATATTCAGTGCCCTTAAAATTTAAATCTTTTTTTGAGTTGGGCTGTACTGATAACTCAATAATATGAAGGACAAGAAGACAACCCCCACCCCACCCCTTTTTTATACCCCACTCTGATTTTCTGGCAATCAGATGTGGAACCAGGGAAACTTTATGTAGAATATGATGCTGTTTGACACTCATTTATCCTATTACGAGACTGCAGTTGGATGAGGCTGCTGGTCAGGATAGTGAAGTCAGTAGCTGGTTTCATAAAGAGCATAAAAAGAGGTCCAAGGATTCTTTATTTCTTCTTTTTGCCTTGAACTGAACAGCTGCTCCAGTCATGCACACTAGCAAAGAATGCCAAAGCAACCCTCATTCAGGATCTCTGCTCATCTGACACAGGTTGACTTATGTAGGGTTAGGAATTCCTCCACTGTGACATTTATAGCAGTGTAAGAAATGAGAGAAGCTTCACACACTAAGACAGCTTTTTTAATCAAATCTTGTAATTTGATGGATGCATGGCATTTAGGTCTATTGATCAGTGATATAAAATAAGGAGAAAAAGCATTAAGATACTTCATTGTCAAAGCCAAAGATAGGTTTCTTTTTCTTTTTTTTTTTTTTCCTTCTAATGACATTATTTAAGGGGAAAATATAGTGTAATGGAGAAAATACTTGTAAATAATACTTGTAGCTTATTTAAAAATATTTGTGATGTTAGGTTGCTCCAAGAAAAAGAGATTTAGAAACTTTTAAAATGTCAGCAACTCAAAACATTAATACTTAATCAGGTTGAAGAAAAAGTCTGCTTCCTGATAGTACCTAATATTTGTCTCTCTAATATTTCAATAATGACTGCCATTGCAAACATTCTTTTTCGAAAGCATTAGGGATCTTCTTGACAAGCTACAGGATTACAGTTTGAGGTGTATGTACCCAGGTAACTAAAAGGTACTCCTGTCCTCCACCTTTCCAGCTGTGGAACAATAGATTTTTTTCTGTAAGCAAAAATCAAGATCAGATTCTTCAAACTTACTGATGATAGAATCTATTATGGCAATGGGAACTCTACAGTGTCTAATTTTTTTTGTTTTTGTAATAGATCTGTTCTTCTGAGGAAACAAAATCTTTTTGTTGTCTTTTTGTTTGTTTGTTTTTAATGTTTGCTCACAAAATATACTAGGAAAAAAAATGCTTTCCTTCATATCACCACGTTTCATTTTGTTTTTAATTTTAAACAGTTTGTGTTTTTTTTCCATCAGTTGGGCAATGCATCAGTGAAGTCATAACATTCTCACTTGATGGGGCTGGGGACTGACCATGGAAAATGCACAGCAGGGGATAATCAGGTCCATGTTAGTAGTTGGTAATGAAGGGAATGGTTAGAAATCAGTGTGTGGGAAAAGTGTTGAAAGTACAGATTAACCAAAAATCATTTAAAAAATATTTGTGTGGAAAATGCATAATGGAAAGGGTTTCTCTGACTTCAACATGTGGGCCAGCAGACAACTGATGGTTGCAGAGCAGTATAACTGTGTGAAAATTAAGACATTTCAACTCTATAAAATTGACACTTTATCCATAAGCTTTGCACAGAGTGGATGAGAAGTAATCAGTTCTTGTTCTTACACTTCTTGAAAGTCTGTGTCTATAGCTTTCAGAAACCTGCCACAAGAGGGAAAAGAGTGGAGTAAGATTCTAGTATCACTAGGCAAGGAATTTCTGGTTTAGTTAGAAGAGTTGCTGAAGAGCAGGTGTGTTACCTGCATTTAGGAACACCAGCATACACGTTAGCTGGGGTAAATATTTCAGCAAATCACTGTAAATTTTGAAATGTTTGCTAAACAAACAAATAGCTGTCTAGACTTTAAGTTTAAAGTAGTGTACAACTGAGATGTTAATCTGGAGCAGTTTCTCTTCGTTACAGAGTATAGCTGAGCCATTATTGTTTTATAGATGGTGTTTTTTGTGTTAAAGAGGATTAGCTATCTAGCATGTATGTATGCTGTAATCTTTCAATATAAAGCTATATATTTCTGCTTCCTGGCAGAAAAAACACTGAGGATATGAGTTGTATGATTATCATTCCTAGGCAAACTCTGGGAAACAAGAGAGAGGAACAAACTGAGGGACATTTTATGTACTTTTTCCCTATACTTCTCTATTTATCTGCAAACAGTGCCAAACCAAAATGAATGAAGCTTCTTTCTCTCCCCAGCCTAGAACACTAATATGTTCTCCTCTCTATCAAACTTGAAACTTTCTTAACTTTATTTTTAGTAAGCAATAAACAACTTTTATTACAGAACTATTATGTATTATAGTAGTACTTCATAGTCATAGCTAGGTTACCTGCTGTAAACTACCTACACGAAAGTGACCTGATATATTTATAACTGTTGAAATGTTTACAATTTTGGATTTTATTTTCTGTCTGTCAGTACTTTCTGTAATTAAGTAAAAAGAGAAGTGAAGTTCTTCTTATAACTTCAGGTGAATTAGAAAAAAGATTTGCAGCAAAGATAGTAAAGTAATGAAACTGGATATTGAAATATTCCTTGGAGAAGACCCGTTCTTTTGCTTAGCTTAAAAAAGAAATACTGAAGTTAAGGAATGTTATTGTATTTTGTAGTAACTTCAGGAAAACAGATCCTAAAATAAGTATGCACATCTTTCACACACTCTGGAAATTTTGATGCTTTCCAGATGAAATTAGAGTCATACTTTTCTTCTCATTTATTTACATGTTTGTTTATTTATTTAATTTAAGGCAAATTCAGTGTGACTGTAACTCTGGGTGCCCTAGCAGAAAATGCAGGTTTAAGAGCACCAAAAATACCAGAGAATAGTAGCCATTTCTCTTCTTGACCAGCATTAAGCATTTCATGTCCTGTTTATGGCCTTCTCAAATGGCCACATTCATATTACCCTGGTAGCTTTACAGGTAGCTTTTCTTCCCCTCTTGTCCACACTGGAAGATCACAATAGTGCCTGAGAACATGAACTGGAGATACCTTTTCTTTCAGCTGAAGAGAGAAAAAAACAAAAAACAAAGACAGCAAATGGAATTTGGAAGAGATATTTCTATTTATATAAATTAAATTGAATAAACCACAACAACATGGAAGATTTGCATGAAGGCAGCAATTTGAAATAGTTGTCTAATTACAGCACTTCAGCTCTTGCAGCTTTCACCTTCTATCCAAGGCCCACCAGTCCGGTACTTCACTGTGGATCCAGGGAGCCTGGCACTGAGCCTGTGCAGCATAGCTACTGCCTTTCAGGGGTTGTGCAGTCAAAAGTGCACTGCTGCTGGTTTGGTGGAGTCTTCTCAGGCTTCCTTGCCTGTGCATGCTGCACAAGATTCACAGATGCATTCTGTAAAAGGATGGGGTCCACAGAAAAGGGGGATCAATGTACAGGATTTCTGCTTTTTGGAAAACAGTCTTTTAAAGCAAAAAGCCTTTTTGTTTTGCCTGAAGTTTAGTTGTATTCCCAAACCAGTCTAGGACTGGAAAGACGGGGGCTATCCATTTCCTTGCAGATGTATTTAAAAAAAAAAATTCCTGTGCTGTACACAGTACTGGAGTATTGTTTATTCAGTCAATGTAAAAAACAAACATAGAAAATAAGACCCTATTCAGTAGGTAGAATAATTGTTAGTCTGTATTAACATATGAAAACAAGTTTTACTAGGTTTTACTGTCAAGGAATACAATTCTCTGTTCCCTGTATTTTGACCCTGCAGGTATATGTGGTCAAGAAATCAGAAGTACTTTACTAAGCAGCAATTAAGCCTAATCAACAACTCAAGATATGAAAGAAAAATGTGTCAATTCTTCTCATTGTTACTAATAGCCTATTGTTTGTTTGATGGCATGTAAGAAATTAGTGACATGCAGATTGTAATTATTGTATGCCACAGATGTTATACAATTTTAGATATAAAGTCTCTTGAATTGCTTTATTTTCTATCACAAAGAATGGGAAATAAATAGCAATTTACTTTTTTTAGAACGGATAATAAAAATTATTAAAGCAGATAATAAAAAATTAATTAATCTAAGTGTCTGCTGGAGGTATGAAATGCTGTGCCTGTATGAAGATACAAACACATGCATGAAACCATGGCAATTATGAATGCACAGCCTTGCACTGCCTTGAAACCCTGAAAAGGACAATATACTTACTGAAGCAAAAGATTGTAGTGTTAGTGTGAACTGCGCATAGGAATCAGCTTCAAAATATGGCAAAAAAGGAGTATTTTACGTAGTTCTGTCTTCCTGTGTCACCTAAAGGAATAAACATTGGTTTATTGTAATCACATTTTCATTCCAAAATATACAAAAGAGTTTAAAGCTCTATGCAGCTTCTATTTGAAGATCATATAATGTGCTAAATAAGTTTGAATTAAATATACACCAAACATAAAATTAGACTAAGCTCCAGTATTCATTCAAATCAATAAATAATACTATGTAATTCACCACATAGCTAAGGATCACAGAATCACAGAACTGTAGGGGTTGGAAGGGACCTCGAGAGATCATTGGGTCCAACTCCCTTGCCAAAGCAGGTTCCTTAAAGAAGGCTGCCCAGGTAGGCATCCAGACAGGCCTTGAATACCTCCAGAGAAGGAGACTCCACAACCTCCCTGGGCAGCCTGTCCCAGTGCTCTGTCACCCTCACCGTGAAGAGGTTCTTTTGCATGTTGGTGAGGAACTTCCTGTGCTCTGTCTTGTGGCCATTACCCCTTGTCCTGTCCCCACAAGCCACTGAAAAGAGGTTGGCCAAATCCCTCTGTCTCCCACACCTCAGGTATTAATAAACATTGGTAAGATCCCCTCTCAGTCTTCTTTTCTCCAGGCTGAACAGCCCCAGGTCTCTCAGCCTTTCCTCATAGGGAAGATGCTCCAGGCCCCATATCATCTTTGTGGCCCTCTGCTGGACTCTTTCCAGGAGCTCCCGGTCTTTTTTGTACCGGGGAGCCCAGAACTGGACACAGTACTCCAGGTGAGGCCGGAGCAGGGCAGAGTAGAGGGAGAGGATCACCCCCTTGACCTGCTGGCCACGCTCCTTTTAATGCACGCCAGGATCCCATTGGCCCTCTTGGCCACCAGGGCACACTGCTGGCTCATGGTCAACCTGTCGTACACCAGGACCCCCAGGTCCTTCTCCTCAGAGCATCCTCTGGGTCACCCCCCAGCCGGTACTGATACACGTGGTTGTTCCTTCCCAGGTGCAGGACTCTACACTTGCTCTTGTTAAACCTCATTTGATTTCTTCCTGCCCATCTCTCCAGCCTGTCCAGGTCTCACTGAATGGCAGCACAGCCTTCTGGCGTGTCAGCCACTCCTCCCAGCTTTGTGTCATCGGCGTACTTGCTGAGGACAGACACTATTCCCTCATCAAGGTCATCGATGAAGGTGTTGAACAAGACCGGACCCAGCACCGACCCCTGGGGAACACCGCTAGTCATAGGCCTCCAGCCAGACTCTGCTCCTCCAATCACCACCCTGTGAGCTCGGCCAGGCAGCCGGTTCTCAACCCATCTTACTGTCCACTCCTCTATCCCACGCTTCCTCAGCTTTGCTAACAGGATGTCATGGGAGACAGTATGGAAAGCCTTGCTGAAGTCAAGGTAGATGACATCCACTGCTCTCCCCCCATCTACCCAGCTGGTGATGCCATCATAGAAGGCCACAAGGTTGGTCGAGCACGACTTCACCTAGGTGAATCCGTGCTGGTGAATCCATCCATATCAAGGATGATGTTTGCATACATATTTGCATACTAAATATCATGACTTCAATCTTACATTGCTCCACTTTAAATATGAATCTTAATTATTGAGGACAATAGTGTGTTCTTACTCCTTATGAACAGGACCTTGATGCTCCACCACATAGTTTTCTTTCCTTCCATTAACTTGTATGACCATTTTCTTGTTAGAAGGTTCTGTTTGCCACATTTCTGACCCCCAGATGCCAAAGACAAGGGAATGCCTGTGTATTGCTCAAGGCAAGACTCTGTTCAGGTTGTTCAGGAGCTCCACCTTTATGCTAGCTCATGTGGGGAGTTTGTAGGGAAGATTCAGTTGAGAAATGATAGTGCTTTTGAAAGACTCCAGATGTGTCAGTTGTGTAGAATAAACTTGCTGGTGTCATGCTTTATGAAAGGAATCTTAATGCAAATAGAAACTAAGTTTTCTATTTTTAAATGCTTCATAGATTTCAAAGCATTTTTCCACTAGTTCCTTGTTCATGTAGCAAAACTCATGCAGAATTATACAGTCTTGCAGATGTTTATTCACTGCAGATTTTTTTTCCTATGTGCTCTATGTACGTATGTGGGTATCCTCTAAGAAACAAAACTCAAACTACAGTAACTCAGCATCTCACATCTATACATCTAATATTCCTTTCTGCACTCCCCTTGGATCATATGGCTGCTGGTTCAATAATGATTGTGTATCTACAAATCACACAGCTGAGGCAGAACTTTAAAGAACCACAGATGATGAAAAACTAGAATTCCTGTCTGACACTTCAGCCTGTATCCTATTTTCACTTTTTATTTGACCCTGCCTGAATAATCACTGTGGGACTGGCAAGGAGGTAGCTAAGGAAACAAGTTCAACATAATGCAATTACAGAAAAAATCACTATTCAAATATAATATGTTTTCTATACAAAGCATGGAATAATTTGCCATGTTGTACTGATCTACATTAATGGGTTATGATGATTGGTTTGTGGACGTTACCTCCTTCTGTTTTTTTGTGGGGGCATTTTGCATTTCTTTAGTCAAATAATATGACATTTCTCAGATTGGCTGGTAAATATTTGATGCTTCATTCTGCAGTTCCAAAGTAACATACAGATTAACAAGTGTGGGACTGAATATTATTCTGTCAACTTCAGCTGGTTTGAGAGAATCTGACTGGCTTGATAATCTGGTTGGCTTGAGGGACCAGCAGACTTATATCCTCACATCCAAAGAGCACTGCTGGGCAGCAGGACAAATGCAGAGCCCACAACACACAAGGATACCTCCTGGTAGAAAGCATATAAATGGTTGCTATGAGAGCTCAGCTATAAAAAGGCTGAGTGAAATATGGTATCACTAAAACGCATAGCAAACCTCAATGTGATTTCCATGCTGCTAGGATTTGATTTTAATTCAACAGGAGTTTCTAGAATGAGAGAAAAGGTCAGATACACAAACCTGCATAAATCATGAATATAATATATTTTAATCAAAGCTTACTTTTATTGACCTGATGTTTCCTAAATTTTAACATGGACAGAGCTGTTTTACTTGTACTAAGAAAATCTTGTTTGAAGTAAGACTTTAAAAGTGTTGATCCTTTCTATAGCTAAACAAAAATAATTACTGAATCTGAGGGAAACTAAGTTGAAAACTTTGTAAGAATACTTTAAAATATTTCTAAATGAGTGCCTGAAATTGGAGGCAGAATTGCTACTTAAAAAGCACCAAGCACAGTTCTGATCTTCTGACATCAAATGAGGGTACCAACAAACAAATAAGCTGAAATATGTGTTGCTACAAGTCATTTTACCAGTCATTCCTTTAGCACACTGTAGGAGGATGAATACACAATGAACAGGTAGCTGTTGGATAAATTACATCCAACATTTATTTTTCCATAAATGAATGTCTGTGACAATGTCTGTTTTAACAGAGTTCAGTAATATGTACATGATGTTATTCAGAAGGCTACAGTTAGCTCAGTTAGCTTGATATCATCATTCTCTTCCTATTAGAGGAAAAAAATGAAAATAAAAGTTTGTCTCTTGATTTACGACAGGTAAACTATGGTTAAGGAATATGCTGCAGCACTTTTTAAAAATACCAACTTCTTGTTTTATCTTATTTTTATACAAATAACTAACAAAATTTAAATCATCTAAAAAATCAATCATTTTGGCATAGAATAAAATACCACCAACATTAGACGAACTATTAAAATCCTAGGATCTTACCAGAAAGTTTTGAGACCTTTCACTCTTTGCATCTTTAATCAGCTAAGTCAGGTGTATCTGCACACAGAGATTATGTTGGCTCCATTGGGATTTGTCATATCATTTTGTAGCATTGCTGCAACAAATTTTAAGCTACAGTACAAGCCCTCCAAAGCACATGAGATTTTTGCTTGTATGGTTCTTGCCGTTTATTTGGAATGAATACTTCTGATCATAAACCCAAATGCTCCCATTAGGTATACAGTTATAAGCAAGTCTAAAATGATTCTCGCAAATGATTGCAAGAGCACGTCAGTGGCTGATTTGCCCATAGGAAAGCCAAAGGTAAATTGTTCCCAAGATGGAATCCAACAGAGCTGAAGGAATTGAAATGTTCAGAGTGAGATCTACAAATCCCCTTTTCATTTTCACGAGTATTATAAAGAGTTGTTTGACCCTTACTGGAGTATTTCCTGAGAGTATTTATACAGTATAAAACAGTGGGTCTTGTCTGCTGTGACATACAGAGCGTGCTGACTAGAACCATCTTCCCAGTCTTTGCATTTTGTCCTTGTATTTTACTGAGCACTTGCCTTCCTGCCAGAGGGAACTCCATACTCTATTAGTTGCCCTTTTCTGAAGGTGTTTATTCTTCCAGTTTCTCCCATCTGTTCATGATTTGGGTTTCTGTACAGGTAAGGAGAAATTATTTATGTAAACTTGAGCATATATCTCTAAAAATGATTAAATTCTTAAAAATTATAGCAGTGTACTACAGGTGACTTTTCCAAACCTGCTTGTCTCTTCCTGGAGATTTGCTTGCCATATCCCTTTCAGAGTTGATCTGGAATGTTCCTGCAAAAATCATTGTCTTTCATAAGAGAAAGAAGAGGGACTTCTTAGCACTTTTCTCACTTATCTTCTGATAATTAAATCCATTAAAATAATAATAAATAATAATAAAAAATAAAAGTTTAATTATGGCTTGCTTTGTGTAAAAGCACAGCTTCCGGTAAAGCAGAGTACTGATGATGAGAACCGAGAAAGGAACAAATACTGACCAGATTCAACAAAAAGAAAATATATTAGCCAATTCTTTCTGATTCCCCAACAAGCAACACAGGAGGTACTGAATACCCTTCTTTTTCTACCTTTTTTTTCTTTTTCAAAAGTCATCATAAAACACAACTGATAACTGGTAATTCTTGTTCCACATTCTGGTTTCCCAATAACACTCAAATTTAGCTCCCAGAACATTAATTTTCATGGAATAAAATACCACTGCTGTTTTCTACTCATAAAAACACACAACATGCCAGAATTTTAAAGCATTTAATCAGTTGGAACAGAGTATAACAGGCTCTGTTTGCTGATTTTTTTTTTCAGAGGCAAACGGTAGTGATACAAATAAAGTCACTTCCAACCTCTCATTCTGTCTAATCTAATCTTCACATTTATTTGATCACTATTGCCATGGTATCTGAGAAACAACCAAAAATCAAAAATAAAAATACTCCAACATCTGCCCCTCTTCTGACCTTCCCAGTGGTTTTGTTGCTTAATTAAATTTCTGAAGAGTTTTCTGGGAGGAGTGACAAGAGCCATACCGAGAAAAAGACAACTTGCAGAGGAAATCTCAAACATTATTCTGATCTTAAGTGTTGTTCTCACCTGCAAAGAGCTCCTACAAAGTTTGATTTTTGCAAGAGATCCCTTAGATCTCCAGTTCTTAAGAAACAGTATTTTATTGCTACAACCGTACTCTGTTTTATTCACCTGGAGAGTGTAAAGAAATGCAGCATTTTCCTCTTTTGCTGTTACCTGAATATCTAATACAGAGCTTCCTGTATGACTCCCCCTTTGAATTCCTAAATTGTGCTGTTACTTCCTTATTTACACTTACCTACACTAATTTATAGCTTCAAACTATAAGAGTTATCATGAAAGACTGCAAACAGTAAGGGCTCTCTACAGAAGATGATAAAATCTTTGTTCTTCACATAAGCTTATGTATAAACATTGCAGCAAAAATCCTCTTCAGGCTCCATGACATGCTAGTACTTCACATATCACTTGAACATGGACTGGAAGTAGATCAGGCTTTTATAATTGCATTTCTTCAGATTTCCTTTGATCACAACAGAATTTCACTAGGGGAGTGTCTCTGTAGGAGCGAGGTAAGTTTTAATAAAGAGACGTGTAACATATAGAACTTAGGCTTTGCTAGTTCATTTTATGTAAAATGCTTTGGACACAGGGACTTCAGGACTTCCATACTGCCACACAAGTGGAACTTACTTGTTTTTGCTAAAGGAGGAGAGATTTAAATTATATAGAAGGAAGAAATAGAAGGAAGGAACACTCTTCTCTTAGAGAGTGGTGAGGCACTAGAACAGGCTGCCCAGAGGAGCTGTGGATGCCCCATCCCTAGAGGCATTCAAGGCCAGGCTGGATGGAGCTTAGAGCAACCTTGTCTGGTGGGAGGTGTCTCTGCCCATGGCAGGGGGCAGGGACTAGATTATCTTTAAGATCCATTCCAATCCAAACCATTCTATGGTTCTGTGTCTTGTAGAAGACCAATGCAATTGTTGTGATAGTGTCACCAGAGAAGAAAAGCAGAAGGTGAAATCAAAAAGGAAGAAATTTAAAGGGTTTTGGAGTTGCTGTCTTTGATTAGCAGTGAAAAGAAAACATCAGTAGAAGCTGAGAGTTTTAAAAGAGTGTGTTTAGTTGGTTCTGATTATATTACACTGTGCCTTACCTGAATGTGAAGGTTTTAATTTCATGTTCCTCCATACTTACAGCAGCTTTATAAGACTATAATCTGTTAAGGCTAAGCTCTGCTTTATTGCTTTCCTTTCACAATCAAATGACTTTATGTAGTAATTAAAGTCTTCTACAAAAATCATAAACATTAGCATATTGTTAATTTAAACAGCAGTAACTAAATAAACCATTTTCCATGTGCAACCATTGGTGCATTTCTAGGGAATGTATTACACCTGAAGCATTGAGAAATGTGGTGCTTTAAGAATTTCAGTTTTTAAGGTTTATGTTTTAAAAGCTAATTGTGGGATTTTGGTGCCCAGTTCTCATTGAAATACATTTGCTTCTTTTGAAAAAGCTTATTTTCAGCAACTATTGATTTTAATAACTGAAATAAATAAGCAGAGAAAACAACTACTCAATAATTTTCAAGAAAGTTATGTCTACTAACTTTTTAAAATAGAAATAGAACAGTATTTCTTTGATAAATTATTGGTATTTGACATGCTATACCTAGAAATAACCTTATCCATCATAAGTGTGTAGTACCCAAAATATGATATTTTACTGCTAATTTTCCAGTGTATAGACTAGCATCTTAAGATAGGCATTGCTAACATTGAAGCTAGTATAATGATCGGGGTGATATTATTTCAAAGATCCCTGGTTATATGAGAACCTACTGTGGCCTTGCAGACTTATGTGACAAATGACACTCCTGAGCATCCCTTTTAATTTCATGTATTTAAAGGGACAATCTCAAATGAAATAGCACGTAATTTTTAGTAAATTCAGAGACTTTAGAGGTAACAGAATCAAAATGCATTTTAGAATAATTTGGGTCTTATCATTGAAATAAAGGGCTGCCTAATAATAATGTACAAGCTCAGGGAAAACCTGTATACACATCCTTTGTTGGGCAGACCTCAGGTTGGGCCTTGAATCCTCCACTGTGATTATTTAGATTCCACATAAAATATGGTCTACTTCAGATGTCATTCCTTAGATTAAGTTCTTTTTTATCCTGAAAAAAAATAAATATATATTGTCAGTTTTTAGGGAGATTATATATTGCTAATACAGATCTCAATGCTTATTGAAGATATTTCTTTTTATTCTTTTATGTCTGAAAGCATGCAGGTTTTATTAAATGTAAAATACTGAAAGGAACACAGAATCCATATTGCATGGCATGTCCTGCTGTGGCCTTACTTTGCCAAAGAAATGTAGCAAAACCTGTGCTGGTAATATCCTTTGTCTTCATTATAAGAATCTGTGTTACTACATTCTTTCTGATGTAAGGCCATTTACCTTGACTCCCAACTACATTTAATCTCATTACATTCACTGTCATTATAGCAACATCTTTATTCCACTTGAAAGACTTTAAAGCTCTGGAGGATGATATTACAGTAAGGGCAGAATATGCTTTATTGAATAGGGTCCTGTGTAAATTCCAGATATGATCAAGCTATCCATTTTTATGAGCCTACTCACATGACTCTAGGTTAATGTAGCAATTGTAATTCTTCCAGTAAAATATGGGGATGGGAAATCAGACCATAAATAAGCATCTTAAATATTTTGATATGGAAAGGACCTAAAAAGATGTATTAAAAGATCTTAATATAGATCTTGGCTCAAAAATGAACTTCTGTGCTTTTCCTCTACAAAAATGAAAATGAGTCTACAAAATGAGAATGTGTATAAATACAAATGCCAATGCTAGAAAATAAAAAGTAAATTAATTCCAAGACAGGAAATGACATTACTATCTTACTCTCAATATAGAACTCAGTGTTTCAAGGATTATACATATATATATATAATTTTTTTTTCTAATTTCAATATCAAAATCTACAGTGCTGACTTGAATAAGCTTTATTCCTGGGGAAACAAACAAACAAACAAACACATCTAAGTTACTTGACAGAGAATCAGCCTAAGGAGGGAAATTTCCACAGTCAAAATATTTCAGAAAAATAAAAAGCTGGAGTGGCAGGGTTGGGATTTTAATCTTGTACATCTCACAAACAGCCCACAAGGTCGTTAAAGGTGTCCCAGAGTGTCCTGAGAGGCAACAGGGTTCCCAGCAAGTTGGTAGAACCCAAGAAGCTACTGTCATCTGCTCTGTCTGTTCAACTTTCTTAGACCTTTTTAAGTCCATTTATGAAAATATATCTTGGTGTTGGATTACCTCTCTCATTCCTTATATTCATGTATACAGTTGTATAGAACAGTAGGTAAAAGGTAGGTGCAAAATTTCTTTGGGATCAGATAAAAAATACTTTCTTTATGCCTTGTTCTAGACAATGAAATAAGTAGCTATATGGAATTAATAGGTCATAAGTTCTATTTTATGAAAAACGTAGAAAAAATATTCTTCATGCATGTCTGAATAAAACATTGTTGAAGTACTCCACATGACCATGCTGATAAATAGACTTATCCATTAACTGAAGGGCAAATTATTGGTTCTTGCCTTTGGTCAGTGACAATGTTGAATGATCTTGCCATTTATTATGGTAGATTTTATTAGGCGTGTTATTATATGCTACCCATACAATTTTATGTACTGGTAGAAAATGAAATTATACTTTATCAGATTATTTCTGTGCCTTTAAGTATCCCAGATGGTTCAAGAGAGATTTGCAAGGTGTAGAACTTCTTAATGAACACAGACCTAGAGGATGACAAAGATGATTCTGTCTGCTCTTTAGTCTTTGAAGCAGCAGCATCCATTGCTTATCGAGAGACTGACCCAAGGGAGGGCTAACAGTAAAAACTTACTTTTGGAGCGGTGGCAACTAAAGATTTGACTTTGCTTTGAGAATTGCTACAAAGTGTAAAGACTAGGTATGCCTTAGGCTAATATACACACAATATCTTTCTTTTTGAAGGGGCAAGCTTTCTACTCTATGAGCTTAAATAGATATTAACATTGCTAATTGGTTCAGATAATTTAGGTAAATAGTGTTTTTTTGAAGAAGACCTCAAGTGCAACATTTGTCATATCAAGAGAAATAACTGCCTACCTAGCCACTTCAGTAACCTCTGCTATTCTCTCCTTCTTTCTCCCTTTACAAAGCAACTTCATCAAGCCATGATAAGCACTGCTCACACAGAACCTCTAAGTCTTGCTTTAAAGAGGCACATTAATGAAGAAAAGAGAGAAAAGACAGTCAGGAAATAGAATTCAGTGAGGTTATAGATTCTTGCAGATTTTTCTTTCAAACTGTTACTCCGTAAAAGATTTTCCTTTCCCTCATGCCACAGTATTATGCTCCTAACGCCGTATGTCCCTGGCGGATGCATGGCAGAGTATTTTCATCATTTCTATTGAACTTGGGAGATGTTGGATCAGGCTGACACAGGGCTTCCTCACAAAAAGATTCATTGGTTTTTCCACTGAACAGAGTTCTCATTACTGAGGAACACAATCTAATTTCCACTTATACAATGGATAGGTCCCATAGTTCACGAAAATATATAGAGGGAAAAGGTGTCTTGCAAACCTATCACTCCATCTTTGGTCTTTCAGAGTTCATGCTCAAATGAGTTCAACAAAATGCCATCTGTATTTCTTTTTCATATGTAATTCCATATGTATGTGTCCATATGTAAGTGATGTTTGTCTTCAGGTGCACAGTCAAAGGTTTGTACAAGAGTATATTCCTGATGCAGTAATGGGATTCTTGTTTGAAATCTCTTTGGAATGATGGCTCCCTCTACTGTTACTATGCATTTTGGTGGCCATTGTTTAAGTCACCATTTCCGGTAGTATAGGCATTTTTAATAACTTCAAAATATTGAATTATACTATTTGCCAGTTATTTCAGTAAACAGCCTTGCTCCATAATAAGACTAATCACTTCATTACTTTCCTCCTTTCTGATCAACCAGGAAAAAAAAATAATATTTTTCTTGCATTCCCACTCAGGTATGTTCTGTTTTATCTGAAAATTAAGAGTTTTGTGCTCTTCTTTATTAGAATTAATTGAATCTAATTTAATATTAGGAGATAACAAGTAATCCCTCTTTAGAATCTTTTTCTGTTCCAGAAGTGCTGTTTTCATTCTACTAGATATCAAAAAGTAACAGGTTGGTTGTTTTTGTCACTAGCTCTCCATCATGCTCGAATTGTTTCTACTGCAAAAGAATCAGGCAAGGTCAGTTAGTTTTGTAGTTCTAAAACTCATGCAACTGAAAAAAATTGGTTGATGTAATTTGCTCCTTTGGGAAGAGAAAACCTAAAAATGGCAGGTGTACAAACTGGTAGCAGAATCCTAGCAACAGTTAAACCTACAGAGAAAGCTTGACATAACCTTATTGTTTCTTACTAATAATAAGAAATATCACTAACCTATTTTTTTTTTTTCTCAAGCAGCATGTGAATTTAGTTATGTAGAAGTCGAAAAAGTATACATATTAGCCTATTTCAAGTAAGTATGCTTTGACTAACCTTGGCCATCTTAAAGGATTCCCTTAATTCATAATTTTGAGGGTGTATTTTTCTTTGAAAAAAACAAATGAGGCAGATAAAACATTCTTCAGAGAAAATGTTTGTAGAATTGGAATCTGAATTATTTGCTGACACACAATTGTTCTCACTCTTCCTCCCAAATGAATTTTAATTCAGCAATCTGAGATTTTACAAAACTAATCATTTGCTTTGATCCTGTGAATACATTCTCCTTGAATAAAGAAAAAATCAATAGGTGAAAACAAGTGATGAAAGGAAGAAAAATCATTTTCCTATGCTCTAAAAAGGTAGCTGTTCCTTGACAAATGGTAGCATATTCTACAATTAGCATTATAGTATATCTCAAGGTGAAAGATGCAGAAAAGACCTGTTTCTCTCAATGGAACACGTCTAGTGATGAGTATGGTTCAAGTTCACTTTGTCCTCCACCACCTTGTCATCAATTTTCTTAACTTTAGCCAGCAGCTGGAAAACAGTTTTCTACTTGCCATTGATATGTTCAAGTTAATCAATATAATATATATAATATAATCACTATAATCTGCATTCTAGATATCTGGAAAGAGTGTTCCTTACTATTTACTACCACTATTTTTTCCCTTATGTTTAGAAACCTATTGATTTGTGTATGTATGGTCTTATCTACCATTATTGTCTGATTTCTTTTATTATGATAACACAGTTTTGTCTATATGTTTTATAAGAAATGCCTGGGCTTTTAGTAAGACAAAAATATTTTTTAATTCAGCTGACTATATCCAGAGATATATGTGTCCACAGAGAACAATGTTCTAAACAATTTACAAGCTTTCAGTAAAGTTGAAGCAGACATTGTAACTTTAACAACTCTAGGGCTGATACAGATTCGGGGAAACTTAGGTCTTCATTTTACTTTTGCCCACTAATTTGCCAGCAGCATCTTTTGAGTGCACCTACCAGAAGAATATGCTTGCAGATGGGATTTATTAATCATTAAGTAGAGCTAAGTGCATATATAGAACATTGTTAATTATGCTTGGTCATCTTGCTGTACTGTGGAGAACAATATATTTTTACTTTTCATGTTCCTTTTGGGATAAATATGCCATGTTGCTGGTTGATAGCACTGACTCCAAAAGCTGAACTCTTTGGCTTACTTTTTGACCGCTCTGTATTCAGGTATCCTGAACAGTAAGCACAGACCTCATCCATCTGTCTTAAAAGTACATTAAAATTTTCCACTAGAAGTCTAGTTTGAGTCCTGAAACACATTGGAAATTATGAAAATGATTCAGTATTTCAAGAATCATATGGTATTACAGGATCCTCTATCAAATTACCTTTCCACAGAAATCTCTTTTCACCCGTTAGTTATTTATATTATGTCTTTTGTCCTCACATACAGCAGAAAGCTAGGACTTTCTGGTCTAAAGGGTAAAGACTTGTACAAAAAATAAGAGGAAGATTTGGTTTCTTTACCCTGCTCCCTGATCTTTCCTAATTATTAACCTCTTATTGAAGCTGAACAAAACAGCTGACAGTATGCAGCACTTTCTACGGTCAGCATCAGCAATAATGCTAAATATGTAAGGCAAGAGCTTAGATACAGTGAGTAAGGAACAAAGCGCAAAAACTTCTTTTTCTTCAGTGCTTATGTTTCATCAGATTGTTAGTTTTCTTTTTCATGTCATTTAATGTTGTTATAATTTCCATAATGTGTACTGCATTTTTTAGAGTGTTTTCATTAAGTATCATTCTTGCCTCCTCTGCCTGACCTACCATTTTTTCTGTGTTCAGATCTGTACAGAAGAACCTTCACACTAGCTTTTGGCTCCTGCCTTTTTGAGCCAAGCAAGCCTCTGTCAAGTGTGTGGTGGGGCTGTAGCTTTACTCTTCTCCAGAAAGGTTTCTCTGCTGACTCTGTGGAACAGCCACAGGGGGAGGAATAATACTCAAAGCCTGTGACTTTAGGCAGTCATAGGCAGCAATATGGGGTGCTATGGCTTGTGGTAAGTCAGGTAGTAGCAAGTAAGAGGTAGGACATTGCAGTTTTTCTGGTTTGTGTTGAATGCCAGGTTTACCAGAGAAGTCTACAGAAAATGAAGATACAGTGCATGCCACTCAGTAAGAACTTAGAAGACATTTCAGTGATACTTTTCCTAACCTAATCCTTGACAGTACTCCCTAAAAATGAACAGATGTGTAGCAATTTGGACTGGCTTAACAGATGAAATACCAGCCTTTATATTTGTAATGGTCTGGCAGGCTGCAAAAAAAAAAAATGTATCAGCATCTGCAACTTTTTTTAGATCCCTACCCAGGAGAAACTGTGTGCCTAAAACTCTCAGTCCTCCAAAGACATATTCTGGCTTGTTTCTTTTCAAAATAAAATCAGATGATCAAATTCTCCTTTCTCCTTTGTAGGAAAAAAAAAAAATAAATTAAAAAAAAAAATAAAAACATTTTTCCCTTATTTTGTGTTCTTACCAGAATTTTTCTATTCACAGAAAAACTGCAGTTGTTTTTGCTTTCACTCTTTTTTTCTTGTAGGGGTCATGTGCTGCTTTTAATTGCAGCCTTATTCCCTGCTGAGGCCTATACAAGTATTACCCAGAACAACAATTTAGCTACTACATTTGGGCTGTGACAAAAGCTAATCTTCTGTGTCAGAGGTTTACTGTACTGGATTTATTAACACCTTCACAATCTTCACTAGGCCTTTAAAATTATTCAGGTTAAATTCATCCTGCGTCAAGCATAATGAATTCTCAATTCTGTCTAAATTCTGTGACTAGTGACAAATTCCATGCGATAATGTTAAACCGTAGAAATGTAAATGCAAAAGAAAAAAAGGAGCAGTTGTAAATACTGATGAGCACAGTAATTATCCACTAACAATGACTAATGAATAAATCAAGCATACAAAAAAAAAAAAAAAAAAAAAAGGATCCCAAGGACCAGGAGTCAAATCAGGAAAAAGACTGTGCTTTGTGTTTTACAACACTTTTTAGCAAAAGTGCTCCAAAATGTTACCTCTTTGTTTCAAAATGTAGCTTCTTTTTTATGTTAATGAAATCTAACTCTGAAATATGTGTAAAAGACATATGTGTCAAGAAAATGATTCCTTCAGTTATGATTATGTGGTGACATCGATTTAAGTATGAACCACATAAAGTGTCATTGATCTAACCAGGGATCAGATTGAAACATTCAAGGGAAGAATATGGTACTTCAGTTGCATAGGAGCAAAACACCCTCTAGAGTAATTAATTCACATGCACTTTTATTAGTGAGTCACAAGCTCTTCTTGTATGTATTGAGACTTATCTGTTTCAACAGTGAGGAGCATAGGCACATGAGTCTTGTATTTGTTGTTGTAGTGAGCAACAAATTAGCAAAAGCCAATATAATATTAACCTCCTTTAATTGAAGTCTCCTTGTTGTCTGTTTGCTCTACTGTATACATTTAGTTGCACAGTCTCTGGGTGCTGTAGTGTTTGCAGTATGATCATAAAGAGACGACTGTGCAATTTATTTTCAGGCATCAGTGATGAATTTTCATAACCCTTCAGCAGTTCTGGAAGAATTTGACTATTTCAAAACATTAAAGCAAATGCTAGAATTGGTTCATATATGCTATTTCCATGTAGATTCTTTCAGACACTGATAAAAGTTTAGATTCAGACTATAGATAACTTAGAAGATTATTATTATAGAATAATATTAGTCTATTATCAGTATATTAGTATAGTGATGTATATAAAATTGCATATTAGAATAGTAATAATATTTAAGCATATTACCAAATCCAGAAATAATCTAAGACAATGGAGAAGGCACAGATGAAAATGCAAATGGAAATCTAGGAGTGGGATGAATTGGAAAGTTTGTATCCCGGCAGCTGGCAGTCTACCAATACCCAGATGAAACTAGAGAGTATTTTATGACTGGAAGTGGTAAATATTTGATGAAATGCAAATTTAAGATGTTGAAAGCTATAGTAGGTGGGGAATTCCTTGAATTTTTAGCATATTCCAAACTAGGTGTTGTGTGTAGGACAACTTATCATAATAATCATCAACCTTAATCCAGTGGCTATGTACTGAAATTCTGCTTGAATTAATTCATCCTGTAGACTTATTTATTTCCACTTTCTATAATATTGTATTGCTGTACAAAATTAAATGCTTTATTCTGTCTAGAAGAGGAGATAATCTGTTTGTGACTGAAAGAATGTGGTACCATCATGGCTGATTTTTCTATGAAATATTTGTTGAAAAAGAATCTATATCAGAATCAGGTTTGGCACAGCCATAACTTTCTGAAAACACTGTTTGTAAATGTAAGGTGTAGAATTACTGTGGGAAGTGATATACAGCTAAAATTATTTTCTGTGTAACAAAGCAGTCTTATACTGCTTCGCTGATCTTTAAACAAAAAGTTACCATATCAAAAACACTTACTAAAACCATTAGGTTTCTTGCAGTGCATTACAGTTCTGTAATTGTAATGAAGAGAACTGATCTCTTCACGTTAAAATTCTAACAAGGGAAATATTTTCTAGACATCGCTTACTCTAGAAGTTAGTTAGTTAGTTTGTTTTTTTTTTCTTATTTTTACTGACTTTTATAGAAGTAGCCATCATTCATAAACAGTATCCTAGGCTAAGAAATACCTTATTTATATCTGTTTCCAAAGGTTTCCCAACTTGGGGATATTAATGGGAGATGACTGAAGAACATAATCTATTATATTTTTCAGCATGTTTTTTAAAGCCACAAACAGCACACGATTTGCTTTTGTGTATGCATTACTGATTATTATTGTCTCAGTGGGTAATTATTTTTGCAGTATTCACTTAACCACTTAATACTTGAATTTATACAGTTCTGGTGCATATTGCACAGTGGGCAGAGAAGGCTACAGCAACGGGCATGAGGGGTTAATTGACTTTTATTGAAGCAGTTTATATCTTTCTCTTGTCTTCATCCTTAAACACTACTGATCCACTGTAAACTAAGATCTATTGGGACAATATATTTAAAGATGTTTAGTTTTTCACTAACCTAGATTTTGTTTCTGTTGTTTCATTTTTTCCCCCAAGATACCGTAGTGATAAAAAGGATAAGGTCATTGTTTCTGAGTCTCTTCTTAAGATGAACATATTAAATTCTCTTACCCATTAAAGGGCAGATGTTGTGGTGTTTTTTTGTTTTGTTTTGTTTTGTTTTTCCCAGGGGAATTTACACACTCTTCATTTTGTGGAACAGAAATTGAAGTAATTTAGGTAGCTACGTTTGCTTAGCTTAGCTAATACAAACTACCATGAAGAGATCTGAGGGAAAAAGTATAACCCTTCCTAAAATATCAAATCTTATTTCAATTAATTCTAATGGTTTTCTTCTTGTAGTATTTCACCATTATCAGCACTTGGTGTATTTGAGCTCTACTAAAGATTTACATGAAAGTTTTATGGATTACACTTTTTTAGAACTCAGAAGATTTTATGGATTGTTATTCATAACATCTGCCACTTAGAGAAAAAAAAAAAGTCTTAAAATGCTCCTTTAATGTGTATTTAATGCTTGTGATACAATTTTATATTAAAGAAGATTTGTTTTATTTTAGCAGTTGTGTTTGTGTAGCAGTAGGAAAGATCTGTTTGCTCTATAAACTCTTAGGTCTGAGGCTTATAGCTTGGCTATTAAAACTTTCATTACAAGGAAAGTTGATTTTTTTTTTCAGCATATGACATGTAGCTTTCACTAAAGATGGAAGATTGGAATAAGAGTACAAAGTAAACATTTTAATGTTAATGAATACTTACCAGTAACTAAAAAGAAGTAAGTAAAGAAATAATGTAGACCCTTTCTATTTTCCTGCAGTTTGCTTTATTTTTTTTCCCTAAAACAAACAAACAAACAAACAAAACAACACAATACTTTGCTAGAATTTGAGAGTATTGCCACAAAAGAGATCTTGAAAGATGTTCTAAAGGCAGACAAAATAAGCTTAATCCCTTTTTTAATTTTTAACCATGGGAAATTCTCATTGTTCAGTTTTGTGCTTGACATTGAACTGGGCAGGTGTGTCCACATAAGGTGCAACAGAGAGGATTTGCATGCTGGCTTGCTGAAGTGACAGAATTGTGCAAAATAACTGCAGTGGTCTGGCAAGCTTCAGGAAGCAGGTGGATCTGAAGTACCTACCTCCGAAATTACAATGCTGCAAATGCCTGCTTGCCTGCTACCTAACTAAGGACACATCTACCCTTTTTTCCCCACATTATTATTCCCCAGGCTTCTCTTCTGTACATCTTGACATATCTACAGCTGCCCCAGTCTGGAGTTGGGCAGGGTATCCTGTAACTCTGGATACATTTGAGATCTGTATGGGTGTATGTGAATATGTTGTACTGAGAATGGAAGAATTTGTATATGCATATAGGGAGGCATACATTTGCATAAAAAAGATGTTGATGCTGATTTTTACTGAATACAGATAACACCATTCATTCAGAAGATTTAGAAAGCCATTTCTCCTTTGTATTGTCACCTTTTTTGACCTGCATTTCCAAATGCTATTAGTTTTGAACAAATATTATTATAACAGTACTATATTAATCAGCAAGAAAATACTTTTTTCAGAAATATTTTTTATCAGAAAAAAAAAATCTTGCTCAAATAAAAGTGTCTAGAAATCATGAAAAATTCAAATTCATCAGGTTCATCAGGGAACTTTTCCAAAATGGATACAAGTCAACTGAAGAAACCAGAAAAGTCACTAGTTTAATAATTAGAACCCTCACCTAAGAGCATTTAATGCAATGATTAGAATCTGGCCCTGCAGAGCACAAGGATGTGCTTGTACAAAGAGGAAGTATGTTTTTCTGAGGTGGTTTTCTTTCTCATAAGCAATAAATTACAAGAAGATAATTGGGAACAGCCACCATGAGCTTGACAATGATAAATCATATGGGACCAGCTTGAAAACTACTCATCTAAAAAGGCAATGGTAGAGAAGAGAACAGTAGTGGGTGTACTAAACCTTGACTCAAGAATTTTTTTTTTTGCTCTGCCTTCTCTTCCACAGTATTCACATTTGGAAACTAAGGAAGTTTGGGCTGTTAAAGGGGCTGAAAATTGGCTAGACCACCAGGCTAAAAGGGCCAACCAGTGCTTTGATTTGAGAGTATGAAGGAGTAAATATTAAATCTGTTTATGTTAAGTATCCTTATCAGTCATCTGGATGATAGGGAATTGGTTGAGTTGACATCCCTGGAAGTATTTAAGAGACACGTGTATTTGGTGTTTGGAGAGAGAGTTTAGTGGCGAACTTGGTAGTATTAGGCTGATGGTTGGACTTGATGATCTTAAGGGTCTTTTCCAACCTAAATGATTCTATAATTCTATGAAGCAAGTAAACACAGTTGGCCAAATAATAGATGATGCTAAATTGGAAGCGAGCCATAGCAAAAGTTAGAACTTAATGCAGAGGGATTCAGCAACTTGAGAATTTGGCCAACATAAACCTCATAAAGGTCAACAAAGTGAAGGGCAATGTTTTGTAGTGGGATGGAAAAACACTGTGCCTTGGTAAAGACTGGGAACCCAGTAAGGAACAACCAGCCCTGCTGGAAACTTGGAGTTACAGGGGATGCAAAACTGAATATGGGCTAGCAGTGCCCTCTTACTGTGAATAAGGCAAATCACATACTGGGCTACATTATATATGTCTGCTCCTTGCTGGTGAAGCTGCACCTCAAGCACCAGATGTGGTTTCAGGCCCTACAGGTCAAGACAGAATTTGACAAACTGGAGAGGATCCATCAAAAGGTTGTTAAGATTTTTAGGGACCTGGATTATCAGCCCTGTGTAGAGAGGTTGAGGGAGATGCATTTGCTTAGTCTGGCAAAGATCCTAATAGCAGCCTACGGCTACTTGAAGAGGAATTGCAAAGATGACAGAGGCAATCTCTTCCCAGTAGATAACAAAACAAAAGACGATAACCATGAATAGTGGCTTGGGAGGTTTGGATTAAGTCTTCCTATCAAGACTGCTAATGAATACACAGGTTGTGAGTGTGTTTTTTGTACTCCTACATGTCACAATCATTTATTTTAATATTTTTAACACTTCATCTAATTTCAGTTGTTTTTAACAGAGAATGATTTTAAACCAGGTGAAAATGTCCACGGGCATTTACTCACTCCCTCAGCAATCTCCTGTCATATCACTGTGTTTAAGTCTCTTAAGGGAATATTCAGATTTCTTTTTTGCACAGTGGAATGAATTGAAGATAAAATACCAACTTGGAATTCCCCAGGAAAGGCAGCTTTCAGTCAGCTTTCATAACAAGTATTAAGCAGATTCAAAGAGGTTTTTCGTTTATGGATTTATAGCGCGTCTTCATTGACCCAGTAGACAGTAACAGTTCTGTCTGAGGCATTAAAGTCTGATGGGTTAATGATCAACTGATTAAAAATTCTCAATAGGTTTTGACATAATAGACTATCATAATCTATTAAGTAAACCACACAAGATTATTTAAAATTGTAATTCAGATTTGGAAGAGCTACTTTTCCTAGAATATAGTAGAGAGACCTAGAAAATAAAGCACTAATAGAATTTCCAGAATAATTTACTGTTGTATTACATGAAAGTGGCTTAAATCTTTGCTGGCAGATAAGAACACATAGTAATAGCTCAAAGCGATCATTACTACTTAATCATGACACTTTCTGCTGGAGGAGGTGGTTATAATTCTCCAAAATTATGCACTTGCATTTCCTCAACTCTTTCTCTTCTTCCTCCTTATGGCATATTTAAAGTGACAAGGCTCATATTGAAACTAAATTTGTTCCTACCAGTTAGTGAATTAGTAGAATGAGAATAAAATAGTTATTTAAACTTTACTGAAATAATGAAAAGCATTTCAAACCACTGTTATCACTGTTATCATCATTGACTTGAAAACTAATGGCATGTAACATAATTTTTATTTTTAATCTAATCACTTAATATTTTATTGATATATTTATAGGTAACAGTCTCCGACATAAGTATTCCATATTCTATTTCTCATGTTTGGTTTTGCTACATTACATTTGCATTATTTTCTTTTTTGTGGCATATGGTGGAACAAAGTTTTAATACTGCTTTTTTTAGTTTATCAGATCAACTTTTTTCAGCAGAAACACCTGTAGGATTCCCTGGAATGTATCTCTGAAATTTAAAAACAAAGAAACCAAACCAAACCAAACCACATGAATACTTTTGTGCCTCTTAATATCCCATACATGAGTAAGAGTTATGGAAAAGATTTTTAAAATTACTAGTATATTGCATGCCTGTGGATTCATGCCCAAGGGGCATTGGAAAAGCAAGCTCTTTCCATTTTTTTGAGTACATGCTTACTATATTATGCTTAATATATCTTAATAAAATTGTTTTGAATACCATGATCCAAATAAATCCAAATGTTTTCCTTTTAATCACGGAAGTCATTTGGCTAAATCTGCTGAGACTCCTGACTGGACAACTGGATTGCCTACTGCAGAGAAATACTGCCAAAGCTTTTCAGGGTTAAAGAGAGATGACTTGCCCTGCCTCAGTATCACTTCTATTTATGAAATCCAATAAATGGTGAAGGTGTGTAAGCTCATTATATGCCATGAAACATCTCAGTGTTGTCTCTCTTGTTTTGTCTTCTTAAAGAGTCAGCATAGTGTCTTCCAAAGCTCTAAAAATGACAGTTGAATTTTCTAGATATACTACTGACCAATAAAGTCTTACAATGGAAGAAGACTTAGTGGACTTGTGTTAGGGTATGGACATGGGTAAGAGCATGAAGCTCACAGAATAATGCAGAGCGTGACTGACCACAGCTGTTGCAAAGGAGGATGACTTTATCTCACTGCAAAGGGGACAAGAGGGTGGTCTTTGTTTATATAAGCAGCTGTGTCAGTTGACTGTATCACAGCTGAGTGGATCAGTTAGCAGTGTAAATCTTTCTCCCTCAGTTAGCCAGATCAGCATAGGAGGAAGTGAATACATGGCTTAGACCAACATAAGAGTGTAAACTAAACAACCAGCAAATGAGTTTCAAAAAGAACTACTGACTTGTGCTGGCTTCACCCACATGTTCCTTCTTGGCAGCTGGGGACACCCAGCACTGTGATGGTGAGCATATTAAAGCAACCAGTGTTGGGAATCACATCGGTATTGTGATTGAACTGTGTATTGCAATTGCTATATTTTGCTAAACATAACTTATATTTGCATTGTGTTTCAGTGTATTTTGTATCACTCAGATAAATCAAAAGTCTTGTGTAGCATCAAATATCTTCAAATAAGTTAACTTAAACATTTCACCCTCTCTGCATGGAATATCTAAAAGAATCTGGTCAAAGAGAATTGGACTCTTTGGAGAATCGGTACTTAATGTTTTATGTTTAATTCACTAGGTTCTTGGTAAAGCAAATGCAATTTGAAAGTCAACTTTTGAGTGGAAGTTAGTATCAATTAATATTTTGGTTATAATGGATGTGTATGGATGCAATGGATGTAATGGACGAGGGAGATGGTAGTTAATGACACCTCGAAAAGTAACTTTTTTCATGGATTTTTTTTAAGTCCATTTATTACTTAGGGACAGTGATTGTTTTAAGTTCTGTGCTTAGTCTTCCTCACTGCAACAGGACTGAACCATTTCAAACATTCTGATTTCACAACCACGCAGGGTTTAAAATATACATTTCTCCCTTATACCAGTAGATTTAGTAAGAATACATGTCAAGTATGTTTGTAAGAGTAAATTGCCCCTTCCTTGATGTTTGAGTAGTGGATTCTAATTTTTGTCTCATATTGGGTTTTCTTTTCTTTGTTTTCATTGTGTTTTCTTTCTCCCTTTTCAAGTGTTCTTCACTGACACAGTCTCTGCAGTGTAACCTCCCTGACTTCTGGTCAGGATGGGGTGACTTCACTTCATTCTGCCTTGCCTGTTATGTGGCCATTTGTTCACTAATGTCAAACATCTACTGTGGCATGTTAGGTCAAGCCATAAGAGGTAGGCTTCTTCTGATACTATCTAACATATGGAAAGTGCCTGTCCTGTGGAATGATTATAGCAATCACAGTATTATAACATCTTCCTTTGTATCAAGTACACGTTATTGTGCATGTGTCTATAAGATCTTCAGTGAAGCATTTTTAAAATGGCTCTACACCTGAACTATCTGACTACTGCATCTTGTTTATGCTTGCCTGCGAAGTCCCAGTCTATATCTTGAAGGCACAGATGCTCTACAAGATTTTGTTCTTGCTCTTGGGATTAGAATTTATAATTTATCAACTGACATATTGTTCTTTATCACTAGAAAAAAAAAAACTGTAAAGAAGCTAGCTGTTATATTCAAAAGAGGAATGTTACAAATCAAGGATATCTAAAAGACTAGACCAGGCAATCCAAAAAGCTTTTCAGCTTTGCACCAAGTGATTAATTGTTGGAATACATTGAAAAACATACCTTGATTTTAGGTTTTGTGGAATACTTTCACTGGAATTTTACTTATGCATTGCTACAGTTATAGGTAGTAGATTGAAAGTGGTAATAACTGCAAAAATCTAGAGAACCATGCTGAAAAATCAAGAAACATTAATTTTGTGTCATAAGAGCAGTGCTGTGCAAATAAAATGGTATTTGACCCTTAGGCAGTGACACTAATTAGAGGACTTTTAGATTAGAGGAGTTTTAGATTTTTATGATTAGTGATCATGTGCCAATTTCACATATATGGGAAATACTGGCAATTGCATATAAAAGGGCACAGTGCATTATTTTAAAGTTTATATACAGAATGGAAACAGTGAATGTAATGTTTTTAAGTCAGATAGTTTTTATAGTTTGTCATATAGCTCACAAGCAAAAGGAAAGAAAATTAAAATTAATTTACTCAATTCAAGAGATCAAGATTCAAGAAAACATTATTTTGTTCTTTTATAAAAACTACAGAGAAAAAGATTTAGACTTGTAGAACTGAGAAAGAAAATTACTCTGGGCAAAATCAATGAGACTATGCACAAGGGAGAAAGGAATACTCAGCATGAGTTAAGGGTTAGTAGAAATAAGCCTTTAGTGTGAAATTCAATCCTCTGCTAAGTACCAACACAGACATATCACACGAACCAATTAAGGACCATTTAAGAGTGATGTACTTTTTCATTAAGTGTCTCTTAAATGTAAAACTTGACTAGGTCCCATCAGTCAAATATTCACTTAAAGGTGACCAATAAAGGCTGTGGAAAAGCTTTTCCTTTAAACTACCTTTTTTTTTTTTGACTGGGAAAAATCTTTCTGAGAAGCTTAAAAACAGTCTATAGTAGGAGGTTAAAACAGTCTGTGATGTTGAAAGTCCCTAGTTTATTTAGAATATAGAGATGCACTGAATTTTGCCCTGCAAAATTGAAGTGCCTCATAGAACAGTTTGTGATGAAAGAATAATTGTTTGCTTGATCATTAATTAGCCATCCCACCTTTTCATATCATCATTTAACTCCATTAAGTTTAATGGTTATACATACACAGTATTAATGATCTCACATACAGATAGCAATGGAATACACAATGATTAGTGAAGCAATAATCACATAAAACATTGTCAATTTCATCAATATTATTTTTTAATTACATCCATTTTCAGCATTACAATAGAAAACTGGATCACAATTGGATATGTATTTTTAGAAAATGTAAATTATTACTAGATAAAATTATTTGGAGAAGAACAAAACTCTGGGAGAACAACATTGTGTCTTTGTGGGATATACTTAGACAGCAACAACAAAAGAACAACAAACAAAAAAAAAAAAACAAACAAAATAAATAAATAAATAAATAAAACAGAGAAAGGCTCAGTTTCTGGTGAATCAGTATAATAACAAAAGTCTGGAAGTTGTCATTTATTTTAATTCTTCTTTTATGATATCATGATGATATGACAGTGATATTTTTCTAGAGATGTTTCCTTTTTCCAGAACGGCTGTTTCCAGTTTTGATCAAGACAATTGGAATATAGAACTGGCTATCTATGAAAGCTCATAAGAAGGCAGCAAAGATAGTGAGAGGTACAGTGAGATTTACGTAAAAAGAACTTCAAAGACGATAAAGATTCAGAAGGTATAAACTGAATCTCCTTCAGATCATTTACCAATATACTGCTGAGATATTCATCCTACAGTGGTTTTGTTTGGAAAGAGTAGGAAGCAGTGGGGAAACAGTTCACTATTCAGAATGGGTATTTTCTGTATTGCACATCTCAAGGAAAGAAATACCTTAATTAACTTAATTAAGGGACAGTGAATGTAGAACAAATAAAAAAAATATATTTTATGTGGAAAATAGCCTATTGAATTTTCAGTGGTATACAGATAATGTGTCCATACGTAATGGGGCTGGGTTGTGTTTGCTAGTACTATTTGTAACTGTGATGATATAGATGATCAAATCTCATGTGTCAGAAAAAATATGATGAAGAGAGAACACTTCCTTCTTTTTCTTTCTGTCAATTCATAGTCAGATGTTTTATGGGTATATAAAGTAGAGACATAAAGTATGAGAGGAGCTGTAGAACAGTAGATGGACCCATTGTGACAAATTCTGTATTATGTGCTCTTTGAATATCCAATCCAGAATGCCCACTTTTGCCAAACTGCAGAAAATACTTCTATTTTAAGGCTTAGTTTGGACAAGCACAGCTGAAAAATGTTAGAACCAAAATAAAACTATGGAGTAGAGCTAAGTGACCCAATAAAAATATCTTGCACTTTTTTTTATTTCTATGACATCTTACTTACAGGGCTGTAGTTCCAACTGATTTCAATGATTGCTTGTGACTTCCATTACTATAAAACAGAGATCAGTCGTTGCACAAAAAGGCATTTACAGTTGAGATTTTTCTGTCTCAATGCTATGTTACACAGGTTCAAGCACTATTTTCTCATTTGTCACTTTTTGGTCAAGACATTCTCTGTAAAAGATTCTGGAAGATTTCTGACACATTAATACTTTCCAACTGAAGGCGCCATTTGCCAGAGCATATATTCAGTGTCACACTCCTTAAAAGAATTGCTTTTGGCATCACGGCCTAATGGTATTACAAATCCTGCCACAATATCAGTAGTGAAGTGGTAAGAGAGTTAGAAATATTAGAATGGTACTCCATAGTCACATAACTTGGCAAAGAATAATCTGGCTCTTTTCTTCCTCACACCAATAAAATATTGTCAATCTCAACTCTTCTGCTTTACAGTCTGATTGGAAGACCACTGGAATCAATCTTCACCTGTCCAAGGGGAGCAAAGAATTTTAACTTAAGCATTCCATAGTGTTCAAGTAAGAAGAAATTTGAACTTGGTGCATAAACCGAGATCAGTAGCAGCATCACTTGTTTCAGGTTTAGCAAAGAAGTAAATCAACTTAGGTAAAGATTATTTTGGACAAATTGTAAAGCAAGATCATATAATCCCACAGACTCCACATGGGCTTCTGCACACCCAATACAACTTGTCAAAAAGCCACCAAAGAAAGCAAGAATCAGTGTCAGATTTGATCATATCAGACTACTGACTGCAGCCTGTCACATAGCTCCACCAGATAATTGGAGAAAGAAATAATTATTTAGAAATAAATATTTAGTTAGTTCTTTCTACATGATTCTGAAAACCAAGCAAGAAAATTTCCAAGACAGCAGTAGCTCTAGGAAGTTTACAGAATTTCCTAAAATTAAATGGAAATCAGAAAAGTATATACCTCTAAATAGAAAATAACATGTTTATTCCATAATCATTAAGACACTTTTTCATAATTACAAACAGAAAAATCATGTTGTTAATATGAGACATTTAAATTAGCTGGGGACACGAGTCATTCAGCTGCAGCCTGTACCTTCTAATTCTCTGTGGATGTGTTCAACTCACAACAATCTCACCAACTGATGCACTTTTTCACTCAGTTAAGTCCATTGATTTTTCTGATCTCATGGAGGACCTCCAAACCAGGATGAGGAGACGGATGAGGAATTCTACAGGCAGCTGGCAGAAGTTGCAAAATCATCAGCGCTTGTTCTCATGGGGGACTTCAACTTCCCAGACATATCCTGGAAGCACAACACAGCCCAGAGAAAACAGTCTAGGAGGTTTCTGGAGAGCATAGAAGATAACTTCATGACGCAGCTGGTTAGTGAACCTACCTGGGAAGGTGCCCCACTAGACCTTCACAAACAGTGAAGGTCTGGTGGGAGATGTGGTAGCTGGGAGCTGTCTTGGGCAGAGTTACCACGAGATGGTAGAGTTCTCCATTCTTGGTGAAGTCAGGAGGGGGATCAGTAAAACTGCAGTCTTGGACGTCTGTAGGGCCGAGTTTGAGCTGTTCAGGACACTGGTTGGTAGAGTCCCTTGGGAGGCGGTTCTGAAGGGCAGAGGAGTCCAGGAAGGCTGGGCGCTCTTCAAGAAGGAAATCTTAATGGCTCAGGAGCGGTCTGTCCCCACATGCCCAAAGACAAGCCAGCGTGGAAGAAGACCGGCCTGGCTGAACAGAGAATTGTGGCTTGAGCTTAGGAGAAAAAAGAGTGTTTATAATCTTTGGAAAAGAGGGCGGGCCACTTGGGAGGACTATAAGGATGTAGCAAGGCTGTGCAGGGACAAAATTAGAAAGGCCAAAGCTCATCTGGAGCTCAAACTGGCTACTGCTGTTAAGGATAACAAAAAATGTTTTTATAAATACATCAACACAAAAAGGGGGATGAAGGAGAATCTCCATCCTTTACTGGATGTGAGGGGAAACTTAGTGATGAGAGATGAGGAAAAGACGGAGGTGCTTAATGCCTTCTTTGCCTCAGTCTTTAGCGGCAATACCGGTTGTTCTCTGGACACCCAGCACCCTGAGCTGGTGGAAGGGGATGGAGGAGCAGAACGTGGCCCTCATAATCCACCAGGAAATGGTTGGTGACCTGCTACAACACTTGGATGTATGCAAGTCAATGGGGCCAGATGGGATCCACCTGAGGGAACTGAGAGAACTGGTGGAGGAGCTGGCCAAGCCGCTTTCCATCATTTATCAGCAGTCCTGGCTATCGGGGGAGGTCCTAGTAGACTGGTGGCTAGCAAATGTGACACCCATCTACAAGAAGAGCCGGAAGGTAGACCTTGAGTGTCATCACACGGCACTTGCAGGGCAAGCAGGCAATCAGGCCCAGTCAGCATGGGTTTATGAAAGGCAGGTCCTGCTTGACGAACCTGATCTCCTTCTATGACAAAGTGACGCGCTGGGTGGATGAGGGAAAGGCTGTGGATGTGGTCTACCTTGACTTCAGTAAGGCCTTTGACACCGTCTCCCACAGCATTCTCCTCAAGAAGTTGGTTGCTCATGGCTTGCACTGGCGCATGCTTCGTTGGGTTAGAAACTGGCTGGATAGCAGGGCTCAAAGAGTCGTGGTGAATGAAGTCAACTCCAGTTGGAGGCCGGTCACTAGTGGCGTCCCCCAGGGCTCAGTACTGGGGCCAGTCCTCTTTAACATCTTTATCGATGATCTGGATGAGAGGATCAAGTGCACCCTCAGTAAGTTCGCAGATGACACCAAGTTAGGTGTGTGTGTTGATCTGCTCGAGGGTAAGAAGGCTCTGCAAGAGGATCTGGATAGGCTGGACCAATGGGCTGAGGCCAACTGTATGAAATTATCAACAAGTCAACAAGGCCAAGTGCTGAGTCCTGCAACTGGGACACAACAACCCCAAGCAGAGCTACAGGCTGGGAGATGAGTGGTTGGAGAGCTGCCAGGCAGAGAAGGACGTGGGAGTGATGGTGGACAGTCGGCTGAATATGAGCCAGCAGTGTGCTCAGGTGGCCAAGAAGGCCAACGGCATCCTGGCTTGTATCAGAACCAGTGTGACCAGCAGGGCTAGGGAAGTGATCATCCCCCTGTACTCGGCTCTGGTGAGGCCGCACCTAGAGTACTGTGTTCAGTTTTGGGCCCCTCGCTACAAGAAGGACATGGAGGTGCTCGAGAGAGTCCAGAGAAGGGCGACGAAGCTGGTGAGGGGTCTGGAGAACAAGTCTGCAAGGAGTGGCTGAGGGAGCTGGGCTTGTTCAGCCTGGAGAAAAGGAGGCTCAGGGGCGACCTTATTGCTCTCTACAGATACCTTAAAGGAGGCTGTAGTGAGGTGGGGGTTGGTCTGTTCTCCCACGTGCCTGGTGACAGGACGAGGGGGACTGGGCTAAAGTTGCACCAGGGGAGGTTTAGGTTGGATATTAGGAAAATCTTCTTTACTGAGAGGGTTGTGAGGCATTGGAATGGGCTGCCCAGGCAAGTGGTGAAGTCACCATCCCTGGAGGTCTTTAAAAGATGTTTAGATGTAGAGCTTAGGGATATGGTTTAGTGAAGGACTGATTAGAGTTAGGTCAGAGGTTTGACTAGGTGATCTTGAAGGTCTCTTCCAACCTAGATGATTCTGTGATTCTGTGAGGACGCATTCAGGTGGTGTGCATACCATTTCACATGACATCCTTATGTTCTCGGTAAAGACAAGTAAAGACCATACCATTTGATGTCCTGCTCAGCAATAAAAGCTGGGGGGAGGAGGGAGAGCAGGGAGAGAAGGAGAAGTGGAGGACTCCTGTCATGAAAGCATTGGTCTTCCCAAGCAACTGCTATATATATTGAGGCCCTGCTTCCCAAGAAGTGGCTGAACATCACTTGCTGATGGGAAGTAGAGAATAGTTTTTCTCTTTTTTTTTTTTTTTTTCTCTTCTGTTTGGCCTTTGCTTTTTTGTCTTTCATTAAACTGCTCCTTAATTCAACTCACAAGCTTTCTTTCTTTCATCATGTTTTCTCCCCCTGTCTTTCTGAAGAAGGGTTTGAGAGGGTGGCTTGGTGGTGCTTAGCTGCCCATTGGGCATTAAACCAGCGCAAGAATTATTAGTGAATTCAATCTATTATTTAATGCTATTAGTTGGATTTTAATTTCGGATCTTAGAAAAAAGTGTAAGCTCTTTGCAACAATAATTTTTTGTTATTATCCTCTCTGATGCTACCCTGGTGAGGCAAGAATTCCACCATGTTGCTGAAGCAGCAGAAAATCATTAAGAACAAGTAAGCATAGCTAAAATGAAAGAACCTTAAATATATTCAGACTATTCAATCATTTCTGATTGATTAATCTTTAATTACCTAATTTTTATTATCAGTTCCTTTAAGTAGACTGTGTTAAATCTTTACTAAAGAAAAAATTAAAAGCAGCGATGGAAATAAAACAGTTGCATTGTGCAAGATGCAATTAGTCTTCTTTCTGTAAAGCCATCAGAAAGCTCAGTGGCTCCCTGAGGTATATTTAAATATTCTTTGATGAATTTTCTTGTGTCATGCTTGATTGTGTATGTCACACGCTTCTAAAGAACATGTACAGTGGGAGCAATCACTCCTCCTATTTAACTGTAATACTGCTTCGTTTATCATAGAATAATGGAATGGGTTGGGTTGGAAGGGACATTTAAAGATCACCTAATTCCAACCTGTCTGCTGTGGGCAGGGGCACCGCCTACCAGACCAGGTTGATCGAAGCTCCGTCCAGCCTGGCCTTGAGCACTTCCAGGGATGGGGCATCTGCAGCTTTTCTGGGCACCTGTTCCAGTGCTTCACCACCCTCACAGTAAAGAATCACTTCCTTAAGTCTAAATCTACATTCAGTTTACATACATTATATCTGCACAATGACCATATTTAATACAATCCCTCTGTTTAAAGCTTCTTGTCAGTCTTCGTGTTGTGGGAAGATTGTTATCTACAAAGCAAGCATTCAATCTGAGTGTAAGGAAAAGATAGGGTCCTTTATTTGTCAAAGTAGCATGCCTAAGTGAATGCAGAAGGCTGCAAACAATTCTAGTCTTTTTAAAGACCCTTATTTTCATGTGGTGCCAACAAGTCACTAAGCCAAAAAATTGATGTAGCCATATGTTGGAGTCATGGAATGTCCCTGCAAATCATCCTTGCTGATGAGAGTTAGTATAATCCTTCCTTCACTCTGCCACTGCATTACTCATTACAGTTCACTTTGTATCACTGTTATCACCTTAAATCATCCCTCCTTCCTTAGCCTTCACATGATTTTCACTGCTCTGTTGTTTATGTATATATTTATTTTATTTGTTTATTTGTATGTGCAATATCAACACTGTAAGCATGGCTAGTGCTATAAAGAACTGAAATTTCTTCATCCTCTTGATTTTAGGCACCTGGAAAGAGAGGACTTTTAACTCTTTATTAAAGGATATATTTGAAAGAAATTATAAGAATCTCCACTAACTATAATAATGTGGAAAATTTTAATTTTGGCCTGTGACATATATGTATGGAAATATATGATAATTACTGCTTGCTTTTCAGTAGTGTTGGGATTCAGGTGTCCTTGGACTTTCTTAAGACTAGTGCGAGCTCTGACAGGCACAGGCCATTTCACCCACGGTGCTACATTTGAAACCTTCCTTCCTATTCCCTACAGTCTTCTTCAGTGATGATTCTGTCTCACCTTTACCTTTTCTGCCCATCTTTGCCCTCAGTCCAGTCTCATTCTTTTCAGTTATCCAGGATCCATAGGATTCTCTGGTAGTATCTTTCTTCTTGACCATTCAAACCCTGTCTCTCCTGTAATCTACAGCCTAATTCCAGTTTCTCTCAATTCCTTCTTCAGTCTCTTTGCATGAACTTTGCACAGCTTATGTACCTAGAAAACTTTTTGTCCCTCTCTAATCAAATAAGGTAAGTTGTTTCTTGTTCATAGAAATGGTTGAACTTCTGTGAATTTTTTCTCTTTTTAATTTTTTTTTTCCCTGAAATTTTCTAAAATCAGCCCAAGTCTTGGAAATCTATAAATTCTCTATCTAAATAGTTCCTGTTCTTTAAAGCTATGAACAACTGAAAACACAACTTTATGATGGTAATCATTAAAGACTTTACCAGGAGACAACCTTTTTGCCTTCCCTTTTCAACTGTGCCAAATCACATTTTGACTGAAATGGCCTATTCTTTTTACCATAAAAATTATTGAGATCATCACTGGTCATCACTATTCATGATCTTTTGCTGTGCTTTAAATATAGTTGCATAAGTAACTGATTTCAAAATATAAATGTTATGCATCCAAGTTTACACAAAGTCTAGTAGAGCGAGATAATGTATAAATGGAGGACTGGGCAAATTTACAGTTTTTATTACTATCAATACATCTTTTTCTTTTAACAAGATAAGGGGGGGAGTAAGTTTTTTGATGTTAATTCTATTTTTAATTAATTTTTTGGGTCATGAATTAACATTACTAGAAAGTGTGAAAACTGAAGTTTCACTTTGACGCTGTACATTACGGTTTAATGACCTAGACTTATTTACACCTAAATGAGTTTTTTAATGGTCTAATTAACAAAATATATCAGTTTGCCTCTTTAAAATAAGCCACTCTGAGGGTAGTATTTTTTAGTCATTTCAAATTCTTAATAAAAGATGAAAGCCTTCCATTATTTTCAGTGAGTACTTTTCTAACAAGCTGTTTCATCTTAACACATTGTTACTGCCTCAGAAGATTGGACTTCACATTCAGAATAAATTCAAGTTCAGATGAATTAAATTTAAATTTAAATTCAGGTGAATTTCACCATTTTGCATAGAAAAAAATAAAGCAATGTTTAGATCTTGCTAAACTTTTGTATGAGGAATTCTAATTCCCAGGAACTCTTTTCAGAAAAGGATCTTACTTTTCCTGCTGTAGTGCAAAAATTGTGAAATGAGAAATATGGTCTTCTCAGCTCTGAGGAGGATGAGCCCTCTGTTTCTCTTGGCTGTTGATCCAAACTTGATCCATGGCAGATCAAATCCAGGTTTGACTTTCTTAGGAAAGTAATTATGAAATACTTTTAAATCATTTTTAAACCTTCTTTCCAGCTGCTTTATCTAGGATATTCAATTTACATTGGAAGAAGATAGTCTATTACTTCTCCGAATGTTATTATCTGTTTTTTGGAGGCTTTCAAGTGCTTTGTTGAAAGAAATTTTACCCCCTTTCATAAAGAGCAGAAAGTTAGAATATAAAATGATTCAGGACTTGCCCAAAATCACAGAGAAAATGAGTGACAGAACCAATTCATTCTTAGGTGATTCTTATTATTTTGACACAGGTTAACATTTCTGAAGTGCAATAATAATAACTTATGTAAGTGGCAAACTTCAACTACAAGAGGACCCCCACTGGTTTCCATGGGGCTGCTTGTATGAATCAAGTTGAGCATTTAGATAAGGTATTTGCAGGATTAAGGCTTTACATACGGTGGAGACTTGAACTTTAAATAAACTTTAAATAGATTCCCAATCCTTTGTGCTTCCCATTATCCTGTGTTGCCTCTCACTCTTGAAATAGGGCATATCAGGCAGCTAGAAGAACTGAGCAGACAACTGGAAGGGAGAAGGCTGTCTCCTATGAATTAAAAAATCTAAAGTCTGACCCCCCAAATCATACGCTTCAGTTTCAATAACTTTCATAGCTTTGATATCAATCCTGTGATTCTATTTTGGTTTGTCTTCTGATTTTTGAACTCCTGGGGTTGGCTATACTGACATCATCTCTAAATTTGGTGGAGAGAGAGAAAGGCAAGCATTGTTAGGGTGAAGAAGCCTGAACAGCAGCAGCTGCTGATCTGCTCAGTCAACACAGTCTATTTTATCACACGGCTTGAGATCGAAGGTTTCTCAACTATATTTTTAGCACATTAAGTAAAAGCTTATTTGTCTTTTGACTGAGGTGATTATACCCTTGGTGAGGTGCTACTGCTTGTTCTGCAAAATAATAAAGACTGTTAATTTTATGATAAACTGAGGTGCCAAATGAGAATCATTCAAACCTCTATTATTTTACATTCATAGTCAGAATGTTCAGAAAACAGACCTGCATATATGAAGTCATGACCATCTCTGCTTTAATGTACATTGCATCTGTTACAGAAGATAAAAAAATAAGTTACTTGAGTCTCCCATTAGGGCTGGAGGGCTATGCAATGTAAATAAATAGTAATGTAGAAAGTAGAAAGATCCCTAATATCAGAAGAGGGGATACTTCTCTTTGTAAGCTCTACCTCAGTAATATTTTTAGCTTCTATCCCTTAGAGAATGGATTTGTGGCAAGAAATACAGTATTTTAACGGAATTCACTGTCATCTAAATAGGTCCTGCACTGTTGCCAAATGGAGATAGGGGCCATGAAGTATTGTAGACCATAATGAATCCTCCAGTTTATCATCAGTGGTAATTTGGTAGTTTTGTGACAGACTGCTGAATCCATGTACCTTGTGAACCCACTGCCTATCACTTGTTCCCAGATATTTATATAGAAAGAAAAACATATCTACTACAGAGCTGTTGCTACATGGCACCATCTGATGCCACACAGAAATAGCAGTGTGCTAGCACTGAGTACTGGAAGCAATCTAGCAGCCATAGCACAGAGCTGCAACTGGGTTTATTACTCTGATAGAATTGCAGTATTGACATAATGTTCCTATTTCCAGTATCAAGCTAATTTGGAGTTATCACAATATGACATTGCGTCATGCCATATAGATGCATATCTGGTGAAATGGAACCACAGAGGGGAAATCCTGGCTCCCACTAGCGTCAGTGGGAGTTTTTATGTTAGTTGGGTCAGCACCCATGGTCTTGTATTGGCTTGGGGTCTCCCACCTACATAGGGGTTCGTCCCACAGCTGGCATCATCACAGTCTCTTCATTGTAATTCTTTGTACCATCTAAGTTGTTTTGCAACTGTTATGAGCTGAAGAATAAAAGATAAATCTCTGGCATGTCTTGTCCATTTAGACAGAAATGTCTTTAGGAACAAGGACTGCTTTTTACTGTCTGTTGCTATAGTGCCTAGCACAATAGGGGCCTGGGTCTTAGTTGGAGTCAGTGCAGTATGCTCATCACAGTAATAAATGTTCCTGAGGAGACAGAAAAATACAACAGCTACTCTGTAATGCACTCATGCACCATAATGGGATAAAATAATTTGACATACAGAGTAGTCACATTATGTATGTAATTACACCTTGTTATGCAAAAACTTCTCAGTCACTAAAAATAATCCTTATTGTAGCACTGATGATCTTGCAGTAACCCAAATGATTTTACAGATCCCCAGGCTCTCTCTTACATATATAAAGATACCATAGTCACTAACACACTACTGAACTCAGGGAAATGCAGCTACACAGGAGAGGAAATGCAGAAAATATTTAACAGTACAAGAGCTGCAAAGCAGAATGTGAGCTTAAGGAAAAAAAAAAAAAGAAAAAAGACAAAAAAAAGACAGTTAACACTGCAGAGTGTATTTAAACAAGTAGGAAATTATCCACCTGGATGAAATTTGACAAGAAGATCAAACTTACTTTCACCCATTTCAGCCAAAATGTGTCACATCCATCTGAATAGTGTCCTACCGGTGAAAACAGGCAGAAATTTTGCAGTAAGAAATGCTTCATTATAAAATGATGTGTTACTGAAAACAAAAAGTATTGCTCAGAAAATTCCCTGAATCTTTCCCCTCCCCCCACCCTTCCCACCCCCACTCCACCAAACACAGCCAGGTCTCTATTATTTGTTGCTCTGCAGTGCAGGATCACATATGTTCACATACCTTCTAGGTATCCACATATGTTCACATACCTTCTAGGTATCTCTGGTTGAGGTGGAAATCCTGAATTTCTGAGGTCTCTGACTAGTGTCAGGGCTTACACAGATTTGACTCCCCTCTCCACAACAAATAATTTGGATGCCTTAACTACTGCCCCGGTAGAGGCGGAAGCTCATTCTTTTGTATCCCCAGCACTGTGCACGGGAAATACCAAGAATGCTGGTTAAAGTGTCAATGTCCTTATTTTGAGCTTCCTACTCTTAGTAGATGATAGATGATAAATGAACAACCCCAGGAGCCCTGAGGATCTCAAATCTGTTGTGTTCATAATGGGATATTTCCCGGGCTCATCCAGGATTTATACAGTTGGTTCCATTTGTTTCAGACAATATAGTCAGCATCAAAACAACCTAATTTTTCAAATGCAAATTTTTTAGAATTTTAGTATTATTTATTTTTATTCAAAACAGAAATGTGGAACAGAAGTCTTGAATGTGAGTGAAAGCAACTCCAAACACTGTCTGGGGAATTAGTGCTCACTCCTCAGAGCAAGTGCTTCATATGAATTGCTAGCATCATTCCAAACTTGTCTTAATTGGTGGTTTACCATCTGAGGTGGCCTCAGTTAATCTTTCTTATCCTGTGACATTTGGCATATCCAGAATGGGAGGCTGATAATGACTGGCACTTGATTCTTCATAGTATATAGTTTACACCAGAGCCAGTAAAAGTTCTGTAACCTTCAGAAACCCCACTTATTAACTGTGACATTGTGTTATAGTATGAAGATGTGATGAAGCATTTGTACGCTGTGCTCGGTCATGGTGTGTGCAGAGTTCAGAGCTTCATGATTCTGTTACACAAACTCTCTTCCTGTGTATGCACAGCTATAATCTTTCCCCTTGACAGAAACATTGAAAATATTTTGTAGATGTGTATGTTAAAGATACTCCCTGCTACCCATAAAAACAACATTTATTGCATCAGAATTAATAGCTGTGGGAGGACTGAGCACAACTGACTGGTGCTGTGAAATGTCACTACATTTACATCGAATGGTTTTCTATCCTGTGCTGACATGGAAGAGAGCTAACAGCAGTTTCAATTAATGGATAGCTGTGGGTGCCCCATCCCTGGAGGTGTTCAAGGCCAGGCTGGATGGGGCCTTGGCCAACCTGATCTAGTGAATGGCATCCCTGCCTATGGCAGTGAGTTGAAGTTATATGATCTTTAAGGTCCCTTCCAACCCAAGTCATTCTATGATTAATATTTTCTGGTATTCATTTAATTAGTATGAAATTTGCTCTTCATGTGGTAAATCAGAATAATTACAGCTCTGAAGTACAGCACACCATTAATAAATATTCAAGAACTGTAATAATTCACCAGAATTGAGAAAATGTTATAGAAAATAAGAAATATGTAGTGTCTGTGTTAGTGTATACTTAGTTAGTGTATACTTAAGAGCAAGGGTTATCAAGGCTGCAGGTTGATGTCTTGAACCTTGTAATGTCCATCCATGTAGACTAGATGGAATGACATAACTGTATGCTTGTCATACGGGAGCTGCTTTTACAGGTCATTTGTAGGAAAATTTCCGTAGGATTCTTGTACCAGGGCACACCTTGCTTGACAGTATCAAACAATGCAAGTGAATTCAGTACTTGCATAGGAAAGAGTACTGAGTATTGAACACCCAACATTAACCTTCTGGCTGTGGTAGGCCTACTCCTGTGTGGTAAGTGTTTGCAGGATCAGGAAATTTTCCCACCGTTTTGCAAAAATTATAATAAACAGTTAATCTTGGAATTATTCCAGCAGATCATGCATGGGGAAATCAAAAAAGAAATGGTGCTGGCATTGTTTTTTGTATAACAAGTGAGGTGTCAACACTACGCACTGATTTGAGCACACAGGTACCTAACAAGAGAGGTAAGGTGTATGCAGAGGGAAAGAGAGGAAAGAAAAAAAAAAAAAAAAAAAAAAAGAGAGAAAAGTTTTAGATGGTATTTGTTTAAAGTGAGAAATCCATCATGTGGCTTTTTTAAATGAGGATAAGACTACTCTCTCCAGCTGCATACAAATGGGAGAGCATCTCGCACATTAAAATGGAACTGGCACTTTCAAGTACTTCACTCAATATGCAGAAAATGATACTGGATGTTGACAGCTTTTCTTCAAAAAGAAGACAGCTGTGGGGGTCCTTTTATTAGATTGCATAAAGAATCCTGAAGTGAAGTTTTCCCAAGTAAATAGGCAAATATTCAATAAAACAATCAAGTGCTGTTTTTATTTTGCTGTTCAGTATGAAGTTTGTTACATTTCCTGCAAATAATACACAAAACAAACCCTTTTTTTAGGACTGTGGGAAGTACTCACATATGACAAATGGTGATTGGTATATAGATGTGCTGAGCTGGTAATGTCTGTGTTCTCCAGAGCCTATGAATCATCTGCCAGTGCCAGTGTGATGTCAAAGTAGAACAATATTTCCCTCTTCCATTCAGGAACTTCCTGCCTTCTGCCCTAGAAACAGAGTGGAAAAACCTCCTTAAAATTAGAAATGAGCCCCTGTGAAACCACACACACTGTCCATTCCCATCCTCTTTCTAGTTCTCAGTATGAACTATATATATTGTCTATATTCTTATACATGTACCCTAAGCAGTGAGCCAAATCACAGTTTAGATGCAAAGTGACTCTTAAGGATGGAGTTTGGATCAGGAACTGCCTCCTCCATGTCCTAGTTAGACAATGCTGAAAAAAATCATTCTAAAGTAGTTTGGAGTTTTTTGAGTCTTCTCCAAGAACAGAGGGAGACGTTTGGGAAAAGAATCGTTTATACTGTTGAAAATGACGGTTACGTCTTTCACCAGATATTTATGATCTTTGTGTGAGCATCTGGGACACAAAACAGTTAATATGCAGAAAGAATTAACTGGGATATTACAGAACATCAGCAAAGACATAGAATACATGTATAATTTTGACAGGTGAAACATGGAGATGAAAATCATCCTAACAGTTCTTAATTTCCATTTCCACTCAAAAGACGACTGCCCAGAGATGAAGTACTACTCTGAGAAACATCTTCGCTTTGCTTATGCTTTACCTCTCACAGACTGAACACAGGCCTTTGCCTTTCAGGGGAGGAATGCTTCTACCCTAAAACTTTGTTTATTATCTAACTTGTTTTTTCCTATCTTAGCCACTTCCTGGAAATTGAACGCACCAGAGGTTTCTTCGTTTGTCTTTCCATGTTTGCTGGCAGAGCCAAAGTTAGTTAAACACCAATTACAACTTGGATAGGTGACAACGTAATGCCATTCCTGCTTAGTCCCCCTTTTCAAGTCTTGGTAATGTATGCCTTAATCACAGTGACTATTAAGTTATTGCATGGAAAGCCAAATGTATTAAATAGATGTGCTATTTCACAGTTAAAAATTATTGCCATTGAAGAAAAGTAAAAGGAGTGGTGAAACTGATGGTTTTGTAAATCTGCGAAGATACAGGAGTACATTGCATAGGGCAATGTCTGCACCTGATAGTGAGGAAGTCAGACACCCAGTTCTCGTTTGAAAATCCTTACCTAGTTCTGACTCTTTTGACTCTTTCTGACCATTTTGACTCTTAAAAATGTGTTCTTTGTTCCTCACTTTCATGTTTCTGGTAGAAATAAGAGGCTAAAACCATCTTTATGGCTTAGCCCTTGACAAGTTTTTCTACTGGCTCATTCTCTGTTGCCTTATGAAATACAGACATCTCTCTTTGCCACAAAGACCATTTGAAGCTTACCCTGTTCTCCCTAATTAGCTGGCCTTTGTATCTGACCTCCATCAGCACTTAATGAAGTGTTATTCACTATCTTAATTAGCCAGCCCCACATTCTCCATCAGGTTTCTCCTAACATCTTCCAGCATGTCTACACAAAGCCCAGCCATTCAGCCATAGCTCAGCAAGGTGCGAACTACAGTTGTTTTTCCCTGACTCACTTTCCTCTATTCCTCATCTATACCCCCAGAGCTAAAAAGGGGTTTGCCAATTTATTGCCACCTTATTGACTCTTATGCTGTATTTCCACTGGGATTTCAGTGACACCTGGGACTTCTCTGTGCTAGAATAGCATAAATGTTTCATAATGTTAATACAGAGAAGGAAGGCGAACAAGTAGGAGTCAAGTTGCCCACAAATGTTGAATAATGGGACTAGAAGAAATGCTGTAAGTCACTCTAAGCTGAAAGCTTACATTAACATCTCTATTCTATAATTACATGGTATACTCAACGGCTCTCAGCTTTGGCGGGCGTTGCACAGTAAAGATGCATTAGAGTAATTATATCGTAATGACAGAAGATCATGAGTTAAAGATGTTGTGGATCCTGTTAGTATACACATCTGAAATTGTTTGGAGCTGATGTGGGAGGTGTATCCACACGGAATTTGATAGCACTAATATTGTAATTAAAACTGAGGAGATGGGGTTTGTACTTATTTCCTACTGCTGCCTGAGAATATTAATTAGCTCATGTAACCACCTGACCCTAGCAATAATCAGCTCTGGTACATAGAGCAGGAGGGAAAATGTGAATTGCCCACTAAATATTTATTAAGAAAGCCAAGATGAAAACAGCCCAGTTGTAATGGAGAACAGAGGCTCCTGGAAGCCCGAGAGCCTCCTCCCTGGTGGAAGGAAGAGCAGAATCCTTCCACTCTCCTCCAGCCTCTGCTCCACGGAGGCCAAGGGCATTTCTTGCACCACACAGAAGACAGAAACACACCTGGTTTGGCACAATGAGAATCACAGTCTGTAGAGGTCTTATGTTTCTGAAGACAGCTGAGACTTCTTTTTGTTGCTTATATTCCTGCCTGCACAGGCTGTAAGGAGAAGAGGTGACCCCAACAGGTAAAAAATGGAGGTCTGAGCTGAAGAGCATCCCTAAGCCGGGACACCCTGGATAGACCTATGTGACTCTGAGGGCTTCAGAATCACCCTCAAAGAGAAGGTAAATGATTATTTCATCACTTGAAAAGATGGAATGAAGAAGTACACAGGAAAAACCTGCATCTTGTACCGGAAAACCCCTAAGAATTAAACTAAATAGAACTGAAAAGTCTATCCTCAAGTTAGCATGCATGATAAATGCCATGGCCCAGCAAAACCTCTATCTGTAGCTTAACTAGTTAGCTCTAGTTCTCTCTGTTAGCTCCTGGTCTTCTTTGCTGCAGCAGCAGTCTTCCTAATGGTTTCCAGATAAGACTCATTACAGAGTTCTTGTTTTTGTCCTTCTCAAAGCTCCCTCACCTCTTCCTATCACAATCCCCTCCCTAGTCATGAGGATTCGATTGCCTATGGTATATAGCCTTTAGAGTTTGTGTGGAGGGGCAGGTTGTGTTAAAAATATGGTGTGTACCTTATCACTTCAGGGTTGGGTAGGCAGTAATTCTCAGAAAAGGTGGTAGAGCACGATGCTGCTGTGCACTGGTGCCTTGCTGCTGCTCTGCTGGAGATCTGTGAGCAACAATAGCACTGCGAGTCCTCTTTCTTCTTTTCTGACAGCGCCGCAGTACCTGTATCTTAATCAGTCAGTGTCAGGCAGTGTCACAGGCTCCGAACGCTTCTCTAAGCAAAGCACAGCACAAATACCTCCCTGCTGCTTGTAGCTTAGGTTACCATTAGTAGACTGAGCTGCCCCATGTAACAGTTAAATGCTCCAGACAGGCTGAAATCTTCAGCTGCAGTGGCACCGACACGTGTTCAGACCAGGACACCCCTCAGCCCTGGGCCAGACAGTTTCTGTGCTCTCGTGACTCGCTGCAGCTGCCACCACTGCCACCCTGCTAGCGACAGCGCAGGCCGGAGGCAGAGCTGCTGCCGGAGAGAGCTGACAAAAGGGAAAGATCATTGTGGCTGATGCAATTTCTGTCACGTATGTTACAGAGAAGGAGGAAGTCATGTACATTTTATATCAAAATATTGCATGCCCCTCAGGCTATCTAATTTGTAACTTGCCTGACTGTCATGATTTAAATCACAAAGGATTAAGGGTGGAACCTACCTAAAATGAAACAGTGACATAAATAAGAGTTTTAGAGGAAACAACAAAATAGCTGACTGTAGGGAATAATTGCAGCTCCATCAAAGTTAGAGTGGTTTACTGTTCCCAGCAGTGAATCTAGCATCAAAGGGAATCCTAAACCTGAAACCCTTGGAAAGAAGTGGGTTATCAGCAGATACAAGCTGATTCATGTAGAGAACAAAGTGAACATTTTGCGAGCAGGACAGCCTGACTTTTCCCAACTCCGTGGCAGCGTGCTCTTCCTAAGCATGGAGAGGTTAAGTTTAGGCCTTGAGGCCTTTTGCCATGTAAACACATTTTCCTCAAGGCCCTGTACTATCAAAGGATGAATAAATGTGTCTTTAGTTTTAAAAGATTAAGTAAGTTACATCTGTTCAGAGGATTCTGCCAGGGAAGTTTCCAAGTTCTATAAATTAGACCTGTGGTTTTAACACAGGGATCTGGTAAACCTTGTTCATCCATGGACACTGAATATTTACAGCAGCTTTATTAATTTTTTGGTGTTTCAATGCTTTTCCAAATGGGGGCCAGCAATTATAAATTTCAGCAACTTCACATTGTGTTTGTTGGTTATCACTCTGGGCTCTTCTGAGACTGTATAGACCTTTGTTGTGTGTTGAAGGGAAATAATTGGTTACTTGGAGCTCTTTCCTAGGTTTAATTAATGTGGAAATGCAAAGGAATGATGATGACTTTATACAAGGTATTCTGGCTTGCCTGAGTCAGTCTTTCTGCAAAGAGGAACACCATCTCCATGTGCAGAGGGAGGTGTTCTGCGTGCTATTTGCATCTTGGATTTTCACTGACAATGCTCCTTCTGTCCTCATGGAAACCATGACCATTTCACTCCTTCCCAGGGCCAGGTTAGGAGCGTGGCTCAGCACAGGGGCATGTCTGCCACAGCATGGTCCAGCGCTGCAGCAGATTGTACCTGTGCCGGTATGATGGCAGCTGTAGGATGTCTCCTTCCACCCGTATACAAAAGGATGCAGAAATCAGTGGTACTTTTATTGCATGCATAAGGTTATTCACCATTTGAGCTGTTGCAGGGTTGAGACCTTGTTTAAAAACAAGATACTCAGTAAAAATAGTATGTTCAATTTTCTTTTTCAAAATCTTACACAGATTGTAAATTGGAAATGAGAGATAACACAAAAATGCTTAAGTACTGCATATGCAGAGGCCTCAGCTTTAGTAAAATGTTATGGTTTTATGCCTCTATCTTGTAATTCATTTCAGCTGCCTCAGAAGTAAAGACAGTGGTGTTTCAGGGGCTGATTGCAGAGGTCATAACCTTCTGCACACAATATATTGAACAATTCCATCATTCCTGCCTTCAAAGTGAATTAGACTGACATAGCAGAATAGAAAAAACGCTTAATAAACTGTGAGTTTTATTGCACACACACACAGTCTCTTAGGTATGCATTCAGCAAAGACTGAGTATGACACTATGATAGGTACACTAAAAAAGGCAATCTGTTCGTATTAATATCACCATTCACCACACTGAGTAAAAAAAAGCTGTTTTCACTTATTCTACTATTTATCCCGATCAGCTTTACATTCGTTAAGAAAAACAAACTTGTTATGCAAAGTGATAAATATGAAATTTAAGTGAATGGATCTTTTAGGGGTCGTGGTAGATGCAGTGCACTATGCCAAGTGAGGGATTCAGGAGACGTTGCCCTGGCAAGCCCTGGTCTGCGTGCATGTCCTCTGGCGAGGAGAGAAACTTTCCGCTGCGCTGCCCCTCCAGCTTCCTCAAGAGCAATGAGGGTGAGTGCTTCCAGGGGCCAGCTCATCAGCCCAGATGCTGAATCAGCCCAAGAATTTTTAGCTGCAGGGGAAAAATGGATCACAGCAGAGGACTTTCTCCTTGAAGAGAACTTCACCCTGTTCTAATCAGAGATGCAAATTTCTGAGGTACTCTGGGCTTCTTTAACAGTTCTCAGCATTTTATTGCAATAAGAAATGGAAATCACGGTCATGCTCTTTTCATCTTAGGCATAACCGTAAGTTAACCCTTTGATGTGATAAAATTTGTAAGGCAAATCCCCCAGCCTTTCATCCCCTTGAAAAGATCAGTGGCAAAGCCATCCAACACATCATGACCTGTGACTAGCACACTCTCCTTCACAGTACCCCCTATGAGAAAGAGAAGGATTAGTATCCCTGATTTCCACATGAGCTACTGAGCTTTAAGAGACTTAGACCAAATTCACCAGGACATCAGAGTGCCTCAAAACTTTTGAGACCCTTGAGCCCAGCTGAGCTTCTAGAATTCAGGACCAAGGATGGGAAGGAAAGCCTTAAATGCAGGGCTTTCATGCCTTAAATGTTGATCGTAACACAGAACCATTCTTCCACTATAGAGAAGTTCCTCACCATAAATAACTCTTCATTATCATCACTTGCTTGCTAATTGCTTTTGCTTTGCTGCCTGACTGTTTCATTATCATGTTGTACAACAACTGCTATCTTACTTTTCAGCCATATGTTGTCAGTCATATTTTTGCTTCCTGTCACTGCATTATTGTCAGGCTCTAAGCTGTTTATGACTCTCTGAAATGTGAAATTTTGGTCTCGTTCAGTTTTCAGCTAACCCTGCTGCTTAGATATAGGAATATCACATTTACCATACAGAGAGATTTATTTAAAAGCCAATTGTGAATTACACTGAGGAATCTGCAGTAAACCATGACAATAAATAATGAGAGGATGTTTGCCTGGAGGACTTCTCCCTAATGAGGTTTGGTCTTAAACAGGCATTCTGTTTGGAAATGAAATACTTTTGTTTCTTGAGATTTTCATGTTTCTCCCTACTTAGTAGAGTTTTCTGTGAGATTTTGTTAATAATTGACCATGGGGTCACTAATGGTTCACATTACATGAAAATGTGTGACTATGAACAAACTGGGGGGGGGGGGGGGGGTGAATATTGTTATATAGAATTCCATTTTCTGATATTTATTTATTTGTAACCTAAAAACTCTTAACAAGATAGTGCAGTTGTTTTGGAAGTAGGCATACCCAACTGTGCTTAAAAACACTGTGGACAGTTGTTAATTAGAAAATATTTGTAGAGTTCACATTTCTTCAGAGTTTCTATCTGACGTGCATCTCTTTATGTTGGTACCTTATTGATCCTTATGTGGGATCTGTTTTCAAATGAACTTTTCTCAGTGAACTCTCACTTCTGTAACTGTGGCATTGCCAGTAGTTGGCCCTCCAAAACCTGCTTTCCTTCACACGTGCAACCTTGTCTGCTCCTCCAGTTACACGCAGATCTATGGGGTAATGGCAACTAGTGGGATGAAAATGTGCCCCCACTATTCCCCAACCTCCATTGTTCTGGAAGGCCCACAAGAATAATTTTGCAGCACCATATTTTGGGCAAACTTTATTATAAAGAGTTACACATAATGCTAATGGAGGTTAATATGATGCATGAAAGGACAAAGAGTATTTATAGGGAATGATGCATGACTTATTATGTTTGTGAGAGGTGGGTGCAGTTCTCCTGACTCTCCTTGTAACCCTTGCCATCACATACCATGAGCCTATAAATTAATTTCCTATCTATTAAGAATAGTATACTATTTCCTTAAATATTGGTACAAGTAAGAACGTGAAACACTTTTTACTTGAGCAGTGGGATGCATGAGAGTGCTTACCTAGAGACCTGTCCAGTTCATTGGGCCTAGAAAGTTATTTGCTGGATGCATCTTGGACTCTGGAGAGTAGGTGGAGAGCCTGGTAATGGGATTGGAAAGCTACCAGACTCCAGGATTCTCTTGTGGACAAACTCCCATCAATACTAAAAGGTATCTGAAATGTATAGCAGGCCACAGTTACCAGAAAGTAATATCTATGGCTGATATTTTGGCTGGATCTTTCAGACTAAATTAACCTGCACCCTGATTTTGAATAACTATCCAGGATCCCTAGGTGAGATATTTCATCTCTGCTCATTAGCAGCTCATTCCCACACTAGGCAGAACTCTCCTTAAAGTAGAGCAAAAGAAAAGAATAATATTGTCAGACTCCTAAATTAATAAAGCTCTCTCCTGATCTAAAGCAGCCCAACCATTTACTTACTGCAGTGAGCAGCATGTCCTCAAGTTACGGAGATTGACAATGGAAAAATCTCTCTCTCCACCTCAGCTGCACATCTGATAGCCCTTAGGCAGAAGGCAGGTTTGAAAGGCTTCTAACCAGTAGCTGCACAGTGTCTGGTTCTTCAGGTAGCGTACGGTTCAGCAGCCAAGTTGAAAAAAATGCACCGCTCCGTTCCTCCTTGCCTTCGGCAACATCTGCTTGTGTGACAAAGTGAAAGCTCAGTAGTTCTGCACTTCAAAAACTAGTTTGATGTCTGACTTATATTCAGAGTGCTCGGTAACTCTGTGCTTTGCACTCACCTAACCGTTTTAATCTCTCACAGTGCAAGCAACTTGATAAAGTGATAATCAAACAAAAGATTGATAGAGGATGTAGCAAGCTTAACATAGCCCTCCGATTCTTCTACTGTGGAGTGATAGATTCTTCAAGAAGAAAAGAATTCCCCTAGTGGCTTCATTGTTTTCCAGGCATCTTTCTAGATGAACTTCTCCAACGGTAAAATCATTACAAAGTAGAAATACAATCTCTCCAAGGGCTAACTTGAAAACCTAGGCTAATGTAAGGAGCTATAACACAGTAATGAATCCTATAGGCAAAACAGGGCTTGTGACCAGCTTTATAAAGGGAAGAAATGGGAGAAAACATTCCTCTAGGAGAGTCAAGCCAGAGTATTATTTTTGACTGCCTTATGTTTTTGGAGGTTACAAAACCAAGATCTCTCCAAAAGTTGGAGCCCAAACTCTAAAATGAGAACCCCCTGAATGTTTTGAAATGTGAGCTACTACCTGTGTTGTATTTTTGAAAACTGAAAGGGAGTGCTGAGAACACTGATGCTTGGGTATTCTGAAATTTAAATCTGGAGCTGGTTTCAAATTTTACCTCTCAGTGGCAGATGCAGTATTTTCTGCTTCCATTCCTTCAGAGGTTGTTACAGGGTGCACATTACGTGATGAAAAAGGCTATGGAGAGAATAACTAATTCTTAGTCAAAAGAAAAGCAAATTTCTTTTTGATAATGACAGTAGTTAGATAGCTTAGTTAGAGATTTATAGTGAAAGTTTAGGAAACATACAGAAGTCTATGTGAAGTACTGAAAATTAGAGACATCTGAAAGAAATACTATTTGCTTTCATCTTTCTTAAGAAAAAATGCAATTGGAATCAATTATTTTTTAATTTTAATAATGGCTTATAACTATTTGTAAGATCACTTTGAGATTAATAATGCAGTTTATCCTTAGATAAAAGCACTGTTTGCCTAATCTAGAACAACAACAAAACTTAAAAAGTGCATCGTTCAAGTTGGAGTGAATCTTACAGTCATCCGTTTAGCAAACAGAAATTGTTACGGACAACGTAATATAATGCACTTTTTTTAATATAACTTAATTATAATCAAATCAACATGAAAAAATCAGTTTCTAATTTTGTTTTAATCCTTGTATATATGGAAAATTTTGGATGTCTGAAATCACAGCATTTCTACCATCTACAGAGAGATTGTGACATGTTTCAGCACCTTGCAATAAGCATTAAAAAAATCATAACAACCATGCTTGGTAATTCTACCTAAGTTTAAGTAAATAGTAAAATTATACTAGATGAGTGTCAAAGGCCATCAGAAGGCTTGAGCCATGCAGTAAACTGTGTAGCATGAGATTGAGATCCTTTTCAGAATGGTTGCTAAAAATATGGCATATTTCTTAAAATTAATAAATAAATATAAATACATACGGTTTTAATCCCATAAACCTAAACTACAAGAATTTATGGGTCATTGAAAAAGAAAAGAAAAAAAAAAAAAAAGTCAAATACTTGATAGAAGTGGTATCAGAGGAAAGCAGAAATAAGATGCTAACTTTGTCACTAAACAATACATGCTACCAAAAAGCCTTTGCGGGAAATGTCTGGCTCGCTTGAGCAGCCTGATGTTGATAATGAGACATGGATGAATTAAAGGTATTGGTGAGCCGTTGTGTTACCTGCAAGCATGCAGGGCTCTGTCTACCTTCCTTCAGCATCTTTTGGGGGTGAAGACATAACGTCTGCCTTGTGTAACAGCTAGCCTGGCAAACGACTCACCCTGTGCCTCAAAGATCTCTCTTAAATCTTGTCCATGTAGCTATTGCCTTCCTTTTTATGCAATCAATGTTACACTGCTAGGAACAAAATGTGGCCTCTTCAAACACTGCAGGAGTCACTGATTCTATATAGGTAATTATTACACAATATAATTATTTTATAATATATAACATTTGTTATAAAATTATTAATATTCATAATTATGAATTGAACATATAATAAAACTATATAATGTTCATAACAACCATTATATTATTGTATTACCTATGTTTAGGTTTATGGGATATATTTATTGTAATTGTATTATGTATGATATATACATATTTGATGTATTTACATTGTAACGTATGTGTTCATATTACTTTATGTACAGTTTTATATGGTTATATTACACATATATAACACCTATATTCCATATTTTATATGCTATATTTATAATTTATATGCTGTGCATGAAATATGAATTGTATTATACTTTATTATTATTATATATTTACTTAAATTTTAATATCTTGAGAGCGAGGGAGGGTGAAAACGACAACACAAAGGCTATAGGTGCTTTTCAGCTACTTGGGTGGGTTTGTGGGGAGAGGAGGATGGGTGTTAAATTTCATCTGTGTTTAGTTTTCTTTGTTTCTTGCTTTTTTTTTTTTTTTTTTGAGTCAGCAATAGCAGCTGCTTCTTTGGGCCCCAGCTAAGGCTGATGCCAGGAACGAGCATCTCAGATGTGAAGTGTTTGACATTGTGTAAGTAATGCAGAAGCAAGTTAACTCTAAAGAGCAAGCTAATGCTGTTCTCACAGGCTTTCTTTTTCGTCGGTGCTTTTGGGGTGTTTTTTGTTTGTTTATTTAAAGCACAACTCACCTTGACACCCAAGTTCACGTAGCTCAGCAGCACACTGCTATAAAAGGCAGCCAGCACCTGCTCTGCAGCTCCTGGGGTGCAGGGCCGGGGGTGCTGGCTTTTCTCTGCCTGCAGCACCCCGGCAGCCCCACAGTGGAGGTAACGCCCCAGCCCCAGCACAGCAGCCGCGCTCTCTGGCTGCTTCCCTTGCACAGAACAGGACACGGCTAATAAGGAGCAGGGTTTTGATGCTGCAAAATTTTCCATCTGTTGTTAGGATTTATAATTACATGCAGCTCACTGTGCACCTTCAGCGATCCATAATTGGTAGGCATTTGCCTCATTAATCATTCAGGTGGTGTGAGCTGCTCCATGCTCAACTGCAGCAGTTATGGTCAAATTTACATAGCCTTACTATGTTTTAAATCATTTACCACATGCAGTTTGTTTTTAACTTTGGTTGATCCTAAGAACATCTGCAGTTATTGTAGCAGAGGTGTGAGCTTTGGCATTTATTTTTTAATATCATAAAGAGCCACAAGATGGCACTGATTCCGAGGCACCTCGGCCTAGCTAGCCTCGTCCTAGTGCCCAGGAATAAGGTTTATAAGGTTTTGCCAGTGCAGCAGCTCAGTTTGGGCTTTATTATAATTATTTTTTTAAACTGCACAACTAGTTAGTAGCACCAATACTACCCAGCTTGTAGTGTGTTTTTTGTTGTTGTTGTTTGCTTGCTTTGTTAAGTGTTTTGTTTTTAAGCTATGGCTATGAAATGCTGTGATTCTGTGTTGCTATGATGACTGATATGGAGCTTTGGGTGTTCTTTTTTACTATAGATTTAATTTTCTCACATTACATGTGACGGGGTTTTGTTTTGTTTTTTAACTTTATTTTATTTTAGGCATTGGATAACATATATAAAAAGTATACAAAGACCAGACTGCAGAAGTCCACCAAGAACTGACATTTGTTATTCACTGCTATCAAAACGTAGAAACCAGTATTCATGGGGCACTCATGAGAGTGTGATTGTATGCTTGAACAAAGCATTTACTAAAGAAATGCTCGTAATGCTGTCAGTAGACAACTTTCTGTTGTGTTCTGTTGCTTCTTTCAAGAGCCTCTTCGTGCCATCATGCTGGTAAGTTCATAGTCAGTCAACACAGTCACTCACTTAGCAATGTTTCTGAAGATCCTCCTGTCCTTTAGCATTAGACACTAGCTCTGTACACTCCAGGTATTCCCAGTTGGTTTCTAATGTCTCGTGTCATTTTGCTGTAATAGTAAGATCCTGTTCATTACTTTAGATCAAACTGTGCTTTTTAAGCTGGTTATAGAATCAGGAACAGTGCTCCAGTGGCTCATTTGATTGATGAGTTGTAATAACTGTTTTCAGATCCCTTTGTTATGACACTGTTTTTTCAGTTACACCCATGTATAATAAATAGACTAACAAATGTATTATTTCATTCCTTTATTAAGTCATTAATTACATGGCAAGTTCTCTAACTGCATCAGAAAACTTTCTGGATAAAACCATTACACTGTCATTACCACAGAACTGTTACTTACTCCCTCTTACAGGGACAACATTCTTTTCAGTTAACAGACTTAGAGGCAAATCAATTTCTTTATTTTGCCTGGAAACCGAGCCTGGTTTGGCTATGGAAAAAAAAAATATCCTTTTTTAAATGCCTTCCCCATGTAAGAAAACAAACATACTAGACACATGCTGAAATAATACAGAAGTTGTGTTTCTTTAAAAATGGGATGAATCTCAATTTTTTCGCAGGTTTCAATCAAACTCTTAGCCAAGGGAAAATATAAAAAATACAGACAGTACTGTACAAATACAGAACAGATGTTTACATTTAAACATATGCCATTCAGCTGGTCAAAAAAATTATCCAGACACCAACATATCGAAGGCATCTTACTGACATTCGCTATCTGACATGCTTCCACTAATGAATACACACACTGGCTTTGAGAACAACCATGCAAATCATGTTTTTCCATATGAACAGTTTATCAGACAGTCAGATTTGTGCCTGTACAGGAAGGTGTATTTTGGATTTCCTCTGGAGGCTGTACCATGCTGTAATCATACAGTATGCCAAATCAGGAGAAAGTGTGTCAAAACATTCACGCCCTCTTATTTCTATTTAGACCCAGGAATCGAAGCACATCTGCTTACAAAGGAGAGTCAGCTTGCCACCTCTGCCGTACAGTGTTACATTACGGCTGTGGGACACATTACCCCTTCTGGGACAGTAACTTGTCTCCTGAAGAAGGCTGAGGGAAGAGTAGCTAGAACAGCCCGGCACATTTTAGCGTGCCATGCTTCAGGTTCTTTTCCTCTGCAGTGAAGATTTTCTTGGTTTCTGCAGTCCTTCAGAATCAGAGTACGAAAACCAAGCAGATTCTCCCAGCTTTTCCAAACACAGGCCTTATTTGCTGTAACTGTTCCGTACCATGTTACTTGTCTCACAAAGGGACCCCAAAAACAACAGAGACCACTGCTGCTGCTGCGCTGTTCTCCCAGAGGCAGGCAAACAAACTAGATAAGACACAACGCACTATTCCCAGTGCTAGTCTCAAAACCAACAGCTCAAGTTCCTTGGCATATGGCTCGTGGTTCCATTGTATGGGAGGTTACTACTTTGCCATAGCAGAACTGGGCATTAAAGCCTATTACAGGGCTTGGTCAGGCCCGTACAGGGTTAGATGCCGAGGTACTCAAGCTCTGTAAAGACTTGAGCATACTTTAAAGGAAAAAGCATCACTTCAGGTGCCTGGGGAGCTTTGCTGGCCCAAATCTAAGGTACTAACCTTAGAGTCAAGGAGGTTCTTGTGGGATCCCCCTAATGGCTCAGCTGTGACATTAAAGGAGGTTATTAGGATTTTTGCTTTAGAATTCGGTGCCTAAACTTCTCCTGTATTCTTGCGGGGTAGTTGTTCAGCTCAGAGCCTGTGAAAGCAAGAACACAATAAACAAAGGCCATACTGAACTTTACACAGCTACCACCTTGAGGAAGGCCAGGCTGTTGCCAGAGATTTCCTGTGCCCACTTATGTAAATAAACAATTTAAAAAAAAAAGTCTGTGTGAAGCTAAGTTTATTAGTACTTTTCTCTATTAAATAACTATCTCTCCATCAGCATGTGTTTGAGTCTAGCAGGTCACTCATCATTTTAGGCCTCAAATGCTAATCAGCTGAGGAGGGTGTACTGGGTCTGGCTGGAATGTTAACTTTCCCTGCAGCAGCCCACACAGTGCTGTGCTCTGCACTTGTAGCTGGAACAGCAGTGTTACCACACCAGTGTTGTGTCTGCTGCTGAGCAGTGCTGGCACAGCATCGGGCCTCTCTCTAACCCTCCTAGGGGGTGGGCAAAAAGTGAGAAGAGAAACATCACCAGGGCCTAACCAACCAAAGGGATATTCCATACCATGTGATGTCACACTCAGCAATAAAAGGTGGAAACAGGAAGAAGAGGGGAGGGGTGGGCTCTCGTTGGGAAAACGTTGGTCCTCCTCCTGAACACCAGATACGTGCGTTGAGGCCCTGCTTCAAGGACGTGGTCAATCATCGCTCATTTGTGGGAAGTAGAGAGTAATTTCTTTCCTCTGCACTCCCACATAGCCTTCATTTATTTTATTTGTTTGTTTTCCTCCCTTCTTTTTATTTTCCCTTTCCCCCTCCCTTTTCCCCTTTCCCTTTTTATTTCCCTTTAGTTAAATTGTTTAGTTCATAATAATCTATTTAATTATTATTATTAAATTTAATAAAAATTTAATTAAATTAATTTTAATTAAATTATCCTTTAATTAAATTATCCTTATCTCAACCCATGAGTTGTTCTTTGCTTTACTTCTCCCCCTCCTCATCTAAAAAGAGGGGGAGTGAGAGAGCGGTTGTGGGGTTTAGCTGCCCAGCATGGTAAAACCACCACAGAGGGTTTCCCTATGACTGTACCAAATAAGGAGCAATTCTGAAGTGTTATTCCTTCTCTGGCCATTTTTAGAGCCTAATGCAGTACACTTGCTCATCCCACTGATGCCCGGACAAGGCTTTCAGCTCATAGCTGGCTCACATGCTGCCACTTTGGAGCACAGCGAGCAAGCTGTCCTCCCTCTGTAGGGACACAAGTACATCTGTTGCTCAAACTCAAGGTGCTGAAGATAGGCAGCACACTAACTGGCGTTCAGTGTAAAAATGCCAAGTGAGTTGCAGGTTTGATTGCAAGAGTTGACGTGTTCTGTACCTGTGGTCCCAAGCTTTCTGTCTTTAAATAAAAATACCGTTAGTGTTTATAGAGTTTCCCTGGTTTATTTTATCAGCCTCTCTGTGTGCTCTCTCTGGTATAGAGAAGGGAGGGGAAAAAAAGGCCATATATTTTCTTTTAGTCACCAGTTGGTCCTCCTTTAAGGACCTTGTAAGACATTTTTTGTGTGTATTGTTTCTCTGCATATGTGGGCAGCTTTACTACTTCATCCCCCTCAGGACCACTTAACAACATCAGCAAAGCAATTAAGTGTAGTTTTCAGGAAAATGCCAGAGGCATTACACTGTCTGGATGGGAGTCTCAACCCAATTATTTTCAGCTAGTTGTGAACTGTGGAAAGTGGACTTTACTTCATTATAACTTCAGTTCCCACTGATTAAAAGTCTAGTGTGTTACAGACGGTAAGGAAAAATGAAACAATTAAACTTTCCATCAATAAAATTGCTGCATATTCTTCAACATAGGGGTTTACTTCTCTCCAGAGAAGTGATTAAAATGAACTGATTGAACTATAATTTGATTGACTGAAGAGCCTCAATCCATCGCACTAAAGCTTAAATTCCATCTTATTGCTCTATTTAACTCTGAATATAAAAAATTACTGGCAGTCTTGCAAACCCCTTACGCAGTCATCCACATGAAATTTCTTACCGTTCATGGGCTGAGGTGGGTTCTGTTCTTTCTCTGCTGTGTGCACATGATTCACAATGGACTGAAGAAGAGGCAATGACACCTAAGAAATGACATTAATATAGCTTTAAAGGAAAAAAAAAAAAAAAACCGACCTATTAAAATGACCTATCAGGTATCTTTTACCTATAACATAACCATTTGGGGATTCTAAACTCAACCAGGGATAGAATTAACCCAAGACACTGAAGAGAATAATTGTCAGGTTATATTCAACTGTTGCAGCAAAAATTTGCGTATTCGTCTGAAGAATGCAGCTGTGATGCACCTTCCTACCACAGGTCTGCATTCAGCAAGGTGTGGAGTTACCAGACGCATAGCTGTGTGTGTGTGCATACATACGACTCTTTCCCTCAAGGAGATATTAAAGAGGCACACTTCGGCTGGTCTCAAAGGTAAGTTGTGCTGGCTATGACTCCAGATGCCTGGGTTCTAGGCCAAAGAACACAGGGCCTGGGTTGCTTTGGACCTGGGACAAATTTTTTGAAGGTTGCTTATTCATCTCCACAGATGAGTAAGTCTGGGACTCCTATTGCACTAACGAAAGCCAGTTAAGAAACACAGAGATGCTCGCTATTGTCAACAGGTTACTATGATACAGCAAATACCTAGATTAGTGCTCCTCCTCTGCAAATGTAACTGAAATGCTATTACCTATTAGAAGGTTGCCACTTTATTGCATGACATTGAATTTCTCAATTCCTGCCTTCTATTTTGAAATAAAACACAGCATTGGAAATACAGCTGCACCAGAATAAAATGGAATTAGAATACATTATAGTGTTAAGTTGCAGCAAGGACACATTATGTTGTTAATTAAATGAATTAGGCTAGGTAAGATGTGCAGAAGAAGATGGGCAAGAACACCTGGGTTAACTATTTAATGTACTTATTTTCACAGGCAGCTCAAACTCCAAATGAAGTCAATAGATGTTTTCCCACTAACATCACCAAGCACTGGGGCATGCATTCCCTGAGCTGTAATATTTACTACCAAGCTCAGTTTGCTGTTGAGCTTTGCTCTTCTGGTTGTCTAGCTTCATAATCAAGCAACAGCTCTGATGCACAACATTTTCAAGCCTTGGATGCTGCCAGTCCCAGTCTTATAGGGATTTCTGACCACACTTAAGGGTTACTAACTCAACAAATTTTTGGTCTTGTAATTTAAACATAGGAAATACCACAATTCTTCATATTTGTTAGCCAAAAACTACCAAGACTGCACTGGAGTCACTAAGGCAATATTGATCTGGTAAAATGCTGCCACCGTCTAATTTAGAAGGAACACCTTTGACAAATTATATTTGGCAGTTAATGATTGCCTTGCATTATTGGCCTTTTCTTTTGTTTCCTCTTTCATTTTGATTACCAATTACTATGTTATCCTCTACTTCACCTCCACATTTGTAACTTTGAATAAGGATATGGAGCAACTCACAAATTTCTAGGTGCCCCTGAAGACTGCAGGATACGTACTACATTCCCTGTGCCTGGTTTTATGTACACACACCAGAAGTACATAGGGCACCAAACAGCTTAAATGTCTATTAGAATCTTTCCGTTCTTACTCAGATACGTTCTCTCAATTATAACACCTTTGTCTGCAAAAAGGCTGCAGAAAAAGGAGCTGTGTTTGAAGTTATTTTTATCTTATTTTCTTTCAGGACAAGAAATGTTTATTTGACAGCAAAAAGACAAGCCCCAAGTGTGAAACCAGCCTCAAGACTTCTCTTATTCCTAAATTAGAAAGCGGTAGAGATCTTACAAACCATTTGTTCATCTTTCACAGTGCTCTGACATCCACGGCTGCAAGAGGAACATGCAAACGGTTTCTTACCATGCTGACAAGAGTCACAAGTAATCTGGGGAGTGTGCAAACAGCATCAAGGGCAGAGCACGGCCTTCTTCCAAGCCCAGCCTGTGCAAGCAGATGAAGGGGAAACAGGAACCATGTGACCCAAGGAATTGCTTAAGATGTCCCCACAGAAAAGCATCTGTGTATGGACAGGAATCTGCCAACAGCTTCACCAAACCATGCTAGACTGGCACATCATGGAAAAAAAATTAAGACTGATTCAAACTGTATCTGCTTTCTGTATTTGTGGGTTTCCTGACAGATGGACATGACTAACCACTCCCAATTACCAAACAGAATGTCATTTTGCTATGGCTGCTGCCAATCATGCAACTGACTTCTCTGTACTCACCCAGGATCAGCATTTTCCTTTTTCTTTTTTTCCCCCAACAGGAAGCTAATTTCAAACTCTATAATTACAAAAAAAAAAAAAAAAAAAAAAAAAAAGTATAAGCCAGCAGATTTATGTTTGAAAAATACAGTGCTATAATTACAGAGAGATCATCATTCTCAGTTTTTGAGGAAATGTGATTACTGCAATTTCTTCATTAGGTTATAGCTTCACTATTTAAGAAAACATTCTTTAAAAGGCACAGTGTTATCTGATAAAAACCCCAGCAAAACATAAGCAAACACTTGAATACTCTCTTCCTAGCAACCAAGGTCTTTCAACAGAAAAGCAGCATTTTTTTTTCCTGCACCCTGTATTAAGCCAAATTTCTAGTTTGTAACCCTTTGCCCATTCAATAATCGTCAAATACCTGGAATATAATTTTAGATGAAAGTCTAAGCCAGCGAATAAGCCACCTCATTGTTCATTTCTAAAAAAAATATTAATTGAACTTTTTTTTCCCCCCCAAACTGCTCCATGCGTACCGGAAACCCATCTAACAAGCCCTGAAGAATTGCCTTGGGCCAAAATTCCCATTGGGTACATGCAAGTCAGTATCTGAATGCCTGTCACCACTACTTGTGTGACACTATAGCCATGGGGCCAAATTTTCAAATTCAGTTATCTCTTATTTCACTGACAGAAATATTGGGAAGTTAATTTTAGTTACTAAGATTTTTCGTATTTATTAAGTAGCCACGTGACTTAACTCTTGTAACTACTAGTAGTATTTTAAGTGCTGAGTTTCTGCAATTCCCTGCTCTGCAATGAGTAGAAAATACAGAGACTAAACACTCCCTTGGGATTTAGGCCTGTCTTTACAGGCTGGGATAGCTTTGATGGTTTTACTGAAAAAATACTTACTTTGGATCTCTAAAGACCTTCGATGGATGCTGGAGATCCTGAAATAAAAACAAGAAACCCAAACGAGAACTGTAATGCTAAGTAACAATGACTGAGCAGTGGTAGCAAACAACAGTGAAGGCCTTTTTGAAAAAAAGTTTGTTCAACTGACCATTTCTTCCATATCACCCCTTTTCTCCTAGGAGAAAATACTTTAAAGAGAATGTTCTCCTCTGCACTCCTTCTTTTCTTACCTGAGTGTATTTTCTCCTTTCTTTCTTTTCTCAGATGAGGGACACTAATGGTCTTGTTGCTAACTCTAGAGAAAACAAGAGCGGTTCCTGGGAAATGTCTTCCATGGAAAAGAGGAAAGACAGCTAAGGGACAGGACGTATCCTTCCTGACACGTACAGCATGATCAAAGAGCCAGCTTCCCTGCTTCTCCCCAAAGAGCTCTCAGTTGACTGTCCAGAAAAGTGCACGGTCTCCCCAGCTGTTAACAGCAGGATATACTGCAGCACTCGACTGCTGCCGCCGTGTCATCCCAGTGCCCTCGAGGTCAGCTTAGCATATTAAATTAACAGTGTTCCCAGGCAAGGCAAAAAGTCTGCAAACAGAATGGTGCAGCATAATAATGGGATACAAGGGGAAGATACCTGCCTAAATACAAAATATTTTGGAAAGACTGGAGAGCATTGAATGATTCTGACTTATGTGACTTAGTGACAAATATACGTTATCACACAAAAGTCACAGTCTGTTTACCACCACTTAATATTTTCATAGCTTATTTTAGAATTTTTGGATTTGGTTCACCCTTAATAATTTATTTATGAGCTTAGAATTATTAATAATTTGAAGCTTCATTACAAACTATCCTGGGGGAATCTCACCTGCCTCATCCCATTACATTATTATTCCCAAATATCTAATTTACATTTAATAAGACATCAATTGAACATCAATAAAATAACAATGAATTAATAAACTATATCTTCATAGAAATACTAATAGCTTAAATATGTAAGCAAATGCAGTGCGCAGTCTGCAGGTCAGCTGTCTAATCTCTTTGGGAGCATTTGTCAGAACTGTTTTGTATTTAGAATTTGATAATAAACCATAAAAAAATATTTAATTGCTTTGGTCTTAAACTAATTCTTGTGGCATTTGTGAACCAAGCCAAACTGTGAACCTGTGAGGCAGAGCTGGGACACAACCAAGTGTTCTGTGTCAGTAAGAAGGAGATCTCAGAACACTAGAAATGCCGAAGGGACCTCAAGTTTTCATGAAATTAAATGTAAAAAGACTGTTGGTTTGGGTAAGCATGTATGTATATTTTAGTTTAATATCATCTCAAACTGAAATGCTTAGAAATTTTTCTATCCAGAAAGTTAAAATAACTTTTTTTACTGACTGAACATTCTGCCTGAAAGTGTTAAAATAGCACAGTTCAGCACTGCTGTTTGGGCGTTCTGTTTTAACAAACTATCACCCCAAAGGACAAGTTTTGACAAATATTTCTATTCAGACAGAAGTGACATTATTTCATCCTGGGGAATTTCAGTAAAGGCCTTTATCTGATTCCACCTTATAGCTCTGCAGCAGTGTTTATCACTAATTGGGGACCACTTCCATTTACATTTCCTAGGCTCATACAAATCCCACATGAGCATTAATGGAGGAAGAGGAAGAACAAGAATAAAAATTTCTCTTATGGGTATTATTTTTTTTTTTTTTACCTTCTAGTTCTTATTATTTACTATCCTTTATGGTTCAAATTTTATCAGGGCTTGAACAAAAGCCTTAGATGGAAAAGGTGACTATTTGTCAGTAACATCCTTATCCTTGTCCTAGTTCACTAAGAAGGACTCAGTCCCTGTTCCCTCAGCCCCTCACTTCAGCAGGATTTACTTGAGGGCTTTAAATGCCCAGCTGCAGAACCAAAGCCAGAAGACGCTATTATCCTTTTATGACAGTTTGATATTTTTTAATATGAATTGAATTTCCTTTTCCTTTTCATCCACGGCACATCAGTCTTTTTTAGCTGTTCATGTCCATTATTTGGCTATCTCCATTACACAATCAAGGATTATAAGGCCTCTGTCCTCAAGCATGTAACATGGGTTGATGCAAGCATTTAAAACTTTAATGGCTCTTCAGCTTGAGCTATTTACAACTCCACAGAGATGTGCTATTCAAACCTTAGTTTAGAGAGATTTCCGTTTAACATTTTAAAAACGTTAAGAGCTGAAGGGGCCATAAGACATTCTCGTCTGACCTCCCACATCAGATTTTTTTTTACTCAGTTACTTCTATATCAATCCCCACAACATACTTGACTAAAACACATCTTCCTGAAAGACTTCCAGTCTTAATCCGTAAGTGGAAAATCCATCACTTCCTCTCACCCGTTTACACTAGTGTTTATTACCCCACACTCAAAAGTGCATCTTCTCAATTGAGCTTGTCAGCCTGTCCCTGCCACCCCAGACACTGGTTTTAACTTCTCTCTGCTACGCAGTGACTCGGTATTCTGTATTCTGATCCCACGAAGGTGCTGATATACTATAACCCAGCTGCCCTCAGCAGTATTAGCATTTCTACCATTCAGAAACACGCCAACAACTGCATGCATACATTCACATCTTCGGTATGTCTTTTACCTTACCGGACTCACCAAAGTCCATAGTTGAGTACAACTTCTGTTCTCTTCCTCCTGAGCAGATCCAAGTACATTCCTTTCTGGGGCACTCTCACAGGGAGACGATGAAAAGTTTAACACAGAGAGAATGTGCCTACAGCTCTGAGGGACAGCTCTAATTTTAGGGCAACCAGCTTACCGGATTTTTCCATTTCCTCTCGTTTAACCACACTCAGGTTTTTAAAAGAAAAATTCTGTTCATCTCTCTTTTTAAAAAATAGCCACTCTGGACTAGTTTCCTTGCTAGTTTCAAACAATATACTCACTAATCTAAATGGGTATTTCTTAAGAATACAACCTTTAGTTTCCAGGCCTCCATTGCAATGGATTCTGTAAAAGTCTAAGTAAATAATGTACACCAACTCGCCTTTAGCTGGTGTAAAAACAGTCCCCAGAGTGACAGCTATCAGTTCATCTCCAGTGAGAGCTGTATAAGCTATAAGCTCTTCTATAAACGTGACAATGAATAACAACCAGTCTCTTATTCCTCTCTTACTATCATGTGTCAGACCCTTAATTATGGCTACTGTATTATGAATTGCTCCAGAGAATGCTACAAGGCTAAAGCAGAGTTCTGGACATCAAAGACAGCGTTAAAACCCTGCTTAGGAAAGCTCCTCAGAAACATCTGCCGATGTTCCTCCCAACTAAGGAACGCTCTTTTTGAGAAAGAAAGTGCACTGCTGCAGCTCACTGCCTCCTGCTCTTCGGCGAGGAGGCACCCCACAGAAACTGATAATCTGCTTTGAAGGGGAAGATGGCCACCTGAAAACACAGAAGAGAAAAGCCCACCTCACATGAAGCTCTCAAGACCTTCAGCTTTTCTACCTCAGCCTCTGTATTCTCCAATGATCACCATCCTTAATAACTTACTGAACACTGAAGCTTATGACACAGTGCACAATGCAAAAGCAGTATCAGAAATTATGACTATGTAACGGAGGAAACTGAACTAGAACCCATCCTTTGAGGCACTGTACCACCAGCATCTGTTACTGCGCTACAAGAGTTGTAACACTGACTTTGTATGTACAGTATTTATGGGCATCGCTCAGGGATAAATGCAACTGTGCATGCTCCTGCAGTCAGCTAGGAAGGCTGTCTATACAGGTGCCCCACTGAGAGAACAGCAGGGCAGAATCCAGATTCAGGCTGACACCAAGCAATGAATGATTCCTAAGCGTTTTGTATGTGGGTAACATTAATCAATACTTATATAGTAATTACTAGAAAATTAATGTAACTGCCTCTCATGAGAATTACTGGAGAATATTATGATCTTCTGTGGGTATGTAAAAGCAAGAGATAGGTAAGTATTCATAACAGGTGACGATATATGTTATGATAATGCACATGGCTTAGACTTGTTTTAGGATATATAATGATTTACTGCTAGCCAACATCTTACAACAGTATCTATGTAGGAACTAATGCCTGGCAATTTATCAATTCTTAATAAAGCACTGTGCTTAGAAGTATTACTGTTGATGTTGCTGTTGATTTTGATTCAGCTGATTTTTGTCTGGACTCAGCACTATGGCTCATCAGTGTTTCCCCAGCTCCCTCAGGACGTGAGGGTTCCAAATTCCTACTTTATTTATTTATTTTTATATATATATATTTTAAGTCTAATCAAGAACTGCGTATGCAGCACTCCCCTTACCTGTCCCCAGTCTATGTGTGAAATTAACATTGGTGCAAAATGCTGGAAATGCATGTGTGCATGAAGAACACAGGTTCCCAGATGAACGTTGCATTACCCCCAGGCGAGTTATGCTAGCCTGAAAGCACACCGTCACGGCGTGCTGCCATGCTCAATTAACTGAAACCCAGGTAGCCTCTGTGCACCATGCAGGAACAGTATTTTCATGTGAAGCACATCTGTAAAGGTAAGTTCTTTCAGAACTTCACAGCCACATGGTGACTGAGCAAAAATAAGTAGAATTAAAACAACTCTGCCAAAATTTAAACCGGTTCCATGCCTATACAATCATCATCACTTGAGATGTTTCTAAAGCATGGCTGCTTCTCAAGTAGCATTTAATGTCACACGTCTCAATTGTCAAGGGCTGGCATAAGCCACTATGACATACAAAGACGTGACTCCCGGTTACATCCTTAGACAATGGGTAATATTTCTTCATGAATGTTTCTCTTTCCAAGTGTCTCCTGCCTACGTCTTTCAGATACTCTCTGAGCCACATTCATCAGCTGTGGGAGCTCAGCACCTTTCCAGTGATGCAAGTCACCTGATGGGGGATTGCTAAAGATCAGCTCTCATGTCATTCTGAGCTCACAGAAGTGTTCTGAAAAGGGACATCTAAACTGTTTACCGTCATTCTTGTTGTAGTTTAAATGCTGCATAATATTTTGATGAAGCTTTACAACTTCATAAATCTAGTGTCTAAATGAAGGACTGCTGGAAAAAAAACCACTGATTTGCTGCAAAAATCAATCTTCCACTGCCCAATTCCATTCTTAATGAATAAGACAATTCAGAAACCTACAGGAACATGCTTTATCGATTCATTCACAAGTCACTAAAGCCTGCTGCCTAGGTTTCCTCCAGTAAGACTAACCACACATTGCTTCTAGCGTACTGAATTGCAGGGAAAGGTGATGACTCCACATCTGTTCTGCTGGAAGTCCAGTGAGACTAAACATACCCAATAAATGTAAACACAGTACAGCACTAGGTTAATGATAAATGTGTGTACGAGACAAAGAGACTTGCATTTCCTCTTTATTATCCCTTCATTTGAGCCACTGCTTTATCTGTAATTTATTTGCCCAGGACAGTTGGGCCCAGATGCGTACCTGTTTTTTCACTGAGGTACTTGCTTTTCTCAATTTTGCAGATGGATTAAATAAGCCAGGAGGAGGCCAACCTATATGTGTGGGGTCACACAGAGAACTGTAATCCACACTGCAGTAGATGCCTGAATCCATTCAGGTTCAAGACCTAATTTGGCATAAAGCTGGTTTGTAGCTGTACTGCACTGTACACTTTATAAACATATCTTTCAATAATCTCCTGTGTTTCTCATGAAAGCAATAACAAGCAGTACGAACAGCTGAGCCTATACTGGGCAAGCTTTCCTATTAAATTCCACTAATACATCTCAGCTGTGACCTGTAGCAATTTGGGTAACCTAATAAGGCTGACTGTCCCATAAGAATCTGGGATGATACACTGTCTACCTGCAAGACATGAGAAAGTACAAGAGAGCAACTTGATACCAAGTATCACCTATCAGTCAGAAAAAAAGGAAATGAAAAAATAGATATATAAGAAAATATCAGAGAAAAAAACGTTATTAAGAATAGGGAAATCTGCTTATATAGCCTTACAGATACTTTAAAGTGCCAGCATTTCAACATTCTCTTCCAACTCAAACCATTACATATGCATGTCCTTTTTACTGGAATATGCTACACTTAATTTATTATAAGGCTGTATGGTAACTGCAGTTATTCCAAGGTAAATTCTTTGAAGAATTTTGTCAGATTCACCCATGTTTTGCCAGAAACCTAAATAGTTTTCTGCCTTATGACACAATATATTTTAGAGAGCCCACTAAGATCATTCTAATACATATGCTTCCTTTTCATACGTTTCTAATAAGCATGCACAGATCCAGTCAAACGTAACAGTCTCTACTGCAAAACTCACCCATTTAGCTGTATTATGATTCCAGTCCCCTAGTGCTTTTAGTACAAATCTATGTACAGAATGGCTTCAGAAAGTGGCTTCTGCTCTCAGATATCTGTTGGATAAATAAAGCAACAAGCAATTTAGCAGTGTACAGAGGAATTAGAAGAGTTTTTTTTATCCTTTTTAATATTTCCCGTAATTCCAAAATCAACCAACAACCTCAATATAAAACATATCACTCAACACATCACTTTTCCTTTAGAATTGTCTCTCAGCAGGGTAGCGCTCGTAGCGACGTTATCGCTGTGCGCCATGCTGTATGTTCAAAGCCGTCGGTATTCAACGTGCTAAGAAGTGACACTGAATCCTGCAATCAAAAATAAAAAGTTTCAAAAAAGATTTCAGAATTTACATGAATATAAATAGCTGCACTGAATGCTTTGAAGATGGAAAGCATTTTAGAGATTTACATTTCAGTCTGTTTTGAACAGATAAACAGACAAAAATATGTTTTGTAAAGGAACAATAAAGATTTTCAGTGTAACACTTTCCATGGTAGGTTGTAAGAAACAGTAGGCACCACAGAAGGAATTATTTACATTCACTATACAGAAGGCCTATGCTTCACTTCTCCTTATTACTTGAGCTCCCAAAGAACATCTGATTTTCTAACCTTAGCATCCATTAAGTGAGCCATAAGCTTTCTGCAAATGTTCATGCCCACCACCATTTCTACTATCATTTTTCCCACCCAGCTCACCCATCGTTGTTTAATGACGAGATTCAGAAGGTTTATCAAAGGTTCTCTTTTCTTCTGAAACACAAAACTAATGTTGCCAAACCATTCATACATACACAGAATTAAAAATGTTGAGAAAAGTGCTCTGAAAGGAACTTTAATTGGAAAGATACTTTTTCTAACACTGCTTCCTGTCACTTCACTCCTAATGACTGAAGTGTTTTTATGGTTTTCTGTGTTCTCCCTTAGAGCTGTGTAATTTGTTTGAGTTCCAAATCCCCCAAGAGCTCTGTGACAAACCTCCAGGGTATTTCCAGTATGTAAAGGTCAGAGCTGAAGAAGATGGGGACGGAGCATGCCGAAGACATGTATCAGAATCTCTCATTTTAAACCCATCACTGACAGAAGAAATGGACAGTAAAGCACAGTGGGTAGTCTCTTAAAGGAAAACCAACTGTGGTGGGAACCTCAAAGATCCTAGAAGGACTGAAAACTGACACTCCTGAAATCAAAAGAAAATGGCTTTCCCAGAGATGTTCTGCATGGAAGTGAAAATAGGCTTCCAAATGTCTTGAATGTCTTAAACAAAAGTCTTACACTGGGAAGTCGAAACAACGCGGATCGCATATTTGGCTAACATGTGACATTTGGTATTTAGTGAAATCTTCATGGTCTCCTTCCACCACACTCTCCAAAGACATCTTTCCCCAGCCCTCATGCCAGCCTCCAAATTCCTGGCAAGACGTTGCTGTTTTGGTCTAGATGTTAGATGATCTTCCCCCTGCTGGCTGGTTCCATTACTATTAAAGAAGTGTCGGCCAAGCTCAATCTCAGGGTTCCCTAACAGCCTTCCCCTCACTTTTATTGGTTAATTAACATAACTGCTTCTTAGGAACAACTATAATACTAATTAGTGCAACAGGTGCCATAACTGGCACAAAGTCTATAAAGAGAAAACCCAACATCCCACCAGACATATGTGGAGGATGTACAACATTACAGATTCTCTTCTAGGGGACCTGAACGAATTCTCCACTGCTTTCGCATGATGTGCTTCAGTTTTACCTTATTTGTTGTTGTCTGTTTAATCAAGGTCTTCTGTAGTATAAATGTGATCACCATAATGCTAATCTCTGCACTAGACATGCAAATATATAAACATTTGTGTGCCAAATTATTAAGTTTTTGTCTATAACGTTATGCCCCTATTTACTATCTATATTTTATGTCTTATGGATTTCTAAGCATTTAAATTTATATCAGCGTTGTCACATATCTGCAAGCAGAGACAGTTTTATGAGCACTAAAAAAGCTGCAACACACAGCCACTAAATACTAATGACATAAATGGTATCCACTAATGGTCTCTATTTTTATTACAATGCAAAACTTCAATATATTGCAATTATCACCGCTTTCAGACTGAGCCATACACACCGTATAATGCCAGCTTCCATCTCCATAGCATAAAATGGCATTATTTGTTGTATATAGTTCAGCCCTGTACTGCAGATGTTGACTGAATGCTCAAGTCAGCAGTTGTAGCTAAAATTCACTCTATTTACAGAGTCTTACTGTTAACTAATACCTTAAATTGTCAGATATGCCAATGCATTAGACATTTTTCAAAGCCAACTGCACTAATAGCGTGTAAGCGTAGCATATGTCTTGTTGTACCTGTCAACAGCCCAGTAACTTTGCAAAGGTAAAGCATGTCAAAAAAAGGAAATTATATTCCTATGCTTCTGTGTTAAAAAATCTTTAGCGAGAGATTTTTCTAAAATACTTCAATACAAAAGTGCATTTGACAAAGCTTATTCTCTTGTAAATGAGTTTCTATGTTACCTTTGTAATGTTAAATGTTAAATTCTTCATTCATAATTAGAACGCTCCCTCCTTTACAGCAGCTATCAAAGAGAGAAAAACTTCAGGCCAGTGGAAACCTCAATGTTGAAACCACAAAACTGGATGAAAAAGGCAAAATCACTCTCACAAATGTTGGGGAGAATTTAATCTCATTTCATCGATGCATTTTACTTGTGTGTAACTTTCACCAAAAAAAAAAAGAGTGCTGAGCTCATCTCAGACTCATACCTGTTTACCTGACATAAAACATGTCCAGTTATTCCTTTTCATTGACTTCACCTGAGAATAACCTACAGAAAGCTGGAACTTTTCTTTGAAACAGGAGACATTTCCCTATTTCCATGCAGCTGGGTAGTCATTTACACAGGGAAAACACTGGAGACAAAGTAGGTGTCAGACTTGGTAGCATTTTACATGCATTTTCTGACACAAGGCAGACAACAGAAACGTGCACACAAAATATTTCCCTTCAAGGGCTAGCTAGTGAGAACAGCAGAAACTTGTGGAAGACATCAGTGTAATTATTACAGAGTTCCTATATATTTCCAAATGCTACTTGCCTTTAAAAATACAGTGCAATTATCACTTAACTTTAACCATGGAAAACCACTCCATGGAAAAATAGTACTTTGTTTAAACGTTCTTATTCACCTTGCACAAATCTAAACATACATGAGTGACTATAGAAGAATGAATGATGTAAAATCCATAAAATAATAATACCTAGAGCTTACAACTGAGAATACTGATATGGTATTCCTTATTTTTTCATCATCTTTTCTCTGGCAGTAATATTGAATATGACAAGTACTTTCTAATGTAATCTGAACCCACTTCAGTGTTCTAATATTTTGACTGAATAGGCTTTATCAAGGATCCCAGTTAACTGTCTCTGTTCTGCAGTTATAAGAATAAAATATTCCAACTGAAAATTCAGTGACATTTCATTTCAGAAAGCCGGATTTCTCAAAAGAACAAACACATTTGTTTAAATATTTGGAAAAACATACAGCTTTTCTATGTAAGTAAATATTTTACTTCATTTTCTCAACCAGAATTAGAAATTCTGGCTCATTTCTCAATTCAAAATGTTTGTCCCTTCATTTGTAATCCTCACAACGCATCTTAAAACTTAAAACAAAACAGAATGATCAATCTCAATAAAATGTAAGAATTGAATATCTGAGTAGATGAAAAGCACTTCATTTTTGAATGAATTCCTCATTTTTCTTGAGGAAACTGTTGGGTAAATATAACCCATTTTAAAGAGTATTTTTGGACATTATAGAGTTTGTAAAATACGACATTTTACTTGCCCACTGAAATTCTTTCTCCCTGCTCAGCAATAACTTTGTACAAAAGGAGAGAACTCTTTTAATAACACCATGGACAAAAGTCTGCCAACCAGGATCAGAATTACAACGGCCTCGATGCTTATTGCATTACCTTCACACAGAAATATGTCCAGCGAGTTTCCAAACTCAGACTTGACTGAAGACTCCTTTCCCACCCTGGTGCTCGTGTCTCTTCTACAGTGAAAAAGGCTGAGTTCTTGCGGAGCATCTCTTTACCTCGTTGCCCACACTAACCCATGCTCCTTCACTGAAATGACGGTAACAAAAATATGGAAACCAACAGCGGCCTTTCTGTATATTTCAATTAATGGTCAATCAAGCCCAAAACGAAAAGCCTCTTGCCTCCATTACCTGTCCAAAATGTTTGGCTATAGTTGGTTTTCTTTTCACATGTAAAATCATCAACGATGTTAAAATGCATTCTAGGAAAGTCAGCTGCTTGCATCCACATTCCCTCCAAAGAGACTGGAGGTGGAATATTTACACTTAAGGAAATGGTTTCTGAGGTGTTTTTTCTTATTATAACAATACAATAAAAAAGCTATAATATCTGGAAGGTTTAGACTTTTGTCTTGTAACCCTGCAGATGAATAGCTTCAACCTTTGAAAGAAATTGCAGTATGAATGTCTATTTTATTCCAGAGTTGTGTCTGAGCAGACTATTAGTAGAATACTGATAAATGCTACAATAGCTATTCTTTTTTCTCCTCTTCGGCTTTTATGCCATTGCCAATACCTATCCTTCCCCTGGTGCTGTCAGCTGATGCCTGGCTCATAACTCTCAAGCTAACAGCATTAGAAGAAAAAGAAATTAAGTCCAAATAAACCTGCCAGGTAGAATTCAACATTATGAGATTATGGACTGAATTGTTTTCTGAAACAGGCACATATATGCAGAGTTTTACCACTAATGACCTATAAAGAACTTACATATTAAAAGTTAATTATTATAATATTATTTAAGAGAAAGGGAGAGATACTAAAGCTGATTATTTTTCCTTTTCTAGTAGCTCTGTGATTTTTAATGGCAAGTAAGAAATAATCTTTTCTATTTACTTCCTGAGGACCATGTTTGTAGCATCAACCTTTGCACCCTGTCTGCATACGATCAGCAGGCACTACGTAGTACTGGAAAACATGCGTGTGGCTAGTAGTGTGTTTAACTAGGCCTCTGCACATGTGAACAGACATTCTGATGCACATAGTCGTGTTGGCACAGCTCTAAATGTTTGCTCTTTTGTAGTAAATCTGAAAACATAAGGAGCTGCAACTGTTGGTCCTGTGAGTAAAAATAAATCAGTGAAACAGTGGAGAAGAATATGCAGTATAAAGGCTACAAAATATTTAAGAAGAAATTCAAAAAGTAATTGCAAGTCATGCAAGTCAGAAAGGATGAGAACTTGATCATGATACCAACTATAAACAGTATAGAATTACGCGCCTTTGTGAAACAAATGGGTGAAGTTTAATGTATTACAGAAAAGTGATTCATGCTACAATTTATGCCACATATACACCTTAAAGCCACAGTTGGATACTTCACTGAGATTGCAGCAACCGCTATTGCCATCAGAAACAACCAGCTCCCCAACCAGCTCTTTCAAAGAAGCCAAACAACAAAGTGCCACAAAGAACAAATACATTTTTTGCTCCCAGAAGCGATGTCTTCAGTGAATTTCAAGGAAGGAGCTATGGCGCAGAGAAGTTTATATGGCTGTAACTGATGTTTCATTTGCTTTGAAAATGTGTAATTTTTACAGCTCCTACAGTTAGAGCTGGAGCAAAAATAAGGCATGTAAAAGAGAGAACAAAGAGAAACAGAAATCTTTTTTTTCTCATAGACACCAAAATATATTTGGGAAAGATTGGACGAACATCTAGATGTTTCCAATCTTAACACAATCCAAACCAACAACATTTTGTTCAAAAGGGCCTAGCATGTCTGTAGTTAAAAGTGACAGCTCTACTAAGTAATAAATTATTATTATTTTTATTTATTTATTTACTATCATGGTGGTAACTACTACCAAGACATGCACAAATAGAACCTGAGAACAGCCAGCGTTTGCTCATTGCTGGAAAGCTGTCTTACACAGGCAGAGTGGTGAAGACAAACAAACCTGGAAAAATGTTATATTAAAACTAACAAAAACCTCTGAATATAGCATGTGTGAAGCAGGATACTCAAGGAAAGGATGAAAGCACACAGCAATTTCAGTTTTCAGGAATGCTGAGTCAGCTGTGGCTCTGGTGGTTGGAAGCCTGGACAACAACAGACATCAGAGGAAATCCTACACATCTGCCTGCCGCAGGAAATCTGACTGGTGGGGACTGCAGCGCCCAACCAACAAACAGCTACAGCTGTATGAAAACACTGGTGTGGGTCTGCAAAAACAAATTAGCAATGCAAATGGCTGAATGGCAGTAAATGCAAAAAGTGTAGGAAATTAGAAAGATGCAGCAGTCATGGTGAGGCAGGTATCAAAAGATGAAAGGAAATCTAAGTAGAGTTGGGAAAGCAGACAAAATTGACAAATGGTACATAAAGCAGCAGCTGACAGAAAAAGAGGAAGCTTCAAAAAGAAGTGTGAACATTTATCAGGAGACTTACATAAGGTGATTTGTAAATATGTCTCGACATTTATAAAAGGCAAGGATTTCTCTTCAACTATTTTCTTTGTGTCGAGACTCGTCCATAGTTTCAGAGGCTGTCAGTTTTGGAGATTACATCATATGCATATTATTCCTCCAATATACTGAAACATTTTTTGACCTTTTCTGAATAACAAGAGGTATGTTTATGTAATTTAGTCTGATTCACTGTAATTCCTAATCTTTGCCATCACATCAAATACCTTAAAGATACTGTGCGTGCTCCCCATAGCACAACTATTTCAAAGAATGAACAAACAGAGTAAACAGATGTGCTGGTGTTGTTCACAAACAACTTCAGTGATTACCCAGAGTCACACAGAACCTGTGAGAATTTCCAATGCTTGTAAATTTGCAGGTTCTCTCACCGAAGTCAGAGGAAGTTATTTAGCATACACATAAGCATAGCCAAACCTTCAAGTACATTACCAGAGTTTTGATTTCAGCTTTTCTGTACAGCAGCAAGGAGCTAAGTCATTGTCACATGGTGTTACTGGAAACACGACATTTTCAAAGCCTACCCAAGAAAAGAACGCAGTGGTCACAGCACAGGTAAACGTTCCCAAAGCAACCACTAGGCTTTCTGACACTTCCCTCCGAGGCTACAAGGGCCAGTTTTCTGGCCAGATGTCCCAATGTCACTCCATCTCCCCTGCACTGTTCTGCACTCCCCACAGACACACAACAGCAGCTGTTTCTCTAACCCAAAAGAAGCTCAGGATATGCAACCGGAGAGCAATAGAGCCACACAAGACATCTGAAGCCCATAACCTTGAGCCGAAGGGAAAGGAGGAATACCTACAACCAGCACATTTCACATCCCACGGCTGCCCACGTCGATAATCTGTCCTGACAGAACTCAAAACATTCAGTTCTCCAAGTCAGGCTGAGGCTTTGCCACACTCACGGAAGTGTTTGTGGCACACAGCTCTGCTCAATGTCCCCCTGCCTGCTTTGTGGCAGAACGGCTGTGTTCCTGCACAGGGGAGCTGCACACAGAGATGGGAGATGGCTACCAAGGGGCACTAGGTGAGAATACTGCTTCCCCTCAGGTTTCATCACCAAAATGACGCCCTCCCACACCCCTTTTGTCCACTTCTCCTTTCTGGTGGCTAAACTGAACAGTCAAACCCCTTCCAGAACAAAGAGGGCTCATGAGGGTCTTAGGATATGGGCTGCAGCGATTCACACTCTCATACAGTGCTTGACGGATGTCCTGGCTACCAAATCTTTTATACGACCTCATGAAAACCTCCAGTTGGTTTCCTCAACCTGGCTGACTCATATTCATGCTGCAGAAATGGCAGGGAGTTTCTCCGCCTCCCATCCCCTCCTTTAACACTCTGGTAAAGACAACAAGCCACCACTGGGCCAGCAAAGCTCTAAACTAAAAGCCCACTGGCCAGCATCTGGTTACTCTCACCACGCAGTCTTCCCAGTCCGTGACCAGCTAACAGGAGGTTCCCTGCTACTGCCAGCCTTCAGCCGGTATCTTTTCCGCCTCTCCCTTTCATATTAACCTTAAGCCCCAAATATCTGAGATGTCTAACTACGGGAATGAATCGGAAGAGAATTAAAGGCATATGTAAAATGAAGGTTAAGAGCTGGGGATTTCTTCACATGGCTATGCGCTAAGCAGTAAGAAGCTAAATTACAGGCAGTAGGAAAGCAGAGCTGAACTTTCATATGCAACCCGTCCACTTGATATGTCTCTCCTTCGTAATGAAGATACTGCTCAAAAACATAAAAACTAACTAGCTGGTATAAACTAACTTTACATAAGCAGTTATGACCTAAACAAAGTTTGAAGAGTACATAGCCTCTGGGTACTCTTGCCCCAGTAAGACATTCTGAGTTTAAATTTAGATTTTTATTGCCCTTGGAATGCTGAGATAAACTTTTAGTCCCACTGGTGCAACTCCAGGAAGAGACTATATTAAATTCTGCCGTTCGTGAAGGAGTGAGCCTTCCTTCTATTCATTACCAGGCATGCAAGCCAGGTAATAAAGCTGAGCTGTTTTTATTTGTACACAATGTGCACCTTATTATGGCTAGCAGAATTCTGCAAGAGCAGTTCCTATTAGCAGGTGGTATCACAAGAGCTGGGAATTACATTTTGGTCTGTGGGGTTGACAACACAGCCCTGACACACACCAGGACCAACCAGGGAGCATACACAGATTTTGTTCTTCACTTCTCTAGCCTGGGACAGGTATCGTATCTCCAGTTTCCCTGTTTCTGCAGAAGAACATTTGGAATTAACCAAATTACAAATGGATCAGCTTACAAAGATAGCACTGTGAAAACTTGAAAGAGAAATTAAACATCTGAGTTTTGAAAAGCCAAACCAAGAATTCGCTTATTTGATGAGGAAAAAGTCTTGAATACCCTAATATCATTAACATGGATTTGTCTTAAGTGCCCGGTATTTTGCTAGCAAAAGAAAACAAGTAGTTACTGCTAGGTCCAAGTAGAAGTAACAACTCTGAATCAGTATCAACCTGAAACACTAATCAAATCAGAAATCTGCTGTTTTGTCCAAGGCTTCTTTGTCATTTCCCAACCTGAGTCTGTCTTTGAGTCAAAACAGTTCAGTTAACTGGGAACATGAAAACAGCAACCTTTATCTCATGAGGTGCAAGGAAAGATTCACCCGCTTCATCACTTCTTTAGTCTTTTTAACTAGAAGAAGCGCTCCTTATTTCAAATGTAACGATCCATAACGCTGCACAGGCCTTAGGCAGAATGTTTAAGGAAACAGATTTATTATGCAATGAAGCAGTGATTCCTACACATGAGAACTGATGCAAATTATCATTTGACTCAATAAAATAAACTTGAAAAGCAACTCACTCAAAGTTATGCAGATTCTAATAACCTGAAAATAGTCTTCAGGGCAAAATAATGGTAGCCGTCCCTACAACAAAGAAACTAAACGCGGTGTAGCTCTTGCTATAACTTGTCATTATCTTATTGATGCTCTCTCATAAAAATCTCATTCAGTTCGGCTTTTATTTCAGCAAACAACTGTAAGCCTTCAAGGCATTGTGCCCATGCCGCAGGTTGAAGCTCCCCGCTGCTGACAGACACGTCTCCACTCCGGAGAAACGGACAGAAGTTACCCAGCCCCGTATCCTGCTACCAGCAGCTGGAGTTGGTACGAAATGCAGTGTGAACTAAGAATGGAGCACCTAACACCTTATTGATGCAGTTCTCTATTGTGTTATTTGCTTCTCAAGGTGGTATGGAAAGGAAGCCCCATGGTTTTAATCACGTTCGTTAAAGGAGAAGAGATCTTGCGATCTCACCTCTGACACATTTACTAACTTTAAAGAATCTATCATGCTTTATTCTGTCTAGGTTTTGACTGATTGAGATGTTTGAGATTTAAATTTTGGACTACTTTTATTTGTTGTTACAGCAGGGAATTTTGAAGAGAAAGCTGCAGGGTTGTTTGTTTATTTTTTAAACACTGTCTCAATAATATAGTCAAATTGACAGTGCGTCTCTGATCCCCTTCACCCAGAGGAAAGTTTGTGATTATGTTTTCTTTCTGCACACAATATAAGCCAAAATTGCCAAGCATTCTCTCTCTCGCCAGTTCCTAAACTATTCAGTTAGAACTGGCTTAGGTGAGCTTCTCTTTTGCTGGCTCGAGGGGGCTTCATCTTCCATCTTCACTTTTGTATCTTTACAGAGTTGTTTTTTTTCCAGAATAGCCTCTGATTTGTGGTTCTGACCAATCCTTTCTCCTCTTCTACAGTGTTTTGAAGTTTAATAAGACTTCTGATTTTATTATGTCTGTGTTTTTTGTTTTATCTTTGTAACTCCTACTGCCATCCTTTCTTTATGCTTTTATAGATATTGATAACATTATGAGTTACATTATACTGTACAGAAATAAAGCTCGCTACAATTGAAACTCACTGCCATTTTCTTCCAGTTTTTGCAAGGGGTAGAGGCTCCATAGGAATTTATTTAAAAGTCTCCTTTAATCCTCCTGCAGGGTTGATGTTTCCTTTCAGAAAAGGAGGACACCACTCCAGCCAGAAGAAATGACATAGCATGAAGGAAAAGAGGAAAAAAAGTCCTGAGTCATGAAAGCAAAGAAAAAAAAAAACACAACTGAAATAGAACTGAGAGAGGATTAAACTCCCCACGCTGGAAGGGACAGAAAAGTAGGATGGAGCTGTAATTGAAAGGAAAACGAGAACTGACTCTACCTAAGAACTAGGTAGATCAAGAAGGATCAAGAACTTGACCAAGACAGAGCTGAACTAGAAGACACCTCTCACCTTTTAGCTCTGCTCATTATCTACCCTCTGCCTTCTGTTCCCTGAGAGAGCCAGTGGCCCTTCTGACAAACTTTCTGTGGCCACAGTCAATCCTGGAGCTTGAAAGCAGAGCTTCTGGGACAGGAGCTGCTCTAGGAAGGTCAAACAAGCACTACCAGGGTGCAGTGGTGGATCTGGCCTGTCCTTCCAGGGCTGGGGTGAATACCTGCTCTCCAAGGGACATCAGTCTCTTGTTCTCACATCACTGAGAAAAGGGAAGATCTGTACCTAGAGTTAACAAGTTGACATGTACTGAGACTATGTGCTTCCCGTAATTCTTGGTACCCTGAAGGTCTGATTTTGGTGGAAGCAAAAAAAAATAAATAAAAAAAATCCAACCCCACAACTGCTAAGAGCTAAGCACACTGCAGCTGTCTCTCAGAATCAGAATGCCTAATACAGTCATCAATAACTAACCACTGTCCAAGATCACAGACCACAGCCTGCTTGCCTCAACTGCATGCAATCTAGCTGACTCCCTGCAGACCTTTTTGTCAATTAGAGAAGCTTTTTTTCTTCTCCTCAGTAACTGGTTCATTAACCTTCTTTCTACTCCTATAGCCCATTTTGGAAAGCCCATGTTTACAGTAACTGAACACACTCTGCACTCATCAAAAGGGGTGTTACAGTGTTAAATCAGAGCCCACGGTTATGGAATACACTGCTTAATCTAGCATTCTTGGCAGTTCTGTAGCGTGAGGTAACAGCATTTGAAACAGAGCAGTACCATATAAAAAAAGTGGGAAAGGGCACTATTTTCTGCAATCATTTCCATGGAATGCAGAACTGCATAGGAAAACTATGATCCTTTAATATTCATCCTTCTCAACTGGGTGTTAAAAACTAAATCTCTGAGCATCACGGCTATATTTTAAAGATGAGACCAACAATAATAATAATAACAAAAAAATCCTATGGATAATTGAGAAATTTCCTACTAGTTGAAGGAAAAAAAAAAAAGAAAAAATAACATCAGGTATGACAAGTTTGTGGTATAGGTGATATATGATAGTAATTGACATCCTAACAATAGGAGACTATAAAGATACCCTGAAAATATTTTCTTTTCTATTTCTTCCCTATCTGCTTTTCCTCCTCTCTTTCTTCAATGAACCAGATTTGCCAGCAAGGCAATTTAATCTTCCGGGGATAACGAAAGTCTTCCTTTTCTAACAAAACTAAAAACCACTGGTCAAGTACAGAAAGCCCAAGAGGAAGAATTATCTGACAGTGAGCTATGTTTTTTTTTATCTCCAGGAATGGAAGCAGCAGTATTCTGGAAGAAATAACATTGATTTAGCCAGAATGTAAGGAAGACATCTTCTGTTTGACGTATGTTGCTTTCTGGGCAAGGGTAGGACAATAGCTTGTATGCCCTCAACAAAATGCCTCCTACTGTGTCCCACTATTATTTAGTGCGAAGTATTTTATTCCCTTGTAACACTGAACTCTGAACCATGAGAAACTTCATGCTCAGTCATGAACCTGGCTGGATGCTTATTTAAGGAGCTACCACTAGGGTAATTCTTCTGGGTTCTTATGCCATGCATGACTGGGAACGGGAAGAGTCATTGTTCTATCCTGTACAGATAACAAAGCAAAGCATGCCAGCCAAAGACACGTGTACAATTTATCTCCTTGGTTCAGCAAGGCAGACACTGAAACCACACCTCAGCTCTTGCCTAAGTCTACAACCCAGAGCAATGTTTTTTATTAGTTTCTGGTACTGTGTTTAACAGCACAGCAGCATGCCAATGAGCATCAATAAAAATACACTTTTAAATAATAGTAAAAGAAAACCACCGTCCACCTTGGGCTTAAATGGAAATACAGAACTAAGCTACACAACTGTGTTCTTGTCTTCACAGACAAGATCCACCTTCGAATGGGCTGACTGGTGCCCATAATTCCTTCTAAAAGAATGTTCCAATTTTTAAAAGGCCATTTATTTGCTGATTTAAATAGAAAATAACCCTCTTCTGTTACCCAATCTGAATGTATACATGGTTGATAAAGTTATGCTTAAGTGCTTTAACTTTAATAACATGAAGCACCTTGCTGCTTTCAACTGGATAAACAGATTTTTCACATCAAGCACATTCTTAAGTGTTTTGCAAAACTGTAGGCCTCTCAACAAAGTAACTCCATATATTGATATCTATCATTTCCTAAAGAACCAGTGAGATGTGGGTAGCCAGCACTTCAGTCAGAATTAACGTATTCCTGGCTTCCAGCACAGATTGTAATACTGCAAATCAACTGGATTCTTCTTTCCAAGTAAGATTAAGTTAGAAAAGGAAAAGCACAAGCACAGCATGAACAACCCAAAAGGCTGTGGAGAAAACGGGGAAGGGGTACTAATGGGAAGAATTGTTTAAAGTTCAGCTCAGAGCTGACAGAAGTAGACATATAAGGAGGCAGACAAACTGAGTTAACACAGAAAAGTCGGCCTTCTCTTGACTGGCAGGGCTGAAGTATGGGGCTTTACCAGAAGCAACTGACTAAACCAGTTAAAAAAAAAAATGAGGAGCTGCACAAGTGGTAGAGGGATCACAGAAGATGAGCAACAGCTTGAGAAGACATACACAGAAAATGTTTCAACATCTAAAGGACTGTACTTCAACAGCACATTACCAGTGTTGTAGGCAAAGAAGTGCTGTGGCAAAGGGTTCAAAGCTTCGCTCTGCGTGGTCAGCTGCGGCCAGACCTTACCTTGCTTTCCCCTAAGCAATTAGTGCTTCCCACCACATAACAGTTCCCTCCTCTTCAGGCTTGCAAAAATGCTTTCCTGCTGCACAGACACAGTAAGGGTTGTCTGGCATTCTTCCTCCCACCCTGAGAATGGACATGAGGTTAGCTGCAACCTGGCCACAATGTGGCAGGAGGAAAATTTCCATAAATTACTGAGGTAATAGCCTGAGCTAGAGGCGTGTGAGTCAGACAGGAACTCACTCAGCTGCGCTACCTGCAGCAGCCTTTGTGCAGGAGTATTCATGAGACACCAGTGTAGCTACGGTAAGACAGAAACACAGCGTGGTATGATATGCTGTCACCATTAAGGTAAGATGTGACAGATGTATTCAGAAAATATAAAATGTATTCACACAACTTCAAATTAAGAGCATACACGGGAAGCCAACCTGAAAAACAGAACCCTCCCCTTCTTTGGAACATGCTGACATTAATCGCACTAATCAGACCAGCTCTTAATGATATCAATTTAGAAACAACACCCCAACGTTGTATTTGCAACATCTTCCAGCTTTGCTGAAAACACACTGCAATAAGGGGAACATTAAAAACATGCTTAAACATTAAACTAAAATTATCATTCTGCAGTTGATTCGTAGTTATATAGGACTCATTTATCTTCCCAGCTGCTAAGTATAACCAAAGGGATTTGGCTGCATTACCACTGTTATTACCATAAAGCAGTCATGATCAAACCTGTGGGTATTGACTGGCTGGCCTACAGAACCTGAACATCAGTCTGCCTGGTTTCAGAGGAGCCAACACTGCCTTATGCTATGACAACCTAAGCCATAAAAATCCACAGAAAAGGAAAAGAAACAGAACTTGTGTTTCTGTCTTTGATACCGTGTTCTCCTCATTTTTGTACGCATTTCACTTGTTTTGTCTTAAAACAGCTCCAGACCAATTCAACAACATTTTTCCCCACCCAGGACAAATATTCCAACCTTCAGTATCATCTAAAAGACTGCCAGTGGACAGAGAGGAGACGGTTTCTTTTGTAAATCCATCTACCATTTGAAGAAAAAATAATAAGGGATGTTATTCAAGCAAATACTTTACTTGACATTTACGTTTCAATGCTTTTAACTGTTCTTCCTTTTCTGCATCCTCAATAAATGCTTACAAATATTTTAAGTAGGGCAAGTTTGTTACAGGACTAGAACAGGCGAGGCCACTGGAACTCTATACTGATGCAACTTAACATGACCATCACCAGGTAACACCAGACAGCCCTGACCCTCTGGCACTCCACTTATCTTCACAAACCTATCTTAGACATCTTGACTTCTGGACAACGACATTCTTACACCATGCCTTTGCCACTGGGATGCCCCCCAGTTATCCAGATATTTTATATGATCTCAAAAACAAGGCCAAAAGAATTCAGTTAGTATTACACAGCCAAAATGAAAATAGAGTAGAAGAACAGGAATATGGATATGTTTCTTGCAAAGTTCTAGTTATCCACATAATCTTCATCTCGCGCAGATACAGCAGTTGCGTGCAACCGCAGAGGTAATAGGACTGGGAGGTATTTCTGTAACAACACTATTTCCTGGTTTCTGCCACAGTGTCCCACGGGTGAAATAAGTTGCAAGAATTTGCACTGCAATACAGCTATGCAAATTTTCGTCAGCAGAAAAATCTCATTTAACAACCCACTGGAATTTAAAACTATGCCTTGAAATCTGAGCGCTGGCACCTCTGCTTTAATAATGAAAGATCCTCCTCCTCCACTTAGAGAAAGAAGCTGATTTTCTCTCCACATATCCATTCCAAAGCCCCTTCTAGTCAACAAAGTCTTTCCACTACCTCCATTAGGAAAATAACTACGACTTTCACAGACCAAAAATACTGCACTAAACCAGCACTTCAAGACTCGCTGATGTCTTAGCCCAGTGTGGGCAAATAACTTAATTCTGATCAGAGCTGTGCAATTTTTCACATCCATGATAAGCTAAATGCGAAGTTGGTAAGTTTGTGCATATTAATGGTGCCGAATTACTTGCTGGGCTCTCAATTAGCTTAATCAAGCCACGATAGGGACCTGGGAATATTGCAGGAAATTCAGTAAAGATCTCTGCTCAATTCATCACTGCAAAATGTTGGCCACATGACAAACTACACACCTACCTGAATTATTATGTATATAATAACTGCTGAGCATCACCTTGCTATTCTGGATAGAACTGGTCGTACCATTTCCAAGGAGGTGTTTTAAAACTAGGGGCTGCAGTCCTCCGGGTTCTAAGAACAATCAAGCCCTTGGAAAGGCTCTTTGAAGGCTAAAATAGTGAGATTAATCACCCAGAAAGGAGACAGCAAAGGAACAATAAAATCAGATTAAAAGGAGAGAGATCAGAAGCTTCTCTTTCCCTACACCTCAACAGACAGAATCATAAGGAAATTCAGCTCAGCTGACAGCTGGGAAATACAAAACCAGGTAAAGAAATGATACAAACATTCAGAGGGGAGTTACGGATCCACGCCAATCAATAATTTTAGCACATTACTCAAGTTACGGGGAAAATCAAAGTATGAAGGAGAACTGACCCATGAAATTTCAAGTTGTGTAGACCAGATTTTAAGAATTATGAAATAAAGAACAATACCACATGAGTGGGAATAAACACAATACTTTCCTGTTCTTTCAATGGAAATGTTATTAATCGGGTCAGCAGATCAGGTAGTCTGCAGTGTTTCACAAGGGATTTTGAAGGAAAGATGTTAGAACGAGCAATATGACATGCTCGCTTTTTTTAAAACCCAGCCTTTTTATTTGATAACAGAGAAATACAGAATTACTTTGGTGACAGCAGCACTGAGAACAACAGTCATGAAGCTACTTGTTATTTTCATTATTAACAGAAAGCGTTCGGGATTACGTTTATTTTCACTACTATTTACCTTTTAAAAAGTGTTATTTACTACTGACAAAGTTTGGAAACTCTGCCAGTATAGAAGAAGCTCAAGGAGGATGGCCCTGACTTGAATGACCCTGAAGCCCAAAATATCAAAAGCACATTAAAATTTATTACCCTGAAGTGCAAGAATGAAACAAGCACTTCCACTATAAGCTGACTGACTACTAATTGCAAACAAAGCAGGAGTCCTTCTGTGATCCTCTAGCCCCTGAATGAAAATCGTATAGACCAAAAAAAAAAAAAAAAAAAAAAAAAAAAAGGCAGATTATTTCTGGATATCTCTGGCAAAGAAAATTTCAATATTTCAGACTGGAAATATAACTGAAGTTGATGCACTGATATGTCTTCTAATATACTGTACACAACAAGATTAATTAATGAAAAGTAATCACATCTGTCTTTCTTGTGCTTAAATTCTTCCCGCTTCTCTTCCTCAGGTCTTCTTTCCTCTGATAGCTTAGCAGAGTTTCACAGTCTTCCCCAAATAGAACTACTCTCCAAAATGCAGCAGGGGTGCACATAAGAGAAAGCATGAGGCTAAGATCAAAATGCGTATGACCTGCTACGCTACGGCAGAATGAGAATTAAAAGGCTGCTGATAAGCTGATAACCAGAGCACTGGAAGCAGCAGTCTTCAGGGAAAACTCCTGACACTCCATTCGTTTTTGTTAGTGATCTTGGCACAAGAAGCAGGAGACTCTTGGGAATTTCTCTGCAAGTCCAGATGCCTGTGCAATGCTAGAACCATACTCCGACAGCACTACCACTCCCTCCTGAAGGAAAATTCCCCAAACTGGGCTTTTCAGCAGTTCAAAACATCAACTGCTTCTTGTTAGAAATCTCACACTGTAAGAAACTCAGTTCAACTGCCAGAACTTAAAATGGCTCTTTACTGTGCCTTCAACATAGGTCTAAAGCTGCAGGATGAACAGCATCATCATCCTCACTTGTCCAATGGAAGGCTCACAGTTGCAATGGGGGTTAGGAAGGGAGAGCTCCACACTCAGATGTGTGCAGCTGCTAACACCAGGGTGAACACTGTTATGGATGCAGGACCACTAGAAGCAGAGGCATCCATGGAAGCCTGGAGGTGCTCATGGAAGTTGGGAGAAATTCACTTAATTCAGATATCCCCAGTGCAGGCAACGCAGCCCCTGGTTCATGCTGGGTTTCCAGCATTAGTGCTGAGGGCACAGAGACCAGCAATGTCCCAAGGATGCTGTGACCGATTACTGCCAGTCCTGCCTGAGCCCTCTTCTCCCACAGTGAGGCCCGTTTCTCACCACAGAAACACAAGGCCTCTTTTCTTTGTGGGAAAGCAATCACACAGGCCTTTTGGCAACTCTTAGCTGGCATAATATACCCCATAATTCCCCCTCTGACCCTGCCAGAGGAAAATCAGTTCTGCAAGTAGCCTCCCTCCCGCTCCTTCTTGCCCCCACTCCCCCAACTTCTACACCACAGGGGTTCCCGTGGAACATGAGCCTGCACCCCTCGTCCCTCACACGCCACTGGAAGCGCCTCCAGCAAAACTCTCTCATCACTGTGCTCCCGATAACCTTTCCACTTCAGTGGAACGGATGATCCCAGAGGTCACCCTCGGGGACACAGCACACTGATGAGACAGCGCTGAAGTGCAGGAGCTGCTTCAGACCAGCTCCAACCCCGTACTTGAGTACCATCCCCTCCTTCCCCCCTCCAGAATCCCACCCGGCGGCTGGACCACGCCGTCCCGCTCCCCTCCTCTTACCTCTCGCTCACCTTCACCCTGCTGCAGCCAGGAACGATCAGGGCAGTGGGGCAGGCGAGGCGCTCCCTGCCAGGCGCTGCCGTCCACGGTCCCGCAGCTCTGCGGCTCTCTCCGACCCTGGAGGACGAAGCAGCTCTCCCCTCTGCCCGGCAGCGGCTCTGCCCCGCAGCCGAGCCCGCTCGGCACCCGCTGCCGGCACAGGCTGCAGGGAGCTGGCTGCCCGGCCATGCGCGAAGCCCAGCCTCTGGCCGCTCCTCGGGAACGACCTCTTCCCAGCGAACTTATCGAGCTTCCAGCCGTACCTGGGGGGGTAGAAGAGGGAAAATTATGTTTTGCAATATGGGATGTGCATTAACTATTCCCAGGGTTAATGGCATTTGACTTCTTCTCCGGGATCCAGCTCGCTGTCTCCTGCCGGAGCTATTAATCTTTATGTTCACATTTTTCAGGCGGAAGCGAGTTGGTTTGTTTCTCCCTTTCCACCCCCTCGCCCCCACACGCGCTCCCTAAAAAACCAACAATTAACAATGCGGATTTTTTTTTTCTTTAATTCCCCTACATCTGTGTAATTATATTCACATTAGAAATCAATCAGCTCTGGTCATTACCATTAGTGATATGCTCATAAACCAAACACTAGTCATGCTAATGAACTGAATGAAACATAATTTCTTGTTGTGTAAACTGATGCTCAACTCTAATCAGCGATAAATTCAATCAGACATTACTTACATCGACTGAAGATACATTAAAGCCTTGTCAGGACTCACAGCCGCTCGCGGCTCAACGCCAAGGCACGGCCGCGTGCCTGGCCGCAGGCCGAGCAGGAGGGCGGCTGAGGGAAGGGGCACGGGGCCGCCGGCACCCCGAGGAGACGGGGCCGAGGCCTCGGCACCCGCGGGAGCCCCTCGGAGCCCCCCCGGCGAGGCAGAGCCCCCGCCCGGCCCCCACCCGCTCCCGCCCGGCCCCGAGCCGTCGTGAGGCGGCGGCTGGCGCCGCTGCCTAAAATGGCGGCTGCGGCCCGTGAGGGCGGGGGCCTGACCCCGCCGCCCCCAGCTCCCCGCCGGGGCCGCGGCCACGGGCGCGGCCGGGAGCCGGCGGCCGGGCGCGCCCCGTCGGAGGCTCAGCGGGGCGCCCGCGGCCGGGATCGGTCCCGAGATGGGTCCCGGCGGGGCCGGCAGCGCCGCGGGGCGGGGTAGGGGCTGCCCGGCGGCGGCGCGGGGCTCGGCGGCCATCGGTGTGGGGCTCGCACGGCCCCGCCCGGCTGCGGCGCGCTGAGCGGGCTGTAACGACCGGGGAAAGTTGCGGCGGGAGGAAGGTGGCGGCTTGGTTTGCTTCGCCTTGAGGGAGGGGAAAAAAAAAAAAAAGGACAAGAAGAGGAGCATCGGCACCGCCAGCAGCCCCGCGGCCCCGTGCAGAGCCGGGCGCTGCCGCAGGGCAGGCGCTGGCGGAGCTCGGCAGCCGCACGCCGGCCCCGGTGCGCGGGTCCCAACTCCAAGCACAAGCCGCCTCCCGCCGCGATCCGCGCCCCGCAGAGCTCCGTCCTTTCCAAGCCGGCGGCTGCCGGGGCTCCCGGGCAGCTCCCGTCGGGGACCGAGGGGGTCCCAGCGCCGCCGAGCCCCCCGGAGGGGGCAGCGGCCGCAGCGGAGCGGCTCCGGCGTCGCACCTGGAAGCGAAGCGGCGCAGCCCGTGGCCGCCCCGCTCCCCGCCCGGCCGCGGCCAAAGCCGGGAGCAAGGCCCGGCGCTCAGCGCTGCCGCCTCGCTGCCCCTCCCCGAGCACTCGCTCGGCTCCTCGCGGGGAGCCGGGGCCGCCAAGCCCCCTCGAGGTGTGCCGCAGCCCGGGCGCGGGGCTGCCCCCGAGCCCCGCCGAGCCCCTTCGCTTCACGCCAAAGTTTAGATACAACCGCAATCCGGGTCAGCACCGTTTAATAAAAGTAGTCATCTCTTTGAGTACTGCAAAATTATAGCATTTACATCTTGAAAAGGCTGTAAACAAAATAATACGAGCGAATAAATAATACGAGCATCGAAGTATACATCGTAAGATAGTTTTAGACGGCCGTATAAAATGCGATCCGGTCTGTAGGATATCGTACAGGTGAACGCTCCGGGGGCCGGGCGGCAGAGCCTGCGGGGAGCCGCCGGCCCTGCCCGGGGGCTGCGCGCTTCTCCCGCCCCGCTGCCTGCGCCGCGCCGCCCCCCGCCTGCCTGCAGTGAGGAACCTTGTTTCTGGTTAAGAAAAATAAAAGTCCCATTGAAACTTTATTGAATTAAAGCAAAAATTAATTTTCGATATTCACACATATATTACAGAGTAATAGTAAAAGTTCAATATACTTCCTGGCATTTAGTTGGGCCACGTTTTACAAGAGCAAAACAAGCATCAAAACATTTAGCAGCCTTAAATTTCACAATCACTCAGAATTACATAGAAATATTGAAATACTCTAGTCAGCCTTAGCTGTGAATAGTTCTTCGTGTATAAATTTTTCCTTTAGCCAGCCAGTACACAGCAAGAATTGCATTTTTCCTTCCATCATGGCATCCACGTATTCAAAAATACTTTGCTTTTTTAAAAGTTAAACTCAGAGAAAGAGTCAAGATTAACATGTTTTAAAAACAAAACTACAAAATATGCTGTAAAGGACAATGAAAATATCTAAAGTCTACTTGTGTGAGGCAGAAACCATGGGGGAACGATGGCAGATTACACCAGTGACACAGAGATGGGAACTAATTTTGTGGGAGGAGAGAGAGGAATATAAATGGGGGTTTGATCAATTATAGTGTCTCCCGCCTGTTGGCTGCAACACAACAAAAATAAGTAGTAATTCTTCAAAGCGGATGTACACAAACCTAAGCAGGATTTAGCTTCTTTAATATTTGAATGTAAAAAGTCTGCTGTCCACGGCTCTTTAAACCCAGCTACGACTTGGGAATTTGTAAGAGATTCTCTGACTTGCGGTTCTCCCTTTGCTGGGTTGAGAAGTGCTTTAAAGCGGGAACACTAGAAATCCAGAGAACGTCGAATACTTCCAGCCTCCCATCAAGTTGCCTCTCTCCAGTTTTAGATAAGCTCTGTCTCCTTTCTCCATCTGAATCAGGACTCCATTGCTAGCAGCTTCTCGGGTCACATCTTGGTCCCCTGCAAAGGCAGAAATCACTGGCCACCCATTTAGCATCAAACTCACCTAAAGAGCAAGATAAAACAAAGCCCTCTGTCAATTAAAGTCAGACAATGACACCGCCGGGGCTCGCCTAGCAGGTAAAATGCTTAGTTAGGAAAGGGCCTCTTTTGACAGCTGAAACTCCATCCCCATAAAAATGAAATATCAATCCGAACCCAGCTAAGGTATGTACTCTAAAGGAATAAGGCTTTCACCGCTGTTTCAGACCCACATCAAAACACCCGGTGCATATAAAACAGGACATTGATCCTATTTTGAAGGATTTCAATAGGGTGCCTGTATGTTTTCAGGCTATGAAAAGAGCTCATACTTATTGAAAGATGGCTTTATGCGAAGCCTCAGAGACGTGAGGTGCAGAGCCACAGCCGCCAGAGTCAGCGCGTTTGAAGTGTATTCAGGAGGTAGTTTTCCTTTGTTAGGCAGCAAAGACAATATGCCACAACAGTCAATAAGCTCTGCTCAGCTCACTCTAATGATCTCAGGGCCGCGTACCCCACATTAATAATACACTACCTGCCCGATCTGGATGCGTGAAGCCGCTTACAGCAGCACGGTGCTGCAGCTCCGCGTTCACCTTTTCAACGTGCATCGCTACACAGGCAGATCTCCTGCCTAGGTTATGCTACCTGGCTTCACGCCGATAGTCTCCTATCCCTACCTAGAGGCGCACACGCATCGAACCCCGCACAAAAGGCGTGTATGCGTACAGGTATCTGCACACGCCGGGCTACATTCGCCATGGGAGCCGTGCCACAGGCGCCTCCCCGCACCCCAAGCCCCCGTGAGACCTCCCGGGAGCAGTGCGGGGCCGGGGCCGGGGCCGGGCAGCGCTTCCCCGGGCTCTGCCCAGGGGTGTGCCTGGCGCTGGGGACAGCGCGGGGCCCGTCCTGGCCAGGAGGATGCCACCAGCTCGGGCACGGTGCTACCTCGGGAGGGTGCCACCACTTCGGGAGGGCTGCCACCACCTCGGGAGGGCTGCCACCTCCGGCCCGGGCCACCCCACGCCGGCAGGGGCTGCGCAGAGGCCGGGGGGTGCCCGCGGCCCCTTGCCGCCGCCGGGGGCTGCGCGGGGAGCCCGCTGATGCCCGGGGGCCGGTCCCGTCCCCGCCGCCGCCCCGGGCCGCTCCCCCCCCCCCGCGCCCGCCGGTCCCGCGGAGCGGAGCGGGGCTGACCTGGATGGTTTGCCTGTTGTAGACTTTCACCACGTGAAAATTAAAACTGTAAATCCCTTTCCTGGGCGCTATGAAAGTGCTCCTCTCCGAGTCGAAGTTGCTGCCGATGTTCACTAGTACCTGCGAGGGAAGGGCACCGTCAGCGCCGCCGTCGAGCCCCGCGGCCGCCCCCGGCGGCCCCCCCGGCCCCTCGCCGCCCCCCCCCCCCGGCCGCCCCACCTGGTCGAAGTAGATGATCATGGTGCGGTTGCTCATCTCGGAGGGCTCGTGGTTGGTGCTGCGGATGGCGGAGAAGGCGACCTTGGCGCTGCCGGAGCGCACGGAGATGCCGAGCGCCGTGCCGGTGGGGTCGGACGTGGGGTTGGAGTCGCACACCACGAGGCACTTCCCCTCCAGCACGATGGGCTCCGTCTCGTTCTGCCCGCACGCCGGCCACGCCGCGCCCAGCAGCAGCAGCAGCCCCAGCGCCGGCCCCAGCCCCGGGCCCCGCATGGCGCCGCGCTCCCTTCCCCGCTCCGCGCCGCTCCGCTCCGCTCGCCCCCTGCCCCGCCGCGCTCACAGCGGGGCCGCCCGCGCCCCGCCGGCGGGGAAGCGGCCGCGGGGAGGCACGGCGCGCATAGCAGCGGAGCGGAGCGGGGCCGCGCCGAGCCCAGCCGAGCCCAGCCGAGCCCGGGGAGGCGGCGGCGGCGCTGGCGGCGAGCACAAAGCCGTGCGGGGCGCGGCCCCGCCTCCGCACCGGCCCCGCGCTGCCGTCAGCGCCCCCGCGCCCGCCCCCGCCGCGCCCGGGCCCAACCGGCGCCCGCCGCCCGCCGCCGCCGCCAATGGCCGCGCGGTCCGCCCGGCCCGCCCGGCCCGCCCGCCGCCCGCCGGGGCTCGGCTCGGCAGCAGGTGCCCGGAGCGCGCCGCAGCACCGCGCAGGTAGGAGCCGGGGCGGCCGGGGAGGGCTGGGAGGGCGGCGGGCGGGCCCCCCGCGGGGCGCAGGGTGGCCCCGGTGCCGGGGGGGGGACGGGACCCCGCCGCCGCGCTCACGGTGCGGGGCTCCGCGTCCTGCCCCCCCCCCCCCGCAGCGCCTCGGCCGGGCGCGGTGGGCGCCGCCCCGGGGCAAAATCCCCGCCTGGGGCTGCGGGAGGAGCGGCGGAGCCCTGCGGGCGGCACGGGACCTGCGGCGGCCGCGGTGGGAGCGGGGTCGGGGCTGAACGGCTGAGGTGGGCTTGGCAGCGACCCCTCGGGGAAGTTCAGCGCCGCTCGAAACCGGGCTCCGAGTGCGAAGCAGAACGAACTTTGATAAAGCTTTGGTTGAAGTTTTTGGTTCGGTTTGGAGTTTGTTTCAGCGGGCTGCTCCCATCGCCTTCCTTTGTGCCTCCCAAACCCTCCCAGCCGGGGTTTCTGCCCCGCTTCGCTGAGCGCGCACCAGGGCTCAGAGCAGGCGGGAAGCGCCGCAGGTCCGGCGGGCTGGCGCTGTAGGGCAGGGGGAAAAGACGTGTAGGGCAAGGGAAATGGACAGAAAGGTGGGGAGCTAACGGCAGAGAGGCACAAACCCTCCTGGGAAGCAGCAAAGGGCGAGGGGCGGGGGGCTGTAGCCACGCACAGGCGCCAGGAGGGTGCGGTGCCCCCCGCAAGGTGCCGGGCTGGGGCCGGGAGGTGCCAGCGCTGCCGGGCCTGACCGAGGGCCGAAGTCTGAATCAACAAGTGCAGTTAAATGAAGTTGTTATTTCTGAGCGTTTCTAAGAGGCACTGATGAGGCTAAACCAAATCAAAAGCGGCTTGGTGTTTTTGTGGGGACCCCTCTGGGGGGAGGCAAGGTGGGCTTTTATTCTCCAGCCATCCCGCCAGCTCCCCAGGCTCTGAAGGATGGAGATAACACAAAGAACAAGAACTGAGGGACCTGGAAAAACGAACGAATCTGTCCCTTTTACCAGAAGCCCTCTTCTGCAAAGAGGAGGTGGGCAGACAGGGAAGGAGGGGATGCGGAGGGCCCCAGGCGAGACCCCGCCGTTCCCACGTACTATCAGTCTTGCACACTTGACTGGCGCTGCAGCACCCAGCTTTGGCAGTCCTGGCTCTAATAAAGTAACGCCAGCCATGCAAATTAGACATTACTTCATTTTCATTAAATGTCACACGCTGCGCTAGGCAGTTATGTTGATTTTCTCTGTATTGACAACAGGCTCTGACTCGTACTGGGAACAAAGAAAAGATGCTCAGCAGGAGGATGTATGTACTGATATATAAAAACATGGCTTAATTAGTGATGTGTGGCAGAGAGCTCCCAAGCTAGGAGTGCAGATTTGCAAATCCAGATGTTTACAGAGGGCCAGGAATTACATTACTCCATCTAATTACAAACTGCCTTGTTAATCAATGTCACTGCGATACAGTAGGGCAATTGATGTTCAGATACAATGGCAGCCGTGTCCAGGTATTAACAAACTATAATAGATGCTGTAGGTATTGGACTGAAACTAAGGTATTTCTCAAGCAGAACCCTTTTTGGTTTGTTTTTCAGAAGTACTTCTGTGGGTATGGAGAAAATGTGTGAACTGTCTACCTCATGGTACCTAGCCCTGACCTAGTTGTTGACAGTTTGAGCACAGTCTGTAGAACGCCTTGAATGTTTCACCCATGCTTAAAGAAAAGCACCAATTTGGAGATAATCTGGAGGAATCAAAACAAAACAAAACAATGGAATGACCCTGAAGAACCCAGGAATCTCTGAAGAACCGCTTTAGAACCAGTTACTGTCCTGCTCAATGAGAGGGTTGCTTGTCTCAGTCCAGAAAAAATACAGAAAGACCAAAATAAACTGTTTTTTACCCTACAGAAGCAAATTTAAATCTAAGAGGTACTGAACTAGATCTCTAGAAACTAAAACACAATTTAGCCACAAAGCAGTTTAAATCATGAGGAACAGCATTACCTACCCTGCGTTACATTGTCAGTGAGCCTTAATCCTGTTTAAAGGAAAGCACCACTGGAAACTCAATCTGACTAGACATTTAACTTTAGCTCCATTCATGAAAAAAGCTTCTAAGGGTGGCAAGCATAAGCTTTTCTGAAAACAAGTACAGAAAAATCTACTAGGAGCCTTTTTTTTTGTTTTTCCCTTCAAGAGAATAATTTATCAAGAGTTTAGCTAGTTGTGTAGAAAACCACCCTTTCACAGACTGCTTGCCTTTTGATTTAATACTTCCTGAGTACAAAATACAAGGTCTGGCCCGTAACTAGATAACTTATATGAAATGCAGTTTGTTCGCTGCTGTATTAGTTTATGAAGGATAAACATCAAAAAGCAATTCAGGGATTCATATATGGCCATATAAACTTAAGATACTCCTCTTTCCAAGCATCTACTGGGATTCTGTACGAAGTCTGAAGATGTGTGAAAATGAGATTTAGAGCAAAACAGCCCTTGCTGATCCATACTGCGCACTATCTACAACCATCTCATTTTCTGTTGTAAGAGAGATTTGCATGTGTTTATGGAGATTTGCTTACGGTGTCACCTTCAGCTTCCACAGCAAGCAATTAAGGTATCTCAAAGAGCAGACTGAGTTCGGTGAAAGAGTACACAGCAGGAGCAGATGAACTGTTAGGGTCCCACCCAGCAGAGGTGATCTCTCATTCCACACCCTGTGGAATAAGACAGGCCGCAGAGACTTGCTGGGCCACGTGGCTGCCAGCACAGGTTGTACAAGCACAGGAAGGACAGAAAATGGCACAGACGGTCTGCTTCAGATGGCCATGCAGAGCAGCACCAGGCCAAAGGAATTCTCTTGTGATCACTTGTGGTTGTAGGAGAAAGAAGGGACGCTGAGGGTAAAACCCAGCCGGGAACATGGACCCCTACAGAGTGCATGTGCTTGCTGGGTGCATACCTGAGAACAACCACCAGGCAGACATTTGCAAATGTTCATATCCAAACGTTCTCTAATTTTAGTTGATCAAATTAAACCAGATTGCTTCCCAAGGTTAATCATACGCTCCTTCCTATAGAGGAATAGTTCTGATTTTTTACTTTCAGATCTTACTTCTGGCCAGAGAATATCAAACAAATTAAGCTTGGTGTTTTCCCTGTATTGTAACATGCTTTGAAATGTTCACAGAGACAGTGATAAAATGTTGAAATAAAAATACACCTTTTGCAGTTACCATCATGGCAAATCTCAGCCTAAGAAAGGAGAAATTTTGATGGATACGGGTAACTGCAAACAGAAGGTTAAAAGACAAACCGTTAGATGATCTTAACCAAAGTGTAGAGTGCAGCAGTACATGAATCTGAAACTGCCGACCCTAAAGGATCACTCAGCGGCATGGATATTGGGTTTTGTATGTTTTCCAAGAACAACACAGTTTATTAACATAACATGGGTAATGTTGTCTGCTGCTCTTTATTGGCTGCCTGCAGCCTTTGACATCTAATCTCCCATTTATACATTACATAGGATAACGTTAAAAGTGGGAAAAATGTTACCTCAATGCCAAAGATATTTGAAAGCACCATCCTTGAGACAATTATGAAACATTCTGGTTTATACAACCATAATTGTCCATAAGTCCACAGTGCTGTCAAGCTTTTCTGTCTTCTTTATTTTAACGTAATGTTGGGTTTCGGTCTTGCCTTGAGAGACTGTCTGCTTTACAGCTAGATCTCTATTGTATTTACTGACAGCATGAAAGCTAATGCTTGGATAGGATATTAGCAGGTTTTCTTTCAGTAACAAAAAGTTCCAAAGTGAGCAATGATGCCAAAGTCAGGAGCTTGACCTGTTTTCCTCCTCATACACTTCTGTCAAAACATGTGCATTGTTACAAATAACTAACTCACATTGAAACTTAGTCTCTATTCAAATAGGTAATTGTATTTTAACAGGGCAAAATCCCAACCCAAGCAGCCAGAGAACACTCAGCTAAAGCCAGCGTGGGTTGGAACAGCGTGTGTGCTTGCTGTAATTGTGAACGGAGCTACCTCGGTCATGCTGCCTTTTGAGACTTAAAAGAATTAAGACCAATGCTGTCCAAATGTTAACTGAAACTCCTAATAATTAGGGGTTATTAGGGACTGTTGGTTGGCTTTATTTTCTACTACAGTTCTCTTGTATTTGGGGATTCTATTTATATGTAGAATTAAGAGCTGTGTTTGAACAGGTAATCCAATCTTCTCTGTGTAATTTAGCCAATGATTTTTTTTCCTGGCCCTTAGCTTTGGCTGTGTTTCAAGATGAACAGTGAAACTGCATTACTAAAAATAATCTCATTCAATATATTTTACCTGAAAGGATAAACCAGAGCAGCCTACAAATGATGGGTAAAATTCTGAAGTGTTTTTTTTTTTTTTTTTTTTTTTTTTTTACTTACCCAGGAAGCCTCTGATTGCACCAGAGGTACTGAGCGGGACTTCTCCGTGTACATCCTCCCCTCTAGTGGCTGCTCTTCTCACAGAAAAGTAACAACACATCAGTGCTTCATCTGTATTAGGCACCAAGTGATGGGTACAGGATGGAGGGATGCTAGACAGGAAGGAAACAAGCAGACACAATATTTCATGTACTACAAAATTCAAATCTCTTAGTGATATGAGCCTTATCAAGACAGAGATGTGCAACAAGAGCTGTAGATTTGACAGTATTTTTGTGAAAAATGCAATATTTTGCTTGAGAGAAGATAATAGTTGTGATCACTTACATGCAAGACCAGCTTCTCAGCCATTTCCGTCCCTCACACTAATCTTTTTTGTTGTTTTGCTTCGTTTATCCCATATTGCCAGTACCTTGCAGGACTCACAGAGTTAGAAACCGTCAGTAACTGCCCACAAACCAGCCATCCCACTTAGCTCTTCCAAACGCTCTTCCTTCTCCTATCCACTACAAACTTTCTCAACACCTAAGTCTCTGTGTTCATCGTTTACTGTTCAGCTATTTCTACTATGGGATTAGTGCCTATAATGCAACCCTGCACCCCCTCCCAAATTGCTGTCACAGTGATGAGACAAGCCCATGACCATTAGGAGGATGAGGCGGCTCAGACAGCACTGCAGAAGCCCAGCTACCCATAGCTAGAAAATAAGGCTGCAGAGGTACAACCAGCACGTGGAATATTTTGTAAGGACCTATTTCTTGCCTGCAGACAGTGGCGAGTGGTCACGCAAGCAAGTCCATGCTCTGTACTGTAACTCTGGCCAGCTTTTCCAGGCATTGAACCAGAGACACTGTGGATCCTAAACACCTCAAGCTCAGCAGGTAGGCTGGAAAAATATCTGGAAAAACATCAGAGGAAGAGAGAAAACTTGCTGGAATTTCATTCCTGTCTCACACGGGTGCCAAACCGTGGGAGTTTTCCAGTCCTTCAACTGAAGACATCTTTATTCCTCTCTGCTTTCTGTCATCCCTTTGCTTTTATCCATTTATACCACTATCATAGCAGGGCTGCTCTGTTGCTCTCTCCAGCCAGACACGTCTATTCTGGTTCTGAACAGAACAGTCTAGCTCTTTGTAACCTACAGCGAATGGAAGATTACCTTAATGTTTCTCAGTGCTCTGACAGTACATGCTAGAAAAGGCTATTAGATACTTCCCCTTTTTCACTGCACTCATTGGAAATATACAACGCCTGGCACAGAAACTATTACGGGGCAATCCCAGAGTGCCTTTCCACCAGAAACCAAAATCTGACATGGCAATGATGACTTTCAGGTCTGGAGGCTTAACTTTAACCACAAGTTATCAGCAATTAAAATCCTAATATTAATATTTCATTAAGGTCTCCTCCTTCTGAGTAACTAATTCATTACTCAACTAGTTAAAAGTATTTACATGCTTCCCAGCAGAATTCAGAACAACCTGTGGTTAAGCAATAACTCTAGAATAATGGATTACTTACAAATTCTTTGAACTTCTACTGGGACAATTCTCACTGTATTTTTATTTCTCTCTGGGTTTGGATGAGAAAATTATTAGTAGTTATGTGTATTTTCAGCAAAAGACTGAAATAATAAATTCCATCAAATACTGACTGCAGCTACTTTTTATCATAAAATTTTACAAATTCCCCACCAGTGAGCTCATTAGTGTAAATGATAGAACCTTATCTCAGGTTTAAAGTCAGCATTTTTACTTAGCTACCAAACAGCCTGTTTCCTTTCGTGACATGATAATTGAGGACTTTACTCTTGAAAGCAAGGAAAATATTCCTCTCTGTTTTTGCAGGGCAATTGAGTAGGGCTGGCAAAAAAACAAGCAGGCCAAGTGGGATTTCAATGTTGCTGTTATCCTTTTGGAAGCCTTTCCAAAAGAAGCAAAGCCTCTGCAGGGGAAGAAGTGCACTTTGCAACACAGGGGTGTTGTGAGAGGCAGGTGTCAAGGGAACGCAGAGTATGAAGGCTGTTTCTAAAGAAAATAATAGACTCTTCCCTCATTCCTTGTTCTACCTTCCAAAATCTTTGTGGCATTGAAGTACCATGTATTTACATACCTGCTGTTATGCCAGGACAGCATCAGTATTGCTCAGCATACCTCAGTTCCTCACCACAGCTGGGAAACCACAGAATCATGCTGGCAACAAGCACGGGAGGTAGAAGTCTCCTCCTGGCTTTCCAGAAGCACCTGCAGAGGTGGAGGTAAGAGGAACAGGGTTAAGCTCTTAAAGACACTGGCAACTAAAATAAAGGTAAACCTCAAAAATACCTGGTTGAAAACGATGACTTCAGTGACAGACATGGGGAAAGGAGGGCAAAATTTGAGTGCCAACCAAACTGTCATGACTCCAGGCTGGAAACTACCAATCTAGTAAGGACAGAGTAAACCTGTAAACGAACACATGAGCACTGTTCCATGCTGCTTATTGAACTCTTTTTATATATAGTGATCTCCCCCGTTCATCACAGCACATCAAAATAACTCTAATGAATAAGGGCAGGGGCTACAGTTAAACTGTTCAGGGGGCTCGCTGTGTTTGGGGTAGCTGGTCAGAAAGGGGGGTGAGGCCATCGTCACTATGTCAGGTGTTCATCCCATGCCTTCTGAGTTTGTAACACTGCCAATTTCCATCTTCCGCACACATTTGGTATTTTAAGGAGTTGGCTGTGGCTCTGAACGAGTGCCCCATCCCCCAGTACTCGTTCAGGCAAAAGCCAGCCTGGCTCCCGGCAGTGCCGGGGAGCTCTGCTCGCATCTGTACCCGCAGCTCCTGCGGGCCGAGCGGGTGCCTGGCATGTCAGCCCCCAGCAGGGTCCCCAGGCTCCTGCAGCTCCGCTCCGACCTCAGTGCAGGCAAGCTGCAAGGCAGTTCGCTTGAGTGACACGAGAGAAAATAGGATAGCTGCAGACATGAGAGCCTTTGCTGGTGAAATGCTGGTAGTCTTCAACAGTGCAACAAACAGAACAACAAATGGCGAGCTGCAGACATGGAGATTTTGTGCGGCTGAGTTAATAAAGGCTGGAGAGACATAGCTGTCTGTGCCATAAAGCCAGTGATGATTTTTGAAGGAAGCCTAATTCTAGAGTCAAGTGCAACTTAGAAAAAAGTCCTGAGTGGAGTTAAAATACATTACTTTGGGGGAGGGGGATATTTCTAATAGAAAACTGAATGTTTTCAGTAATTGGAACAACATAGTTTTTAAATATTAAGTCACGAAACAAAGGGGCATTAATTATTTGGCTTGGACCACACGGTACATTCCTACCTCTGAATGCTGGATTTCCAACTCTGCAGCATGCCGGGCCTGTGGTTCACATGCACAGGCAAGTCCTCACTGCAACAGCATCCTTTGCAGTTCTGGCTCCTTGGAAAGCTTCATCCAAAGCCTGTCAGGCTCTGAGTCCATTTTGCCTTTCATCCTCTCTCTATCTTGAATTTACTTCACAATCTGTGGATTTGGATGTTTTATGTAGTTTTTGAAGCTGTATTTGAACTACAAGATAAGGGTAGAAAAAGAATAAAAAGCATAAGTGCTTCACAAAAAGAGCAAACTTAGATTTCCTTTTTTTATTTTTATTTTTATTTTTTCAGGCTCACAGAGGACAGGAAAGTGCTCTGGGTCTGCTACAGGGCTCAGGGCTGTGGAGAAGGAATTTTTTATTTGCTGAGCATCATAAGGATCCTCTAGTGGCACCGGTGTGGAGGGTAGCTGGGATATGCAGGCAGTTCTGCTCTTTCCTAAGGGCCAAAAATACTTGTTTAGTAAACTGCTGATGTGCATGAACTTCACAGGAGATACAAGTTTTACTTAGTGTAGATGTGGCTACTGCCTAGCCCAGCTTCTCATTTACACTGGAGTAATTTTTGCATATACATTAAATATCAGAGAGGTGGAAAGCACTATAGATGAATATAGGTACTAGCTTATCATTTGCACTGCTTCCACATGTACATTTTATCCCCTGGGGGAAAAAAAATATCCTAGATGAGCCTGTCGCAAATATCAGTTTCTTACATATTCCTCCCCCTAACTATACCCAGAAGCTGATTGTCCATCAGTGCCCCAAGCAGCTTGTGACAAAACGTGGTTTCAGTAATTACTGAAGATCCATATTACATCTGTGATACTGCTCACCGGAGGAGTTCAGACCTAGAAAGACAGGCATCATCATTTTTTCTTTGAAGCTGAGACCAAGTCTGAGTCACTGGGCTGGCCACTGACTGGCTCAGCAGATCAGCAGTGGCACCAAACATATTGTATTTATTGAACATAATGGAGGGGAACAGGGAGATATAGGATGGAAACAGCAGTGATACAAAGGGAACTAGACAGCACCGGATAAGGAATTGAGTCAGGTATTGGCCAGCTACCAGGAGGAGCATATTTTTAACAAAGATCGTTTGACAGTCAGAATCGGGAAATAAAGGGAATTTTGCTTTGTTTGCAGTCCCCTGTACTTGGAGTGATCCACACTTCACCAACGTTGTTCAGCACGTCTTAAAGGTATAAAAGGCCTTATGTGTTTACCAAGATTTTAATCTAAAAGGACTTTTTCTTTTTGGGCTTGATGACTTTTTTATTCTTTTAGCGTTTCAAGTAAGCAGGGATTTCTTTGTTTGGAATATGCAAAATATTACCAATGGAGAAGCCTAGCTGCATTCAATGACTCTGCATTACTCCATTTTCTTACAAGGTCAGCACAACTCTTAAAGAGTGTAGGAACTGGGTTGCATTGTCTTTGCACATTGCCTTTCCTTTATCCATGAAAACCCACCCCACTGGCCTATGCTCTTTTGCATGACCACTATTTTATTTACAAATTGGCAGTGAAGTGCTGCAGTCTCTCTGACAGCGTGCAATTAATTGCACACGATCTCTTTAGGCTTCGAGACGTACCTTTCATAAATGATGATACATTCCAAAAGGCAGTTCCAACTGGCTGCTTTGCATTTTGCATATATTTTTCATATTTCCAAGACAGGACATATGCAAAATCATTTTACTGTGGCAAAACCACAGGAAAGGTAATGATTTGGAAGAAAGGCCAGAGACCAAAGGCTCTGTTCCTAATTCTTCCACTCATGTGCTGCAGACTGGGTAAGTCACCTAATATTTCTCTGCCTTTTTTCTGCATCTGCACAAGGTTATTTTTTCTTCTAAGGGTTTGAATTCAGTGAATGAAACTCTAATTTATTATTATTAATATATTCCAATAAACGGTTGCAGAGCTTTAGCATTGCTTTGAAGTCAGTCAAATAAGTATTAAAGAAACCATGAGTTATTAGAAACCTCAGTTCAGTCCATCTGATATAACTGTGTTGAAATGCTACTTGCGGGACGACCTCCTCAGAACAAGAAACTGATAAAGCTGCGTGTGCTAAATGGATCCTGGAGTCTAGAAAAGCTTTTTCTCTCATCACTCATCCATTATGAAAACACTGACATAAGTCATGGCCCCAAATCACTAAAAGCAACTTTTACTACATAAAGCATTTAAATGTGCCAGTAAATACCTTATAACAGCATCATACCTATCACCATTCATACAGCACGCTCATATCCACTTTCATTATTCTCTCCTTCCTCCTACCCTGCCTTACTGTTGTGAATTATGGGCAACTCTTGGAAAAGTGACATACACTTTAATTATGCACATAATACTATAATTGAATCAAACTACTTTGTTTCCCGAAAAAGCTATTCTTTATTTGCTGGCAGGCTGCTTGTTTGTGATCCTAGCATTGTCAGTCACATCAGGAAAGCCATCTTAGTCATAAAATAGCTATTGTAGGGGAAGTATTATTGGTTCTGTACAGGGCTCTTTAATGGTAATTATGTACAGCTTTTAGTAATTTTAAGACTCACCCAAGCATCATTGAAACAAACCATTTGCAATGACATGCAATGATGCCTGCACAGTATTTTTATAAGCAAACTGAAATAAGACATTTTGGTGGTAACATGTAAATTAGCCTTGAGGCTTGCAATGCAATGCTCATCAAGTGTGTAACATTTAATTACAAGACCATTGAGCATGAGTGAAGTCCTCTGAGATTTTCATCCCTACAACAGAAAGATTATCCTACTGAACAGACAATTTGATTCCTCTCATCAGACGTGGAGTAAATCCTCCAGTCCCTCAGCAAGCCAAACAGGCATATATGGGACTGATATCTTTCAGGACCTCATCTGGTACCTTATGGAGGTACTGGTGTTTAAGATACCTTGTTGAATCCCACCTGCAAGGAATTGAGACTTGCAGGCACTAGGTGCAAAGTTCTGTAGTTGGAAGGGGTCTAATCTAAGAAAGAAGAGCTTGGTCTGGGCCGTTCTCATTTCTAACTTAATAAACAAAACCATATTGCACTTATGGAGCTACATAGTGTGCACAGTGTGGTGTCTTCATACATTCATTCAGAACTGGTTGTTTCCAACATGCCCAAGTGCACAGCAGCACCAGAAACTCCAGCAATTTTGTCTTCTTCACTGAACCAGTGCCGCTGGCATCCACGTGTGTCTGGAAACACAGATTGAATCTTTCATTGGCTCCAGCCCCTAGCACGAACAATGCTAAATTATTATTTGTCTCAGCCTCTACTTCTAGATGCTTCTAGAAGTTGTGAATGTTTTGCTGTGGTTTAAGCTACAAGATTGATAGCTGAGGGCATCTATTTTCTAAATGTGGGACTCTGATGTTCACAAGGCAGCTGGCATGACCAGCCATACAGTGATAAAACAAGGGAGAAATGTCACAACAGAGATTAAGTATATATGGCCATAAGTCGTCCAAGTCCCTATAGAGCTATATAACCACCTGCCATCTATGGAAATCTTGCAGTCCCCCCAGTGACGTTGCCAGAGGAGATGCCTGGGCATCCACTGCCAAAGCAGAGGACCAGCAGGTACCTCAAAAGCTGCACACAAAGGTTGCACTTGTCCATGGTCTCTCTCCAAGACTGAGCACACATGATGTGTAGTAAACAACATTCCTCCATTTGTTTCTTTCTCTGACTGACATTCCCCTGCCTCTGGCAAACACCTACATGCTCTTCAGAGCCCAGTTCAGGGCATGGTCAGAGCCCAGTGACTGCTGTCCCCAGGTTTTTAGGGCTTGTGACCAAGGTCTACACCCTCTCCGGTAACATGCTTTATTTTCTGGCTATAAACATTATTCTCCAAGCAAAATGCTCAATGAATGCCCTTGTGGATGTTTGTTTCCAATGACTAAGTCTACCAGCTTACAGTAACAAGGACAGGAAGGCGGAGAAACTACAAAGTATTTCATAAAGGTAAGTTTTGTAGCAATCATTTGCAGCTTACAAAGCATTATCTGGTCTGATGACAAGTGTTATAATTTTGTGTGTGTTCTTAAAGTCATAAAGCTTGGAGCTATATAAATGTGTGTAAAATTTGTCATTTGTTAAAAAAACAGCGTAGAAAGTTTCTATCCTCACTTTTTGGTCTGTATCTTCGAAGAACTGCATAAAAAATCAGAAAGGTAAAGCGGGAAAGAAAGAAATACTGTTGTGAAAGAGTAAGCCGTGTAATAGTTTAGTTTAGTCATAATTTTAAGGGCCTCCTCATTTCTGAGTTTTGAATACTTGAAGTTGGCATCATTAGCATTTTGTCAGGGGTTAGGAAAATTTGGAGCCCTTCAGAATTCAGAATTCAAAATTTGACAGTTGGATTGCAAGAGTCAAATAGAAAATCATTAGGCGTTTCAAAAATCCAAAATTGATGCTCTTTCCAAATATTCTTGAGAGACAAAACAACATCCTGTAGGTTTGCTGGAGATTGGAGTTTCATTTTCAATTAGTGCACCAAATATATTTGCTAACTTACTTGTTGCAGACATTATGTGTGTTGTCCTGGTTGTCTAGATGCTGGAAAAGGAGAAGCCCAAGGAACTAGCTGCCCAGCTGGCTGTGGCAAGGCGTGTGACCAGATCAGAGACAGCTGCCATTAATATTCTGAAAAGATCTAGCTTCCCAACAGTCAAATGTTACCTTTTTATGCAAATAGCCATCACAACAACATGCTCAATCTTTGCTATTGCATGATTAGTGTTCTCATGTGTAATCAATAAATGCCCAGAGCCTCTCCCTGTAATGTCTGTTTTGCTCAGTCTCTCCAGTAGGGAGGTCTGTTCAGCAGCAAGTAGGTTTTCAGCAGATCAAAATGAGGAATCAATAGTCCGAGAATAATCTGCCCACTTGTCCTTATGAAATATTTGTATTTTTTTCCATGCAAGATCTAACAGACCAAATGACTTTTCCAATACGGAAGGGTTTAGTGCCTCGTATGGAAATGCAGCATCTACACAATTGCCAGCACATGATAGAACCTCTCAAGGTCACTGGTGAGTGGACTGAAGGGCTTTAATAAAGCTTTAAAGTCAAATGATGCCAAACACCCACCTAAATGGTTACAAATTGCCTGTAAGTGAGTACAGTGCATAGGTGAGTGTGGCCCCAGAGAGGATGTGTGGCTTTCCTCTCATGAGCATGCTCCACGGATGTGCCCCCCTGCTGCTACACAGCAAAATGCAAAGTCCTCTCTGTTGCAGACCTTACCTAGGGAAGGGATGCTGGTGCCAGCCTCCTTTCCTGGTTGTTTTTACCGGCACAGCACATGACAGCAGCCCACTCCTCAGTCTGCCCCATGAGCAGGGAGCGGGGCTGGAGGCACTGCATGCACATCATGTTCTGCCCCCCAGGTGTCCCTCTCTGGTCTCAGCTGTACCATATCACCTTTTTTAATTTGAAAAGTGAACACACTAAAATTGTTATGAATAATTATAATAATAGTAATCATTTTAAAGGACTTAAGAGCTATTTTCAACTGTTTTATTTTCTTGACTCCTTTAATACAGCCACAAGAACAGAGTAATCTCCACAGATGTCGTTTCTGATCTGGGATATATATGTTCTTACCCTGGCTTTCAAAGCCCTCAGCAAAGGGTCTGAGGTTACATTTTCTTTTTTAGCTTGGTTTCCTAAGGAAATGAGGGTCATGCCATTGCTGTCCGTCTGTCTGTCCTTATTTTTCTCTCATACTGCCTCACAGAAACTTTTTAGCCTGATGGACAATTTCAGCTGAAATAAAAAAGCAGTGTAGATCTTGAGGATAAGTGGGGAACTGTATGACTTCACAGGCATTTTTGGTTGGAGAGAATAAGGAAACACAAGTGTCCACTGTAGCTGAGCAAAGGTGAGGAAAATGCAGCCCGTGCCACCTGCTTGGCAGCAGCTGACGAACAAGCCAGTACCGGCTGCTCATCAGCACGAGGCTAAGTTTGGACAAGCCAGAGCAGAAACTGCTTCTTGGCTGGTGAGGGTGCAACAGTGAGACCTGGCAGCTTGCATCAGCGAGAGGCTCCGAGGAGCATAGGGCACAGCTCTCTCGCAGGCAACCCTCTAGTTCTGCACTTCACAGCTGTAGTTACAATTGCATCGATATATTCTGTCTCCCCTGCCAAAATATTTTGGATATTTTGCAGATGACACATGGCAATGCAATTCCTGTTTTAGAGACGTTACAACTTAGGGACATAAATTATATTAATTCTTAAAACCTACTCTTTGAATCTTGAGTTAGAGGCTGGAATATAACCTCACTGACCTAAAACATCCCAGCTGCTCTCAGATAGGGCCTGATCTTCTTTGGTAGCTGAAACAGAGCTCCCACTGAATTCAGGTGTCCTGCAGGACAAAACTTGGGCTGTGCTGCTTTGTGTTTGTTTGCTAGCACTTGACAGGATAATGTAAGCGCATTTATTTCTATATACTTTGTAAGTAGCAGTACTTGCTGGTAGGCAAAAGCAGAGAGAGAAATACACACAAAAATTATATATATGAAAACATAAATGAACGACTGATGGTGACAAAGAAAAAACATCACCACTACAAAACACAAAATCAATACATTATGAAAGCTACTCTGAGGCTTCCACTACTATCATCTCAAGGTTTTACTATCAAATATCAAAAAATCATTACTGCAGTATCAAAACATTCATAATAGCAAAATAAAAATTCCACTCAATCTGTTCCTGCAGGGATCTGATCTGAAAGTCCACAAGAAAAAAATTAATTGCTGTGAAAATGGCTGTTAGCCAGTTCTGTCAGCAGCCAGCCCTCGTCCCTGACTGTACGCTGGTCACTGCGTTTCAGTGCCACCACTGTAGGTAACTTCAAAATGAGCGCTCAAGCAATCAAACTATAACCAAATCAGACAAAGTATGAAGCCTTTTAGAAAAGCTTATAAGTACTGTTATCAGGTGCTCTATTTGAAGCTTAATGTCTTTTTATATCTAGCATAACTGATTCCCTATCATTTAGAGATAATAACTTATTAGTCAAAATAAGCCCTATGTTGCCTCCTCCTGCTAAAGACCAATTCTTATCAGCTTTAACTTTCACCACATTTCTTTCCTCAAAAGCAAGCGGCACTCCAGATAGCATGGGAAAACTTCAGCATTACTCTCTATCTGGCATAAAGCTTTAAGGAAATCAGGTTTCTACATAGAACACTGCTTTTTGTTTGTTTGACACTAATTCTGCACCTTTCATATATCCTTAGGCATAGTACTTTCAAAGCTAGCATAACTCCTTTTAGAGCCTACAGATAAACATAGCTTCTAGTTCATAATGGCAGTATTTGGGGGATCATTTTCTGTTTACATGCATAAGAAAGGGAAAAAAAGCTTTCTGGTTCAGTTCACCCAGGGAGATTTGTTTCATTCCTATTTTACACCTGAAACCCTGAATCTGACCTGAGATTCGTAACCAAACTCAGCTCTTTGTAGTGCACTGTTGTATTTAACAGAGATTTATAAGGGCTTCCTGTTCTTGGGGGCAAATCATAAATATACACCAGTAACAGAGGTTTGTCTTGTCTTATGCTTAAAATAAATAAAACTCATTGCACTTCGATCACAACTTGTAAAAATTATACCTTGTTTGGCTGGCTTTCCTCTTCAGGGTGCCAGGAGCAGATGGCCGTTCTGAATCCCCAGAAGATGCACCAAGTTGGCTGACCAGACCAAAATAAGAAGGTTTAAAAATTAAGGAGTATATGCAGGACCAACAGAATTAAACCAGGCTGCTTGCAGTTGGACAAACTCCCGTGACCTTAATCTGTGATCTCACTTGTGGGAAAAGACCTGTGGGAAAAGTACCCCAGCCCCCCACGAGACCTTTGTAGCCGAGGAACATCAAATCAAAATAGCATGTGAGCAGAGTGTAGATCTGGCTTACATATTCTGCCTACATGTCCTTGGTTTTCTTCTGCTACAGGCAGACTGTCTGAAGTCACCCTCCAGCCTTTCAGCTGATAATCTACTTGCTGACAATAACCAGCAAAAGACTAACATTGCGCCTGGCTCTGCAGTAGACTCAAAGCAGCCCACAGGCACGGTGCAGGGTCAGACTGCTGCGAGGCTGTTTGTTTATTTTGGTTGACATTTTCCTTTGTCAAGAATCTGTTCCTTGTTATTCAGCATGTACAGCCTTGCACATAGCCTATCTGTTTAACTGTCTTTGGATAAAAGTGGGTATTTTCCCATGTCAATAAATGTTCTGGTGTGAAGCTGTGAGCTGGCCTCAGAGAGAACCACCCCCTGCTGCGTATCTCACTTCTGCATTGAGTTTTCTTTGTTAATCATGTGCAAAATAAGAAGGCTTTCTGTCTAGCAAAAACCCATCATTAATTTTTCATATGAGCACTAAAGTCTTGAGCAGAATCCTTAAGTGGCTTCAAAGAAAAAGGAATAATAAAACCAAAGAGCTACATTTTCCTTTTCCCTTTCTTCATTATTGGATTTTGTAAGAAAACTTCTTAATGCAAAAAGTACAGTTCTCTCAGCTTCACAGTGACACATTCATTTTGAAGACTACATTTGACCTTCAACTTTGTCCTTCATTAGCAGGACTACACCTAAACACGCCTTCATTTTACTGCAAATGAGACAGATGCAATGTGTATTCTGTTCAGCCCCAGCATTAGGATTATCCCAAGAGTGGCATTTATGTCCTTGTAGTTCTTTGGTATAAATAAATATCAAAGTAGGAAGACCAATCTGTACTCCACTAGGAATAATAAACTAAAATAATATGGCACTGATTCTGTTTGGGTTGTCTAAATGTGTTTTTATGATTGTATATGTTTATGGCTTTCTCACACAGCCACCATGAATTCCAGGCAATTAAAAAGGACATGAGTTCTGAAGCATTTTAAAAGGGGCTTTGCTTTCCAAATGGTATGTATTAAAAGTAGAATACATTTTTTTTGACAGGGCTACTGCAAAGTCAACAGTCACACATTTCCCTTGCTCCAAATCTCTTCCCCTTCTTCTCCTGCCAGCAATAACTAATTAGAATATTCCTCTAAGCTGAGAAGAAAAGGAGGGAAAGACTACTTTTATGTTTGCACATATATTAGTTGCATCGCTAGCTTAAGCCTGTGCACCCTAGATTTGAAAGAAGCTCAGAGGTAGTATACAGCAGGTCTTGCATCAGGTATATCATCCTATCTATACGTTAAACCATCTGCTTTTTCAGATTGACTGACTTCAGTGTCACTGTGCACAGCTGAGAACAGGCCTGTCCCTGCTGTACACTGCCCAGTTTACCTACACTTGATTGAGTGGCACAGATTTTTGAGGCATGTTTGTAGAAAAATAACCTATTTAATTGGATACATAAGTAATTCTGCTCCAATCTACCCTGAACTGGCATGAGTTAGTGAACAAAACCAAGACCTGAACAAAAAAGTCAAAATATGAGCAGTGAAAAAGCAGTACTTTTGATCATACTGTTAAAAATTGCCAGGTTAGTTTTGTTATTTATATCAGTTCAAAGACAGAGTTGAGAGAAAAAAAAAATCTTTAAACAATTTTCCAATTACGTTTTGAATTAAGTCCAGTTTCAAAAATGTATATTCAAGAATACTTAGACAAGAAAATTGAATTTCATAGGTAAACCAAATAGGTGCATTTTTGAAGGTAAAAATATATTGTTCCTCACCCAGGTCAAACTGTCTCTAATCACACAACTTTATACATGAGAAAATGCTAATAAATGTAAAAAGAGAGAGGACCAAGAGAGTTTACGATTCTTTGATATTAGCAGTCTATATATCCTGCTCCACAAAGTCTCCAGAGCAGTCAGTAGAACAACTCATGGACTTGGGTAACAGAATAAAATCTCAAAATGTGGCCAGAATCATGAAAGAAGAATTCAGTAAAAAAGTGTAGCTACAACGATCTGCTCCTAGCACATCTAGATCAAGTACCTGAAATCTCTGCGAGGTCCAGGGACATGGCATGGTAGTCTGAACTTCAGCTCTTGCTCCCTTGGTTCCATCAAATCCGTGGCACACCCTTTGGATACAGATAGGCTTTGTTACGGCTCAATAGTTACATCAGCTTCCAAAACAACACCTCTATGACCTGTGCTCTTCCTCTGTTTTCAAACGTGGAATCTAGCTGATGGACTTTCCCCAGAAGATATTTTGAGGGCTTTTAGAAGAGATACACGAGGGCAGGAGCTAACTGAATGGCTGAGAAGGGCTGCCTGCAGTGCCTGAACACCCTGAAGGAGAGGACCATGCTGCTGAGCTTTTCTGCTGTCACCTGCCACAGCAGGTAAGAGTAAGAGGAAGGCTGAGTACTGCCATTCAGACACCTCTCTCCCTTTCTCTCCAGAGCCTAGGGAGATGTTTGCATTCCACAAAAAGGTAATTTAGGGGATATGGTGGGGAGGAGGGCAGTCCCCATGCTTTCTGATTCTACCCGTCCATCATTATCTTAAAATCTTTCATGACCTTCTCTTTTGCTCTTACTTTGTTATCATAAATTAGCAGTTTAAAACTCAATGGAATTGCTGTTTGGATTTAAAAGAGATGTGCTCACTGGAGAAATGAAACCCTGTGCTGGGTGGTGACTTGCCAGTCCACAGTGGCACCCAGGTACTGGAAGACAACTTTTCAACGGGCAAAAAGCAGCAACAATCAACACTGATGACTTGTGGCAACAAGCAGTGTCACACTGACCTCCTGGACACTGCAGTTGAATTATTAAACAAAATGGCAGAGCAGCTAATTAACCTGATAGCAAAGAAAGAGCTTCTACCTAATGTCTGTTTAGCCTTGTACAGCAGGAGTGAGCAGAAGAGGGCATGCGCAATGGGCTTGGGCAAACATGAGTGGAACTTCTACCTCAGAGGAAACCAACCTTTCAGAGATAGCAAACAGCAATGTTTTATGTGAAAATCGCTAGGGATTTCCATCACTTTGGTCATAAGACATTGCCTCTTCTGCACTGTTCACTGTAGCTTTGGTCCATCCATCTATTACATATATATTTTACTACCTATGTAGTCATAAAAAGGACTATTACCCTGCTGTGCTTAAGTGCAGAATGCCAGCTATGTTAATAGAAATGTATCATCATGTCATTGTTAAATATTTATACTGTTGTAGCACCAAGAGACCAATCCTGTCAGGTTTGCTCTGTTCAATTTTTAATGACTGATAGTCCCTGACAAGCTGACACGTGTCTGTGAAAGAGTAGGAATTGACACAAGCTTCCTATGTTTCCAGAGGAAGGGTGTAAATCCTGCTCAGGACCCATGTTTAATAATAACACTGCTGTTGAAGATGAAACAGGTGCTCCTGAGACAACCTTTGCCAGTAACAGGGCAGAGAGGAGAAACCTGATGAGCCCAAAGTGGTTCCAAAGACAAGTAGCAGTAAACTTCTCCTTCCCAGGAAGTTAAGAAGCAGAAAAAGAAAATAAGCCAAATTTCAGCTCATTGTAATGAAATTATAGCCTAGTTTTTACAGGTTTACCTAAACCGAGTTCTGAGCCTAGAAAAATTATCCCTTAATTTCTGAAGATGCCCAAGCTGGCTGGTCAGTCCAGGTTTCTGGCAGCACACCCCAGAGCTGCCCCATACACGACTGAGCTGCAGGAGCAGAGCTCTCCTCCTTGCCCCTGCAGAACGGCTCTTGCTTGTCTGTTACAACAGGAAATGTTTTGAAATGTGAACAATGCGGGAGATCTGAGGGCAGACAGCACAGATAATGAAAAGAAAAAAGAACCATTACTTGGAAATGATTGTTGCTTTGTCACTTTTCCTTAATTTCCTCAGTAACTAGTAGAAACCGTTCCTTAGAAAATGTTTAGGAAATAACATCCATAACACCATTTCCCTGCCTTGGTCTTAGCCATTGTTTCTGTGCTTTTCCTTTTGATGACAGGTGAGTTTCAACGGTAGTGCCTTTTATGAATACTCAGTGTATAAATTATGTGGAATAGAGCCTCTAATTTCAAAATAAATTTCAAAGATTCTCCTCACCTTGAGATGTAAAACAACTGCGTAACATTTTATTTAGTTCTTCAGAGGCATTGCAATCAAAATTTTGTTTTAAATAATGCCCAGAAAATTCCTATATTCCCTTATGAAAGCAGAATTCCAAGGAATTGAATAGCAAGGTTTGATCTCCAGTAAGCTGTTAAATTTATGTAAATAATACAGGTTCGCACTATAATGTAATTTAAAAGGAAACCCGTTTTTTGTTATTTTTAATTGAGTGCAGTCCATGGCTAGAACAAACCGACCAGCAGGCAGACCTGAGCAGATGCAAAGTATTCTTGGTCAGTGTAGCTTAAGCAATTTGCATTAACAAAGAACTAAACTAGTATCAAGTCTCTGATTCTAGGAAACAAACAAACAAACAAAAAAAACAACTTTGTTGATTCACACTGAAACAGTGAGCTGCATTTGGGGACAAGGATTCAGCTGTTTGGAGTTTTAGGTTCATTGCTCAAGGTGGGAAGTAATACCCCGCATTGCCGTGTTCATTTTTCAGCCCTCTCTTGCTGTTCATTAGCAAATTCAGCAGTACGTTCTGTGCAAAACAATGAAGACATTTTTTCCACATTCCACAAAAAGCTTTTGGATTTCAGATAAACTTCTTGTAAAATGTTGGCATGGAAGAGATCACGCAAAACCACAAACTCTCCCTGCCTACAGCATACTAGCAAATACTTCCCTGGTACGTAGAAGAGCGACTTTCAATGGATACTTAACTTATGTAAAATAAACCAGCTTGATCAGGAGCAACTGAACAAGGCTCTGGAGTTGTCCACTGCCTCGTGGCTCGGTGACTCAGCAAGGATGTGAAAAGAGGTACATATTTGTGTGCCTGGTTAAATCAGGCAGTGAAACCTGAGCGCTATTTTCTTGCAGGAGCTGCCTGACTACTGAACTGTTGACCACACTGCCTTAGCCAAAAGGCCCCACTCAGTTTCATCCTTGTAAAATTCAGTGGTTTGGTTCCTACAGGATGGCTTTGGCCTTGAAATTCAGTGCCTTACAATGACGCACCATTTATTGCAACATCCTCAGTAAACCTGACTTGCATGTTTTGAAAATAATCCTGAAAATGTTGAGATGGTACCAAAATATGAAATTATCTTGAAAATCATGTGTCCTCCCTATTTTTGTTGCATGACAATGAAAGAGCTGATGGTTGGCTGCAGTCTTGCAGCTATTAGGTCTGGATCACTGTGCGTCACGAGCCTTTTCACAGGAACCTGACAAATCTCTCTCATTAATAACAAATGACAATCTCACTGGTGCTACAATGCATGTTACATTTAATCAATTTGCTATTTGTATTCATTATGTACATCTACTATTTTGGGTCATGAAAAATTGAAGAGCACCGTGGATAACAAATGAGGTAAGACGAGGAAAAGTACTATTAATTGGTCAGTTGTGCTTGTCAGTACATTTAAAGTATTTAAGGCAAGGAATGAGAAAAGCCAATTCTATGCCTTCAAAGTAAAACAGGGCATCAGGACAACCACTGGTATGGTACCCAGGTTATGACAAAAATTCAATCGTCTAAACACATGTAGTGCTACGATGCGCTTTAGAAAGCTGTTTAACTACAGCTATGGCTTAAAGAAGTCAAACTAACTTCCTCGATTGAAATGTATTATTATAATGCCTGCTAGCATCACTACGCTATAAGCAAGTCTGCCAGCATCTCCCTCATTGCCCCCACTGCCAGGGGCAGCTAACTCATCTCTTTTACATTTCAACAACCTTGAAGAGGGCAAACAAATTAGTGGCTCAGATGTCTGTTTCTGCACTAAAAAGGGAAGAACAAGTTAAACTGTTTTAATTAAGAGAGTATCAAAATGCTGCCAAATTTTTAGGATTTCAGTTGCATTTTCTTGTCAACTGGAATAAACATAAGTATTAATTTTGCAAGTGGAAGAAACTTGTGTCTCTCTGAGAGACAGCCTGATGCCTTCTGCATTGTTAGACCCAATGCTATCTGTGTTTAAGGAGCAATCAAAGATTTTGTTCCTTTGCCCAGATTAGCAACATATTTGAACACAACACCAGGCACTGTGTCCAATAAACCAGATTGGCCAAGACTGGGTTGGTCACAGTAACTGTTCTCTGTCTTCACAGTAGATCTTCCTAAAAACAAAACAAAACAAAACAAAAAACAAACTGGAGTTAAAATAAATGCTGCAAGTTCTTAATAGCTACTACCGTGCTTCAGAATTAAAATTCATTCATATAATCATGCTTAAGGAGAGGCAGTGGTCAAAGGTTCCTGCTAGGCAGAGTCAGAAGTGTAAACTTCAGACTGTTTCTGCTGAAAAGAGTAGCTTTAAGGCTGAATCAGAACCAGAGAAAAGCCATAAGAATAGAAAAAGCCATAGCTGACAATCACTTTCTTGAGAAGAACCATGGTGACAAGAGAGGGCAAAAGTGCTGAAGAAGGTGATGACTGCATTGCTGTGACATCTGGAAGTAGAGTTTGGTCATAAAAAACTGCTTGGCATTAGCAATTATAGTAGCTTTTCTTTGACATTGCCCCCGAAGTTTAGAGGGAATATCATTGATTTCATAATGAAACCTATTCATTTTGCAAAGGTTTGCTGTAAGGTGTCATGAGGAAAGGCATCCTCAAGACATTAAGAAATATAATGAAAAACCTGCAAAAAGGTGTAAAGAATTCTAAATCACTGCATTGTCTGTATATTAATGTAAGTAGGAGCTAAATGCACTGGCTGATTAATGCTTCCTTCCCCTGAAGGAAGGAGAATTACTACAACAATATTAAAAGAAATGCAGGAGTGAATAAAACCAGTACTCGCAGCACAGTGATTACACAGAAAACAAGACACAGTAAAGCTAATGTGCTTTCTCAGACAGGATTTGATCTAGAAATTGGCAGCTAAAGCTATTCAACTAGGCAAGATGAAGTCTTCATTACCTTCACGTAAAACATTTTTTTATCACTTAAGTACCTTGCCAGCTGTGTGTGTGTGTATACACTATATAGTCTATCACCATCAGCAGTGGGGTGTGAAAATCCTTGGCTTCATGAAACCACTCTAGAAAACAATTTCAGGTTATCAGGGAGCTTTTTTAAAAGCTTGTCAAAAGTGTAACTGTTTACTTCTCACCATCCTGTAGTCAGCAAAAATGTTAGGCTTTTGTGAAATCATAGAAGTATGAGCGTTTTGAAGACACTGCATGTGTACGTCTACTCTGAAGACCCTCTCTTAAGGCCAGGAAGTCCTGGTTGCAGAGTTTTGCAAGCAAGGGTCCGGATGGTTGGTATAAACAGAAGAGTGAAGGCAAAACTGAAAAAGTGATATATAGGATAGGATTTTCTAGACAGGTGTGAACTTCTAGGACATGTCCCAGTCAGTCCCAGCATGATAAAACACGTTGGATCCCACTGCTTCGTAAGAAGACCAAGGTCCAACAAGACCCTGATCCCTGCTCTGCATGTCAGCAGACCGCCGCACCTGCACAACCATGCTAGGGCTTTCTGCAGGCACAGCACCCTCCCCACATCGTATGGTTGGGGTTGAAGTAAGTACATTTTATATACAAATGCGTGACGGATATATCTGTTATTTCAAATATTAGAGGATGTAATTATGTAATTAGGAGCATGCACTACCAGATTTATTCATATACTGTACGACTTGTGTTTATTTGGAGAGAAATTTATGCATTAAGCAATCTGAGTAGTGGTATGTACTCAACTTTTATTGACTCACAGCTGGTTGGAAGTAATTATATGATTTCTCAATAAACATCAGAAGTCAGCCATAAAGTTCAATTATTTTGACATCAGAGATCAATAACAGGAATCTGAAGCAATTACGGGCACATCAATCAGAACTGTTTGGCTAAAAACACTCCTGAGGTGCATCTGTCCCTGACTTCAGCTACAGTGTGATTGTAAGTTCAATTGATGGTGGGGTTCTCCTATCAAAGCAGACGTAGTCAATGGTTTAGGCTATTAACATAAGCTCTTATTACTCTGCATTTCTAGAGCTCACCTCACTCATTAGGCTGCATCCTGGACTGAACACACTCTTTCCCACAGTAACTCTGAATGCAATATGAAAAACTGCCTCATTCCTATCTGAGAAAAACAGAGGTAACAGTGAACATGCACTTCTCTTTTAAGCCAGCATTCACACAGTGTCTCTCGCATTAAATATTGACCAAACTCCTGAGTTACCAAACTTCATTGCCGAACAAAACCAAAGGCAGTACTGGGATGCCCACTGTCAGGGCCAGTCCTGAACTCTACTGCCACCTGTACCTTCCTCATTCAAATCCATTTTGTTCCCTTGCCCAGATTAGCAACATATTTGTACAAAATGCCAGGCACTCTGTCCACTAACCCAGACTGGACAAAATGGTTCTGCTTTATTCTGTCTGCAGGCCAGCCTCTGCTTGTTTCCCTCCACTGCTTGCTAGCCTGTACCACTTCATAACCACCACTGGCTGAGCAGCTGTGCTGGTCACTCTTCCAAAGTGCTGCTGCTGCTCTGCAAGTCACGATTTGGTGGGACCAAGTCATTAATTACCATGTGCTTCCTAGCTCCACACCATGATGCTTCCTGCCTGCTATCCCAAAGTGATGCTGGTAAAACCTGCAAGTGTTAATAATGCAAAGGTACTGTACTCCTTAAGTGCCTGTCTTGTTCCCAGTGTCTTCTCCCAGTTCCCTTGCTGTAATAAGCAGACATCTGGCACTAAATACAGTGTTTTTTTCCTGGGTATGCTAATGGTTTGACATAAAAGGTAATGTTAGACACAGTTAGGTACAGATGTGACTTTGGCAGTTTCCACCCTTTCCACTTTCCTTCTGCTGTCTTTGAAGGAAGTTTACAGCCAGCAAAAAATTAGCAATGAGGTATTGCTGCTCTTTTGTTTCATTTACAAATGGTACTGCATGGATCAGATGTTGACTGCCATTTCATCTGAATGGCCCCAAACAGGGTCCACCATTAGGAATCTGAGGCATTTCCACTTTTGTATTCCAATGATTGCTTTCCAAGAATGTGGAGGACAATTCTGCAGTACAACACATTAGCCTACAATACAAAAAAATAGTAAAAGTACATGTAATTTAGGCTCCCACATTCGGTATGAAGGGTTAATGCCTATGCTCTTCGATAATCTATTGAATACCATACAGGATGTCTAAAAGTTTGACTAGGCAATCCATAAAGCTATGTTCAAAATACATTGCTCTAGTTGTTTTCAAATGACTTATTCAAATAAAATAAGCAAAACAAAACACCAAAGCCCTGAAACTAAGAAGGATCTACTTTAGTAGGTTCCACAGTTTGGATGTTTTTTACCATAGAGATGAACATGTACTGAGAACCTTTTGGTGTCCCTCTATGGCTGTCTGGTACATAGAGACCATGCCCGCAAAAAGACCAGGCAAAAGCCTTTACCTTTTTCCTACTTTCATTCCCAATTCAACAGTCAAAATATTGTTATTTTAAATATTTCAACCAATACTAGAATGGGTTAAAACATGAAAAAATGTAATGCAGATTTTGTTTAAATTTTCTCTCCAGCAACAGTCAAAGCTTTCGCATTTTATTTTCAAATCCATAATTTTCACTAGCTTTGCTCACCAAAAGAACCTGAAAAGCAAGGCAGGTTCATGCCACTAAAAAGAGTTAAAGAATTCCTCAGAAACCAGAGCTTTTTAAAAGCAATAGTAAAGACTTTGTGTAGACAAACACTTGAGAAGCACAGACTGTAAGGAAAATAGCACCTTGTTTCTTTTAAGTGTTGCATCTAATTCTGTTTTATATCTTAAGAGCTATAAATATAAACTTGCTGATTATACACTAGCATCATCACAATACCAGTGGGGTCTTAGTCAGCCATCCCAATAGCGCATGTCTGATTTCGAATGCGAGTTCATTAACTGTTGGGTCCAAACCTCTTCAGGCCATTCAAATCATGCCTATATGCTGGTTGTGCTATGCAGGGACTCCTCAAATTAGAGCTTTGCAAATGGGGCTCACTATTATTTTCCCAAGGGCTGCTCCTGTAAGCCACTGCCTGCATCTGCGTAAGATCCCTGCAACAGCCACTTGCTTCATTTCAGTGCTCCTTGAGCAAGCGTGCTTGGAAACTCCCAGGCCCATTAAAGGTAGAACATGCCAGCAGCCCAAGCAGCCAGCCAGTTCTTCAAAGGAATCTCCTGGCCTTGGCATTATTTGTGTTGATTGTCCAGGGACAGAGCATTTATTTCTTGAAACTGGGGCAACCAGCGTAGTGCAGCAGCCAAGCCAGGTCGTGCTGCCCGGACTTCTTCCCGTCTGCTCTGCCGCCCGCTTCTATGCCAAGCCTCAGCTGCTCCCCACGTAGGCCTTTCCAAAACCAAGCTCTTTTCTGGCCTTTCTCCAAAGAAACACTGACTCCTGAGCTTTCCCTGACCACTGGGACACAAGTGAGGCAGCAGAAGCAAGACTCAGCCCACCCCTCTTAAAGTCAAGTAGCAGCTCCTGCCACCTCCCGCCAGTATGCACGTTTGGCACTACCCTGCATTAGCTGCCATGGGTTTTGCTATTTCAGAAATATTCACATGTGTATTGTCTCCTCTCGTGGTTTTTGGTTAATTTGTAAAATTTGAGGTGACGTTATTGTACTTTTCACTTCACCTGGTTCTGTGGAAGGAATCTGTGCGATTCTGGTTGTGTGAGCACTAACAAATCCATCCCTGAGAGACAAGCAATTAGTCGAGGGGAGGCTTACAGTCAGATGCCTAAGGAAGGAGGTAACGTTATGGTGGCAAAACCTGCCACCTTTGCCCAACCAGTCTGAAGGGAAGAAGACTGTTAATGCACAGTTCAATCCACTTGTATGACAGAGAAAAGGAGATGGGGGTGGAAAGAGTAATAATCTAAAAAACATTCAGAGAGAAACAGTCTCCATTTTCATGGGCCACGCTGTCTTGCAGCGCCACAAATGAATCAGAGTATCAGCAACTAAGTGATGGGCAGATATTTAATGAGTTAATCTCATTAGGATGTTTGAACTCTCAAAAGAGGCTCAAACCATTAGCTACATGAAAGCTTTGAAATAATCCTTTTGAAAGGACTATAGGAATATATTAGAAAGTGGTTAATGCGCTGTGAACTTTACCAGGATTCCCCTCAGATCAGGCTGCCCGGCAGGAGGTTGTTACTGGCGGCCTTCTCCACAAGTCCTGCAGCCACAGCCGCTCATAGGCTCAAGTCACCCCTAAAGCCCACCAAGGAACAGCACCAACAGCTCGGATTCCTGATGTTTCTAAGATGGGTCTTGATACGCTACACCTTACTTCACAATTTCTAAATCCTTTACCTAATCTGAACAGGTAAGCTGGACTAGCCTTACATTGGAGCTATGACTAGAAGACCCCTAATAATAGTATTAAACTCCAGTTTACATTCTCTATAGGGGCGGTATTCCCTCTGACCTTTCCTTTTCTTTAACTCGAATTTAGTCACAATCTGTGCTTATGCTAGTTACTCTGTGTCTAATTAACTAAGCAGAGGGTCATCTAGAGCAGTATCACATCACCACTGTATTGTCGATGGCACACCACAGCTTACACAATTGTACCTCTTGAATTCAGATTGTGTAACTGCTTTCTGCCCTCTATTTACTTGTATAAGCTTTAGTGGAATTATATCAATAAAAGGAACAGTGTTTGACCCTCTACTAGTAAATGAAAGGCATTAATAGAAGAACCTAGAGAATATCTTCCAGCCATAATTAAAACTCAGGGCAGAATAATTTTTTCCATCATCATAAATCACAATGAGATGTGGATACCTAATGTCTGATTATTCAAATCCGCTCCATGAAAGCAGTCAAAAAAAGTCCACCCCTTTTAATTGCTAACAACTATTCTATAGTTTAAACAGCAATGATATGAAGGGTTCTTATTGTTTAGAGTATTATAAAATTTTACTGTAAGTAATGCATTTTCAAGAGTTTGGGGACATTATTAAAGTTCATTTCCATGCTGCAGCTGCAGGAGTTGGAATTATGAAAGTGAAGAAGCTGTAAAATTGAAAAGGTCAGGAATGACATTCATCTATTCCAGCTGTCAAATCAAGGGAATGTTAACAAAACTAGTCTCTGGTAGAAAAGCTAATTGTCTACATGTATTTTGGCTGCCCCAATACACGTACTGTACTGTGGCTAATCTATAGGAAAGACCATGCTGGAGCCGCGCATCATTTTTTGAACAGACCTTTTATAAACAAAGCAGCCTTGTTTCCCTAAATTAGCAAGCCCTAATGATTATATAACCCCAGTCAGTCTATAAAGCAGCCAAATGTTTCAAGTCAGCATTTAAAGAAAAAAATATGTGAATGAAGTTTATATACTCCTGGAAGCAGAGTTCAATTTCCAGAGTGCTGGGAGTCCAGGGCAAAATTTTAATTTTACTTTAATGTTGTGTTCTTACAAGCAGCATTTCTAAAATGTCTCCTGCCAAGGCATGTTTTATTATAGCAACACATAGGAAAGTCTCTATCACAGACCAAATCTTTTGTAAATGACCTGGATTTAGTAATCCCTCGGTGTGAAGGACCTTCTCTTCAACAGCCTGTTCCCCACAGGGGGAGACTGCAAACACCTAAACCCAGATCATCAATGAAGGCTGAGTCTAGGACCTTTGCTATTGAGCGACAGACCCCTGCCCTGCACAGGAGGAGCTCTCAGCAAGGGACAGTGAGAGACTTAAGCATTTTATTACGCACTAAATCCTGCCTTCCATAGACAATGACACTTCTCAGCAACTGAGAACAAAGTAAAGCAACTCCAGACCATGCCACGCATTCAAGGGAATCCAGTGCTTAATCTTCTCTAGATAAATTCATTGTAAGCCCCTCTGGTTATTTTCTATTGTTTGTTTTTGTGTTTTCACCCTGAATGTTTGCAGATAATTCTGTATATCAGAGGTCTATACATACAAGTCTGCCAACCACACGTAGCTGAGGGTCAGTATGAAAACCGTGTTCCCATATTGCACCATATACATCACCTCATACTCCAGTTCGTCCTGTGTTATGCAATACAGATGTGACAGACAGAAACAATCCAATTTGACCTATGACAAGATATTAGGTCAGCGTGTAGGTTTCTGGGTAACTTTAAAAATCTATTATCTGACCTTTGTCTTTTTTGTTGTTGTTGTTTTCTATGGGGCAGTATTGAAAAAAAAACAAAACAAAACAAAACAAAACAAAAAAAACAGAAACAATACTGACAATTCATGAAATATTCAAGTGTACAGTTGCAATCCTTTAATAAATGGAAGTGACCTTCAAAACAGACATCCCAAAGATAAAGAGAACTTCTCAATAGATGGCATTTGTCACTAATCAATGACTCGAAGAACTTACACTCTTCCTAGAAATGAATACAAAAAAGACCTTTCAGAATTATACCACTTTAAAAGCAAATTGTTCACAAAACCCATGGAAAAGAACATTAACGAGCTAACAAAACAACAGAACAAAACATCAGACAAGTGAAGGATAAATCCCTTGTGCCTATTGGTACCTACATCCACGTCTGGAGTCATCCACACATCCACCTGCAGTTCCCAGGGGCTGGACAATACCATCAAAATTAACTACGTTAACATTTCTTTGACTGCATCTGTACGTCACAATATGTATAACATTTTACAAACATATTTCCTTTTTCATAGTCACAGATATCTTGAGCTCTAACTGGGTCACTGTATTGGAACAGATGTAATCTCAGCAGAATACTGTGAGAAATCTGGGCTACATTAATGACTGATCCAATTACAGTGGAAATCTCTAGAAAACCCAGATTTATTGAGAACCAGGAGATAATTATGATGTACTTCTAGGGATGACCAGATGGACAAGCCAGTCTCAAACACTTCGAGGGGATCAGAGCTGAATGAGTGGTCTTTATGCTGCTGCCTATGTAGTTGAAGAAATTCCCAGTCTGAGGATATGATGAAAAAAGATGGACACTTACAGCAGACACCTGGGGGGACTGGATCTAAACATCATGGCTTAGGCACTGCTCTGAGGGCAGGGTGACAGAGGAATGAGTGAAAGAGCAGGAATCAAGAAACCACAGGTAACTTTTTGTCCAAGGAAACAGCTCCTTATAATTTACTATTAGGTCCTCTTGAGAAGTTGTATTCTCTCTCCTAAACAGGCAATAAATGCCACCTTCCGAGTAGCAATGTAATACCACGCCTAAGCAAACCCAACTATCCACAACAGCTTTGCACCCAGAAAGAATGAAAAATATTTGAGAAATCTGAGTATAAACAGCTCCTTTCACCATTCCAAAAGCAGGCAAAATTTCACAGCATCCGTATCTATGATCTTGATAACATCCTTCATTAGAGACACCTGCCTCTTCTTCAATGAAAATCACATCTGTGAGCAGTCCATTAAGGTAATTTGGATCTAAGATGATGTTTGATGTTTAACATTTAGTTAATTATGAATTTCGCTGAATCAAGGTCTTTTTTCACTTAAATGTTTTACCTGAAATGATATATTAAACGGTGGAAGGTAATATTTCTCATTTATAGAACTTACTGCCAGCTCCAAGCTAGTAAATATTTACATTTCAGCCACTCTGATAGCTAATGTGACCTTTCTGTTGTACACTTTATACCTGTGCTGTATTTTACTTTCAGTGTTAACATTCTTTCTAGTCCATCTTATATTAACAAGCAGTATTTAAATATATGCAAATTTCATATTTTAGCTGATGTTTTAGGAACATTTTTAAGGTCACCCTGCTTGATCTATCATACAGACATAGCAAATTTATGCACCATATATCCTATCTCTGCTTGTTTTTACCTACATCTGTCTTCTCTGATTGCATTTGAATGGGCTTATTTTCTATTTTAAATAAAAGATTTATGCCTTAGCTGTCAGTTTGCCTTTATTTGAAAATTTAATTTTGTTTCTAGAAGTCTAGATTAACTTATTAGATTTAACTGTCCCTTGTGCTTTGCAGCGATAGCAGAAGTATATTTTCCCTTGTGGAGAGAATACATAAACAAAATGCTCTTGGCTTAAAAATAAAGAATGTTATTACTTAGACCAATACAACACAGTTGGTCCAGGAAACAAAAAATGGTGTGTTTTTTTTTTTTAATTTATGATGGTGAGCAATGGGAACTGACTAATAAATATGACATCTCACAAATCCAGGAGCCTCCAAAACCTGGCAAATGCTATGCAGAAAAGGTGAGTTTCCCCACAACGTCCCCTACACTTCAGTTAGACAATATCCTTCCATGGCACCACTCCACTGGGACACACAACTTGATTCCTGATACTCATGGATTTATTTAAATGAGCAACAAACAAGAATCTGCCCCATTGCTTTCAGTTAGTCAGAAGCCTGTTTATTGATTCAGTGTGGCATTTCACATCTTCACTGTGATATTTCTTTAGTATCCCTCAGTAGTGCTACATCCATAATATTGCTCATCAAGCCCTGGAATTTCAGGGCTTGCCTGAAAGAATAACCAGCTCATTGCAGTTGCTGTGCATGGTCCAAAACAGCTGAGTTCTCTGGTGGGAGAGTGGGTGGGTGGGTGCGTTTGGAGGAGGTTAATCTTTTTCAATTGTGTTCACTCATTTTGACCTTTTTCTCCATTTTTCATTTCTAGAAGTACTTGGGATTTTGACTGATTCTGTTATTTTTCTCATCGTGTTGCAACATCCACATAGACCTGAACAGAATCTATTTTTAATCAACCCCTGTACCTCTTATAAAACTAAAAACCTACAGCTCTTGATTCTGCACTCTCAAGAATGCTTTTGAAAAGAAATAAAGTGTTCCCTTATCAATAATGTTCATAGAAGCACCAAAAGGTTGCTGTATACTGATGTCAGAGCAGAGAAAGCAAAAACTTGAAGGATCAGTATTTACTGGGATGTATTGGCAAGCCTTCAGTCACGTAGTTGTGAGCTATATCCTGATTCACTTTGTTAAATATTGAACATCATGAGCACGGGACTTTTGTGGAGAAACAGAAATTCGTCATACAAAGAAGACAAATACACGTACATGTTGGCTTCCCTCACTCACAAAATATCAGCCAAGATAAATGGCACATAAGACCACAAAGACCTTTGCTCTCCCATTCAGAGCAATACAGCAGTTATTTACTATGATAAACAATGATGAAGAAGAGCATGGCCAGCAGTATAAAAAAAAAAGACATTAAGGCAGGTAGTACAAGGCAAAACTGAACCTGCTTTACAGCCTTCAGTCTGTGACACACTATAGGACTAAAGTGCCATCAGATCCAAATGATCACTGCAGTAATCAGTCACTCTTGACATCTCCCTCACAAAAAATTAAGTGAAAATACCACCAAGCCCAATTTCCACATACATGATACTGTCAACACAAAGTGAAGCCTTACAAAGTTCTCCAAAGATCTTGTCAGCTCAGAAATGCTCTATTTTTGGAACAATCAAAAATATGACCCTCCTACTATCACGTCTGGGTGTCACTTTGGTGTGGTATGAACACGTTGGTGGAGGCACCACCTAGCAGGCAAGGCTCATGCTTATCCGCTCTCTCTAGAGCAGCTTCCCCTGCTGCTAAGGGGCAGAAGTAAATGTATTCCAATCAGTCCCTGCTGTGATAGCAAAACCTTAGCAAGGATGTGCTGTGGTAAATCCTATGATAATGACCATTTCAAAGTATCAAACAAGTCAGAAAAATAAGAAGGTAAGATCAGTAAGGAAGTAAATCACGCACTATTCATGTAAAGACTTCTTCACCATGCTTAGGTAGAAGAAAAAATTATTGTGGCAACTGTTTTGTTACAGAAGGCAACAATGAAAACCAAATTGATTGTAAAACCACTGCATCAACACAGCTGAAAAGACAGCTCCTCCAAAGACAGTAGTGTGGTTTTGATTTAACAAGTAATTAATGAATGCATAAACCCTGGACAGAACTTTAATCTATCCCAGTGCCAAATAATTAATCATTCATTCCACGTTTAATCCTGTTCTGATAAATGTAATTAATATTTCACCATGGCACTGCAGAAGAGGAGTACCTGGGAGCAGAGAAAGGCAGCCTTCTATTTCTCCCTCATTGCAACTGTGGAGTGATAGGCGCTGTCTACAGCTGACAGGTAATCCAGAATACAGTGTTCCCCTGCAGTTGTAAATTAGGGTTTATGCATGGCATACATTGTGATTGTAATGAGGCTTTTCTTCCTCTGACCTATTATTAAAATAACAAAACAAAAACCAACAATGAAAAATAACTCACCAGAGCTTGGTCAACCATTTTTCTGATCTGACAGCATTTGGGAAACCAGTGTTTGCACTAACTAATGCCTTGGTCTATACAATGTCACTGAGTGTATGCCAGGGCTGTGGGTAGAGAACAAAGCATGTGCAGATTGTCTGCTTCTGTCCACAGAGAGCAGAGCTATGTGTAACAAGTGAATGAAGATTTAAGTCCTAATTTTACTGCAGGGAAACACTGGCATCTTTTTTGAAAGCTTGAAGTGTAATCAAGAAATGTGTTGATGTGTACAAAATTAAATTGCAGGAAACCCTATGCTGATTTTTTCAGGGTGACACATCTCAGGAATCCACATATTTCAGCAAAGAGTTTTGTGAAGAAGATTCTGTAACAAACAAATTGCCTTGGGATCCTGCTGCCCAATTACTCAGAAACAGAGGCATCTCTTCACAGTTGTCTCCTTGCTCAGCATTCTCCAATATGGCCACAAATTCTTTTTGCTGAGCAATTTTTAACTGTACTTACTAGTATAATTTCTTCTCCTTCCAACACAGAAATAAACCTGCAATTAGTAATTCCAATTGCCCTGACAAATTTTTACAGTCCTTGCAAGAAACCCAGCTTGTGGCATAAAAGTCTCCCAGTGTCGCATACTGACGCTCAAAGGAGGCTGTAATTTATCCCCTTCTTAAGATCCTGTATTTTGCTGCTACCTCAGCTATCATTAATCTAACCCTCCATGACGCCCCAAATCAGTAAAGAGACAACTTTCAGATGGCGGTCTCTGGTGGAGTAGGACTAAATAGAGCTCCATGAAATCAGGTGGTTTTAGTTTGGGGGCCTGCCAGAGCTATTTTATACACAAACTCATTTTCACACCTGGTAACTGCTCCTCTGTGGTGATAGCTATCTGTAATTTCTAGACAGCAACTGTAAGCAATTATGCTGGAAGGCATTTGCACATTTACAGAGAACTTTGATTTAGGATCATTATTTTATCAGCTGAGATTAATTTCAAAATATTTTGTTTCCCATTAGCTCCAAATATTCTAAAAATGCACTAAAAATTCTTACTGCTTGAATAGAATTTTAAAAATGTTGTGAACTTGAGTCACATCTCTTCTCAGAGCACTTCTCAATAGTACAATAAATTGAGAAAGACCTACGTACCTTCTAAGTGCTAGTTTTATGTTCAGAAGAAACTACTAAACTCGGTAGGAGCAACGGATCGTTGAGGCAAGTATCCTGCTTCTGACATTGACCAGCACCAGAAGCTTCAAAGGAATATACCTCTGCCTGCAATGTAACCTAAAGAATAAAAGTTTTTGCTTATTGTGTTTCTGGATTGAGTCAACAATTGCTTTTTGTTTGTTTGTTTGTTTGTTGTTTTTTTTTTTTTTTTTTTTCTCTCACCAGAACCAACTTAACAAATAATTGTATAAGCCTCATCTTTAACTTGTGCTTGCAGCAATGGATGATATTTATACCCTTGATCCAAAAGTCACACAGACCTGTTGGCCAGCTGCTGCACTGTCACCTCATTTCTGAATCCCACAAGGAAACCTCTTCCATATTCATGAACACTGCATTCATTTCTAAGATCCTGGAAACCCTCACCGAGGCTACGCATTATAATCGAATTGATTCTTTATTGCCTAAGATCAACAAATCCTTAACTCATTGTACAAAGTGTTATGTGATGTTTCATATACACACACACTATTACATTTTCACTACTGTATATGGATTTTATTTCTATTTAGTTGTTCATTCTATTTGTTTAAAATGGGGAAGATTAAATTATTCATAGATGTGAATTTACCGTTCTATGTTAGATTTGATGAGACTGTATTACGAAAAGTATCTCTTGTAGGAAATGCATCTCTCTGCCTTGTAAGAAAAGTGATGTTGAATTGAAATGGTAGCTATCAGCTAAGGTTAGACCAATTCATGCAAATACGACCTTCAATTAGTGAAGTACACACATCTTGAGCTCCAGCCATTTTATCAGACACACACTTTAGGATGAGGAGATGTTGGTATCTTCGAAAAATTCTACTTTGAGGTGACCTTCTACTTTGCCAGACTCATTAGGCAAAACAAAAAATAATTGTGCAGCTTCTTCCTGGTCTCTCTTCAGAAGGTTTTCAGGAAACCTCAAATTACAAATAATGATTTAACCCACGGATTCATGCTAATGCATAGCAGCTTAGACAGTTAACACATTCATTCTTTGCAGTTCCCCAGAGACACCAGTTTACAGAGTTTTCTTTTACTTAGCAGTGGCTATTGACTTTTACATAGAAAACACTACAAATCCACTTGGGTCCAGAATTTTTGAAAGAGTAAATACCATTGTGAAATCCCTAAATCACCAAAGAAGAACTCAGTGGTCCCCTGTATTTTCAGCCACATTTTAGGGACCGGTAATTTTCTCACTGAGGCGTCCAAATAGCAGAAAATCATTTCTGAAAACCTGGCTAATGTCAATACTTAAGTAGCTGAATCATGAGACCTCTTTTATTCCCACTCAAAAATATAGCACCTGTGACATGCAGACAAATAGTGGCACACATCATGCTCCTAACTGAAAGGTCTAGTATGTTCAAAGAAGTTTGTGGCTGCTAAACAAATATTTATCGAAGCCAGAATGAAAAATAATGACATGATCATTAGAATCTCTGATTTTTATGTGAGCCCCTTCAGCAACATGCTGTAGGCAGCAAAGAAATAACACAGTGCTTATTTATAAATTGCTGTATTCCTTTTAGGTCACCTACTACAATATAGACAACTGAAACAGAGAGATGCTCAAGTACCTAAGCAGAAGAAAATACCAGCAAGAGGTCTTAAAGAAATAACTAGAAGGCTGACTATTTGAAAGCAACCTCCAGGGCTAAGAACACTTTGCACTTCATGAGACCAAAGAGGGTGTTAAACCACTGAAAGACAAGAACTGGCTGAACAAAGGAGGGCTTCCCAGGAAGGGTCAAGGGGTTGGCAGGGATGGAGGGGGGTGTATAGGGAAAGACTGCCTATATATGCTGGCATTGCTTGCTGAAATCAGTTGAGGTATAACAACTGACATCAGTTAAGGGCTTGGTTGTGCAAGCCTAATAGGTAGGATGAGATAATGAACCGATATGATTGGATCAGGATGGATTTCCAATGCAGCAGAGAGAATCTGAAATAAGCTGCATTGTGCCCATCCATATCAGCCCATTTAACTTGCTGGCATACTTCCTCTAGTTTCCTAAACTTAAAAAACAAAATCAACAACAACAAAAAAATAAACTTTGCAAAACATTTCTTTAGTTGCTGAGTACCCAGATATGTCCCAATATGCTGTTTCTTTACAACCTTGTCTTCTCTTCCGAAACTATTTGAGTTATATTCTGCTTTAGCTCTGCCCGTCATCGTGCATGTTTAAGTGCTTCTCCAGCACTCTCCCAGGCAGGTGAGGATGGAGACAGTTGTGGGTCTGCCCTCACCTTTGCACAGAGCTGGTAACGCATCCAGCAAGCTTTCATGGATGTAGAGCTTTCTCTCACGAACTGTATGAAAAGAACTTTCTAAATCAAACTTTAAACTGGCAAAGGGCACTTGCAGCACCGTTTGCTCCAAAGCTTTGAAGAGGTTTTCATAACTTCGGCTAGCAAATGTTTGCACTGCTTTCAGAAAATCTCTTTCAGCCAGGGGCTCAGGCGGGACTGTTAAACCAGGCTCCTCTCCCTTGTCTGGCCCCGAGTGTTCCTTAGCTCCTACAACGCTGCTGCGACCACAAGACTTAAAGCTCGGGCTGTTTGCGCCTTCACGGCTAGAATTTATCCATATTTACCACTTGCTTCTCCCTAACTGCAATAACCGGGGACAAAGAGCCCCGCTCTGCTCCTCCCGCACGCCGCGCAGCCTTGGGAGCGCCGCAAGCCGGGCTCCGAGCCGAGCCGAGCCGGGCCGGGCCGAGCCGTGGTGCAGCTCCATCGCCACCTGCTGGCCCTGCGCGGCACAGCAGCCCGGCTGCGCTGCGGGTCCCCGCGGCCTGCCGGCACCCGCAGCAAGGGCAGCCCGCCCCACGGCGCTGGGGGGTCCCTGTGGGGTCCCCGTGGGTTCCCCGTGGGTTCCCCGTGGGTTCCCCCGGGCCGGCACAGCCTGCCCTGCCCTGCCCTGCCCTGCCCTGCCCTGCAGAGCTCCCGCCGCTCTCCCGGCTCAGCAATATTCACGTGCAATTTCCCCACGCCGCACTTGTGAAACCCTGACTTTCTCTGCAGTAGTGGGAAAGAATCAAACCAATAAAGGAAAAAAACAATCCCAACCGCCACCAGGAGCTCCCCGTGATGTGTGCGCTGCGGCTGCCGCGCTGTGCCCCAGCAGCACCCCCAATGCATCCAGCCATGGCCCCATGCACGCACCGCGCTTGCAACTTGTGGGACCGCATGTAGGCTTTTTGGAAAAGGGGGTTTCTTCCTTCACAGCTGTTTGACAGAAAACCTTCTGATGTCTTCCAGAGCAGCAGTGTCCCACAGACCACAGCCTGAGAACCAGCCCTGCAGTCAGGGCCACGGGGATCCTTCATTTACCAGCTCTCTGAGTCGTTTGATGCAGGCTGATGCTTGCTCCTGGCCTTGTCGCGTTTTGATTTAACTTCTGTTTATAACAACACCTGTAGTAGGTTCTTTCATGTATTAACACATAAAACCACATCTCGTACACAGGTAGCAAAACCACTGATTTGCTGGTGTGTGTTTCTCAAACTAGCTGGGTTCATGTTGGCAATGTACCTTATCAAAGATGTATTTTGCCTGCAGCAAAACAAGCTGTCAGCTGCTGCGATGAACTGTCATATATCCACATTTTAATATGAAAAATAATTATTCCTCTGTTTCTATTAAACAGCCACCTATTCTTCAGGCTGGAACCAGAACTGCTTTTACAGAGTATCCAGCTCACTACTGAGATGATTTAAATAGGTCGACTCTAACACTGTAAATATGATCAAGGCAAAAAGCCAGCCAATAAAACTGCCAGTTTTATCCTAATAAAGCAGGGAGGCCTTTGCCATTTCTCTGTAGCAGACAGTTTATTGTCCAGCTGTATGCAACAACTTCAGGACATCTGGCCACTTAACCAGTATAGATGAAGTCCAGAATGTCAAAGGAGCCATCAGTGAAATAATCAGCGGTATGATTCTCGCCTATACTGAAGTCCCCGCACACAGCTCTGACATCAACAGACTGCATGGTTCTGGCATCAATTGCATGAGATTTTAACATTCCTGGGAGCTGTAGGAACACAACAAGGAATCTTGATGGCAAGAAAAATCACATCTGAAGAAATGTGCATTTTCTAGCCTACGTCACATGTGGCAGGACAGAAGTCTGGGAAATGCAGGGGGGCGTTTATCTCAGCTAGGTGGTGGTAGGGCCTTGGCTTACAGCTGAAACAAGTGCTTCGAGAGTGCTTCCCCCACTTCTCCTTTCCATCAGTGGTCAAAGCAAAATTAATGTGACTGTAGGCCTTGGTCTCAGAGCAGAAGCACTGGGAAAGTCCTTGCCCATCTGCCAGCAGAGAGCAGTGCCTGCTTGGCAGCACTACCTCCCCAGTGCCTTCCTTAAACTACAGTTGGGCACAACAGGAGCATCAGTGGGCCCAGCTGGCACACACACACACACACCAGTTTCAGCTGAGTCAGGGTGGTTGCCTACTGTTCTGCTTTGTAACAAGCTTGTGGCTTACCTGCAACCTAATTTAGGATGAAGAATGAGTCCAAAATAATGACAAACGTACAGAGCAGTCAATGCTTGGTACTGCCTGTGCATAAAGCAATGATTCTTTGCTCCGGTCACCCTACCAGCAGCTCCTGCCTGGGCTGAAACATCCACCGAGTTACACAACTAGCCCAGCCAGCTCCTTCACCCTGCAAACCCTTCTGTGAGGCCTCAGGTAGCACAGCACACACTGAAAACTTGCTTTATCAAGCACATCAAACTCACTTTTGTTGCTATAGTTTAAAAATAGACTTGACATCTGGATTTTCTGTTTTATAGGCAGAGTTAAAGTTCAATATATTGATCTGAGCTGCAAGGCTTATTTTATTCAGGGTGCAATCAAAGCATGTGGATTTCTATAACTTCAGGTGCACAGCTTTCATATGACTGCAGGCACAGAAGCTGAAGATAGACAAGCCTGTGTGAGCATATTGGTGGGCAATGCTGCTATATCTGCATGTTTGCATGTTTTCATCCCTGAAAACAATCCCACATCCCAAGATTTTAACAAACTTATTTCCTCCAGGATAGCTCTGAAGAGTGGTTATGTGTCATGATGGTATCTGCCCTCACTGCCGTTTTCTCAGGACTTAACGTCACTCCTCCCTGCGTGATGAGTCTATCACAGGGATCTGTGTTATCTCACGAGAAAGGCAGTGATGGATTTGGAAGGCTTAAGTGGTCTTCCTCCCATACCTGTCAGCTCAGGGTCAATTACAAGGAGGCTGGACTAATGCAGACACAATTTGCTGGATAAGTGATGGGATGTGGTTACCAGCCTACCTGTTTCATTATGGTAGTAAATTGTCACACAGCTGCCCCCCAGACACCCTCTGACTACAGAAAGTTTCCAAAATACAGGAATGAAGCATTAACCCATTACACAGAGGAAGAAAACAAGATAAGGACATGGTAAGTTAGGAGTTAAAACAGGAACAGTCCTCGAATATCCCCTAAGTGAATTCCTCCTCTGCTGAAATGCACAACTGTCCTTCATCACCTACCATTTTGTTTGTGCTTGTTCAGTTGTGGAGAAAGCTGTCTGATGAAATGAAACATCTCCCAGAAATGAGGTAGCTGCTAAGTGAGAGTACTGGCTCACACAGTCTTCATGGCAAATGCCTTAGGACTGAGCTGTTCGACCTGGAATGGAAAACAATTTTGTTTTGTTTTGTTTTTTATTTTCCTTCCCACTGGGCATAAGTCTTCCCTACCTCTCTGTTGTGCTAGTGAGAGCAAATTTCACCAGAAACTGAATCAATTTACAAATATTTTGATAGATTGAGACAGTTGCTCAGGAAAAAAAAAAAAAAAAAAAAAAAGATTAAATATATGCAGATAAAATATAGCATAATGTGAACAGCTGCTGCACAGACCCACAGCCTATGTGGACTTAGTTTTATTTATACCTTTTAAAGGTTATGTGGGTTTCCCTGTAAAATAGAAACAAAGTGAACATTTTTTTTGTTGGTAATAAATTAAAGAAAAATCTCAGATGATTAATCCTCCAAAATGTGCAGTCCTGACTTTTTGTTCTTGTTTTGGCAGGAAGACAGACATGCAAAATGTGCTAGCGCTGTTCTTGTATACACTCACATGTCTCACTCTATAGATCTGGTTGGCAACTCCTTTTGAGGCTGTCTCAGTTTCTGACTGGAACAGGTCATTACGTGTGTGCCTCAATCCATCACTTCCGAAGCATCCTGTGAAGAAATTGCCATTAGAAGCCAGTGCAGCAAAACCAACCATCTTCCATCTAAAAGTATGACTTGCATTTTTGTATCACATCTCATTTTCACTATTCCTGACATTACATATCTATATATCTATCTGTGCAGTTACTTTCCTGTAGTGGCGGAGATCATGCTGTACCTGCTTTTTCTGCACCAATTACTGTTATTTTAAGACTGTGTAGAAATGTCTGCGAACAAACATTAGCTGAAAGTTCCTGATGCTTTCCCTTGCCACTATCATTGGTGCCTCATGACCGTAAAGCCCCCTGCCTAATGCAGTTATAATGGATTTTGTTTCAAATTCTGGACACCTGAGCAGTACAGTACTCATTGTGTTTCAAATATCAGGATCAGTCTATAAGCAAAGGGCAACAAATTTCAGATGACGCTGTTGGACTGAGTGACATAACGGACAACCAGCTTCTCCATAAATGCCAGCATTTACTGTAACCTCTCTCGCCCAGGCTCCATATGGAGTAATCACCACCTGCACAAAGCTATGAAGCTTTACTGTACAAACACACCACATCTTCTCACTTTAACAGAACTTGAGGTACGTATTTTGACACTCAAATGCACATATTTCATCTAACACTGGAAAACAGTAAGTTAGTGGGGGAAAATAGCTCTATATGCATGACCCTCCGAGAGGGTAATTCATCATCTTTTCACACTGTAAAATGGCAAAACACAGGTAAAAACATGCTAGTTCAACTGGATCACCAGTTAAACAGCACGTGGAAGTGCAGGGTGCTCAGAGGACTGTGAAGCAGCTGTGCATAGCCAGAGCCGTGCTGCGTGGGAGCTACTGCTCAGGGGACACGATAGGTGAAAGAGAGCCAGCTCAGAGCCCTGCTTCTGCTGACTCCTGCCTGGGAGCAGCCAGGGCAGGGTGGGACAATCTGGGGTCCCACAGTGCTGAACTGGCTCCTTGTCCTCAGAGATCAGCACCATAGGATGTCTATTTTTTTTTAAATGTAAGAAGCCACACAGCACCCAGCATGGGGCCAGAAAGAAGTTAGGGGTGAAGGGGTTACGCTCAGCTGAAGGCAAATCTTGCAAGGGTAACGCTGCTGTTGGGAATAGCACTCAGAATTTTTAAAGGGTAAGCTTTTTGGCCCAATGATAAAAATAATCTATAAATGCCCTATTCAAATGTACAAGATGTCTCTTAATGCTTGTTCTCCAAGCACTTCTCTTGTCAAATTCCACTTTGTGACTGATGAAAAAAAATATCTATAGTGTTTCATAATGACAGGACACAGCTAGTTTAAGGCTGCTGATGAATAAGGAGGCCTTGAACACAGCTACGACAGCGCAACGTTTGTTGTTTGCCACATCAGAAAACAAATGCTGAACCACTTCATTCAGGGTCTTCTATTCATCAACCCCTTTAAAAAAAAAAGAAAGGGAGCAAAACACTGGGACTAGAAATAACACTGTGTGGAACAATGTTCTCAACACCAGCGCCAGCTTGCTGGGGAGCTGCCACTTGTGACTCGGTGTCCTGGCTTACCATCACGCGTGGCTCAGGGAACGAGCACTATTTAGCCCATATTTTCTTTCACCTTGTAAGTTTGGTGGATGGCGGCTGAGCTCATCTTTAAGAAATTTGTTCGTAGTGTTGGCCATCGACAGCTGGATTATCTCTTTGTATTGTTTTTCTTTTCAAAATGTGGCATTCTATAACACAATCCATTTTGCATTTGCTGAGGTCAGTGGGAGTCTGACCCCCGATTAAAAAGCTTTTTTGGATCAGGGTCAAAAGACAAAAAGTACTTACAGTTTCACACGGGACTGTAGGAAAACATGTCACATCACAGCAAGAAGAACAAAGAACAACTACTAGTCACGTACCCGGGACACTGCCACAGCATCAGCGGTTACAGCCCAGAAGGTGGAGGGGCATCAAAAGTGCTGGGAGCAGTTATCCTGTGAGTTACAAACCAGAGCTCACCACCTTGTTCCTTCAGGGGAAAGTACCATGACTTTTAACTCTACTACACTAGCTGCAATTTTTTTATTTTATTTTATTTTTTATTTTTTTTTAATGCACAAAGCTTTCTGAGCTGTAAAAAAAAAAAAAAAAAAAAGTTTCCTATAGGTTTGTTTAGAAATATTACGTGGGTACATTTACCACAAAATTTCTTTGTAATAAAATGTTTTCTAACTTTATGAAGAAGATTATATTACTGCTAATTAAGATGAATAGTTTTAGGAGATTCTGAGAAAAATAACACCTTTACTCATAAAACTTGATGACAACATCTAATGTGTTCGAGGGAAAAGTGATTACTCTAATGCACTATAATGCTTGATATATAGTCTCACGGCTCTCCTCTGCTGTGTTTTGTATAACCTATGAAGTCAACAAAGCACAGATAAAAAAATAAATCAAAGGTAGGACTCACATGATTCATATTTCAATAAAGAGGAACTAGAATAGATAATGGCTCCCAGACAAAGAAGAAAAAACTTGTATTTCTTGCTGTTTTCCAGCCGTTACCTCCTCAGAAGTTCATTATATCACAGATCCCTTCTAATTAGTCCATACGTTAACTGTTCAGATTCTCCTGACAGCATACAAATTCTGTGCTGTTATGCAGCAGTTGGGTATAGAAAAAGTTGCATTTTTAAATTGCATACTTCAGGAGCAAAAAAGTATTCCAGGTGGTTTGCAAATGCCTTTGTGCAGCATCACCAGTCCCTTGCAGGCTTCTGCCAGGACATGGCAGACCCTGTCAGGGCAGCAGAAAGATTTCCACATCTTTCACCTCCTTTCACTGTCATTGATCAGTAAGAGATTTGAAAATCCTGTAGTTATCTCCCCTCTGCCCACTCTGCAGGAGGCTTGTAACTACCTCTCTTTTTTCTCCTCTTCTTTTTCTTTTCCTTTTTTTTTAAACAAAGACTTTGCAGTTACCAGTTACCAGCTCTAATTTAACCAGAAAAGTTTTCATGAATGGTGCTTCCCATCCACCTCAAGCAGATTACATTTTTTTTTTGGTTCTGTTCTGCAGCTGTGTCTTTTCAGCTTTGTAATGACAAACAGACACGTGTGAAGGAACAATTAAACATACCTGTATCATCATGTTATTTTGATAGAATTTATCTATACATATACTCAAATACTTCTGGGAAAATAATATATATATTAAAAAAAAGAATATGTTCAAGAATATACCACAACACAGGACAGCCAGTGGAATGGTGACTTCTTCTATGAGATTCAGAGAAGTAAGGCAATATGTTGATTCCCTTTAATCTCAACTTCATTTGCAGAGCCTCCTCAACCTACAGGTCTCTTTCTTCCCTTAGGATACCCTCCTCTGGAGTCTGGGCATAGCAATTCCATGACAAAAGACCCCACGTACCCTGAGACAATATTAAGTGGCAGTCAGCGTGCCACTCAGAGTAGCCTGAACATCTCTGGAGGCTTTGACTTGCTGATGTGCTGCAGTGGACTTCTTGCTAAGGTGGAAAGGCAGACCTCAACAGTGCAATTGCAAAAAGCATCAATTGTTCCCATGTCCTCTGAAATATTAATCATGTCGATGGCAAAATTAAGTATTTTAGGGGTATAAAGTGTATAAACCAACTATTAAATAGAAGAGTAAGAATTCAGACAGCAAAGGAGCTCAAACCTAGCTATTTTCTATGAGCACTTGACAAACTTCCATATGGGCAGGTGAGCCCACATACAGGGAATTTTTAAAAGCATACAACACACAAATAGAGCCAGTTTCCATTGTCCTAACCATTGAACACTCATTCACATCAGGGCAAAGCAGATAGAAAATGAAATCAGGATGAGAAAAATGACATTTTAATATTGCTATGCTCTTTATAGCAGTGTAAATACTTTTAACAAAAGAAAATCCTCCCCGTAAACAGACTTTTTTTTTTTTTTTTTTTTTCATCAAGTGAACTGTGGGGGAAAAAAAAAGAAAAAGAAAAACAAACTAGTTGGAAAATAACGTATTTGAAAAACATTATGACATTCCTGGTATAAACTCTCAGGTGAATGTTTGAGAATCTCTACCTTTTACTAGAGATCCGCATTCTCAGCAAGCCTGAATGCTTGTCCTTAACCTCTTCCTCATCTGGTGGAAAAGCAAAGTGACCTCATTGAAAATTTCTTTCCATGCACTATTTTCATCTGCATCCTTCTAAACTCATCGCTCTCAACTGCAAAGAAACAAAGAAACTGAAGAACTGCTTAAACGAGTGGGTGAAAAGCAGAATGTGACCACTTTATCAACACAACACGCTAACAGGGATCACATGAGGCAGTCCTTTGTTTCCATGAACACACGGATTTGCTGGTGACAGAAGCAGCATATCGCCAAAGCTATGATGGCACTGACAGCCTTGTGTGGGGCACAAAAGCACAAATACTTTTCCTGTGAGAGACCTTGACAGTACTGCTCAGGAGCCTACAGCTTTGAGTACCATGAGAAACAGCTTGCTGCTTTTCTGTGCAGCAAAAACATTCATGGCTACCAGCTGCTGCTTTGGCACTTGCCAAAAATGTCAGCTTCGCTATTTAGGCAAGATGCTGAAAGTGCCATAGTAAACAGTTCAAGTGCCTTTCTGAGCTGATTAGGGCTGAACACATTAAAAAAAAATAAAAGGTTTAAACAAGTCATTTTTATTGCGGGATCCTGGGCCTGGTTAGACCTTTTATTTCTCCTGTGCTCAGCACAACAAAATAGGATACACTTTCACTGGTTTACTGTCTAAAACCATCTACACGTGCATCCATGGCTTGATGACAGGACTGTGCTGAACAGATTCTGGTAGAGGCATTGCATACCAAGGCACAATAGAGATTAATTGTTCAGGATGTGCTCTCCCACTCAAGGTAAACACTAGAAACTGATTTTAGTAAATATTTGTACTGCATTATGCCAGTTGAGTATTTCACATGCTCTGTGCTAGGCAAATGAGCTGCCCAAGGGTATTAGCTTCACGGACTATTTGCAGTTCTCTAAAGCTCTATCTGCTCACCACTGACAATACAGCAAACAGAAAAAGCCCAAAAGGTGAGTTACTTGCCCTGCCCTTCTGTCACGTACAGTATCACCTCACACCTTGTCTATTCACCGAAACAATTCAGGATATTAAACATTAAAATAGCTCCGCAACACAAATGGTCACAGCCTCCACTGTACCGGTCACAGTACATCAGCTAGATGTGCATTTAATGGAATTACACAATGCTTGTGCAGGTGTTCTTCCTCTGTCCTGTGCGCAGCTGTACACAGACTGGGAGGTGTCCATGCAATCTCAGGACAAAACACAGCAGCCTGAGGTTGTTAGAGGCGACAAGCAGCTGGAAACAGAAGCTTTGCCCTGTCATCACATCAACCACCAAGAGAAACTTCACATAGACCTTGCATAAATGCACACTCTGATGACAAAGGCACCTCTTTCCCTCACCCCTTTTCTGTTCTTGAACCTCTCACGCTAACTTAGAAAAAATAATAAGGTTAACCTAAATTAATAGCAAGTCCCCTTTCTCCTGCTTGCCCCATGTCTTACACACCCACTCCCCTAGAAACACCCAATATAATAGGTGAGATTTGTAGTGAAGCCCTAACATTAGGGAAAGGAAAAAATCTGTCAGAAAACTGACAGCTCAAGAGGTGGAAAAAGCAGCCTGCTGCCAGTCCTGGGCCTCTGGCCGCAGGGGTTTGCTCTGGCTCCCCTGCTGGGACTCCCTGAGGGTTGCAGCAGTCTGAGGCCGAAGGCCTGAACTGAGAGCTTGGCTGGGGACAAAACAAATGCCTCCATCAAACACTGCTGAGAAAGAAGCATGGATGGCCCCTCTCCAGCAAAGGTGTTTCCTTTGTGAACAGGAGCAAGCGGTCTCCCACAGGAGATGACTTGGCTCTCTTGGCTCCTGCATGGTTCTCTCTGCATGTGGAACTGGTAAGGATCCCTTCCACCTTTCTGAAGCATTCATGTCACCGATCACAGTTCCCTCGGGGCACTCTGCCACCCTCAGCACAGATCTGCACAGTCATCCTGGCCCTTGTCTCACATAATCCTGCATGTAGATGCTTGGTACAAAGATGCATTCAAAAAGCTAAATAACAGATGACCAAACAAACTAAGGACATACACCAACGTGCTGGTGTGCTCATGTGTAACTACCTGAAAAGCAGATCTTAACATTTTTACAAGTTATTTTACCTTGTAATTGTTTTCTCAGCAAGAAGGCACACTTAGCAGCATCTCTGTGTAGAGGTAACTCTCCGCACGCTTCTTGGACTACAGGATACAGGAGAGAAGCAGCAAGCACTTCTGATGGCACAGACAGAAGAGTTATCACCCTCGTAGGCCATTTCCATCTGCAGTTCTATTTCTGGTACAGAATCCTTTGTCCTGCAGATAACCAAGAGCAGCAAATGAGAAAGAAATTATGTCTTGCAGCAAACAAGAAAAGACAAGGCCTGTATCCTCAAAGTTCAGCTCAGAATCCAACTCTGCTCAAAGTTTGGCGACAATCAGCTCTAGGGTGTTTTCAAGGCCAAATCTGGGGAAAAAAAAAAAGAATAAAAGATTTCATTGTACGTGTCCACTGCATGGAAAATCTCTTGAACAATGTGAGATGCTTTATATTTTAGAAATCTATCAACCAGATCTAGTACACTTGAAGATAACAGAAAGCCTCCCACAGGCTTTACTGGGCTTTGGTTTAGGTTATGTGTTTTAATTCTTTTTTCCCTATGGCAGAGAAGCACAGTAAATTATAGAAGTTCTCCTTGCTCAGTTCCCCTCCATGCTGCAGGCAGCGTGCACAGAAGCCTTCTTCCATTTTCTTCCATGTTTGTGTTTGATGGGGGCTCCATTTAACCCTCCTGGTTGTTCCTGCTCGGAAGGATTTAATGGCTGATGTTCATCCCTGGTAGCACTTAAAGATAGCATTTATGTAAAGAATTTATGCCAAATTGGTTTTATGCCTTGTGTGAGAATGTAGGAGCAATAATAATAATAAACCAGGCAGTAATGCCTTTTTTAATTCAAACTCTAAGGCAGGCAGATGTCACTACTCATAACAGTCAAGACAAGTGAAAATATAATCTTGAATCATCATCTCTGATACGATCATTTTCACAATTAAAATTCAGAAACAGAAAAAAGGCCATTTTCATGTATTTATCATGATAGAGATGATAAACACAGAAGTGTGGTATTTAATGCTTTTTGTAAGTTTTAGTGAGTATCAGAACAAATCAATACCAGCAGCGTTCAGTGATCAAACCCCAACCTTTCCGAACTTCTTTGTAATGCCCCGGGGGCCAGGACTCCTGAATGTATGTAATCAAGCATTTTAAAGGCCAAAGACCGAAATGTTGGTGATTAAATGCCCCACTTATCCCTCGGAGAAGTATTCAACATATGCTTCTTCCATGGCATTATAGATTAATTTAATTTCATCACATCCATACCATGTTTTATTACTTCTAAGCAGCATCCCCTAATGTATACAATTTCCAGACAGTCTCTGAAAATGAGAACTGATATTTGGTGGGAAGAGACGTCAGAAGGACCATTTACTGCTTTAAAGTGCAGCAGATGGATGACCAATGAACTCATCCATTCCAAGGCAATTTTCTTCCTTTACTACTGAAAGGTTTCATCCCCTTGGATAAGATGTTCACTAAAAGAAATGGAGGCAGTTTTTCATGATGATGAATTAGATGATTTCTTTTTAAACATATTTGGGCATTAACAGGTTTCTAAACCAAAGAAAACCAAAGCTTTTCTCTCTCAGTCATGTTTTTTTTTGGGGGGGGGGGGAAGAAGCATCGTTCCTTTGTTTTCTTGCTGTCTAAAAGTTTAGTATGATTAAAATATGAAAACAAGTTGAGAGTAGTCCTAGAAAATGTGTCCAGTCTCATTAGCATTAGAAATGTTGTTCAGATCAAACATATTTAAGAGTCCTTATGCAACTCTTTCCAGCCAGGCTTTCAGTGATCTCTTGTCAGCATCATGGGACATGCTACCATTTCTATTCCATGCTTTGACCATTTTCAAAACTCTCCTGCCAACCCTCTGTTGCTTTAAATTCATCCCTACCCAACTGCTCAACCAAATGCTGCCTTCTCTCTCCTGCTCCATCTCATCTGCCACTGTACCCACTCTTTTTCCTCCTGCCACAGCTTTTTCCTTTTGCCACAGCTGTTCATACAGCCGAGGAGCGGTGCCGCTGAATTTTGCAAGAGAAAAGAATGCACAGCCCCTTGGTTTGTTAAGGCATCCTCCACATTATTTCTTTTAGATTCAGCTACCTTCACTCTAGGATTTCGAAATGGGAGGGGGGAGCTGGGCAGGGAGGCAGGCAGATGCTTGTGTAAAACGGCCCTTTCTTGTAAATAAATCTTCTAGATTCCAGTTTATAAACTAGATTAATAAAACAACTGTTGGATAGAATTTAGAGAAATTTTGAACAGTGCTTTACAAAGCAGAAGGTAATTAACCCTGTAGCATATGAAGCCACTGCCTTAATATTAATGCATCACTCGCACACCCTGGCAGCAGGAAGGAATGTATAATTTTATTTTTTAGCATGTCAAGTTCTCATAAAGCTAGACTATCGGGCTATCTAGTTAGTGGCATGGTTTATATCTCCTAAATATCTGAGCATCTGCTAGGTACTTGTGGATTTACTCACAGGCTGCCACAATGAGGCAGTAGTAAGTTGTGGTGAATATGCTATTTACAGCACAAATGATGCTGAAGCGTTAATTAGTGTTAATTTGACTTGGCCCATTTTGGACCTCTGACAATCACAGCTCTTCAAAAGCAAGCAGAACAGGCATATGCTTATCTATGGAAAAATTCCACCTCTCTATTTCCCCATCTATTATAATATTTCTAATGAAAGATGCAAAGAAATTTAAAATATCTGTTTTCCTAAAGTAAGAGCCAAAGAGAGCTGCTACTCCAGGCTTAAAAGAAAACATTACATATATTTGGCTTAAATGAGACTGTCAACAGTATTAGAGCAGGAAGACACTAGGAAGAAAATATGTCATGGAGTATAGGACCACGTGTTGAGCTGCATACTCTGAAAGTTACCTGTTTTTTCTTCTTTGAGATAAGCAAAAGCTGTTTCCCAATGAGAGGGTCAAGAATAGGAGAAGCCAATTTGTCAGCTTTCATCCTCTGCCTTTGGGGCCCTGATAACTGTACTTGCCTTTCCCCCATTTTCACTAGATAAATCAGGCTAGTGAAGAAAAACAGCTTAGAGATTTAGTAGGTTCATCCTTTGAGAAACATGATGCAGTAAACTTTCTTGATCAGGAATATTTTTCTAGTAGGACAAGCTACATAATTAGGTTCCTTATAAAAGAAGACTTTGAAGCTACACTCTGCCTCCTAATACTCGTCATTTGACCCAGAAGGCAGAAGTGAAAATTTCAGAACAAATAAGTCAAAAAAAAAAAAGCTGACACACTTTTCTGGGTGGTAAAGCTTTCGTGTGTTAACAAAAGGTTTGATTTGCACTGCTTTTGATATCTGCAGAATGACAGAAGAACTAAAGCGCTACTCAGAGAATGACAGTGTAGCAGAATGAGTCCAATGGAGTTATCACTCGAAAGAGGACAGTAACTGCTTCAGTGATCTCTCAGGTGGATGAAGTACTGGGCAAAGGGGTACTGGATGTTTTCTGTAAATTATAATCTAATGATAATAATAAAATACTTAATTTAAATACTTTAAATACCCAAATACTGAAAAGTACTTAAATAATCCTGTTTCACGTTTGATTAACTGAATTTGTGCTCTGTGTCTCTGTTATGAAAAAAGGAATAAATACAGTAATTGATATTTCTGATAACTGATCAACTGATCAAAGTATTGCTACTAAAAATGAGCAGTTTCAGCATCTTCCTAGGAGGAAAAAAAAAAAAAAAAGATCACAGGATGATGCATGCCATGTTACGATATGTTAAAAGCATGAAAATATTTTTGTTGTTTAAAAATCTACAGACCCTACAGTTGGGAATAAAAGATAAATATACAGTAAATGACAGCAGAAATCATTTAAAAAATATGGACCAGCATCAGGAATGATGTAAGTCTGTTGTCCCATTTTGTTCTTCTAAACCTACTGGAAAATAAACAAAAAAGTAAGAAAGATGCAACATGAAACTGTTCTGTTGTGAATAATTCCTTAGAAACATTTCTATCATGTGGCAGCTCACATTCTTCAATCCCACCTATGGATTTTACATTTAAACATTTCTCACCTGAAGTTGAAGCCTGCAGTCACAGGAAAACTAACCCCGATCATCCCTTCTCAAATCACAACCGTGATCATCTGCAAGAACAGCTGAAGTTTCCTTTGCATTACACTTGGCACTGAACCTGGCTGTGTGCTACCACTCCTGAGCTGAAACACTGCAGTTACTGTCACCTAAGGGAGTCCAGCAGAAGCAGGACTGCAGAGGAGGGGAACGCAGAGGGTAGAACACTAAATTATACTTCCCCCGATTATTAAAAATATTACGTATGAAATATATCAGGAACGAGCCAAAGACTAGTTTATAAAATATTCCAGAAAATGCTAATTCATGAAAATTAATAGAAGCATGACAATTTGTTGGAATTTCAGATTTTGTCTTTTCCTTCTCCCTTTTTCTCCCATATTCTACTGAGTTCTGTTAAAACAGTTCTGAGTTCTGTAGAATCTCTTTCTACACAGATATACACACGTGCACACACTGGTGACAATGTCCCACAAATACAGTGATGCTCAAGATTTTCATGTTGCAGCTTTTTGTTTTCTTTTACTCAAAAAAAACTCCTAACACCACATGAGACAAAACCACAATGAAACATACAGGCTGGAATCTCTGCTTTGCAGAGGATAGTGCATTTAGTCATTCTTCATTCTTGTTTATTTTTTTTTCAGCTTTCTGTGTTCTTGTACCATCTATTTCCATGGCATAATTATAGCTGTGGAGTTCCTTAATAGCAGCAATGGGGAGAGCTTATACATAAGATTATGCTGTCCCTGTGGTTTCAAGGACAAGATCACATTTTAAAGACTCCAAAAAGCATCTTAATACAGTGATAACAGAAAATCTTAAATGAAAAATTTAGTTTGCTACTCTTCTTTCAGTGACCATGGAAGACTGCTTGAATTATTTTCATTAGTATAATTGATGGCAAGCAAATTTTTGTAGCTTTGATTTTAAGTTTGCAGACGTGAGGATTCAGTTACAACAAACATGACATCACAGCCATGCAGGAGCAGCAGAAAGGCAACATACTTAGGAAGACTTTCACAAAACACCCTGTGATTGTCCGCTCTTAATGTTTCTAATGCCATGTTGGCTTTAGCATCTTCTTCTGCAAAATAACATTGTGGGGCTTCTGTCAGTGTAAAACGGGGATTTTATACTGAAAGAAAAAGTGATTTTAATTTACCAAATTCCTGTTGCGACCGTTGGTAACACTGGGGCTCTTCATCCCTCTCAGCAGCAGGGGGCTCTTGGAAGTGAGAAATTTGTTCACTGTTTCCCAGGAAAAACATTTTAAATGCACTCTCTTCTCAAAGACTGTAAGGGTGTTTGTCTCTGGACTGCAACCAACACACTCTGAGATCAGAGCTGGACCCTGAGCACTGGCTCAAAATTTCTGATCATTGACAAAAATCATTTGCTACGCACTACTTCAGTGAGCATCGCCACACTGTGCACAGCTCAGCTGATTCACTTCCATCTTTTAACCAGACAGTTTGAAGAAATGCTACTTTTAACTAGGGCTAAAATTTTCTTCAAATAAAGAACCTACACTTACAGTACAAGACAATTTAATGTGTAGGTACTTGGGCCAGCAAAGATGTGCAGTAAACACATTCTCAATCCTCTTTCTGCTTTTCTCCACCAATGCGATGTGTTTAGCAGGTAACACCTATTTCTAACACTGCACTCAAAAACAGCACAGCTGCTGCTTAATTGTACAAAGCACATATGCTGACAAGGTTGAATGCAGTGTGAGTTAGACAATTAGTTGTCAAAGATGATTAAGAACTGTGGGCAGCTTAATTCAGACAAGTCAAACACTGCTCGAAAATGTCTCAAATGAAAAGGAATCTTTAGAATAGGCTGACAAGTGGACATCATTCAGAAAGAAAAACTGCCGGACTTTGGGGATATTTTGTTAAAGGAATTTTAAAAGAAGCAAGAAGGACAATTAACCATGGGGATACAATTTTTTAAACTGAAGTAGCCCAGAAGACTCAGAGCCATCAGAGTGCAGCAAGCTATTTGCATCTGCAACTAACAGTTTTCATGCACAGTTGCTTTGTTATTCAAACTATGCTTATGGTTGTGATGCATTTAGGGTAAAATTTAATGTCCTGGAGAATAGTCCATGCATGATCTAGGACCTATTAAATCCTAGTTTGCTGAGGTGTTAAGTGATAAATTCCTCAACAGATGAATTCCACTGGAGTCAAGTATTAGCTTTTGTTCACGCAGCTCCAGGTTGATCAGCCCTGAAAACTGGGTACTTGTAATACAGAAGAAATGGCATTTCTAGAGATAAAACTCTGTCACTGTTTCAGACAAAAATGATTAAAAAAAAACAACTATTTGAATTCCTTTTATGTGTAAGTGGGTTTCTCTCCAAAAGATGAAATGAACATGAGAACAAATCTAGTCCCTATTGCTACAGTAAACTGAAAATCATTCTTTGTTTATCTGTTCAGAAATGGATTTTTGCTTCAATAATTATTAAAGAATTGGTTCTTAGCAGGTCTGCAACAGAATTAACTGAAGAAAGCTTTCTGAGGCAAAACATACTCTCAAAATTTCCAGTGATTCGCTCATGCACAAAACAGGTTCCCCCTAAAGTAAGTTACTCTCTGCCTTCCAGCAGCAGTGCACAAGCTGGGGGCCAGGCATACTTACACTGGGAAAAAAGAAAAAAAAAAAAAAAAAAAAAAAAAAAAAAAAAGGCCTTAACACAATAAAAATATTGTTAAATAATTTTAAGCTAAACATCTTGTGCTTGGATTTTTAAAGAGCTAAGAGCCTGTCAGATGGGGAATAATCCATGGTGATACAGTTAAAGTGCAGTTTCAGGATGACCTGCCTCCACATCTTCCCCGTTAGAGCAACTTTTCTTTCAAGCTGTCCCCTCAGTTTGCTTGTCAAATGCTTTTGAAGAAAGAAAACCAAAAGTTCTTGACAGTGCTATTAAGGCAAGCAACTTGTGCTTTTCTGTCCCTCTTCCTCATGCCAGTAGCCTGACTCACCTCTGGAACGTATGTGCACACAGAGACAAGTTGTTTTGGTGCTCTTCTCCTGAAAGTACCTGCAACCACATCCTCACAAGTACAACTATTTGACCTTCTTGGAGTGACTCATGTCAGGTCTGTCTCTGATGCAAACTGAAACAGCTGTGTTAACACAATCCTAAATCAGTCCTAACAAAATTAGTTCAGAAAGCAGGGTATTAAGCTCAGGCAAGCTGACCATGGCTACATAGCTTTTGCAAGCTTGGACAAATCATAGGCAGATTTTACTCAAGTGTGAGTGAGTTCAAGAGACCTTGTAGACCTGCCTATACACAGTAGTGCACTGATTGCTTGTGACTAAGATACATGGGGAAAAATGCTAACTGCTAAACCTCTTTTTGTTTAGGATCTCAAGTGCAGAAACTCTACTACACCAGCTTGCTCTTTTAGCTAAAGCTGATTTTGCCCATAGCTTTGGCAGTAGGCCTGATTCACTAATATGCACAGCATATCTTATAGACATTGACCTTAATAACACAAGATGACTTTAAGGAAAGGTCAGAGGTGTTCCTTCAAAAACCAGGACAGGCTTGGGTGCAGACAACATTAGTACCATGTGGAAGGTTGTAATTAGTCATGAGTTTTGATTCATTTCCCTGCTCTGACTCTCATTTCCTATGTCTTTTTGGGCAGATGTCTCACACACCATCCAACTTCCTCCCTCCCTTCCTGGTTTGCTTACCTAGACTACAGATCGAGGAAGCAGAAATGTTTTCTCAATGTGAGCATACTCCTTTTTATCTGGAACTTGAAGATCCACCTCAGATACACAAAGACATTCAGGACCGAAGTCTACAGTGGAAGCTGCTTGGCATGAAGGCTGAATGGGCTGAATGAACAAAGAAAGAAATGTCAAAAGTTTTAAATACAGCCAGTTAATGGAGAAAACTCCTCCTCCCCAAAAGCATTGGATATAGAAACCTATAAAATGTCATAAGTGAAGCTCTTTAATTCTTCTCATTAGAAGATTGGGGGATTGGACCAGATGACCTCCAGAGGTCTCTTCCAACCTGAAGCATTCTGTGATTCTGTAGCTGTAAGAGTATTGTACACACTTGTTAAACTTAAATGGATTGTTTCTCCATCAATTCGGAGAATTGTCCTTTAGCTCCATGCGTAATTCCTTAAATAATTACACATGCAATAAATTAGTGAAAAATCAAAGAAACTGCCTGTACTTAGAAATCCAGCTTAATTTGGCATGCTCTACTGCACACTTCTAAAAGCTCAAAATCTTTCAGGCTCTGCTTAAACCAACAGCCTCCTCACTGTGCAAGTAATCTTTATTAAAAAAAAATAGCAAATTAAATTTGGCACTAAGTGAGGTGTGAAATTCTTAAGCTGTCTTGTAAAAAAAAAAAAAAAAAAAGAGACATTGGGGTCAGACAGAGGCTGCCATCCTGTTGCCTCCATGTGCATATGCCTATTTGGAAAATAAACTCATCAGCAGTCATCAAGTTAGGTGGGAAAAAAATGTTGTTATAAATCCCTCCCGCTCTCTGCAAAAGTCACGGTACATTTTTTAAATTGTTCTTTTGAAACCCTCTCATTGCGTTGCTTGCACTGATTACGCTGAGCTATTTCTGCTTGTCCTCTTCCTTTAGGGCAGGGTCAATTCTCTCAGGTGCCTCTGCTGCCTTTCGCTACTTTGTGGAGAAACATAGAAGGGAAGGGGTGGAAATCTCAATTATAATATTGCAGTATACAGTTACTTGGAAAAAAAAAAAAAAGTACAGAGCCCATTTTTTTGCCTTAAATCAAATAAACTTAAAGAGCATTACAAAAACTGTTATAATGGCTTCTCTGTTATCAAATCTAACAAAAATATTTAATATCCTGAATACTTAATCATCTATTATAAACACACACTTAGACTGCAGATGTGAAGCAGAAGTTTTACCACTCTCAGAACAGAACTTTTTAGAGAGTTCTGAACTGCACTGATTAACATTTCAAATCCATGTGAATATCCCTGGAGTAAGCAGAATCATCTCTCTGTCTATACAGTGTTTTCTACTTAGAGAAACTAAAAATCTGAGGACTAGATGCTGGATTGGCATGTCCACGTCATTTCAGAAGGAGTCCGACAGTGCAGCATCACTTAAATAATGAAGCACACATCTGGAAGAATATTGCTTAAGTTGGTTAAGTTTGTGCAAGGTCAGCTCATACTCTAAGCTTCCGTATGCTGAAAATTAAGTAAGAAGTTTACAGGTCAACAAGTAGAATCACCACATAGATCTTGGGGATTGTTTTGCCGGTAGGAAGTCTTTCTTTTTAAGTCAGTTTCTATTGTATAAATACAGGAAGAAGCATTATTATATTGCTCTAAGAAATATTTTCTGAAACATTCCATCAGTTAATGAACACCTATTCTAAAGTGTGATCATTTCTTATCTAAGGAAGGTAGACATGCTACAATACACCACGTAGTACAAAGTGAAATGTGTACAGATCTCTTCAGAGAAGATCTACTCCACTACCACGCTTTGCAAGTTAGGGGTAAGTATTAACAAAAGGAGAATAACCCCTGAGGTTGGTGGAAATAATTCAGGATTCGGCTTCAGAAAATATGTTTAGTTAGTGATTTTTACAGAATGACAGTAGCTGTTCAGTATGAACTGTGGTGTACAGTATTTTATGCATAACATTATCGTTTTGCTTTGTGGAAAGTATGTCAACCCCGATAGGAAGAATATCAAGGTGAAACGCGATAAAAGGAAGAACAGACATTTTTATAAAATCAGACTAACACAGAAATTAGGCAAAAGTGAAAAATTATTTTTGTCACTCAATAAACGACATTGATGGTCTATGGTATGAAAAAGGAACAATTTGGTAAGGGGTGTTGGTTAAAGCTCAGATCCCAGTGATTTTTCACAGTCAAACAATTATCCAAAATAGCCTTTCTTCAGCAGTGCTGGAAATGAGCTATCCACATCCCAGCTCAGTGCTTTAACTGCAAGCAATCTTTGCCTCGTAGTCTTTAGCATTTAAAAAAGGCACTCACATACTTTTTGCAAGTTAGCTTATTCTCCACTATTTGAACATTTCAACTCCAACATCCTTTTGTTACTGCTTTGGAGGTTTTTTCCTTCTCTATTTGGCGAGCATCGATTTTCCATTAATGCTTCTCTCAGAGCATGAACCAGCTGCTATGTCTCATGAAGTGATACAGAAAGAGGAGAGCTCACCCTCAGCCAGATGCGCATACAAACACTGAACTATCAGCAGGAACACCGCTCCCTCTGATCCTCTCCTCTTGCTAGTTTGTTCCTCTTTGAAGGGACAATGTCAAGTGGCTACCCGAGGGAAGGGGTCAGAAAACACCATCACAACTTTGCTGTACTTAGTTCCCCCTGTGATCATCCTCAACTGCCATGCCAGCAGACATCAGGGCTTGATAGCCAAGCTCTTGTGGCTGGGGCTGGCTCTTTCCACAGAGTGACTTAGTGCTTCAGACACCACAAATTGTGCTTTCTGGTTTTGTTGTTTCTTGCTATCTGTTTTCTGGGGTTTTGTCCTGAGGTGACTGAATAGCCAGTGGGAAATCCTAACAGATACACAGGTGTGCAGAGGAACTGCTACAGCGTATAAATATGGGCACAGAAGCGTATAGAATAACAGGCACGTAGGTGCACACAAAAAACAGAAACACGTTCTCCTTACTTGGCTTTTCCCATTATTCTCAGCTCTATGTTACTATCATGTGAGAATAGTTAGCACCCTCTAGGCCCTGGATATTGTAATACGAAGTTAACACCTTTAATTTTCCATGAAAACTATGGGGTTTTCAATGAGCTTTGTAGACACTTTTTAAAATAATCTTGGTTTTACAAGTTATTTAAAAAAAAAAAAAAGCATCTGTGATTACCATGGAAAGTTCTGATATGATGGTACAAGTCCCTAGTGACAAGTAACAGCCCACACCCCCAGCACCATTTTCTGAACTACAATCTCCAAGTGTCTCATTGTGGTGTGCCTGGTCATTTATCCCAGAGTACGCAGAGAGCTAGTCAAGGTGCTTTTTTCCTGGGGGGTTCAAGAGCATCCTATATGCCTGATCACCAAAAAGATGTTACTTATGCAACACGTTACCATGGAGAGGAGCCACTTCACGCTTTGCTCACGTTGCACTTCTTCACTTGTTTTTCTACCTTGAAAGCAAGGACACTGTATTCTTCTACGCGTGGAAAGCATGAAGCACATTCACTTTAGCATCATTTCTGTTTACTCTTCTCAGTTCAGAGCAGCAAAGATCTACGGTCAGATCAGTATGTGCTAACATTTGATTTCCTTCTTGCCTCCAACTTGTTCAGTCGCTGAATAAAACTGTTATTTTGCTTTCTTAACAGACAGACCACCTCTCTTGGCAGGCTTATCGACAGCTGCCTACCCACTGGTGCCTTTCCTCACAGCAAAACAACTAGCTGGATGTGGAAAAACAACTAGAAAATTACAGGCACAGGTTGTTACCCCTTTTGAAAAAAAGGTGACACAATCCAGCAATTCAGGCACCCACCACACACAAAGGTCCATGAGCAGCCCCAGTCCTGATCACTGGTAGCTGTGTGATGACCTCGAAGCCCTGGGGTCTCCCCTCTTCCAAGAGGCAGCTGTGGGGCTGGAAACATCAGGAGGTACAAGATCGCTGCAATGAGCACAGAAGCTGACCTCCCAGCCTACCTTCCCCTACTGCTTTGTGGAAATACATCATTACAGAAGAGATCCTGGCTGCTGGGAATCCTGCTCCTGGTGGCAATGACATTCCTGCTGCAGCACATGGGCCGGCTGCTCTCACCTCACCTCATTCTGCCCTGACTTTTGCTGGTAGATACCAAGGACCCCAGAGATGCATGTGTTAATACCCTAACTGAGCCACCCAGCGCAGCTCGCTGCCTCAGACCTGTTTCAAGCTACCATCCGACTGCATCCTGGCAGGTCAAACATTCAGGATTTTCTTTCTAGCCACTAGAATTTAAACCTATGTAATGACTGACAAGAGCCCCAGAACCACAGCAGTCTATACACCCTAGGACCAAGTAGGACCAAGTATAAAATATTAATTTCCTAACACAGCACCCCACACACACAAAACTGTAGGATTGACTCTATATTTTCTCAGTATATCTTCCTTGAAAACATAGCAGCTCAACCTCAACTGGTAGTAGCGAGTACCCTGTAAACATCATTATTTTGGGAATCATGCATTGACTTATCCATAGCACGACCAGAAACCTGAAACTGAAAATCAAGGGGTTTTACATGTTCCTTACTTTTTAAGGCTTCTGGTGGATGACCAACAACACTCAGGCTATCCTGCCATGTACCCTACTCTGTGTGTGAAAATCCCTGGAACAAGGTCTCAGCTCTGCTGAGCTGCATGCCAGCAGCCACAAGGTGGCACGCAGAGCAGAACAAACTCCTGTCTGCAGCCGCACCAGAAAACTGCAGTAGTGCCACAAAGATCCAGAGAAGGACATCCTTGCTTCAAGTAGACACCAAAGAGACCTCTACTTGACATAGTTACCTTTTGTGCTTTGCCTGGCAGCTCACTGCTCATCTGTTTTGCTGGAGAGTTGGTGCAGCAAGACTGAAGAGAGGGCAGAGCAAGCAGGGGGCGTTATCAGGGTGAAGAGGGGGCACAGACTTGGCACAACAGCAAAGCACACTGAGCGGCTGCTGCCACCACAGAGGTGCTGGCCAGTCCTGTTGTTCCATCTATGTCCTGAAAAAGAAAAGCTGGTTGCTGATGCTTCTGAAAACTCTGCTTAGGCAAAAGTTGATTTCACACTGAAATAGTGAGTGTGCAGATCAGCTGGCCATGGCAATAGAGGCAAGAGTGTTAATTTTCTTTTTCTTTCTTCTTCTTTTTTATTCCTGAAGGAGACCTAACTGCAAAGAAGAAAAACATATTCGAACTGCATCAATAGAATAAGCCCCAGCCTGCCTTGGTGTCACGTGTGATAGCCTGCTCTAGCCAAGCATCTCTCATGCGTTGCATCTCTTATGCGTCGTGCACATTTAATTACTCAAAGCATCTCTTTCCATGTCAGATATTGGTAACCTAGAATTTGAGAAGCAAAGTGAGTCCAGCTCAGTACCCTGCACTTGCAGCCAATGCCAGGAACAATGTCAGGAACAGCACCCAGACATCCTGACAGCCTGGCAGAGGGAAAAAATACCCGTTTTATTTTGCCAAACATGCACACCGAAGCAATTATCTTTGGCAGTCTCTACAAATAATTTTAAAATGTCCTATTCAAAATCATCATTGAATTCAAGATATAATATTTCCTTTAAACAATTCACCATCTTTCTCCTATCTAGCTCATATGATCTGGAGTGCATCCACACCAAGAAGCAGGATTGTTACAAGAAAGCAATCATCCAGGGATTCCCTAGAAATTTGCTTTCTGATTTGGTAGAAAACGCCTCAGCAACTGCTTTTTGCATCACATTTTGCAAACAACTGGGTTTTCTATGAACAGTCTACAAAATGCAGAAATGCAATATTGCATTTCTTGAAGTGGTTTGTCACACCACAGAATCTCATGGTATTAGATGCTGTATATAAATTCAGGCAAAAAGTCAGTTTCTGTGCAAAAGAAATTAATAATTTAGGGTAAGATAAAAAACACTGGAGAAAGTGACTAAAAAGATAACATTGAAATACACCACAGGTGTTTTACTCTAAACCTCATTCTATACTTCCATTGCAAAGAAAAGAAATATCAACTATTGTGAAAATCCAGAACTTTCTGGACTTTTACATCCATGTTATGTCATATAAACTCTCTGTCTCCTCATTTACTCACTAGTAAAACAGTAAACTAGTAAACAAAAAACTGGTAAAAAAAAAATCATGCTTAATACACCTCCCTCATGAAGCACGATTCAATGTTTACAGTGCTTTGCAGCCATTTGTTTGATAGTATGGCTGTGGAATACTGTTGCTAAAGACAAACTGTTCAGTATTTACATCTGTTACAGTATTGACTGAGCTCATCTTTGCTGTTTTTAAAGTTTTAACTAAGAAATGCCTAATGAAATTTGCTAGACTAACTGCTCATGTTGTCTCTGCTGGTAATGCAAAAGCAAACGGCTGTAAGTACGGTACCCTGAAGGCAGACATTAGGAGTTTCTCTGTTGAATCCAGCAGAGAAGTTTCTTGCATCTCCGTTGAATGCCATCATGCTGTGATTAGTTAATCATTAAGTACATAGTGCTTTTAATTAACTGCCAACTCTGCTTGGGCATCTGTTCTGAAAATCACATCCGATCATGCTTTTCCCAGTCTGTGGCTATGGAGCTCTTCAATAATACAGTTGTTGCTCGATTCTCTAGCTCTTTCTGCTGCTAGGTAGATCAAGTCCAGAGTGTCCTACATGAAATGAAATATAAATGGTCTGCTTTTCCAAGGAAATAAAACTAAATTAAACTTATTTGCCTCAATAGATAATAAACGTTGTTATTAAAAAGCAGGTTGGGTCAATTAACTTTTTTTTTTCTGGAAGAAATAAAAGGCTAGAACAGTATTTTTATACTTTATTCCCAGCAGTAGGTAGGCTAGCTATTTTTTTTTTTTTTTTTTTGAACAATGATGCTTAACTGTAGAAAATAATCCTTTTCATTTTATAAGGGTGAGGGAGACTGATAATATATACAAAAGATTCAGCAAAATACTTCTTTTGACTTAAAGTGAGAGGGAGATAGACAGTGCAAATGTTCCCTTGCAAATACTACATTTCTCTTTCTACGTAGGCCAATCTCTGCTGGTTTCAAAAGGCTTCTTTTCAAGTATATTTTAAAATAAATGGATGGAAGATTTTCTAATGGCCCAGCATCTTTGGAGCACATACCTGGGGAAATAATAAGACTGTAACATATCTTAGGTAACACATCCCAATTTAAAGGCAAAAGGAAAAAAGCAATGTTACAGCAAGGAGAAGGCACGGTGGGGCTGGTAGCAGGGTGTCTTCTGCTGGTGCTGTCAGTCTTGTCGAAATCCAAGTCAAACAAGCGATCAGAGGATAACTGGCCATTTGATGGCATATCTGAAATGAAATAAGGGCAGACACCTAGACCAGAAGGGACTCTCATTGTGTAGCTCTGTACTGGCAGATTCAGAAAGACCAAGACTTTGCTGGGCCACACTACTCCTCAGCTCAGACACAAGGGGCTGGATACCTTGAGAGCTCTGCCCTGCTCCAGAAGAGGCTGACCTGTGAGGTTAGTGATGGATCACGCACCTCACAGCATGAGAAGTAGCTGTGTCACTACGTGCCTGCTCAGCAGCAGTCTCAGCCGATGCTCTCACGGTCCATGTGAGAGATGCTTGGTCTCACTGCAGACGTGTGCTGGCCATGTAAAGGTTTCTGGATGTCTGGCAACACAGCTGCAAATAGCCAGAAGAGTGGCCACATGACTCATCCTATTTAAAATTTCTTGTTACAAGATAAGGACATGGAGTAACCCCACATATCACCAGGACCACTGGCAACTTCTCTGCTGCCACTCCCACACCTGTATGTGCTGAGGTCCTCCATCTCCATCTGGTACTTACCATATTTGAATCTGGGCTAGTGAAAAGGTAGAATTCATGAAGTGCCCATTATTTCCGTAGAGAAATGTAAGCCAAGGAAAAGGGTGTTCTTTGTCAAGTACCAAATACAGAGAAGAATAAACCAGAATTAAGCTTTAAAATTGTAATTCTTTAAGGAGTGCAGCTAAGAAACTCACATGAACCTTGCAATGCAGAATAAAACATTGCAGCTAAACAACAGGCAGTCCACAGCAGACAGGCATGTAATGATTGCAGTGAACGCAACAAACACTCGCTGTCAGATACGCATTTTACATAATAACCCTTTTTCAACAAGTTCAAAGTAATTCTCTTGTTTTCTTTAAAAATTCCACTGCAGATGTCAAGATGTGCCAGCACATAGAAAAGAGGTATTTCATAACAACATAAAACCATGCATTTCTAATTGTTTCCATACCGAACTATAGTGAGGGCACCACTTTTATATAGGGAGTTCAAGGTATTCCTGGGAATAGGCTCTTTTCTGATGACATCATAAGAATACGGTCACTCAGGCAACAACTTGTTACTATGGTAACTACAGTTTGTACAGATGCTGAACGCCAGCGAGGTTAAAAACACTATTTTGAGATTTGCTAGGTAAAAGTTTGCCAATATTTGAAGTAAGAAGCAACAAGGAGTTGCTTCAAGGAGTTGAAGCAACTGCAGATGCACAGCACTGTGCAGTTCTTTACCCATTACTGGGAAGCTGAGAACAATCGGCCTTATCTTCAGACATGGAGTTCCTGGGGTAATCCCATTTTCAGATATGCCCTTGTATGCCACAGCAGCTAGAACCAGGCCTGAACACTAACTTTGTGATTAGGGAGGGGGGCTGGAAGAAAAGGACTGCTGCTGCATCTGAAAGAGTCCCTGCTCATATAGACATTTGGGTATCTAGAGTTCTGATGCTTGCAGAGCAGAGACCACACAGACTGCAAAGACAGCTTGTTATTATACAAAGACATATCTTTGGAAAAGAAATGGATTCTTTTTCCCTGACTGCAAAGAACTGTAGGATGTGAGATAAAAACATCTAGTCCAATTGCTGTCTGGGCTGAGACTACTGTCAGATGAAACCAGTTACAGAATGTTTTAAGACCAGCAGCCATGCATTTCTGCCCCAGAACTTTCTGCATTTGACTAACTGCAAGCAAATCTCAGAGGCTCTAGAATAATGTCAAGTTAAAGATATCAACTTGTCCATTAGCCTGCCCTCTGTAAGACACTAGACAATCTGATAAGCTAAATCAGATTTTTCAGCTGGTTTTGTCCCCAACCAACACAGAAGGGGCTTACAGCTAACATTCCCCATAAAACAAATTCCCTGTCATAAACACAACCTAGTCAGAATCCATGCTTAAGCACATACAGATATTAGCAGAGTATTTGTCATTCTGCAGCAGCAAACCTCCACTCATTCAGATCCCCAGAAGTTGAACTGTGTGCCAGGCTGAACAGAGTGCGCAGTTACTCCTGCAACCCCTTTCCTTGGCAACAATTTACAGGGAAGAACCTCAAGTAAAAGTGTAATAAAAGTGGAGTTTAAATGGGCCCGTTAAAAAGCAAAACCTAAGGTATATTCTTTATAATGAATTTGCTGCCACATTTGAACTAACTGGCCATTACAGGCAGTCTCAGAGGAATGGTTAAAGCCAAATTATAACACTTATTCCTGGGGTGGGCTCAATAACAGGATACTGAGATGCAACCACAAGCTTCAAGAATTGCTCCTGTTCTGGGTCTGTATGAAAGCCATCCATCACCAAGGCAATAAAGATGACGTGCTTTCAATACAACTACGTACCGTACTTCTTTCTTTATTTATTTTCATACGTATCCCGCCAGGCATTTCGTACTGTTCAGGGTATTTCTTTTTGAGTCCAGGAGAAGATTAAGGCCATCGCTGGTTTTCATTTCCACACATTATCCAGCAATCCTGGCTCCTATTGGCAGCAGAGAGCCTTCTCCATGCAATTCTCCCCCATCATCTGCGAGAACAGAGATGTGGAAGAGGCCAATTACCTTTTGGAGAGAAGGAAATTACTTGCTTATAATTGAGTTCTCCGAGTACGGTGTCCGCTATTAGAGCCACACTCATCCTCCCACCTCCCCCTGAGACCTGGGGTTTTATTCCTATTTAAGTTCTAATTATTATAATTAGTCTGAAAAGGATTTGGGAGTTAGGGGCTATGATATGCCATATAGACCCCTCAAGGCATCTTTCTGTACTAACTCATTATGACCAGTTCTAAACTTTACCATTTAATCTAGTCATTCAGTACCCAAGGTCACAACAGCTGAGACCCCCTGAGCATCAATCCATAGAGACTACCACCTTCAGAGAACTACAATTAAAAGGTAAATAATTCCCTTGCTGCCTCCTCTGTGAGGCAATGCTACAAGTCAGAGAACGGAATCCAACCTCAGCCTAATTACTACTCCGGTAATTTACGCAGTTGCGATGAAAAAGTTGGCAAATACTTTTCCATTTATCGAAACAGAAACACAAAGCCAGCCACAGTTTCTTTCTGGAGTGGCAAGAGTCAGCCTTTCAACAGTCCAGTTACAAACTCTGTGTGTGTCTCTCAAACTCCAAGAAATTCTGAAGAGCTGCACTCCAAGAAAGTCAATTCATCATCATGACATGCAGGCCATGGCAACTATTCTTCACCGTGCTAATCAAAGATTAAATCCTTTTCTTTGTTTATTCCAGCACAAAACCACTGCTGAATCAATACACGTTTTAAATTATTTGAATCAGACTGTGCATAAAAGGACCGTAAGCACTCAAAGCTGGTGCTCTTCTGAATTGAAATATGAGCAAGTACAGATTCTTAAAAATATCATCATCCGTGTTGACAGATTCCAAGAAAATCAACAGATGCTGGTATTTTCCTGAATGACAACAGCCTCCAGGCCTGAAAACTGTAAAGTAAAGCTTTGAAATTCACAGGAAAGAGCATAAAATGGTATTAGGAAAAATAATGTGTTACAGTGCCAGCACCTGGATGCCAGCGCACGGTGTCACTACTTGGAGGAGGCAGTTCCAAAGACTTCTGGTGCTGAATTTTTGAAAGATAAATTAATTACATCTGCAAATCAGAAAAACGCATCCATGTCTCTACCAACAGAATACCTCGTGCACTGCAATACTTGCTAATTATGCAATACATGCCATAAATCACAAGTACAAAACTCAAAGGTAATACTGAATTCTCAGTGAAAAGGTGGCTCTTTGAATCAGAATTTAGAAGGTGTAGGTAATGGTCACCAATTTCTAGATAAATAAGTCCAAGCTCATTTATAGATAACATAAGATAGTAATCAGTCTCCTAGATTCTTTTTTTAATAACCACATCAAAACTTAGCACATTATTATACACGTATTACAATGCAGACTGTCCAATTTCCATTTGGACAGCAGATGCTAACACCACACTAGAAGATTTGACAATTCCAAGTCTTTAATTATAAGTGAGTGCATCTAGGGGAGGGGAAAAAATAAAAAGACTGTATTTGTTCTCATTTTTTCCACTAGAACTGTGTGTGCCAATTCTTCAGCCTGAAAGCAACCTGAATCCCTACCCAGGGAGCGTAGGTGTAGCAGCTTCAGCAGCGTCCCTAGCCATACCATGTCCTCCTAACCAGTGCACACAATTAAGCACAATAGGTAATCTCTGCTCTGAAGCAGGGACCACAAAATGAGTTCTCTTACTCCCGGCTGACATTAGTATCACACTAGGGACCAATATGAAGAAGTTTGCACTGTTGCTGTCTGAGCTCTGTGTTTGCAGGTGATAAATAGATTTCAGTGTCTAATTTTGCTGGGTCAGAAAGAGCCTTCTAATTTTCCTAAATTAAATTATAGGCTCCTATCATATTTGTAGCCAGGTGCATTAACTACAGAAGCACTATTTCAGCTGCTGCTGTTTCTTCCTCTTAAGAAAATAAAATGCCATGTTTTGGGAGACAAGGTTGAAGGACAAAGGCAGGCAGTAGGTCAAACATTGATACCTTAATCTGGACATAAAAATGCTCCTGCAGTTATTCCAATGGCTGAGTGCACATACAAGAATTGTGGCAAGACTAAAGATTTGTCCCAGCCATCATGCCACTTACAGATTCAGAAAGTCAGTTTTTACTGGTGGCCATTCCGCTTTAACTACATTTTCGGAAGCATATAGACCTCTGGAGGCATCATTTAGGAGAGAAAGCTCTTTAGTTTCCATCTATTGACTGTGAAGGTTGTGTGTCATGGGCAACTCAAGGCTTTGCAGCGGCATAGGCAAAAGTTAATTTCTTCTCCTAAAGGCTGAGGAACAAAATAACTTATTTTGTATTACCACTTGCAGCAGCAAGACTCCATGCGAGGGTGGGGCAGCCTAGGAGACTCCAGCCTGTCTCCCTCTTCCACTCTCAGCTCCCCAGGAGCCCACGCTCCTCCCAAGACATAAGCCTTGTGCTGACATGTACAGCAGCCAGCTCAGTCTGACCCGGCCTGCCCCTGGCCTTCCCACTCCCAACAGCACCAAAACCTCCAGCTGGGGGGAGATGAGGAAAGCATAGGGTCCCTTTCCTCGCCCAGCCCAGCCCCGGAGCAAAGCCAGGCTCAACATGGGCTGCTGAGCCCCAGCTCCCCCAGGTACCCTGCCCATGCCCAGCCCGCGGGCCAAACACACTGCACTCTGCAAGCAAAGGGTTATTTCCCTCCAGAAGAAAGTTGTGTATTGCCCAGCAGACACAAAGGACTCAGGCAGACTATAATGATATATTGAAAGGGAAAATTAGGGTGCCAAGTCTTTGATTTGTATTCCTGGCAGAGAACTGTCAATAACACGAGACACTGCATTTTTGTGTTTTCCTGAAAGTGGCTTTTACAGAAGGTTTTACTTTAAATCACAATATAAACATGGAGAAAAACATCCCTACTGGAGCTTGTCTATGGTGTGTTTTCCCAGGCTTCATCCTCTCATGTACTTAAAGGTCACCTCAGCCAGAGCTGTAGAGATTCACCGCCAGGTCCTTTTGTAAATTGCTAAGCAGAATCTATACCATGGACTATCGTAAAATTGCTGCCTTCCTCTAACAGTGTAGTGAAGTTCTCATTTAATAACAAATACATTATTTAATCTCCAGGGTCTGATATCTAGCATATCCTACACCCATCAAAAGCCACCAGTCTCCCCTGTAAAGCTACTCCCTGTACCTTGCATCCCACAATTGGCAGTTCCTTGCTCATCCCACAGCTCTGGAAGAGGCCCATTGCCATTGTTATCTATGTCCCAGAGGAAGCACTTTCCTTTAAGGAACTCTGTTTCATCAAGTTATTAGATGACCTGAAGTCCCTTGGGAGCCCCAGATTAGTGAATCTAGACTTTTACAAGAGTATTTTATTCCTGACATTCCACCTTTGTGGGATGGTTGTAGGTGAATGACTTTTCTGCTGTGTCAAAAGACATATTGGTTTAATTCAATGCATGTCTGCAAACAGAATCACATCTGTTTGTCTCCGCAGATAGCTACCCTACGTGAACACCACTAACATGCCTGCCTTCTCCTTGTGACCTGTAACAGCCATCCTTCCCCCAAACCACACATCACTGAGTGCGCAGCTCTGAACTCAGGCCCATACCTCTTACTCGGGGTCTTATTGCCTCTTCTGCCCCTTGATTTATCCTCTTGGAGATTACTTACATTAATATTGATTGCACTTGAAGATGGTGACACAGAAGTGCATTAAAGCTCTGTAAAGAAACACACGCAAGCAGAGAAGAGCATGCCTGACTGGAGATGAAAAGCCACACATTCTGCTTTCAGAAGGAAGAAATGCCCTCAGACACATTTTCCAAACAAAAAGTTTAGTTTTTTTTTTCTCCTCTAGTCAATGAGAGCTCAGCAAAAGCTCTGGAACAAAAATTGCCTGTGCTGTACTTTTGGTCCCAATCATATTTTTACAGGTCTCCAACGCTTGCTGTTTGTAGCCTGCTCTGAACATGCACAGATTAAATGTAAATCATCCTGAACATGTATACCTTTGCTCATTTGTGCAATTTTTAAAACCTCTCAGAAAACAGGATCCTAAAGATGCTGAAAATAAAACCTGCACCGTGGCCAGCAGCTATATGCTATTTTCTGAGCAGCAAACAATGGGTAACAAAGTGAATCTGTTTCGAACCCCATGGCAGTGAAGGCATTCTTCCACCAAAATGCTGTTTTACAGCGATTCAGCTGCAGATAAGGAAATAATACATTTATCTGATGCTATGAACATGGAGAAAAAAAATTGTTTCCAGAAAAAATACGATGTAGAAAAAGCATTTACAATATTAATGTATTTTGAAAAAAAATGTTTTATAATCTGGTAAAGATGCTGAAAGCAGAACAGAAATGCAGCTGCTTAAGTCATTCCTCTGTTCAAAATGCTTCTCTGCAGCAAACAGCTTCAGAACTGGCTCCTGTTATGGTCACCTGAACACAAGCTACCCGGCTGACTCGAGTTGGAAGAACGTAGTCGGGGTGTTACAGACCAGCTGGGCAGGAAAAGAGCAGACATGGAGAGTTTCAAATGACAGCAAGCCATACCAGCTATGCTATAGGAGAAAAAAAATATATATATAGATACTTCTATCTTTTCAACATCTAGACTAGTACCTAGAGACAGGAGAAACAAACACAAACAAACAAAAAGTAACTGAATTTTTAATATAATATACAGAAAATCTAACGAAAGAGAAGGTCTAACTACACATAACTACACACACCAAGCTTGGAGACATCTTAATCACTGCCATGGCAGTGGCTATAGCTTCAGTTAACTCAAAAGATAGACAAATCTTTATTTTCTCACAAACACAAGACTGTCGTGGCTAATTGAAGAATGCCAGCTGCCTAAGAGCTGTGACACTTTCCTCAGCATTTAGTCCGAGAAGGCTAACAGGCCCCGACACTAGAGGACGTATGAATGACAACCTGTTAAAGCAGGAGGGGGAGAAAAAAAGAAGACTTGATTCCTAGCAAAACAAGCTAAACATTTACCTGTACCAGCAAACCAGAAAACATTGCTGCCTGGCATATCTTTACAGGGACAGACTGTAATAAGTAAATGTTTTCTAACAGAATAATGTAGTTTTCCCAGGGACAACTTGGCAATGCATTGGCCTTCACTTAAAACAAAGCTTCTCATCACAACCCAGCCTGAGTATCCATCACGCTTCCTTTCATCCCAGTTCCTAACTGCAAAGAGACATTGAAGATGAGCACTACCTAGCACATCTGAGCTGAGTCTCATCTACAGCACATGTATTTTGAAGGCACTGGATGCAACTCCATAAATCATAAGGATTTGGAGACTTGCATGAGAAGAGTGCGCAGAAGGCAGAGGTTTGCTTTGCTTTTAAAGTAACCGTTATGGCACCCTCTCTGCAGAAAATACAGAGGAAAGGTCTAGCAGCTTTCCAGCAAGCATAAACTGAAATTAATTGCCTCACTTGCCTCCACATCTAAATCTCTCACTTGTTGTTAAGCTGCTTCTTTCTTCTTGGGAAAGATATAATGCAAGGAATTATAATTTCTCCCCTTTGACTAATGTATTCATTTTGGGGGAGATGCACCCAAGTATTAAAAAAAAATCTGGTACACTTAACATACTCCATGGCCACTCAAGCCATTCCAGTTTGCTGACTCTGAACACCCAAAATATTTTATAACTATCAAACAAATGGCTGTCAAGGATCTGACTTTTCTCCCTCTCTCCCCATGCCTCACATGGAACAAAAATTCCTTCACCACCCCCTCAAACCTGCCTTCTTGATGTCTGCCATCTAGACAGGCTTTTTAGTTTCATAGCACCTGCCTGTGCTAAACATTAGGAACACATCTCCACTAATGGTAAAGACACATCAACTTTAGAGTAAAATCATTATGGGGGTGCTGAAAATAACTGTAACAACCCCTAGTGTTATAAAATGCCCGAACTGCAGAATTAACCTTAAACATACAAATAAGCAACTTTTACCAGCATGGAAATGAACACTTTTGACTCCAAGACAATATTAATTATGCCCCTTAGCTCCAAATTATGACCAATTTGGAGCCATTAATGCAGGAACAGAGTTCATGGCTGTTTTGTGAAATGGCTTCTCAGTTTCTCAGTTCAAAAATGAGTAATTTTTTTTTTTTTTTTTTTAAATCCTCACTCCTTTTTTTCAGACTAGACCAGAAGGAGGTGGCAGACAGACCTGGAAGAAAGCCCTTTGCATAAAGTTCTCTGAGGATAAAATATTGCTAATTAAACCTCTGCAGAAGATGTAAGCTTCACTTACTGAGAACAAACCTAAGTTATTTTTTTGTTCCTTGCACTGCTTATAAATTTTACTTTAACAGGACAGATTAGATGATTCTGCCCTTATAGCTAAGACTAAGACTTTTAGGGAAGAAAATCATTCAATGTGGGGAACTAAATGTTCTGAAAGACACGTACTTAATTCTTTTGTAGCCTGTAAACTGAACTAAGTCTAGGGAATGTTTTGGATTTATTAAACCATCAAATTAGGCACATATAGACTGTTTGGGCAGCCCTAATTTATGAGCAAAACTGAATCCACTCCTAATTATGGAGCCATGACCAGTTCTTTGATAGAATTATTTTTTCCCAATTCAAGTACAGCCTCGTGGCATTTGCTTCTTCTGAGGAACGAATGCAAATTCCTTTCTGTTTGCACTCAACAGCAATTAAAACAGTGGCTGCCATGCAGATGCAAAGAACAGGATTAAAAACAAAGTAATAAGAAAACCCAATTCCATCCCAACCATCCTGCAGTTAAAGCTACAAAGAGGCCCACAATCTGCCCAACTAACTCATATTACTGTTAGGTATGGGTGAACTTCAAATTAAAGTTTGTCCTGTTTTATTTCCATTTAATATTTATGTTCCTTCAAATGACCATCCCAAGCTTCCAGTTTGTACCTGTAGGATCCGATAATGCCTGATTAGCCTTAAATACAGAAAGAGAAGAAAGGAAGGGGGAAAAAAGCTGTATCTGACTAGCACTTTTGTTGGCAGTGAAAAGGATTGGAAGGCGCCATCTACGGAAGTGAATCAAGAGGCCAACCTCTTACATTGGAGCTCAGGGAGGTTCCAGTGAAACCCCACGGAGTCACTCTGGTGATCACCTTCCTGACTTCTCCAGCTTCCTGCAGCCATCAACCAAAGGAGAAGGTTCAGCTAGGAGAGATTATAATACTCATGCCATTTTTTATGAGGATTGATTTACTTATCAGATTAAGAGAGGTAATCCATTTTCCTTACTACAGCAATTATACCTAATCTGAAGAGCGTCCCCCCTCTGCTTTATTGACAGTCCTTTAAATCTAAATGATAGTTTTAGAAATGCTTCCTGAACAGTAAAATATTAGTTTTTCCTCTGTCTTTCATTTTTATATAATTAAGAGATAAAGTCAATGGAACAGAACCTTGCCAGGCGATAATGATCTCATGCTGACAGACAAATAGTAAGGTGAAAAAAGCATAGGAAAAGTATATTTTTAATTCAGTGATTTAATTTGCTATTATACCAACTGATTAGCATCTAAAGTACAACAGACTGACAGATTGGTGAAGAAGTGACAAAGCTGGTACCATAAATGCTCGCTGATTTACATTCTCATTGTCTTTGGAAATTTGCTGAAGCATCTGGGAAGAACGCTTTCCTCCACCCCAGCTGAACATTTTTTGTTCTCATACGTGGGCATGAAATAAGTTCAAATGACAGAAACCAAACATTTAGTCACCATGAAACTGATCTGGCAGGTACCAAATCTGTGCATTCCAGCATCTGGAAAGAGAAGGGCCAGGGCATTAGGGCTCCCTGTCTCCCTGTCACCAGCGAGGGCACGGGTGACAAACCTTTTGAGCACGGGCACTGACAGTCTTTTCCAGGACACGTACTGGTGCCAAAGGGACTGATCTGCTCTTTTTGCATCCATTATTTTCTTACTTGTTTTCATGTAATTTTAGCCCTGCAGTTTCTGCATATCCTTAGTTTTGTTCTCAATATGTCAAAAGAGTTTCTTATCCCTTTTTCCTACAGTAAAATATTCACTACTGCTGCTGTTATCACAAGATCACTTTTATTCCTAAACTACAACCAATTTGATTGCTTTTCTCACCAAGTCAGCCTTTCATTTTGTGTTCATTTGTAAAAATTAAATAAAAAGCCTCATGCTTGCCTATAAATATGTCACAAGAGACACTGTGTTCTGTCCCTTGCACTGGATGCACTCTGTTACAAGTGCAATACAAAACGCAGCAGCTCCCTTTAGGAAACCTGCCATTTATATCAATAAAACAACTCCTACTCCAGTGCTCACCATCATTACTGACAAGGTCAGTTCTCCTTCAGGGTCTGATCCATGGTACTGAGTGTGCTCAGTATCAGCACTATGATTTTTAACATTTCAGTGGAAGAAAGGCTCTAAGACCTAGCAGTATCATGGAAAATCAGGTCTTTACTTTTAATATTCAGCCTCTGTCATAAAGTACCTAGCAGAATAAAGAAAGTGATGACTCATTCCTCTGTCTTCAGCCTTTTGTGCATCGGTCATAATAATAACGGTTCCTCAACTTTTCAGACTGGGGGGCAGGTGAATTATTGGTGATAAGGATGCATTTGCATTTCTTTGACACCATATGCTGCTATTTGTGATAAAAATGGCTTTCGCTTCTGAGAAGTGACATGCTTTTGAGGTGTGCTGTATAGTCATCTTTCAGCATCTGAGGGCACAGTGGACCCTACAGGACCCGACATGTTGTACCACATTTAGACAGGCACAAGGTAACCTAAAGCACAGACAACTAAGGTATAGCCAGGTTGCAAGCTAAAACAAACAAACAAACACAAAAAATAAAACTGTGTAAAAAGCAAATCAAGACAAGTAAAAAATCATGATGATTGATGAAAATCAGGATGAATTATAACTATAAAAAATAGGACCAAAACAGCACTAGCACTGAGATTCGCACAAAGGCAGAAGGAAAGATTTAATATTTGATAGCAGTCACAAAATGGGAGCACACAATGCTATGTGCAAGGGCACAAGCTGGTACTGGTCTTGGATGAATTTCAGGGAAAGTGAATATTAAGTAGGCATTAATAGCATTGCCCTGCTTAGTGATACACTACAGCTGGCTCAGGTGCTTGGAGTTTAGGAAGAGTGTTTAAAATATTAGAGGAAATATGAAGAGGCAATAGAGGAATTAGAGGGTAAGATGTGTGAGGAGAGACTGCGGGAGCTAAACTTACATAGTCTCAAAGAGAGAAGGCTCAGGGGGCCTCAATCACAGTCTATAAATACCTTCAAGGTAATAATATAAATGAAGGAAGGGAATTCTCTGGTCTCAGAAGATAGCAGGACAAGGAGCAATGGCCTGGAGCTAAGGAAGCAGGAGCACAGGGAAGGTTCTGGGGAACGGTTCTCAGCTCTGGCCTCAGCCGCGCTGGATGAATTCACTGCGGGGAGGAGGAATTGTTCTCCTTCCGCCGACTCCGGGGCGCCGTGCCCACACGCACGCACACGCCACGCTCGGTGCAGCCAGGACGGCGCTGATCAGCAGAAGCCCCCCTCAGAAGGCGCATGGCACAAAGCTGTGCATCGGCACGGCCACAGCCGTACGTCGCGTGGGCTGCCACGGTCCACGTGCTGACTCGCAGGTCTTCCTGCCGCACACGTGATTGTTAATGTGGAGTGATCTGAGAAGGAAGCACTCATTAACCTGGCACCACTCTCGCTAGCAGAGAAATAGCATTACGGTTCTCCACGGCTGCACTTCACTACACTGGGATTTTTCTCCTTCTTAGAGCACTGTTACAAAGGCTGGTTTTGTACATTCTGCAAAGGGTGAATAAAGCTCAAACCACATATTAGCTAGCACAGGTGGTGATGTGACTTCCATTTATCCACCTGGTTCAGCAGAGAACAAAAATTCAGAACGCTGTACAAGTTCAACAGAGTGAGTGTGGCTTATCTATTCCTAAAGATACATCTACATACAGAAAGAGGAAAAAGATGACTCCTCCATTTTGGGGGGATGTCTTCACTTGTCTTGGGAAAAGACTATCCAAACCTTTTTTTTTTTTTTTTTTTTTTGTGCTAGTTTATAAACAAATCCCTTTTCAAGTTCTCTTTACTATCCTCGCATCCACCCGATAAGGCAATGATGGCAGTTCACTGCCCCACAGCCAAATAAGAGCACAAATTCTGCAGATGCACAGAGGCATCTGCATCCAGCAGGGACAAAAGCACTGAAAATGAGAAAGGACTACAGAGGCTGTGATGAAATCTCGAAGTTTCTGAAGTGGCTTGACTGACCGTGATATGGCAGAACAAGAAAGAAGCCCTGAGTACATACGCAAAGCACAGCCAAATAATCAAAGCAGCAGACTCAACTACTGTGCAAAGGGTTCAAACAAGGAGTAAATGAAAATGCCTTTTGCTCCAGTGACCCACAAAGACACCACTGCAGTTCTTGTACATTAAGGGATGGCTTCCGAGCAAATCACCTCCTCGCCTCTGGACGGAAAGAAAATCAGCTGCCTCCACTTTCTGGGAAGACCACTCAAGTTTACCAGTCAAAACATAATAACATAATACTGAAAAACACAGAACAAAACAAGGGCCTCAGCATTTCATGAGACCTCATCTGTCTGATCTCTCTACGTTGCTAGCACCTTCTCCTGTGCACTGTCTCTGATCACCAGGAAAATTTTCAAAGGGATTTGATGCATACCCTATAGGCAACAACATTTTTTCTATTTTTATTACTTATAAAGTGTATCTCAGTTCTATTAAAAAATGGCAACCCTCCTGCATCTGGATCCCCCTCTACCAAGGTGACACGCTGGCTTGGTGCTGATAAACTAGGCTGCAGCTACCCATGTCGTCATTTCACAGAGACGGATCACCCATCTGTAACCCACTAAGCCACTGTCCTTAAACTGACAGTGGAATAGTGGTTGGGAAATGCTTTGGCCTTGTAACAAGCTGTCTCTTCAAATTCTTCTAAATCTTCTCAATCAACATCTCCTGAATTTGCGCTTTATGTCTAGAACCTTGCTGGTAACGTGAATCTCGAAGGCTTCACCCCAGAAGTTACCATGCCTTTTTGCAAAAAAGCTACATTAAAAAATCCCAAAGCAGTTGCTAACAATTCACAGTTTACTTTAAATTATGTTTGGACACTTCGCATGTGGTGCTCAGCACCTCTGAAAACAAAAGAAAACTATGACACCTTTCAGAATGACACATATGTATAAAAACTCCCTAAGTAGACAAACCTGACATGTTCGGCTGCTAAAGGCTCGCTGCCTTGTTAATCATGAATCAGCTCACACTTCAGAGAGGAAGCCAAAATTATACTCATGCACAGAAATCTCTAAGTTTTAAAGGGTGCTTTGTGCTAACATTTTCCCCAAATAAATACTATTGCTATTCAAAAAAACGTGCTGAGACAGGTTTGAGGAGGTTTAAAACTGTTCCCTAAGCCTCTGTCTGAAGAGGGAGAGCAGCATCAGTTGCAGCGATGGCTTCCCAGCTAGGATTTGCATGCTGCAAGTTACCACTTAAATGTACTAAAGTATATATTTGTGTAAGCTGCCTTACTACATATTGACTGAAAGGCTAGGCAGCTTTGTAAATACACAGTGAAAAAATTATCTGCCTTATTTGTGTGTTGTCAAGAGACTGGAATCACTTCTGGGTAAATAAGATGCATTTATAAAATTATCTAATTATGTATGGTACTAAACTTGAAAGACCTGTAGCCATTTCAGCCTCTTAGGAAAAAGAGCATACATGTTTTATAACTCCAAAATAATGATTTCTAATAAAATATTAGGAAATATTACAGCCTTAAAAAATATATATCCCAAATTTGAGAGAGAGAATCAAGAAAGCATATATTTGGCATACTAACCAAAGCATAAGGCAAGGCATCACAAACACCTAGAAGATGCATAGAAGATGCATAAAAATTCAATTTTTGTCTGTATGTCCTTGCAATTACTGTGAAAATCCATCCCAAATATTTCTCCTAACACTAGCCCATGCGGAAAATTTAAGTAATAATATATAGAGAAGTTCTGTATTAAACAAAAATCACACACAAAATTTGATTTCTCCTCCTACAAATTTTGATTCATAAGCTGTATTTGCAAAGCTTTCCTCGGGAAAGAAGTCCCACTAAAATTAATAGGACTACTCCCATAACTAAGTCTTCTTGCATAACTTTTAAAATGACATCTATGAGAGTTTGGATGGTAAACCTAATTTTCAATGTGAAATTCTGCAGCAACAATTGTTTTCCTATAAAATATAGTAAACAGGAAAGTAAAGTAGTAGTGCTTTTGATTTTTAAAATCTAAAGCAGAGTAAAAAAAATATCTTACATTTTGGTATCTATCAGAACATGGTATCATTGACGAATATTATCATTTACACTTAACAAATCCCAGAGCTTTTCAATCCATGAGGAACAACACAACTCAGCAGTAGCTGTAAAGAAATGGCAGTTTTATGTTGTCAAATATCAATCACTGAATATGTGCCTGTCTGGAAAATGACAGCAAGAAAACAAGGAAGCATTTTAAAGTGAAAAACACTGACCCGTTATTAGAGGTCTTTGAATATTTTATTATTATGTGATCCTGCTTGCTAATAGCAGATCATCAAGTGATGCAAACTGATGCAGAGCTATGGCACTGTCCTTTGACATCCGTTACTACCCATTCTTCTTGGAGCGGTATCCTCTGGGCTTCTGGATTGTAATTTTACTTTTTAAGACACCTTTCTAACTTGACATTTGTAGTCAGAGGCTATCTATATCTACCCTCTACAGAGTGGGGTACATTTCTCAAAAATGGATTAAAAAAAAAAAAAAGGAATGAAATGAGGAAAAAATGGAGAGAAAAAGAGAGAGAAAAAAAATACAGCCCAGTAACTACTGAGGGAATCTCAGGCTCTGGAGACATGCGTTCAACTCTCTGCTCTGCCAAAATCCTTGCATAATGTGAGGAAATCAATTAGTACCTTATCTGTGAAATGGGGATACTCAATTACTCACAGGGGGATTATGAGACTAAATAAACAGTTACAAATTTCAAGTGATTTAGACAGTATAGAAGTAAAAGACAAAACAGAGAAAGAAGCATATTAAGATTTCTGTTCACCGCCACCCCTTTCTATCTCCCAACAAAATTACTCCAGTGACTTCACCCCCTTTACCAGAAACAACTTTTCTACACCAGCAGTTTCATCTATAAATGCCAGTGGCCCAAAAGCAGCTCTCCCATAATGTCCCAAACGACCAGTGTCCCCGGGACAGGTAGCAACATAAAACGGTTGTAATGCGGATAACAGCATCTTACCCAAACAGGAAGCTACAGCAATGTTTCCTTCCCTGCAAAAGTTATCAGAAATGGGAGAGAAGCTGTCATGTCCTTAGCTTTCTAGTCATCAAACAGTTCCTGCAGCTGACAGTAGCTGGAAGATTATTTCAAAGTGCTTGCGATGAAGACAAATTTAACTAAAGACTCTACCCCCAGTCAGACCTGAAGAATGTCAGAGCTGCAGGTTAGACTATTGTTGCTGAAAAAGGAGAACATCTCCAAGATTTATAGTCAAAATAGGTATAACGGGTGTCATTAACAACTCACCAGCTCCCAACAGCGAGCATACGATGTCACATGAGCTACTGTATTTAGCTTCTGGAGCTAGCCTGGGAAGCAACCTACACAGCACCGTGTGCTGCTGCTGGCAAATGATCTTTTAATGGCAACAGCTATATGGGGCTGCATCCATTCAGCTACTGCATTGCAAAAATGATGATAAATGATAATGAGGAACTATTGCAACTATCAGAAGTATTAGTAAATCTTCCTACTGCTTCCTATTATAAATCTAGAGAAGTCTTTAAGACCGCTGTCAAACCGCATGAAGCACACCACGCAGTTAACTTTGCAGCTGTTGACTTGGACTTTGGGACTAAATTCAGCAGTACTGGAGCAAGAAACCTTTAAAAATTAAACCCAAACCACCCTAGACCAACCACTATCCTAACTCCTCCCAACTTCTGAACCTCAGAAAGGTGTGGCGATGAGCTGACCTGCTCCAGCACTGTCGCAGAGGGAAAAGTCTGGCTTTCTGTGGTTGCCCAACCTCTGTTCCTACCCTGTGCCCTTGGGCCACAGGTGGGATGCAGAGAACACTTTCCAGATGGCTGAAAAATGTTACTCTTAATAGTGGTGTCACTGGGGGCTGAAAGCTAAAAAGGAGCCTCTGTATAGTATTTTTTTGTCTCCCAATAAAGGTAATTTTTTACAGATATTCATGTATTTTCACTTATAAGATGCCAAATTCTCTGCTGATAAAATGTTTCCCTTTTTCCTTTCCTTCTTCCCCCTGATTTTCTCTCCAGCTAGCTAGTAAGCCATACAGAGTGTTGGGGATTTGTTAGTGATTGACTACTCATTAAATTAATATAAAAATATACCCTGGCATTTTCAAGCACCAGTAATTCAAACCAGGCAAATTAATAGGCTACCTCTTTTCTCCAAATACTGCTGAGCATGCCGTAGGCAGCCATCAACTTGAAATTATTTTCGTTAAAGAAGGATGTGAGCTTACAGCACGCAACTCAAGGAACTTCTCTGATGAAGCAATATGGAACCACTTCGTGACAACTACATTTGAAAAAAAAAATATAAAAAAAAAAGAACCAAAAACTTAAACTTTTGCAGGACGTTTTGTTGTGTTCTACACGGGTACCCACACCTGTCTGAGCAATATTCGCGCTGCGGAGCTGTGTAAGGAGCCGTGAGCTCAGGTAGGCATTCACCTTCACATGACAGAATCTGAACTCAATGCCATTGCTCTCTCCTCAAACCTCAGTGTGACACTGCAGAGTTTGAATTCTCTCAACTAGCATTTACTGCCATTAAATCAGCTTTTAATTATGATAACATCATACTAAATCAATGCCCAACTTTTTCGATCCTTGAAAAAAACTCACGTTGCTTTTGTTTGTTGTTTTTTAAAAGAGAGATCACCACACAACCCATTTCTGCAGAGCTTTCTACTCATATCTTTAATTAGGATGAGAAGCTGAAATGAGAGAGGATGAGAAGCCTTTAAAAAGCAAGGTATTTCCTAAACTTATAATAATTTTGAAGCAGAACCACTGACACCACCATCTGGACATTGCTTCCTTTTCCTCTAGTCCTAACGTGGAAACAGAGTCCTTCAGCTCCAGTGTGCTATCACAGTACACCTTGTATAATAACCACAACAACTTCCTTAGGGTAAAAAAGAAAAAAGCAAGAAGAAAAAACTGCAAAATAGCTACAAAAGATGTGATTTTTAATTCAAGTCTGCCCTACTGGTAATGCACTGTTTGTATCAACAATAATTACCCCATTATTTTATAAGTACAACATGTATTCAAGGAAATTTGTTGACCAATTGGAAAGAATACAAAAGCCAATTAAAAATAATACACTGAGAAAAACACCGCCACAGCTTCTGGATTAAATACACTTCCTGCACTTATCTTTATCCCAGTTCCAGGGTTATATATATATATATATATATATATATATATATATACTTATTTCCCATTAGTTCCCCACATAGATTCAAGCCTGCGGTAAATGTTAACTTTTTTCAAAATTTCTGCTTTGGAAAATTTTTATGACCATTATAATGCTGATAACATACTTCATGATCTGAAATACTCGTTCATGGTCACCTCTAATCTTTGACGTTACAGGAAGCTGCTGTCACTTGTAAACTTGTGGATCAAAGCGGTTCTTCTTTGGAATGAATAGTTTTAATACGTGATTGAAAAACAAGAAATAGAAATATTGTATTCTATAAAGTAGTATTACATGTAAATATGCAATACATATTACTTTGTAGCATGCACTCATAAATAATGGTGTTTGAAATTCTGTAACATATTCAAAATGAGAAAATTAAAAAAAATGAAACTTGTTTATGAACTTTTTGTTTAAAAAACACATTGAAATGTATGGTTTTGTGGAGATTTTCAACTTTAACAAAACGCACATTTCCCCATATAATACAGTTTTGATGAAAACCATCTTGCAGGCAGCAGGGAACAATTCAGAAAAGCTGGCAGAAAGAACTAAAGACCTAGGTTAGAAATCAGGTCCACTTAAATCAAGATCTGGTCAATAACTTCTCTCCCTATCGACACACTGCATTACATAAATCAAACAGTATAACTCTTCAGTATACAAACACCATTTATAACCACTTTATATTTCTTATTTACTTGAAGCCAAACTGTACTTTATATAAATTAATATTTTAAAAATAATCTTTTAAAGCTTTCTTTTTCCCTGGGTACATTCATAAATTTGGGTTCACTGTGTGTATCCATCCAAATGCAGTAACAAAAAGTAAAAGCCTTAACAAATACAACTTTGGGAATCGTCACCTCTTAAAAGCAATCAAGATTAGCAATTATATTTTATGTTATGTGCTCCAAATATCATTGTGCTCCAGCTCTTAAGGAGATTCACACTGGCAAATGATGGAACTCAGCCATCCCTTTGCATACAACGCTGCATACAATTCCAAAGTTTTTATAACTCATTCTGGTGACAGTCAAATCCTCTGAGCTAAGGAAAGACTTAGTTCTGTGTGAAGGTGCTTTATTCAATCTTCTACACCCACTAGAAACCACCAGCTTGAAGTCTGTGGCCTGTTAATATTTCTGTAATATTTTTCCACTTTCTCAAAAGTTTATTCCATCCAGAGGCTAATTTACCCTGCCTGGAAGATGGAAAGGTGCTCTTTTTTTTCTTCTTCTTTTTTCCTTGCTAAAGGAATTTTGCCACACCTATTACCCTGCTGTTCTCCCTAAAACAGCAGGGGGTAAATGCAAAATAATTTAAAAAATAAAATAAGATAAAAAACTAAAAGATTTATCCCCAGAGACAGATAAAGATGCCATACTGGAACAAGCAAAACCATGAGTGTATCATTAACAAATACCAAGCAGAAGTGAGAGAACAGACCACCAGCATGCCAGCTGTCCTCCCTCAGAAGGGGGAAAGCCGGCAGCCAGGGGCCATCCGGTGCCTGCAGCACCCTGAGAGCACCTGCACTTCACTCCTGTGCTGAACACACCGCCACGGTGTGGGCACTCGGACTCACATCACAGCAGAGCAAACGACTCATCAAATACCTGAGCATTTCTAAGCACAGTAAACCAATGAATTAAATTCGTAAAAGTATGTAATTCATAAAAAGTATGCAATAAATCAGTTTCGACGTTAGGTGGAACTAGAATATGGGCAATATACAGCTGTATAGAGCTATAAATAATTAAACTTAAAGAAGGGTATTATAAAAATATGCATGTATTGGGAAATGAATGAGAATGAAGTTTCTGCCTGTGGAATAATACAAACCTGAAAGTGGTTTGGGATGCTCATTCCCAGCTCAACTCTCCACGCCTCTGGAGAGGCCTCCATGCAAGGCTGGAGCACGGAAACTCCCAAACCTCACAATCCTGCAGCTTCGTTCTCTGCCCGCCCCAAACTTTACCTGCGGGATTAAACCCAGAACAGGCTGGCCTTGCTGGGCTGGCAGGTGGTGTGGAGAGGAGCTGGAGGCAGAAGGGATGCTGCTTCTAGTTTACAGGCAAGAAAAGTCCCTCAATGCCATCAGGACGTGCCCCAGAGTGGTGTGGGCATACAGCACGGCAGCCTTGTAGCATCACCCCAGCAGTCCCTATGCCTCCTGCTCCCCCAGGCCACCTCAGCAGCCCCTGGGTCAGCCCAGCCTACCTCAGCCACATGACAGCACCTGGGCATTGCACCTCCTTTTGCTGCGATGGGGACTCCACACAAAGCTGAAAACCAAAATGTCTAACACGCTGTGATGGCAAGGTCTGACGTTGCTGTCAGACCAAAACAGACACTGGTGTGGCAAACATTAACTCTTCAGTGATCGCTACTAGCCTTGGGCACAAATAAATCTAGGCCAAGTCCAGATAAGCATGAAGATGGAGATGCTCAACGCAAATTTCATATGCACGCGGTCGGTCAGTGCTACCCTTCCAATTTACTCTTGTTCTCATCAGCTGGCGAATTGTGACTGGGTTATACAACAAAACAAAAGCCAACTCATTATGGCTTCAGCTTAGAAAAACAATTGTCACCATCTATCTGAATCAAAGACGTGAAAAGTTGGTACAACAATTTGCATTAAAACTCAATCCCCACAAAAGACAGAAAACTACCTGCAAACCTCCCCAAAACATTCCCTCTTTTTTAAGATACAACTGTGAGTTTGCAGTGCAGAGCTGAGAATTAAAAAACAAGTAGAAATTATATTGTACCTAGATGAATTTGCATCATTTATATTTGCTAAATCTTTAATCTTTTGAAGAGATTTACAGTCCTTTGTATTTTCCCTGCAGTTACCATTTCGGTCCTTTCTTTATATCACCACCAGATGGGGCTCACTTATAGCTGAACTCGCTGGACATGACACGGTTTTATAGTACATACACAATTTATGTTGTACACAAACATATCTATTGAATGCATATTCATTTTCACAGCATATTTGCACACTTTTCATCTCATCAAAAAAAAATAAATCATGTTTTTATTTAGTGATACAGCTGGTTAAAGATTTCTATTTATTTATTTATTTATTTTTTTAATAACATTAATCCCAGAACTACAATTACACTGTAAGGCCAGTTTAGATCAAGTTGATAGCAGCAAGAAGGGATGTGTTGCTCAAGAATTATAGTACCAGCTTTCTAACTAGTTTCCAGGTCTGTGAGACCTGTGATGTGGACTGTCTCATTACACGCCTTAGAATTACGGACTAATTTACAACATGCTACACCCAGTTCCAGTGTAATCAGTAACAGCAAAATAAAATGCAATTCTTTTAAGGCAAATGTCCAATCTATTAAGAAACCTCCAATGTTGTTTTGATATAGCAGTCTCCCTCCCCTTGCCTTTTATTTTTTTTAAGGTCAAAAACGAGGAGTGAAACCTCTTGCTGTACAGCCTGGAAATTCAGTCAGGGAAATGCCCTATTTTTATCACCTACTTTCTCTCTTTCTAAAGGCTTTCCTTGCTATGTTATTTTTTCCCCCTCTTCCCAGTTATGCATGAGCAATAATTCCCATAGAAAATAACGGAGCTTCCATTTTAGCTATGCAGATTTCTCAGGATAGATTTTGTGAGTGAGGAAGGGCTTTAGCCTGTTCTCTCAGCACTGGGTACTCTCCGGCTGATGTCAATGGGAAACATATTGTGCTAAGGATAAGCAGCAGCAGGGACCCCAAAATACCTGTTTGATAAAGACATGCCATAATGGTAGACAAAAATAGGAGATAAGAAATACAAAAATAGGAGAGAATAACTTAAAAGTCCATCAGATGCTCAGCTACAATGCTGAGAATATAAAATTATAATTAAGATAAATGCCTGTAAATCTGTTTTGTTATTAATAGTTTAAAGCCATAGTCAATGTGTTTAAAAAAATACTAAATTATGTGACTTCAGCTTTGAAGACTCCAGGGGGCTTATCAGACCTGGCTTCTGCACAGGCTAATCCCAATTCTGCAATAAAAACCGTATCTCCAAGACAGAGTGCCTCTGACTACATGGTTTGGCAGCACCCACTTGATTCACATGGTGCCTACTACTGTAGCGCTCCATCAATATTTTTCCACAAATGTAATCACAAGAGCATCTTTTCAGACAGTGACTGACCTAGCAATTGATTAGCCTTCAAGATGCATCAGATTTTAAATAAAATCTGTATGCAGAAAAGTCTTTTTCATGCATTGTCACCAACACACCATGACAAAAGTCAGCCCTAAAATGACAAATGTTGTATTTGATGCCAGTTCTTTTTTGTAAACGGGTGCCGGAACTCAAAACCTCACAGTCTTACGACAAGACTCAAAGGAAACACACATATTTTGCAGATCACATCACTAAAGGAGACTGGAAAGCTCAGATTGCAAATAATTAGGCACATAAAAAAATATTAGCCTGTTTCTCAAATATTTTCTTTTGGCAAATATTGAATTTTCTTTTGTCATACTGAATTTTCCTCTACCGCGTGGAGTTTTATTTAACACTCACACTTGTGAGATAAAAATCTCTGACACTGCAACATTAGGAAAATATAACACTACTGAAAGCAAATTCAGATTTTATGTTGCTGCTTATAATTACTGCCTTTTGCAAAATATTGCTAGAGCTGCTCCACTTTCAGAGATCTTCTTTTTCTATTTGATGCTGGAGAGACTTTTCTGACTGCTGAGCTAGGAAGGAGACCAACTATTCTTCCTGGGCAGCTGCCCAAACCCAGTGCCTCTGCCCCTGGCTGCACGCCTGGCTGCACAGCCCAGGGGGGAGGCAGGCGCGGGGAGCAGAGTGGCCAGAAGTCACCAGGGAGAGGAGGCAGACAGAGAAGCAGGCTCTGACTGCCACAGACATCACCCAGCCCCACTTCCAGCCTACAGCTGCAGCTGGGGGCACGGAGTCAAAAGAAAAAGAAAAAAAAAAAAGGAGCAACAAAACAGAAAAGAAGGGAACTAAGGGCTGCTAATCAAAAAATAAGAGAAGAAAGGAAGAAGGGAAGAAAAGCTTAGGCAGCTCTCCCAAGTCTGAAGCAGAGGACAAAGCTACACAAGAATGGGAGGAATGAGCTCTCGGTAACTGCATGAATAAGTAATGAACATCGCCACATAAAGGAGTAGAGGATACTTATACATGTATCTTCACACCACTTGGGCGGTACTCACTTTCTAGATGTTTATAGCTATCAGCCTCAGTTTCCAGACTTCTCCAGGTTCTTCCATTATGTGGCCAACATCTAGTTTTGTGCAATAACATTGATGCTAACACCGACTTACAAATACTAAGTTTCTTCCAAGAGTTCCATGATGAGAATCACTGTAAATGAAAAACATGGTCAGAAGTTCCCTTGAAATTCCTAGAGAGGTGAATTCCTCTCACATATTTCCACTCCTCAGCATAGGCAGGAAGAGTTAGACATTTAACAGTGATGGTTCCCTTCATCAGAACACCATTTTGTTACTTAATACATTGTTATTAGAATGGATTTGGAAGGGGAAAATGAAGTTATTATGCAGTCAGTACAGTAGCAGAGGGAGATACCTGAGCTCAAACATTATTTAAATGTTTACATATTCAAAACCAAAACTAACAGCAAAACAGCTGCTGCACGGAACTTCAGAAGCAGAATGAGCTCACTTCTGTGAACAGCTCCAGTTCATAACCCAGTCTGTTTACTTCTGGCTTTAAGCACTGCATCCAGCAGCAGAAGCACATTTACATCAGAAGACAACACCACTTTTAAAGTCTCCATTCCTCCCTCCTTTTGTACTCTAGACGCACACAATGCAGACTAATGAGTACATGTTCAGAATGGAGTTTCTGTCGTGCTGCTGCAGTATGCCTAACTGCTTACCAGATGCTGTTGCTCCAGTTTTCCCTGTGAACACGTTCCGTAGCCTTCGTACTGATGCTATTGCTTCCTTAATCCTATGACCAGTCCCAATTAGTATTGCTGATACCTAGCAGTCTGTCACAGATTTGTGCTTCATGCTTGCATGGCCTAAACCATAGCATTAGTTCTCTTTTGAAAGGCTGCAGAGTCCCGGCCAGAATAAGGCCCGGAATAAGGCCAGATCCATACAGCCATTCTCAGTCCTATCTGTAGCCTTCAATGTAAGGCTACAATGTATGTAAATTGTCAATGTATGACAATTGCTTCTGAAAACAGGTTATCTTCTGCTGTAGCAGCCCTTTAGTAAGGTTGGCGCCAGGAAGGGTTAGCACCAGTGCAATGGTTTTAAATTGCATTCATATTTTGGCAGTTAAGGCCGGCGGACATAAAACTGAATTTGCTCATTCTGCTGGATCCAAAGCACAGGATAAGAGTTTTGGTATATCAAATAAACTTCAGTAGTCTGACCTTGAACATTCATTTATTCTTTGAGAGCATCAGAAGCTATAAAGAAACATAATAAAACATACAGCCCTTCCCAAAAGAGCTTCCATTTGAATGCTTGACAAGACCATGACAAGTGATAAGAAGGGAGAGGGATGCATGCTGAGAAGAGGAGGAATCACTGCAAAAGGATCTCAGCTTCACTTGGCACGGGTAGAGTTTGCAGGTCTACAAACTTTCTAAGAACTAATTATTGCTCTCATGAGTGAAAAAATCAAAGTGAACTCTTAAGAGTTTTAAAAGGAGGTGAGTAAATAGAGACAGAAAAACATATTTGATGCAGAGTATGAAAAGGAAAGGCCCTCAAGGCTCATGTCATTTAAAAGGAGGCAAACAACAATTGTCAGGTCACAGAGCTAGGCCAGGGCAGAACTGTAAGTGGTTTTGGAAAAGCAAGAAGAAGCTGTAGTGTTTCTTTCTGGGTAGAATCTGCAAGGGTCAGATAAAAAAAAATAAAAATCAGAAAAAAAGCTAATTTAGAGGCAACATAATGAAATATTAAAAAGGCAAGTACTGAAATGTGGCATTTGTACTGAACACACTTGACTGTCAACCCAAATGCCATAAAGTTTAACACTGTAGTTTGAACAGATGCTTAATTGTATGCACTTAATGAACCATCATAAACTAGGAAGATTCCTGATATGGTTGTAAGCAAGTGTTATACTGCATAATGGGAGGTACAGAGAAAGGAATCTCAACCTGATTACTAAATGGTTACAGTGGACATGATGTAACAGACACAAACAAGAACTGCCAAGATCTTAAAAGCATTTTATATTTCAGCAGGCAAAAATCAGTCTGAAAATGATGATGAAGGTCCCACAGTTCAGAAAGCACCACTGACTTTAACCAAGGCAAGAACTGAAGTTGAAGGACAGTTATGAAACTTTAGAGTAGTGCTAAAAATTTGATATTCTAGAAAGGATTCCCTAGTCATGCAGAAATTCTCTTTACTTACAGCCCCTCACAATGAAAGATGTACTTTGCCAGGGAGGTGTCTCAGCAGCCAGCCAGGAGGAGAAGGAAGGCAGGCAAAGGGGGACACCACGCACTGGCAGCGCTCCTCTGGCACTCAAAGGCACCCAGGGAGAGGTGGGCTCTGCTCAGGAATCCTTTCCCTGTCCTCTGGAAAGGGCATGCCAGGCTGGTACTCTCCTTCCCGTGCTGGGGCAGGGAGATGCACCTGGGGGCAAGATGAGGCAGTACAGAGAGAGCTGGAGCCCACAAGAGTCAATTCACTGGAGGTTTCCAGGTTTGGTGTTTTGGTGTCAGCTAAATGCTATTGTGAGATACTAATATATAAAACATATATTGCATATTGCTACATGAGAACCTCAAGGTTTGACCAGCAAGACCTTGATTTTTCCAACCTTGACTGCAGAAATTACTAGATCTGTATCATGAAGACATGTATATTGTGAATAACCTGAAGAGAAATTAATGGAAACATTACATGCTACGCACTCACTAGCATTGTTTAGAATACATTTTGCACACAAAGATTAAACAAACCTAAAGCTCTTACACCAAACAGTCAGAAACCCAGGATGGTAAAGATAAAACTACTGAAGTAGGATCATTTCTCCTACTTGAGGTTTGGCATTTGTGCATTTCTGAAATCTTTTATTCTATTTTGTAAAGGATCCAGCTATGGAATCACAGTTTGTCAAAGTGCTATTGATCTGTGTGTTTCCCCACACATGCACTCTTAAATGAGTTGTAAGGGGGAACTGAGGTGCCTGTTAAACCTAAACCACTTAAATATATTTAAAGATAACTTGTGACATGCACTTTAAGAAACGGTTGCTCTGCATGTTTCCCAGCTTCCAGCTCCTTGATGCTCTCTGCCATTCTGTAGGTGGCTTCCAATCAGAGCGGCCGCCACCGAGGGCCGGGGAGAGGGCTTTATTTTATATTCCAGCTACAATGCAGGGAATGTAAGGCAGCAAGTGTGTATGGCACGAATAATGAGTTGTACTAATTCACAGAAATTCACTTTTTTTTGCTGTCACACACTGCTCCTTTTTCTATAGGCCAACACTTTGAAAGTTCATTTTTATGTGCCATTTACTTCCCCAGGGTGTAAAGCCTGCTAAAAATATCACCATTTCTTCTCCTCTGATAAAAGATTATTTATGCAAAGGCAGAATAATTATTCTTGACATACTAGAAGGCTCCCTCCCCCCCCCCAAGGTAGTTTCAAATGATACCTCCGTAAAATACAGCGAAGGTCAATACAATATTGTCAGCTAAAGCTCAACATTGAACATGGGTCTTCTGAACTCAGGGTACCAGAAGACTTGTTAAACGAAGAAAAATAATTTGCAATTTGACAGGGCGTTTGATTTGAAAGCATGAAGGGAAAATGACTGGGACAATGAGGTTTCTGTAAACAGTTACCACATTCAACCCTAAAGAAAAGAAAAGAAGATCTGTATGTTGTAGAAATACAGTAGCAATTAAACCAGGCAGAAATATATGAGGGGGAAATCCTGACAACTGGCATCAAGAGGTTAACTCTTCTTTTCTTTTTAATCACTAACTAGTTCTGTCATCTTTTGGTTCAGTGCAAAATCTCCCCAGAGAAGCGCCTCCATTCTTTGAATGTCCATAAGGCAATTAGGTTTTACATTTTTAAAACTGAAGGGTTTTACAGGATGAGCCAATTTATATGTTTCCATAATAAGAAAAGACTCAGGGCTACTGAAGTATCTATTTCAAAATGGCTTAGGTGGTGCATTATTGAATCCTACAAAGCCAAGGGGCTTCCAGGTCCCAGAGTCTTTAACAGTCATTTTGAGGGAACTACCTGGGCAGAATACAGAACAGCTTCATTTTTGGAAACCTGTAAAGCAGCCATTTGCTATTTGGAGTTCCTTCAACATGTACAGTACAAAGCACAGTAAAGAGAGGTCCTGGCTGGAACACAGGATGTGGAAGGGTGCTGCAACAGCATTGGGTCATTGTATTTCTTTGCTCCTGAGCCGTTTTATTTTCTTAATAAATGCTGGTCAAGTCTCAATCATAAAAACAATCGGGTGGATATAGCTGTGAGCAAAAATGGGTGATAGCTTTCAAACTAGAATAGTGTAACAGCTCTATCTACCAATTAAAGCCATTCAGTGAACAAATCTGATGATTAACTGGATATGTAATTAAGCCTTTATTATTAGTCTAATTGGATGGTTAAGGGAATTATTAAAGCTGTTAAGATTCTGTGTAGCAATCTGGCTGTGCAGTACAGGCAATATGAAATTCAGCTCATTACAAGCAAGGCCAAATGAACATATTTGAGGGGAAATTCGAGACAGCTGCATCCAAGTCTTTCGAAACAAACCCAAACAAACCTTAAAGCCACAAGTGGAGTTCAACAGAGACAGCTGTAATGTCCCACTCCACACTCCAACATGCATGGCAAGTAGCCAGACACAGACCCATTCCCAGGAGGCAAAGGAGAGGGCAGGTTTTTTTGTGGTGCCAGCTGAAGCATCCTCCCTCATCCCCCCATCATTAGTTACTCCAGGACAAGGAGGAATTATTGCAACAGAGGCATCTGACCAACTATGGAGCTGAGCTATGACAGCCCCTGAAGTGCTAAGAGCAGCCAAAAGCTGGTTAACTCCTGAAAGAACTTGGTGCTTCAGAATCTGGTCTTGGGAACATAGAATGAGCAGGAAGGTGTGCACAGACCACTGCATAGGCCTAGCAGAACATTAAACTTTCCACAATCACTTAGTCCGTGTTCTACTTCTGCCAGGCCAAAGTCTAAGCACTGTTCACTGCCACGGGGAAAGAGCAACTGGCTGCAGGTGGAAGCTAGCCCTACCCTATATCAGAACAGACCCCTGTGAATGTAGGACTATAATTAAGGGGGAGAGTAGAAGGCCAGATAACAATTCTTTGTCATCTGAAAGCAATCAGTCTGATCTTTTCTTTCTACCATGTTTTAAACACTTAAAGAAAGGCATAACAAGTATAAAAGTATTGCTGGTATGAGCGGAGAAGATCAGTTTAAAAGCCCCAACACTGCTGTGATATGAATCGCAGCACAAACCACAAGGTAGTTGTGAAACAGGTCTGCCATGTCCTTTAGCAAGGGACAATGTCACACCGCTCTCATCAATCCTTAACAAAAATTAGTAATAAGGAAACTCTCAAGTTTGAGAAGGTGGATAATGCAACATGCAGGCAGGTGGATTTATGGCTATTGAAGCGTTATTTCCATCAGTCTCAATGAAGTAATGCTTTATTGCTGCTGGATCAACATGATGCTAAATGGCCTGATACAACTCTGTTGAAGAAAAAAGAAAACAAAACAATAAGTGATTTTTTTTCCCAATGAGCAAAGCAAATGTCTCCTAAATTACTATGTTCACTGAACAAGTGACCCACTGTCCTTCATATCTGAAAAACTGCAATATTTGAATGTTTTCTAGAATTGCCATTCAAATAAGCAGAGTAGAGAGCAATAAACCAAGAATAACAGTTGCTGGGAACTGAGGCTGAAACAGGTCCTAATCAGCCATGCTGCAGCAAAACTAGAAGAGCCTACATCCTGACCAGAGGAACTTCCAAGGACTGCAGCTTAAAGAAGTACAGTTTCCCCTGGCTTCATATCCTTCCAGACCCAGCTTCCAGTCACATGCATATCAAGAACTTGACAAGTTCTGCATATCAGCAGCCTAAACACGTAACAAAAATCTAACGACCAAAGATACCTAGATATATTTGGGTTATATTTCCCATTAACCATCTCTTATGTAGGCAATTAACGTCAATGGGAAACCCCACCACCACACTCCAGTTGCAATCAGACTGTTTTAAAAATGCCAAAAGCGAGATGACACATGATCTCAGTGCTGCTGCATGCATACAGAATGTATCTAACTCTCTGCAGAAACCAGCAATAGATCTGATACGCTTTAACACTCTGGATGATAAGATAAATCTAAGTGACTTTAAGAATGATACAGAATGTTAGAGAACTCACAGCATGTGTCTTTGGGTCTGATTTAAGCTCTTCCCACATATAAGCTGCTCACTATTACTGCTGTTAAGGAATTTCATTTAGAGTAGATTGCCTCAACTTGTAATCACATAAAAACCTACACTATTCTCTGTGAGAAAGTCTGGTATGGACTAGACATTGCCACCTCCAATTAAGTAAATGTAATGAAATGAACAAAAACCTGATTCCATCAATTCCAAAATTTGTTTTATAGAATAACACAGAAATTGTATTCAGAATATATGGTAACTGCAGATAAGTGAGCATAACTCAAAGAAAAGACCTAGTACACTAATATTAATAATAAAAGTCTAAAAAGACTCAATCTCATCTATATATTTGAGGCCAGCTTTGTGCCAGCACACGTTTCTTAAACCAAAATAATATGAGAGGGGATAAAACAATCATTTAAAATAAAGGGCATGTTAGGTATAGAAACAGACTTTCCTTTTTTATTTTTTATTTTTTCACAGCAAAGGGAAAAGAGAAAAAAACACTTCTTCTGTTGCCCATTAAATCAGAACAGACACTTTCTTGCCTTTCTTGGAGTTTCACGCCACAAAGTTTACTTAGAAGAAAGAATCCTCACACTGCTTGAAACAATTTACTTCATGGATAAAAGTAATTCTGAGAATTCTCAAAAAACCCAAACCCTCTATTGTAATGTGATTTGGGCTTTTACATTCTAATTGTCACATATTTAAGTATTACTTCAATATCTTCTGGTCCAAAAGCGTAACAGAACATCAAGGTGCTCACTACAGAAAGGCGCTTAGGCAAAAAATACATGAGAGTAGCAAGTATCAGAAAGTCACTGGGAGAAGCCTTGGATAGAAGGACAAAGTTCAAGAGAAGTATGCATACAGAACGGTATGGCTGCATCATCTTTTTAAACGCAAAGAAACCCTAAAACATCTCATACAGATGACTGGAGAAAGTCATATTAAGCTTTTCAGAAGTATGCTCCTTCTCACTGTCCTTGATAAAAATCTGGCATACATGGGTGTACACACACACACACATTAATAGGAGGAAAAAGCACTGCATGTAAACTTAAATACGGGAGAGGTGCTTTGGGCCAGACTTTCAGATGTACCTTGAGTTTGCAGTTTTCCCAGAAAACATTGGGAAAAAAAAAAAGAAAAAGAAAAAAAAAAAAAGATCTCCTCTGAGTCACTGCATTGTTTCAGTTTTATTTTCCTAGTAGTTAAACATTTCATTTTTATAAAACCCTCTGAAGTTTATATAAAATAAGCAATAGACTCGTGTGAAGAAAACACTGTGGCAGAACTAATCATAAGCAGGTACTGATCTTTTCCACAAACAAAACTGTGTTCCTTTTAGAGCTGAATAGCACAGAAAACCAGAGGTTGATGAAAACCAGCTGTTAGTTTATAAGCCCCCAGTCCGGCAGCTGGGGGTGCATGTCTGTGCTGGTGTGTCTTCGTAGACCCCCACGGTGCATGCACTCGGGGAGCACCGCGCTGTACCTGCCTGCAGGGAGTTGCCAAAACAGAGTCTTAAACAGCTCAAAGAAAAAAGGGGAAAAAAAGACTTACACTTTGGTGACAAATTCATCGTCTCCAGGGTAGGGTGAATGTTTCTAAGGTCAACCTTCCAGGACATTAAAGCAAGTTGGAAGACTTCTACATGTTTTCATAAGATGGCACATAAACCCCAGGAAAAAAAAAATATTCCGAGATCACTGGAAAAGGAAAATACAACTGATGTAAAGATGACATTGCAACTTACAAAATATTCTGTAACATCTCTCAAGAGAAAGGTGAATCAAAGCTGCTATTTTGCTACTTTCTTCCCCATGAGAAAGATGAAGACCTGTCATTCATCAAAGCAGGCCTCTTTAAGTTAAAGGAAAGCAGAAGAAACTACCATGTAACATTTTAAAGAGTAAGAGAATTTTCAGATGTCACCAGTCAGTTTCTTTTCTAGAATAATCCTTCCATTTCTTACAAAACACGCACATCCACGTGCATGGAAAAGCTTTCTGCACAGGGCTTCTGCAAGCAGCACCTACACTTCAGTGACAACACTGGGGGAGGTTCTCCTGGAGATTTTTATCCCTGTTCAACAGTGTATAAGGGATAGAGACTCCCACAAAAACAGCAACTTAATCATTGTTTTATAAACGATCATTATAGCACTAATTACAAACTCCACAGTGCATATTTTAGCTGAGCTTGATTTATAATATTACACAAAAGCATTCTGAAGCTGAAAATTATTGCATATAAAATAATATTATATCCTCCATGAGTTAATAAAATCTAATTCTCAATAGAGTCTCTCTCTCAAAATATTCTCACTGATGCAAATATCCATGGTGAACAAAGTATGCGGACCCCAAATTTTTAAGGCTGTGCAAAACATTAGGCAGGGCACAGGGCCAGCTGGAGAATGCCATTCATTAGAAAACATGTGTGAAAATTCCCCATCCCAAAGGCTTCTCATAGCACTTCTAATTTTATTCAATTTAAATTCAATGAAAGAGATTCCATTCATCTCAAGTTTTGGAAGAAAGCTCTAGGTGGAAGCAGTGCCTTAAGAGAGAAAGAAAAAAATATATATGTTAAAAATCTATTTTCATCCATTCATCTTTTTCCACTTAGCAGCCTTTAAAAAGACCAAAAACAAAGAAACGACATCCTTCCACTGTATACCGTTCTGCACAGCTTCCTACATGTAGAAATGGTCTTTAGACAGCCCCATACTTGCTCCTTTAGTTATTCCTGAGAAAGCCTAATTTCAAGGTTGTGCTGTAGAGGTTTGTGAACCACACTGCATGTCTTTGTCAAGCTGCTACAAACTTGCCTGTAGTTTTGTCCCACTACACCATGAGGAAAGCGTCAGTCACTGCTATTAGACATACAAAAAAAAAAAAAATTTAAGTACTTCAAATAATGTGATTTAAGAAAAGCCCATAGTCAATCACAGATTTTTCACAATGTCTGATAAGCACGTGGTGCACAAAAAAAAAAAAAAAAAAAATCAGGTATTTGAACTTTAAACTGGTGCCTTTCAGAATCAATGCCCCTCTCCGGTAACTCACACTCTCAGAGTATAAAGGCAAATAGCCTCAGACAGAAAAAGATCTTGTATTATTAAGATTATGACATCAGGTGATTTTGTCCCATGGTATGCAAGAGAAAATTCCTCAAAGAGCTTTCAGAAAAAAAAAAAAAATAAATAACTGGAGAAAAAGTATGTTTACCTTGTACATAAGCCTTACCTGCTCTGCTAGCAGAATACTAGAACTTTTTGTATGGAAATCACAATATTTGCAGCAATAAAAAAGCACAAGATATGCAGAGCTATAAGAGGATGAGTGAAAAGCTAATGTCTAAAAGTTACCATGAAGGAATAAAGGACTAGGACTCTAATGAGGACCTGTAAGCACAAACCCTTTAAATATTCCAGCCTGTGTGAGGGAGAGACTTCAGAGTTCAAGTTCTTATTCTTATCTCACACAAAAAGTGTGAAAAAGTAAATAGCAAGGATATAAAAGGAAGCCTAACAACATAATGCACACTTAAAATAAAATAAAATAATCCCTTGAAAGCTGAGAACTAAACTGTTTTTTGTGAAATGATAGATAATTGATAAAATAGATAAAATAAAAAAGATAATTGAGATCTATTATATAGAGCCATAATGTCTGTGTTAGGTGGCTAACATAAAATTTGTTAGCATCCAAGAAATGAGTACTTATATACACCCAAACTAGAGGAGCTACCCAGGAAAGGCTTCTAGTGACAAAAAATTAATTAAAAAAATTCTAGTGATTTTGATCCTTAGCAGATGCAATAGCAACTGGTTGTAGATGCCAAATGAAAGATAATGCTTAAACTGCAAGTGCACTTCAGAATGGGTGGTCGGAAGGATTTGGATTGACTACTCAGACAGGAAAGATTTCAAGCCTTAAAAGCCTAGTCAGTGGTAATTACTCTTGCAGACACGGTTTTATTTTTATGTAGATCCTAAAGTCACATCAACTTCAACATGACTTGAGCACCTCACTCAGGACAGAGCCTTTGGAAAACGTGCCATAGACTACAGACTCCTCTGGTCTAGTTCATCCTGCGACCCTAAACCCCAGTTTAAAGATGCTTTACATGTCTCCTGGGAGTGGTGACCTACCTCAACAGGACTAGCAAAGTCTCCTGGTGTAGTGTGCCAGCTGCTAGTTAAACAAGCACTTGCCACTCTCCTAAAAGCAAGCAAGAATCAAAAACTACCAGAGTAAGATAGAAGAGGGGTAGGACAACCAGAATACTCTATGGATATTTTGCAGTTGAGACTGAAAAATCTCTCCAGAATAATAGCACAATTACATGCTTGCAGTTGTGGAAAGCTCTGGGTAAAGATTTCCAGCACGCCTCTGGTTTGATTGCGCCATCAGTGCTCATATGCAAATGTGCAAATTATCAGCCCTGATCCTGAAGAGAGCAGATTCTTATCCAGCCTCTGCATCCAGCACTGCTGAAATCCAGGAAGATAATTATTTTCCAACCTTTTATTCCCAATGTCTTCATTCAATAAAGCTAGAGAAGTCTCTGTCCTTGTCCCCGTTCCACATCAGTTTTACAACCCAAGAATGTCTGATGGACATCTCTGCAGAAGACTTCAGCACCAGCTCTGAACTGAACATATTATTAATTGGGTACCGAAGCCTATCAAACCTCAGCTGCCGAGTTAAAGAATTTTGGCTAACCTCATGTAGCTGTTACTTGTCATCTTCTAGTTCATTCAGCCAATATGTTAGAAATTAAAAGACAATTTGTAAATAAGGATCCACCTTGTACTGAAAAGTTTCTGTCCTGCATTGTCACACAAATGTTTAGGGGAAGCTGTTGGAACAAACAGCTCTAATTTTGGCATCATGTGAAAGATATTACATTTGCAGATCAGAGGAGATGCATGTAAGGTTCATGCATGCATACAGTGCTTTGCTGTAACTCTATTTGTTTATTGCAGTTGTTGTCCACATGTGAACAACAGCTCTCAGGATAAACGCTGTTACAGGAATACAGTCTCAAACCTGAAAATGAATAAAATATAAACATTACTGTGAAAGAAAGACCTTGCAAGGTCAACTGTAGAGCAAGGGCAAAACCAGCAGCTACACACAGAAGCATCAAGCTGCAGTACGTGTGGTTTGTATGCAGGACTCTAAGGAAACTCTGAAAACAGTGGGTCAAAGGAGAAAAAGGAAGAAGTATTGCAGCATCAGCTAGGTCACGGTCTTAGCAGCTGAGCAGCAAAAGATATGCGAGTAAAAAAGCCAAAAGCACAAGCACACTGCCAGCTCTTGAATACAGTCTCAAACCCATCAGTATCTTGTAACTGATTTTTAAAGCAGGAGCTAAAATGTGCTTAGCAACCACCTGCACCAAACACAGCACCGAAAGGTCAAGAAACATGGTATAAAAATAATCATCTAAATGTAAAGGGCAAATTCTCACTTGTGGTTTTTCTGCAGAACAGACCCACCCCTTAATCAAGAACAGTTCAGATAAGTGTACAGGTCAGCTCCATTAACCAGTCTCGAGTCACTTGAAATTCCAGAGTAACCTATGAAACATTGCCTTACCTATTCACTGAAACTACTTTTACAAAGAAATCTATTTTCCTTGAAGATTTTAAGAAACTGGGTGTGTAACATGACAAGGCAAAACTCATGGCTATCTCCCACAGTGTTTAGCAACAAGAATCCTTAATATTTCTATATGAAGCTTTCCAGATCTATGCCAATGCACATAAAGAAAGGAAGTAAAAGACATAATTACTGTGATGTGCAAACTGCAGTGCAGAGGCATAAAGAAAGATGCCCAAGGTCAAGCACAGGACCCAGGTGTCCCGCTAAGAGTGGTATAACACCGCCCACGTCCCAGCCACGCAGGGAGCCCAGTGCTTTCAAATCAGAGCAGAGCGAGCTGATTCTGAGCACAGGGCATCAGGACAGCACCGTGTTGCCCTGTGCTCACCAGCCTGGTGCCTGTGGGGCACGGTGCAGCGCTAGCATGCCTATGTTGATGTGGGAACTTGAGCCACATGTCGTCTGTGTGCCACTGTGCAGGCAGAGCGTGCTCAGGACCCTCCCCAGGCACACTGCATCAACCCTCTGCCAGCCCCCACCTCCTTGCTGTCTTACTGTCCTCATCTCACATGCAGCAGCAGCAGTTACAACAGCGGACAACACTCTGCCTATGAAAACAAGCACCCAGAACAACCATGCCCTCTGTTTTGAAAAGTTAGCTTCACTTAAAAAACGCAAAGTATGCCCAGTATTCTCAAGGACTTGGACACTCACGTACTAGATCAGCACCATTTACAAAAAGATTTCAGTCCATGGGGCGTTTTATGCTCTGCTGTTTTGGGGCTTGTTATATTTGGTTTGTTTTCTTTTAGGTCTAGGTCATCTTCCTTCCTAAACTTTGCGATGAATCTCATCTGAATCCAATCTACTGGGAAGGAATCCAATGCAGCACTAAACTTCAGGCTGACAATGTACAACTATACCTAATTTCTGCCCCATGTTCAACTCCACACTGCCCCAGTTTGTGTACCCCATGAGCCCTCCCACCCTCATCTCTTGATTTGGTTCTTATCTTCTTTTTTTTGTCCCTCAACTACCTGTGCAGATATGAACTATGTGAGCAATTCTGCAAGGCCCCCCCATACCCAGACTAATATTCCTTCTACGTACCAGCTTCTGCTATCCTTCCCAGGGAAAACTTAATTCATTCAGATAAATCATTCTTATCATCCTTACTGGTTATTCCAAAATTACCCAATTTCTGCTTACATGTTTGACTGTGAGCTTAGAAAATGGATAGTGCTTTCATAAGTGAAAAACTCCAGAAATACTATGTAAAAAAGTATTTTTTTAAGTCAGGCAGTTTAAAGAAGCTTAAATTCACACAAAAATACATAATTAATTTCATTGTAACATTGTGGCTGAGTAAAATTTAATGTTATTTGAATTATGAAACAGGGGTAAAATAGCTGCATTATTTACACACCACACTAACCTGATTCTAAAATTATAATTCATAACTTGATAGCAACGTTAAAAGATATTTTTTGTCATGCCTGTAAGAATAAATCTGTTTTGAAGCCATGATATGGAGAGAACCCCACACACACACATACACAAATACATGTGTAGGTATCTATGGCATGACCCAAATTATTCCTTTCTGGGGGGAGGGACAGGAAGGATGTTTTCCTCAGGAAGATACACACATTGTTTGTATCCAACAGTCTCGGCCCTCATATTTGTTAACACAGTTTATTCAGTTAAAGGACGGCATATGTATGTGGTTTGGGAGCCCTTTTTTAAAAAAACAATTGAAAGTCTCATACATGAGGTCAGTACTCCTCAAGCATGCAGCATCCGTACAAATAAACAGATTAATATATAGTATATATTTTGATGACCTGACCAAGTACCAGAGCTGGCACACACATGCATGCCCACACACAAAATAAAGATAAGGTAGATGCTTTGTCAGAGATGTATTTGAGATTAATGGGGAGCTGGCAGACTGAATGTGTTCCACTGCACTGAAGCAATTACCGTAGTAGGTAAAGCAAGTGATAAAGATTTATTTAGTACAAGGCCGATATTCATTAATCTCTTTAAACCCCATGTTAAGGTGGTTTAAAGTACTGTAGCTCTTCTCTGGAAAGGTCTGTTGAATCTATGACAGAAAAGGCAGACCTGCATAAATGCAGTGCAGGTCTCCATGGACTATGACATTTCTATACCTCCACAGGGAGGCAAGTATTTTAGATTAGTTTGGTTAGCACTGCAGATGCAGCATGCTGATTTACTAAACTCTGATGCAAGTTCCAAAAATAATTAGCTTATCAAAGATCCACCTTCCTTCCTCTCTTTTATTAGTGTGCTAAATATGGCATTGTTGCAAGGAACTAATTCATTTCAGTAGTGTTCAGACAGAAAGCGCAGACTTGTCAAAACTGAGGGGTTTAATAACAGCTTATTCTCAGTGCTGGCTTCTTTTGAATGATGCTCATATCACACGACTAACTAAACAAATGTCATTCAGCTACATAGCTCCTTCCATGCTAGTACAATAAAAGGAATTAGCAAGCATTTCTGGAAAGCGAGTTATTTCCTGGTCTAATATCAAAAGAGCAAGCATCATAGATAGCTGAACAGACATGCTGGACACAAGATATTTATGAAATGGGCTTGAGGTACCACTCGATAAACCTGTTGAATGGAAAAAAGGCTAAAGAGCCCTACAATTTCATACTGTTATGCAGACTTATTATAACATATTCAGTTTAGGTGGGCTGTTTTTTTCCAAGGGAAACAAACAAACAAACAAACAAAAACATTTTTATTTGGCATACAGAAAATGATCCCTTTGAAATAGGTTAGTTCCTTCAGTATTTAAGCAAGAGTCATTTCTCAGCACATCAGTAAGAAAGAATATTATTTCAAGAGCCACAGTCAAGGTTCCCAGATACTGCCAGCGTGCATATAAATAATCAGCAAGACACCCACTGCCCCGCCTAATTTTTTATCTTCAGAAAGCATATTAAAATGATTTATTTCTAGTCTGCTACTCATAGCAAATGCAAGTCAGCCTCTCCTTACCTTGCCAGTGACAGGGATATCAGCGGAACCCCAGGTACCAGCTCCCCAGTGAACCGTGCCTGGGGCAAAATCAGCTGTAATAATTCCAGCAACTGGAAATGAAAAGGAGTGTTAACAGTAGAAGCTAATCCAGCACACATTGAAGTTACATCAACGACTTGCACTACGAAGCAGATAAAAATAAAAATCACCAATTCTAAACACAAAAATACATTCAGTGAGACCCCACATAAGGAGTGAAACACTTTTTAATCAATTTCAGTTAGAAGATATTTAAAGTCTATATTAAAACTTTCTCGAAGTAATAGGAGCATGCAGAAAAATGAATTAGAAAAAAAACAGCTTTGCATATAAAACCATAGCAAGTCAGCAGGTATCCTCTTCATTTTAATACTAATACATTAACCTTTTTTTTATTAAAGGGTTTTATTCTGTAGGCTTACTTAACCCAAGTTCGCACAAAATAATGGGGTTGGCCCAATATTTCTCTAACATTTTTACACCCATATTCCTCCTTATCTCTTTCCTGCTCTCCCTCTCTCTATGTGGTCTCTACAGTTTCATATTTTCATTGAAATGCCTTCCAGAAATGCCTTTTATTCCAGCAACATGAGATGGTTCCATTGTGCTGACAGAGTTGCCTTTTCCAAAAGAGCAAAATTCTCCAGAGACTGGGGTTTCCAGATCTGAATGCTTAATTTCATATTCTAGCCCAGCAAGGGCAAGGATACAAAAATACTGGATCAGGTGATCAAACTACACAAGCTAGTTATGTTGAAATATTCCCTCATTTCCAAATGCTGTTTCAATATTAACATCTATCAAAATATTTTTGAAGATCACTATTAACATTTCATAAGCCTCTCAGCCTATCAACAACGCTACTCACTACCCACAAAACTCCGCCAGTTTTTAACACAAAATTAAAAGAACAGATATTGTTACTAGATTGTTTTAAAAAAAATGCTTTGCTCATCAGACAAAAGCAAATATTAGCAACCGCCAGTTTCTTTTATCCCACTTCTTAGTTGCTTTGCTTTCCTTGGCTGGGAGGTAAACAAAATACCTTTTTCAATACACAAAATTTTAAAAAACAATACCAAAGTACTTTGCCATGAATTTAATAACAAGAAATGTTAATATCACAAACATCATGTTACAGCTAGCAATTGTCAACCTGTTGGTGTTCAGCTCAGAGAATTTGTAATTGTGACTTTTTTTCCCCAAGTCTTCTACACCTATTCTAATATCTGAAAGGATTCTTCATTAGTTTCAAGGCCAAAATCTGGAAATCAATTTATCTGACTGAGCTGAGTTAAATAAAAGAATAATTAAAGTCTCTAACGAGCAAAAATCTTCCTTGTGTTTCAAGTATTACTTAAATGCTAAAAATATAAGTGATTTCAGTAGAAGAATTACATCTTCCTTATCATTTATCTTCAGTTCTGAACTGTATCTCTAATGAAAACAGCATTATAAAAATAATGTCATGAATTGACTTTATTCTATGCAGTGACTGTTCCCAATTCACATTCACATGGGAATATCCCTCTCTTCCAGAAACAATCACAGAACTCGAAGTTTTCCACATTCACAATTGCCTTCCAATAAACAAAACCAAAATTTCCTAGACAATAACCTCAAGATCTATATAACACAGGGCTGTCCATCCTCCTTTCTCAATACCAGAAAACCACAGGGCAGAAGCCCTGGGTTCCTACTTGAAATGCCCCCAACATCACAAGCAGGTGTAAGGAAACAAACATCAAAACCAAACAAAAATATATATTTTTTCAAAACAATTTTTTTAAATCAATATTTTATTTTCTTTTACTTTTATCAGCGTCCTCAGCCTTCGTCATAGGTGCTGAGATGACTGAGATGCTCCAGTCCCATAATCATCTTTGTGGTCCTTTGCTAGACTCTCCAACAGCTCCATCTCTCTCGCCTACAACTACTGGCAAGCATGAGAGGGAAAGGAGAGAAATCATGATGCCGGAAAAGTTGTTATGACAAATTCAACATGGTCACATAACTCATAAAAGGTGAAGTCACCTGTGAATTTATTCATATTCATCAAGTGCTTGCCAAACCACAGCACCAGACGATCACATTTTCTGTGTGAACCAAACCATTTACAGAAAAGCTATTTTAAACACTGCTTATAAGAATTTCCAATATTTTCATGTCCCAATACCTCTCAAGTCAGGCTCCCTCAGTGCCCTTAGTCAAATGATATCAGCCTCAGAAAGAGAGAAAGATTTTAACAAATACATTTTAGAAATCTCAAAGTGATTAAAGTAGTTTTTCTATGCATAGTAATGAGGTGGTTTTCAGGTTTGCTCTTAAAGGGCTCAAAGCAAGTTTGAAGCTGTGATCTCAGAGCTAAAAGTGCCATACCCACTGGAAAGCTGGCAGCATCCCCTTCACATGACTGTGGAGAAATCTAATGTTTTTAACCTAGTGGATATTAAAATAGCTGACTCAAAACTCATCATTACTACTAAATTGACCCTAGGTATCAGGCAGGCTTTTTCATTGGAAATACAAACACTTGATAAATGAGGGAAAATATTAACTAATAGTTGGTTTTAGAATAACCATATAAAAAGGTATTAATCATTAAAGGGCAGAGCTGAAGGTTAATATACTAAATAGCAATAGCAAAATCATCACTGTGTCACTAAAGGAGCCAAAAGTATTTGATAATTATTTTTCACATGGCCACGTAATTAGCACTATCCCTCTGCTACACAGGTATGATCATCATTAAGGACTTACGATGGTGAGAGGTATCACTGTGCAACTATATTTAAAACAAAACTGATCACAAGATTGAAATAAATTGCTAAGATTCTTGTTGCCATAACTCATTATACTTTCTTAGTAGAATATTTGGTGTTCTTTATTTAAGATCATCTTAATCAAGAAATTTCATTTCTTGAAAACAGTGAAAAACTTAAGAAAACAAAAACACTGGAAAATAATAATAAAAAAACAGGACAACTACAGGCTTTTAGGTCTAGCTCTCAAGGTCAACTGATATCATTAGACTTACATGAACTCAATTCAAGTTACAGCAGGGAAATCACATTAGGAAATATGGGTCAAGTCATCCTGCAGTAATAAAGCTGTTACCTCCAGACTCGATTTTTGAAAAATTCTTTAAAACCTGTCATCGTTTAGTATTTCTAACATTAGAATCACAATTTAACAATGAAGTAGACCAACATTTTAAAGTGTCACTTAAGTATTTATTCAGATGTTCTGAAGAAAAAAATATAAACAAATACAAACAATGCCTCAGTTTTAGTCCATAACTGTTTTGTCCCTAACCATGTTCAAGCAGCAGAAAAACAGAGAGATAAATGAAAATGTCCCATGCCTTTTCATACTGAAATAGCTAGGATAAAGAGCTACTTCAATGTCTGTGTGAGCACGGGTGTGGGACTGGACTGATATGACCAAATCAGTAGAAATACAAGGACCAGAGAGACCAAAGAAAATAAATGCTATGCAAATATGAATTACAGTGTCAAATTCAGACGAGGTGATGAAGTGACATCATCAAGTAGATAGAGCACTAAATCTAGGGCACTCAGTTACTACAATCATATGCTCGGTATAAAAATTAGGTTGCAACATTCTCAGATGTATATTCTCATTTACAGGTTAGGGAGGCGTTTTCCAGGCACTCGGTGTTGGTGTTACTCCTCCCAGTGAAGTCGCACGGACGTTAACAGTTGATTTCTAAGGAAGCAGGTATAGACGGAGCACTTTTGAAATCCCACTGTAAACGATTTTCATGGAGAGAACCTGAGTTGTATGGCATCCGTAGGATTACAAGCACCTCCAAAGGCTTCCAAAAAATACTGATTAGATACAAAGTAGTGCTTGATATATACTTAGTAAGAGCTTGCAGAACCCCTCAGACATTCAAGCCTGCTTAGCTGAGGAGGAGGATGTGTGCGGGTGTACTAACCCCCATTTTCATCTATTGCTGCTCATAGGAACAAACTGCCAAAGATGATAAAAAGCCAGCTCCGGTTGACACCTAAAAGCTCCACAAGGCATCCCCACAAACCTTCACACCCTCCTGCCCATTCCCAGCTCAAACACTCCTCGGCCCCTCTCAGAACTTCAGGCTTCAGCTCCAGCGTTCTTCTCACCCTCCCTCCCCTGCATGGAGCAGGCAGAGCAGAAACAGCCGCGCCACAGATCGGGGACAGCCCTGAAAGGAGGACAGAAAACATGTGCTCATGCACTGTACTGCCTGGCCACAGTATGGGTATAACAGGGTTGGAGCCACAGCTCAAAACATTTAGACACAGAGGAAGCTTCTGAATACTCTAAAATTAGGTATCCCAAACGCTGACATTGTTTCAGATGATCAGAACAATTAGCTGAACCTGTTTTGTACGGTTTTATTTTACACTTTTTTTAGTGTCATGTTAAATGCAATTCTCTTCCCAAGTTCAGTATGCAAGCACACACATTTTTTCCATATGTTACTCAAATTTAGGCCTTGAAGTACTAGTTGGATCTCTTTTTCAGAAGCTAAATGTGGAGGAAGCCATTTAAATGAATAATGCTTTTATTTTTTTAATGGAACAGTGAAGTAATATAAGTGGGGCATATTAATTCCCAGACATGTGAAATTTATTGTCACTTAGATGCCCACTGGGAATAATTTATGCATCCTCGATTAAGAAAATATTTTTAATTTGAATTTGCATATTTTACTCATTATGACTAACCTTGACACAGTCCTTTTTAGAGGTGCCATGCCCTCAGGTGGGAGTTTACAAAGTGCCCATTTACCAGGAAGAAATAATGAAACAAAAATGCACATGTTTTCTAATGAGAAAAATAAGGTGGGTCTTGGACAGTATGCACCCTGGCTTACAATGGTCTTCAATGTTGTCTGGTGCAATCAAAAGCAGATTAGGTTTGATGAAATAAAGGTGACCTTTATTCAAGTGCATGAAATCACAAAAAGGGATAGTACGGTAAATTCCAGCACAAGAAGAAAAATTCAAAATAAATAAATACATTATAAAGTCACACAGGTCGAATTGAGACAAAAACTTTCTATAAAATTAATCTCTCCATTATCTGCCATTACAACAAAATACACAAGCCAGTAAACAGTTTCTGGGAAAGCCTTCTGTCTTTGTAGCTTTTTTTTTTTTTTGACAGGTCCAGCAACTCTGAAATTCTTAGATTTATAAAACCAAATTTTAAAACTCTTTTCCCTAAACCATGGTCAAAGTCAATACTAAAACTCTAGTCTCTAAAACATTCAGAAGCATGTATACTGAAGAAGCTTTTAAAAAGAAAAGATAAAGCTATTTATATCTCAAAATTTCACCTTGTAAAATTTCCCGATTCTCCTGGCCTCTACCTGGAAGCACAGAGAAGCAACATCGTTAAAACAAGCAAACAAACAAACCACGTCTTCCCTTTTTCCTTCCACATTTGAGCTCTGCTTCTGTGTGCACAATGCCCACAGATCTCATTGCTGTGTGGATGAGATGGCCAGAGCCAGCAAGGCTGAAATAGGAAGAGGCGTACCAGACCACAGCAATACGTTGATTTAAGGTGTAGTACACTCACCCTTACATAGTGTACAGAATGCTGCCAGCCTTCACCATGGAAAATAACATAAAAAAAAAAGTCTGAAGGAGACCAAGACCCCCAGGCCCTCACACAGATGCACAGCTTTCACACTTTTGCAATGAAGCACTGTGCCTCTGAGCTTTGACTGAAAAATACTGAAATAGTTCAAAAAAGCAGTCAAAGTATAAGTTAAGTGTAAAGAAGCATTTGCGCAACCAATTAAAATGTGGTCACGTTTAGTTATTAAAATTAGAGAAGGATCTGATTACAGCAAAAAAGCATAATGGATCGTTCTGTAACATCACTGCAGGCCGTGTGGGATGCACACCACAGAACTGGAAAAAAGAACTGTGATGGACAGGAGAAATGCACCATGGCCAACGTGCAATTACCTGTTAACTAAAGAGCAGAAGAAATGGGTGGTTTTGGAGAACAAATAACCAATAAAATGGAAAATGCAGAAGAGACTTTCAAACATATTCAGTGCCTACACAGTTAAAGACCTTAAATACCCAAAGGCTGTCTTAACAGTAGTCTAGCACTTTTCTGGGCAGCTGATGCAAAGTTCAGGAGCATAGCACAGTGTTCTCCAGAATGAGAATATTGCTGCAAGCTGTTTTCAGGGAATTAAAAACATCCAACTCCAAAAACAGAAGGATGGCCTGCACATTCACAAGCATCCCTGAATAATTCACATATTCTCATTCATGCACAGCTTTCTTCAAGCAGGTTAATCCTTAACTACTACTTCTTACTGGAACAGCTGAAAATACGTTATGACTTATAGTCTGAGGATTAATTCTCCATTTTGCAAAATAAATAAATAAAGTTTTTAAAAAATATATTATATACATAAAAATAAGATGAAATTCCAGGCAACCTCAAAGGTTTCTGAGGTTTATGTTTTGAAGTTCTGACTGTTTTCCTATGAGCTTCCTAAAGAAAGAGGCTGCAATTAAAAATCTGTGGCCTTCTGCTAGCACAAAATCAACTGTTCTATAAAGGCTCATAAAAATCACAGCACAACAACTGTACTACAGAGGAAACTAGGCAGACTCTGCAATTCACATCACTTATGAGAACTTCAGGTTAAAGATTAAAAAAATAATAAAAACAGTGCAACAGCTGATTTCATAGGGAGGACTGCAGATTTCAGACCTCCTTACAAACAGTAGAGCTGAAATGTCATGCGGGTTTCAAATATGATTGAATTCCATCTGATTACCAGAACGGGTCGGCACCGTGTCGGTTACAGGGTGAACACTAGAATTTAGAACACTGTTTAATTTACAGACTGCAATCAAACCCATGCAGGTGGACTCCAGCAAGCACGAGAACCCCACCATAGCTGCTACAGCTCTGTGAAGAGACGAGCCTGTCGCTCATCCGGTGATATTACAGGAATTGGGACTCTCAGCAAATGAACTATGACCTCCCAAATACCTGAGGAAATACATTTAGAGAAAAAAAATGAAGAGAAAAAAAAAAAAACAAAAACAAAAACAAACACAAAAAGCATCTTTTAGAGGTGTCTAAAAATTTCCTTGAGAGCACATGGTGGCCATGCTGAGGGTGCTACAGTGTCATATCACAGAATCACAGAATTTTCTAGGTTGGAAGAGACCTCAAGATCATCGAGTCCAACCTCTGACCTAAAACTAACAGTCCCCACTAAACCATATCCCTAAGCTCTACATCTAAACGTCTTTTGAAGACTTCCAGGGATGGTGACTCCACCACCTCCCTGGGCAGCCCGTTCCAATGCCTCACAACCCTTTCAGTAAAGAAATTCTTCCTAACATCTAACCTAAAACTCCCCTGGCATAACTTTAGCCCATTCCCCCTCGTCCTGTCACCAGGCACATGGGAGAACAGGCCAACCCCCACCTCGCTACAGCCTCCTTTAATGTACTTATACAGAGCAATAAGGTCACCCCTGAGCCTCCTCTTCTCTAGGCTGAACAAGCCCAGCTCCTTCAGCCGCTCCTCATAGGACTTGCTCTCCAGGCCCCTCACCAGCTTCGTCGCCCTTCTTTGGACCCGCTCAAGCACCTCGATGTCCTTCTTGTAGCGAGGGGCCCAAAACTGAACACAGTACTCGAGGTGCGGCCTCACCAGAGCCGAGTACAGGGGGACGATCACCTCCCTAGCCCTGCTGGTCACAGTGTTTCTGATACAAGCCAGGATGCCGTTGGCCTTCTTGGCCACCTGAGCACACTGCTGGCTCATATTCAGCCGACTGTCCACCATCACTCCCAGGTCCTTCTCTGCCTGGCAGCTCTCCAACCATTCCTCTCCCAGCCTGTAGTTCTGCTTGGGGTTATTGCGCCCCAGGTGCAGGACCCGGCACTTGGCCTTGTTGAACTTCATGCAGTTGACCTCAGCCCATCGGTGCAGCCTATCCAGATCCTCCTGCAGAGCCTTCCTACCCTCGAGCAGATCGACACACACACCTAGCTTGGTGTCATCTGCAAACTTACTGAGGGTGCACTCAATGCCGTCATCCAGATCATTGATGAAGATGTTAAAGAGGACCGGCCCCAGCACCGAGCCCTGGGGGACGCCACTAGTGACTGGCCTCCAACTGGACTTGGCTCCATTCACCACAACTCTTTGGGCCCGGCTATCCAGCCAGTTTCTAACCCAATGAAGCGTGCGCCAGTCCAAGCCAAGAGCAGCCAGTTTCTTGAGGAGAATGCTGTGGGAGACGGTATCCACAGTACGTTACTCAGAAAATCCACTTGTACTACCCTCACAGCTGTGTCTCCCAATCATATCTTCTGTGAAATGCAGCAGAAACTTTCTCACAACTTCTTCAACTCACCATTTCTAAGCAAAATTAATATCAAAGTTCATGAACAGTGCAGTATTCCTACAGTGCTGTGTCAGCATTCTAGGTCCCAAAAGGCAGGACTTCCTCAGCGGAAGGATTTCCACAGAGTCTAGACCAAACCATATGCAACTACAGCTAATTCAGCTGGAAAAATAAGATCGCAGTGGCAAAGCCAGGGGCTTTATTAGAGGTGAGCAGCTGCTTCCTTAAGAGCACACCATTCAGCTGAAATATGTCCAGTTCCTTGAGAATAGCTCTGCTTGTGTTACCGTTCCCAGCTGCAGTTTAGGAATTAAAAACTGGTTGTTCAGTGGGATTACAGAGCAAGCTATTCTTTACTTTTTGTTTACAAAAACAAACTGTAAATAACATATTTCTATGTGTATGAGTGTGTTTGATATATGCTTTGCTACAGTTTAAAACTTTCTTTACTTTTCAACACAAGCATTCAGTTTCCTTTAATACATACCTGCCCAAGATTTCTTGTTAGGTTTCTGCCAAATGCATGTAACAGAAGGATGAATTAGGCATCCCACCGAAACACTGATAAAAAGACAAAGAAGCCATGGCAGTACAAGAAAATAACTGTCACACAAGATCAAATGCATTTCCTTGCTTTACCCTGGCAGTGTCCCTGCACTGCAGTGGGGCACACTATGGACATGTCACAGGTGCTCAACACCCAAGCTGGCAGCAAGGGAAAAAGGAAAAATGACTACAAGATTGTGTGATAATCAAATTATGTTTTTACAACTTATATACTAAAGCACACATCTGCTACACACAAAGCCATCCTTAAGAGTGCAGTGCAGTTTCAAACAAGAGCGTTTTCTTAATGAAAACACACAGACTATAATTCCTGTAGGTTGAGGATTTCCTCCTCCATCCTGCAATGTACCTCAGAGCCAGAGGAGACAATGGTCTGTGTCACGTGCTATAACCAGCTGATATGCCAAAGGAGAACAACCCGTAACATCTCTGCAAATATCACCAACGGAAAAGCATAGCTGAAAACATCTTTACCTATTATTTTATATGAATAATAAATGTATATGAATGAGAAATCTAGGAATCGAGCCTGGTTTCTCACATACAAAGACACAGAACGTAAGGGTTTTGCTGACTCATTGCACTCGATTCTTAAATGTGCCTCTTACAGAGGCGTTATTCCCAAGTACATGCAGCTTAACCTTATTTTTGAAATTCCACGTTTCTCTATACCATCCCTGGAGCATTACAGAGCTTAATTAGAATCAAAATAAAATGTATGACATTTTCCACCTGGCTGAAAAAGTGAAAGACCTAAAGGATTTAATTTTGATACATTTAAAAAAGGGAAGACTGAAATACTTAGCCGTGCCTACTGTTTTCTAAAGATGATTTGCTGAAAAATGTATTAAAAGCAGCAAGTCAATTATGATCAAGCTCAGAAAAATGATAAGAGAAAGCCATTCTTGTAACTCTTCACCTAAAAAGAAACAAACAAACAAAAGAAATAAACTGAGAAAAGCAAAGAGGAAAAAAAATGCAGTGGGAGAAAAATTAAATACTAACAGTTTTTATCTTATTAATTTTAGAACTTTTTTTTTTCCCCAGTGAATCTCAAGAATACAGAGGCTAAATTCTGTGTAAGTGGAAACAAAAAAGACTTTATGTTAATAAAAATAAACAATCACAGAATAAACAGTCTTTTTCCTAAAGGTTAAATGTTTGTACGAAGAAAAGCAGAGGAAAAATTCTTGGGCACAGAGCCTCACTTTGCTGCAGGAGCTCTCTCCCATTTGCCAACAGCCACCTGACACTGTCACCGACACCTCCATCTAAGCAGTGCAGGTGTTCGCTGAGAAGTAACTCTGCGCTTCCGTAATCTGCCAGAAGACAAACTGTAAGCCTTGATTTACGCTGTGATTCACTGGAACTTTTCCCTGCCTTCAGGATGCAAGGTGACTTGCTTTAGGCTGGAGAAGAGAGGACATTTAGCTTGGTCCAGCTAATCTCCAGGAAAAAAGCAAAAAAAGCCGGAGACTTGTAGTATAGCAATCTGTAGAGGACGTCTTACACTCTTAGAGAGAATGGGAGCAACAAGACAATGTCAGTGAGCTCTCTATGCCACAATGTCCCAGAGAAACACAAGTCCATGAGCAAGACCATTACAAAGACAACAGGAGTTAATCTTACTAAAGATACAGCCAACTCACCTTAGCATCACTAGTTGAAAGTCTTATATTTTTTAATAAACCTCTAACTTAGAAACCATTTATGACTACTGTAAATGTCAAAGCAAGTTTTAAAACATGAGTAGCTGCAAAAATTTACATGAGCCACAGCCCAAGCTCAAAAAGGTGTTTTTTTGTTTGTTTGGTTTAGTTTTTTAAGTTTTAACCTAATTTTCATATAAACTCAATAAAAGAGATGAAAAACATGGAATCCAGTTCTTGTATTTAATGATTTATAAAGTCTGATGACCTGAAGAACTAAAATGGAGCTTGTTTTGCAGCTCCCAGAAAAATCATCTTGCACGCAAAGAAGACAGAAGTGCAATCTTTAATCACCTACATTACTGGTTTCAGAACACAAAACTGGTTTCATCTTAACACAAGTTATGTAGTTCCAGCCTGAATCCTTACAAATATAGACATTTGAACTTGCCAACTTTCTTTTGATGAACCTGTTGATTTTTTTAAATTAAATTCTAAATTACCCATGTATTACATCATGCTGAATTTTGGTTTCTTTAAAGAAAAGAATTCATTGACATTCATTGACGTTTTCTTGTCGCTCCTGTTCTCTATGACAGTGTATGGCACATCCTTTACAATTTGGTGTACTACAACTCTTTTTTCTTTATTTTATTTAATTTTTATTTCCAGAAAACAGACTGGAAAAAAGGAGAAATGCACACCAGCCCAATCCCTTCTCCAAAAGCAGTCCATCTGTGGTTCCAGGCCAGGAGTTCATCTAATTTAAAGGGTCAATATTGCAAAAAGTTTTTAAAAGAAACACAAAAGATTTTTAATTGCCTAAGGAATTATAAGCACTTCAGCATTGATACTGCCGGTCCTCTAGGTGCTAAAACACAGTTTGGACTCGATCTTTGATACATGTTACACCATGTTGGGGATTAGGAATTAAATTCCAGGGTTGCATATAGCATAATATTAAATCACACACAATGCACTATGAGCAATCCTCTGCTGGCCCAATCTACTAAAATGATTTATGCACAGAAAGTTTAACTGTACAGCTGGGAGACTGCTGCACATTTGCACCTTCACAAAGAACCCCTGTCAAGCAAGTCACCGGTATAAATGCCATTTGGGCAGGTTTTAGACTGGCGTGAGATTTAGAGTTTCGAAATAAACCCACCTTCTTTCAATATGAAAGGACAACCAACATATTATATGGAAAGTATGCAGTTTCTTATGCACAAACATATAAATACATTTTATGGCAGTCACATAACAAAAAAAGAACCACCAGCATTAAATAAAAGACCTGCCACAATGCAACCTGTTGTTACTCCTCCGAGTGATTAAAATACGACTTCACCATGTTGAAGTGTCTCTCCTCCCCCTCGCACCAGCAAACCCTTTCTTCTTCGGTATTTGTTATACATTCTCATTTATATTATCTGTCTAGCTGTCTGTCCTTAGATTGTAATCTGCTTAGAACAGGCACTTTCCCTTCTTGACCATTCAGCGAGCACTGCAGTTGGTGGTACCATGGACAAATATTAAATGAAGCTCTCTGAAAAGAGACAACTGTAAGAGGGAATTCTATTGTGTGAAACAAACGTTCCCACGGAAGAGAGCTAAGGTACTTAACTGAACTAGTTTTTACTCAAAAGACTATTCAAAATATTGAAACGCTCCTCTGCACATTGTTTGCTTGCACGTAGACAGCGATGGCATGTTTTTGTGGGCCTCCTTTGGACAGCCTTCAGGAGCACAAGCTTCTGCTGAAATTTTGACAGGAAACCTGGCTCGTGTAATTGGTTTTGGAAATTTAACCAGCGCTGTTAAAAATAAGGCAATGCCAGAAATGGGAGTTGCTTAGTGATTCCTCCTTAAAAAGCAGGTTATATAGCAGGGAAAAGATTTTAAGCAAACAGTATTTCATTTTGCAAATGGAACAGTGCATGAATGAAAAACGGGGGCTACAGGCTGACAGTATCTCTAGAGCACCTGCTTGCTGCCCTGCTGTAAATTCAAGTAACCTTGCAGCATGCAGTAACTTTGAAATTAGAACCTGTCAGAAGAGAATTTCTATATTATTTGTTTCAGTGCCTGCAAGTTTCCCCTTTCTGTTGGAGAACCTCCACCTAGTTTTATAAAATCTAAAACAAAAAAAAAATCCTCAAAGCCTCAGCTCAGTGGCAAAACAATTCCACAATTAAAAATCTCCTGGGAAAAAAAAAAAATACATGAGAGGTATTCAGGTAAAGCTGTGAAAAGGGGTTGCACAATTTGCTGCGAAGCTCCACTCAAACCCCCTCCAATCCAGTACCCTTTTGCCCTCAGCATCCACCTTCTCCCCTGTTGAAATCAAGAATGCAGAGTGGATATTGAAATTAACTAGTACAGTAAGTGAACTGCAGAATTAGTGCCAGTCTAGCAAATTAAACAAGGGAATAACCTAAATTTTTTTCCATTTTTCCTTTTTTATTACCAACAAATTAGAGGGCTCCAGTAGATTTTATCAAATACTGAGCTCCCCACTCCCTTTCTCAAACTGCATAAATGCCTTGAACTCCCAAAAGAACATCGCCATTCCTTAGCCCCATGTAGTTCTCTTTCATTTACCCACTTCCACAGCACCATTTTCAAAGACTTATTTTAGCCAAAGGGAACAAAAGTGGAAATCCTGAAAGGAGATCTGCAGATTTTTCCAGAATTTTTACCCTGCCCCCTCCACCAACTGTCCACAAGACCTCAGCTCCCCCGCTGGGATACCCTTTATGGATGACTCCTAAGGCACTTAAAGATTAAAACAAAGGAAGAGCTTTACAAGTCTTCCGCTGCAATGGCAGCCACAATAGTTTAGTCGCACTCTCTGAACACAAAGAGAAGCCTACCCTTACCTTTGAAGTTGTAAGCCTTAGTCAAATTCCAGAAAACAGCAGACAGGCATGACAATGTATTATATAATTTATTTGGGGAACTACACAGAGACATACACGAACTACGTGATCTGACCGGACACGTGAAGTGCAAAAAAACAGTTATCAGCTACCAGACTGAACATGTGTTCTTTAAAAAGTAGTGCTAAGCCAACCAAAGTCGGCAAATAGCCTGATGGAACAACACCGTAAACATTCAGAAGAATAAGGAAAGTGTCTCTTTAATGCACAAGCCGTTCAGAATTGAGCCCCAAGTGCTGCACAACGCTAACTACAATAGGCAGCCTGCAGGCTGCTTCAGATCTGCACAGGCACTGAATGCAAAAAAGAGCCACAGTGCTGCTGCGGTGGCATCGGCTCCAATTCGAGCACAATAAGAGGGCAGAGCACAGCCTTCTTCACTTGCATCACAAAAGGAAGAGACCAGCAATCGCAAATTGTGTGTGCATGCCCTGAAACTGACGCTTAACACCACAAACCGTTTTACACACAAAATCCAAACCTCTAATTGATAAACACAACTGACTAATTTATCACAATTCTTTCTTCCTCACAATATCACTTGCTTTGCTTTCAAATAACCCTTAATTTCCAACCATTCCCAAGGCACAATTTAACCTAAGTAAATCCATTCAGGTATGCTTCTGTCATCAGTTATTTTTCAGACTACTAAATTGTAACTATTTATTATTGCTTTGAATTTTGTGCATAGATATGAGATTAACTGGTGATACAAACAGAAGGCCAGTTTCAGTGTTACTTTTATTCTTGCTAGAACTGAAAGCTCTTACCCACAGCAGCTTCTCTACAACTCAACAAGACCATAACCTGCCTGTATCAGTGATTCTGGTACCTTCAGAAGAGGCCATCACGGATACCTGCTCTGTTTTGATGCATCTCCCCTGGAGTACTCTGCACATGTGAAAAAACAAATAGATTTTGAAAGATAGCAAGTCTGACCACATATGGAGTTGACCCTATGTGCTGTGCCTCTGTGCAAAGTCCTTCAGGATCAGGGAATAGCTTGCAGTGTCATAAACTTAGTGTCATTCCCTGCATAGCTTGCAGGGAATAGCTCGCAGTGTCATAAAATGCAGATCTCACCATAAAGCTGACAAGTAAAGACAAACAATGGAACTTTTTACCAAGTCTAACCTATGCTATACAGAAGCAAGCAAGCCTTTCCCTCTCCTAAACCTTCAGAAAAACTCATCTTTATGAAAGAACAAGGCAGAGCTGACTTTTAAGAAGCAAGCAGGAAGAGGAGTTCTGGAAGAGCTGAGATATTGCCTGCTGGATATGCCTGAGCATTAGTTTGCAGAGAATCCAGTATCCTGTTTTGCAACATGTTTAAGAAGAAAAGGCGTATCAGTGACATCCGTGACAGCATGTCTGAATGCAGCAAACTATCCTATGGGATGATAGCTTGATATAACCACACACGTATTTTCTAAAGCTAAAAAGTGTGTTTTGACTATTTATTCTGAATACTTGGATAAAAAAAGGACACAGGCTTTCACTCAGTAATGCCTCTCTTGAGCTCTCTAGATCTGAGATGCATTAGAACATGTGTCTGGAGAAAATTACAGTGTTTAAATCAAGACTTCAAGTGACAGAGAACCTACTGGGGCAAGATGTTCCAATGGTTAATTACACTATGTTCATTATGGTACATAGGGCAAAACCACTCTGCTCAGGAGACATATTAAAGTCACTAGAGGACAACAACCTAATCTGCTAGCTCCAATTTACTTTGTGAAAGAAATTCAGGCTAAGAAGACAAGGCATACGCATGCTTTCTTAAAGCAGGAAGGCATACACATGCTCCACAACAAGTGGAACCTCCTCTTGTCTCCTTAATTAGGGCCAGTATATCACCCATCTCTGCTGAAATCCTGTCCATCGCTGTGTAACCCAGTGCGAAGGCTCAGGTTTGAAAAGACTGCAGAGTTCATCATTTCAGCCTGGAACAGGCAAGGGAAAATACGCAAACAAACACTTTCCACCTAAAAATACTGAACAGCATGCAAAATAATAACCTAATAACCTAATGCAATGCAAGTGCTTAGGAGTTGAAATGCAGCAGCTTTTTAGTAACACAAACTGTCTAGGACAATAAGAGATTAATATTTTATCCCAACTGAATTTCATGGGGAATTTTGATAAGAATGTAATTTCCCAAGCTGACTCGCAAGCCAGGCCTGTGAGGAGGTGTAACACCCCTGCTTGTATGTGAAGCAGCCTCAAATCTATAATTATCACACATTTTCAAGAGTTTAGTTTTAAATATCATCCAAAGTCAGCACTCCAGCTGTACACTGGCTCATAATGCTATTCTTGGCACTGTTTATAAACACAGCACCATTTATTTTTGTCTTGAGCATCACCTAAATGCTTTGCACAGGACACTTATCCTAAGGGACATTCCATATGAATATGCTCATCTTGTCAAATCTGGCAAGATTGCATGAGAATGGCACGTAGGATATACTAGAGAACAAGAAAATTAAACTGGCTGAGTAAAATACCTATTCAGACTTTTTCATCTTTGGTTTCTACACACATTGTGTATGCAATCTACATTAACAATGAAACTCATCAATGAAACTGCACTGTGTTAACAATATAAGTTTAAACACTGTATGACTACCATCATTCAACCTAACAGAACACTGCAACGCCTGTACCAAAGCCTTTCTACATTTTAGGACATTCACATTGATGTATGTTCATCCATGAAGATATACAAATACACATTCTTACATTTCTTTAAGAGTAATTCATTCTAAAAAGCTTTTAGAGCACATTGTAGGGTATTCAGCACACTACCATCACCACAATAACATGATGCTAAGCACTGCACTGGCACCAAATCACTCCATTGGATCAATATTGTTCAAAGAATTTTTAAGAGGAAAACCTCACAAGGCTCATGTAACTGCAATCTTCAGCCTGCACATCTGTCAGATAGACCACAGCTCTTTGCACCAGTTCCTTCTTATCCTCTTCCCACTCACTACTAATGCTTCAAGATCATTAATCATCCCTTGATGTTCTCATGGTATTACCACCCTGGGACAAATCACCATAACCCCCCCAAAACCCCAAACAAACTGGCCTCCAAAAGCTCAGCACCAGCGCAGCTCCACTGACCAAGCAGAGATAACTGCAAGAATGGTGCTTTTGAACATATTTTTCAGTCTAATGAGGATTCTGGCAGAGCAGAATGAACTAGTGTGATGGTTTTCTCCAAAAGTGACATCTTAAGTGAGCTGCCTACCATTATGCACTAGGACTGGCATCTTCTAGCACACAGTGAGTGAACAAATGATAGATAAAATGCAGTCAGGGTACCAGGCAAGGGGCCCATGATGCATGACACTAGCTGTTGTGAGATGGAAACTTGCTGTGTGCTTGCAGCTGATCTGGAGGAATTTGTAACGCCATCTGACCTGTCATGGGGATATAGGTGCTTTACACTGGGGTAACTACACTGATACATCCCATACCAGTTCTAATGTCTACCACACTGAGTCATAGTTTATGTAAAATAAATAAATAAATAAATCCCAAACAAGCTTGTGTGAGCAACCCATATCCAGGACGCCATCCACGCAGTGTCAAACACACCAAACACAAAGCCATTACATGCTCTTGCTGTACAAGTGTATTCTGTTTACATATACAGTTTTGCACAGAGGTCTAAAATGCTAATTTCTTGTCTAGCAAAATTGTCAGAAGAGTGTTGACTTCATAAAACAGCCTATGAGGTATCCGGAATTTCTTATGTATACAGGACAGAAAAGCAAAGTCATCTTGTATTCTAGATTCATCCCAAAGTCATCTTGTATTCTAGATTCATCCAAGATTCCCAGGTATCCAGATAATGTATCTCAGGAAACATCAGACATGCTCAGATACATTTTGTTCCAGGTATTCAGAATACATGCAGCCAGTCCAGCGCACCTGCAGCACACAGCATTTCCATACACAATCAGATTGTTGATAGCGGTTCATGTTTAAGGTCCTAAACAAGGTTTTATTCTGGAAGGAGATAACTAGGCCACCCTTACTCACCAGAGGAATGATCCTTCTCAGCCACTTTTTCAAAGACATGATACACGGGTAACATGTTAGTTTGAAGAAGGCTATGCACCAAAATCAAACTACATGCACACCGCTGTCTTTTGCACGGGTAACAGCATCAGGGTTGACTTCTCTGTAACTGAAGCACCAGTGCACTGGAAGAGGAACTGTGCCACCACTGTACAGACAGACTGCGCTTTGTGAGGCACGCAAGTAATACTGTGAGCACAGACAGCAAGGATCTGCCTTCTAACATAAGCTGTCTGATTTTAAGAATCCTGTCCTAATGCTGCAGAAAACATCCTCTGGCTTCACTGGTCCCAGAGAAGCAATGCTTCAAACTCCTTTGGACACACTGTGGGAACCTCAGTAATAAAATATGCATGGGAAAGCCAGAGTTCAGCTTTGGAGTTGGAAGTTCCAGGATCTTATATTAAGAAAGAAATATCTTTGCAAGAGACATGCGAAAGGTAGATGCAAACTCGCCTTGCACACTGGAGATATTTAACAGGAATAAAATCTTAACATCTGATAGTGATCTGTAATATTGCATATCAGACTTAAACAATATATTCCTGGATATCCCATAAATTCAGAGGCAGTGACATGACAATAGGCAATTTTGCAAAGCTGCTGAGTTTCTGCTGAGCACAGGATATCTGCATTAAATAAAGCTACGAATCAAAATCTAGTTTAAAAAGCATTTTGGTAAGTTCATTTCCTTCCATCAGAAAGTAATTATTATCTAGCCTTCTCCCACACTTATCCAAGTACATAAAGAAAGTGAAGCTATAGCACAGATCTGGAATTTAAAAGTTCTGCATGAACTACAATTTAAAACAAAGTTGATTTCAGTATTTATCTAAATAAGAAAATTGTATATATTTCTGTAACATGTATAAGCTAATAAACTACCTTCCACTGCAGATTTATCTATTTGGTGAAGTGAAAGGACAGATCAAAAAAAACAAGCAAACAAAAAACAACAAAAACAAAAGTGCACCCAGATCGAGATAGAGATCTCAGTTTACTAATTTAAAATATAAAATATCACAATTATAACTATTAACCTCTTAACAACACAGAGGTGGTGCATCAAGTTTGAATTAGATGCCTATATTGAACAGGAAGCTAAAGTAAACACAGCGTGTCATTTTAACATGCTTACTTAGACCTGTAAAATTTTCACACTTCAAAATAACTACAAAACAGACATCTCTAATGGAAAAAAAAAAAAAAAGAAAAAAGAAAAAAACTGCCTCAGATCCAGCCATCACATATAAATTCAAAGACTGAAAAAACATTCATTTGAATTGCTGCTTTATAAGTGGCCAGTAAGGCACTTTGTGAAAATTACTGGTTTTCAAATGATATTTAAGTCTTACTTCGAGAGGAAAAACTCTTTCAAAGAATAATAGTTTTTTTTCTATTTTTTTTTATTCTATCTTCAATGGTCAGATTTCCATAATATGAACTGCTTGATAGTCACTTTCCCTTTAAATTATTTTTTAACCATACAGGCAGTCACATCTGATTTCTGATTCTCCTTACCTTACTTTTCCTTTCAATTACTTCAGTTCTTAATACGAACAATAAGAGTGCTCATTGCATGTCCTCTGTGGGACTCCTGGAACTTAGATACTCAATAGACAGGTGCATAGATAAGGATTCAAAGTCTTTGTTCCACTGTCCAGACAGAATATGTTTAATCTTTTTTCTACCTTTTCTATGCCATTTAAACTTTAACCTAGTAGTAACTTTTACTGCCTTGATTCACAATTCAAAGGTATAAAGATGAAAAGTCCTTGCCTTGGAACGTAGCTTGAAAACTTCATTCTTAGTCTGTATTTCTTTTGAACTTCTTCTTGTGGTTTTTGTCTTTATTTTTCCAGGGTGCCAACTTTACCGCATAGGACTTTCCAAACCTAACAGCAGGGCGACCCAGAAGGAAGAAAAGTAGAGCAAATTTGTCCAGAATCAGATCACCTTAATGGAAAATATTTAAATTACTGACCAGGGTTGATTAAGAGGGTAATCATTCCATTTTTCCCCTATTTTTTCAAATATGCCAGTGGTGACAGACTCCTGTAAACATACACATTAGTGTACCTAACATGGGACAAAGACCTGATATAAAGGATCCACACCGTGGACAACACATCATGATTAACTGCACAGAAATAATTTACAGTAGCAAGCATGATATAAAAGTAAAGTATCTGGGTACTTAAAAGAATACCCTTTACAACAGATGAGGTAGCTGTTAAAGAATATTTGGTTCCTGTGCAGATAAATACACAAATTTATGGAAGATTTGCATCTTCAAGATATGGAAGGAAAAAAAAAAAAAAAAAAAGGTATATTCCAGGAGCAGGAAAGGTGGTGCTGCTGTATGTCCTGCTGATTTAGTAATGCACCAAGCTGCTGAGCGAGGAGCCAAAGGCATGGGAACACACACTGATCTGGTGCCCTACCCCGGGCGGACTAGCCTCCAACAGAGGGGCAGGACACCAACCCGCTCATTTTGCCAGAGCTCATCTGTGAGAGCCCATCACGCTGTTTCAAACTTTGTATGGGAGCCATCCTAGCAAATAAAAGGTTTCTCTGATTCTTAAAATGTATTGCATTTCACCTCTTTCTTGGTTTAAGGGAGAAAAAAAAGGCAAAGTCAGAAGTGGTGTATAATGCCCATTATCTGAATTGCTTTTCAAAGCTATTAACCAGAAAAGCTCACTTTTGTAGCTGCTCTAAGACCTTCTAACTAGTCTGTCAGTCAGCTATGAAAAGCAGCATTGCCTGCCCACTGCTAAGGAAAAACCCCAGCAAGGCCAGGAGGATGCTCCATGCCTCTCCGGCATCGCTCCCCAGAGTCCAATTACCACACCCCGCAGTCAGGCTGGGTGAAGAGCAGCCTGCTGTGCTGGGCAGGGCCTCGCTCAGGTGACCACATCCAAATAAATAAAGCCGGCTTTATAGAGCCAAAGCCAAGTGAGTGCGTGTTCCCTGCAATGAGACAGCCTCCAGAGATGGCGATCCAGTTTGGCTGCTGAATTTTCCAGGGTCCTACAACAACCAAAGCCTGAGATGGATTATTTTCTTCCAGATAACACAAACAGCATCCACTTATTTACTTATTTGGAGAGGATTTTAATGAGCACAAGGCCAAAAGAGATAGCTGTGTCTATCTAGCACCCTTTACTAGATCATATTAGGAAATCATACCCTATTCTTCATCTTTAGGGAACTCTCATTAAATCTAAAGAAGTATATTGTGACATCTAGCTCAATATTGCTTAGCATCTTTATTTAAACTGCTACTTTGAGAGTGAGAACTGCAAGTCAGTAAGTAATTGCTTCAAGAAAACAGCCGTTGCTTATCGATGCTAGCACATCATTCAAATTACTTCCGAGTTACTAGAGCACTTTTCTTTACTGAAGTTATCTGTATCAGTTAAAGGGAGATCAAGCGAATGCCTCCTTCAACAAGGTGAAAGCCATCAGGAAGACAGGATTACAGCACGCAGACTGTCAGGTAGCAATGTGATTACCAACATAAATCCTGAAGCTATAAAAAGCATTTAAAGTAATTATGTAAAGAATATGCCCTCACACTCTATCATTTAAAAACCATTTAACTTATCATTTAAACTTACTAACAGATGTAAACTCTTTTCAAACACAAAACTGATGTCCATCACTGCATGATCCATGCTATTAAAAAAATTTCAGTTTTGATTTATAGAGCTATGCAAACTTCTGAAGTGCTTCAGTCACCATTTAAGTCTAGATTTATAACCAGGAGTTTTAAAAAAAAAAAAAAAAAAAAAAGAAGAAGAAGAAGAAAAAGAAAGGGCACATAATATACTATACCTACCAAATCTGGGAAAAAAAAAAAAAAAAAAGCCAAGGAGTAGCTCTGGAGAAGTCTGAGGCACTATTCTAACTACCTTAAAAATCAAAAGACCTAAATAAAATGTTTTTAAAACAATTTAGATTAGGAGTTAACTCTTAGATACCTCTGTCTTCGCTTAGAGGAGCTGAATCAAATGTTTCTAACGGAAGGGAGAGGCCTTCAGAGTCTGTTTTGACCTCCTTTTTCTTGGACCCTCTTCTTCAAATACCCAATGAGCGAATAATGCTTGGTGACCTAAAGAGATTCCAAACACTTCTGCTTTAACATTGCTGCTCTTACTGCCCTTCCTAGCTATATTGTATTTTTAGGACTCTTCTAGATAAGTACTAGGAGCAAAAGTTATTTGGAATAGAAAATAACAAGAAATTGTCAAAAGAATGAGAGAGAGAAAAAAAAAGCAGTGGTAAAGACTTCCTGTGACCCATAAACCAAACAGGCACAATATCTCCTATGCAACTTCATAACCACTGGTATTACTTCATTTGTAACTTTCAACTTCACCTTGACGCAAGGTCTACCAACTCACATAGGGTCCGCACAGACTGTACAAAAAGTGGGGCCTTAACATTTCTCATTTAGAGTTACACAATTACCCGAGAAACATGGAAGATTATACAAAAGAATCAAATTCTGGAAGAAGTCTGCAGAGGCATTTTCCCTGGTTTAGGATGTATATAAAGAAGGCCTGACAGGTTTTAAGTTCTGTTATCTGCTTGATTCATACCTCAGAAATATTTTAGGTATGTTAAGCCTATTCTACACTGGTTTTCCTGCATGATTTACAGGTGATGTATTTTGAAATATAAGAGTTTAACAAAGACTTCTCTCTCAAATATTACCTAAAGATATGCTTAGATATTTGATGCACAGATAAGACTCAAAGAAATCCACAAGATTCAGATTTTAAATCACTTATTCCCTTTGGCATACTCAGTCTTCATTTTTGTTATGCGCCTGCTGGCACCAATTCTTTAATTCTCTAGCTGTCACACACTGCTTCAACACCACCTCAAATTCTAATACAAAAGGAAAGTCAGTAACAACTAAACCTTGCAGGATTTTTTTTCTTCATAAAGAAAGAACAAAAGAAATAAACCCATTTTTAACTTTATCGGACTCATTTGGAAATAAACTTTTTTTTTTTTTTTTTTTACTTAAAAGTTGCTTACAGGGGAAGAGAAAAAAACAGAAAGAAAAGGCATGAAGTAGGTTTCTGTGCAATTTATGAAGATTTTTTTCCCTCATTCTTAATAAAGTAGAGAAATTCTGCATGTTCACTCCATGATCTGAGTTGGTCAAGGAAAATGGCCACTTCTAAAGTAAACATGACCACTGTAGTAATTTTAAACCATATGCATAGAAGCAATAACTGAAATCAAGTAGTCAAACTATAAAAATAATTCTAAAAGCATAAATACGTGTTTGTATTTACAGTCAGACTTGCCTATATCTTTTTTTCCCCCCTTCAAATAAATGTGTCTTCAGTGTTCTTGAGACAATTAGAAATAACTGTATTGGAATTGCAGGGTGGCACATTGTGTCCAACAGTAAGTTAATTATATTTCATTGCAAGTGTTCATCAGATCAAAATTGCTTCCTTTACTCTTCTTATGAAAGTAAAAAATGCAATCCTAACTAATATATTTCCCCCTGTATTCATCCAAATACTAAAGACTAATATCTCAGGCACAAACACGACTGTCTTGAATACAGAGCAAGTCTAAAGTGGCAGTCAATAGATCGATTATTTAGTAAAGCCGGGATACAAATACATTCCCTACAGCTTGCAAAACTGTCACCAGCGATATTGATTCTGCAGATTCCTTCAAACAGGTTAATGTTCACTCCAGCTTCATCTATGACTTTCTGCAGGTTTTGTTGCTACAGGCAATAAACTCACAAAACGTCCCAGCTGGACCAGGCGAAAGAGCTATGTCCTGTACTCCTAATTCAGAGGCAGATATTTAGCCTCTTACAATCTATTCTCAAAGGTATAACAGAATCATAGTTGCCTTGTAAGTTTACAACTATTACTGCGTTTTCTTATTACTGTAACCTGTGCATCATGTTAGCACACAGGGCAAAAGTGTTGCTCAGGGCTTAATAGGTTGAGCACCAACACAAACAGAAAGAAAAAAAAAAAAAAGACTTTTTCTCTATTAAAAATAGCATGCAAGACAGCCAGACAGTGACCAATTTAATTTCTCAATCAATTTCTCCAAAAACACCTTCACAAAACCTGCACGACGGAAGAGGAATGAAAACCATACCTTAACCTCAGACTGATTTATAATCCCTACACATGCAACAGAACTGCCGTGGGTAGTTATGAGAGCACTTTCAAGGACAATCATTCATCCATATTTACCAGCTTGCTGAAACTATGTTAAAAAAAAAGAGAGGCCATTACAGAGGACTGTGAAGTAAGGCATCTAAAAGAGACTGCAGATTTTGTACTGTTAACCTGGTTAAACTGGGAGAGAATTGTATGCCAAGACATTTTAATCTACCTGGAAGGAATCACTGACCCGGAGAATTACAGCACTTGAAAAAGAGGACAGCAGAAGGTACAGCTTCTTCGGTGACCTATACATCAAAAGCAGTTACACCTCTGTAGCATATAAGATATTAACCAGGCACGATATACCACAATCCATAAACTGCACACTGCAGGAAGGGTAAACAAAAGGAGATACATACTGCCTTTACGTTTCCCCTGAGCATCCACGACTGCGCAGCAGCTACTGGGACAGAGGACCTTTGGTCTGAAGTTGTGATTCATTACATATATTGCTATGTCCTTAGTGAATGCTGAAACCAGGTGAAAATATTCTTACCATCTGCTGTGGTCACCATTCCTTGTCAAAGGTTACTCGCCCGATGTAACGTGACTCACGAGCATCACCAACGCGGCCATCGGTTCGAGCGATGTGTGGTGCATGATCCCAGCAGGCCAGACTGCGTCGGGGAGCACCTGGACAGGTAGCCAGGTCCAGGAGGAAGGGGAAATTTCCCTTCACTAGGACAATGCAGATCACCCAGGCTCAGTAGGGGGGTGCTTTTTTTAGCCAAGTTCCAGCCTGATGCATTAAGGCTGCCAACTGCGGAGGGAGCAGCTCCCTGCCTGGCGCTGCAGCTCGGTGCTGCCCCAGTCTCACAGCTGCAGCCGACATCTCAAACACAGAAAGTAGCGGAAGAAAGTCAAAGGCGAAGGACATCCTTGCCTTGGGCAGCTTCTGGTGGGGTGGCATTCAAATAAAGCATATGGAAAATTGTAGAACAGTTGGACAGAGGTTATAAACTGACGCCTGAAATTAAATTTCTCCACTACTACAACATGATAGTCCCAAAGAACCCTATTGACTGCCTTCTCTGAACCTAATGGTAGGAGGCAGCAGTTTTTATTCTCTTGGTTAACGTGATCAATGTGTTTAATGCTTGTTAAACTTTATAAATGGTAGCTGCTCTTGGAGTAAAGCCAGGCTGGTCAGTGTGGGTGAGTGCTGGAAGGGCTAGGGAGAGACAGCTTGCTAAGACCTTCACTAGTATTATACCGACCGGTTTACTTAAAGATATTTCTCAGCAAGGCCTTTGGATGAAAGAGTTGAAACAGCTGAAATAAAAGAAAAAATACACAGAACCTGCACCCAATTCTGGGCAGTCCCTGCAAAGTTTCTAGAACTTCTGGTTTTCTCCGTTTCCTGCTTAGTTTTCCACATTAGTGGAAGCATTAGCTATGGTTTTGGGTGTCCTCTCAAGGTGAACTGCTCTGTCAAAACAGCCTTCTGAATCCCTTCCATGATATTGTAGGCCTAGAAAGCATACGCAATTGGCATTCCTTGGTTATGTACTGCTCATAGAAACTGTACTGAGACCAAACTGCTTTCTACACAGAAGAATTTCTGTTGGCCTCAACAGCCTCTCCTGAAGCTGCCTATCTCGGCCTTCTAGGGCCTGACTGAAGCTGAGTCCCAGAGAGACTGTGCAGGGCTTTGGTTTACATCCATTAAAAATTTGCACAGACACCTTCCATTTATTTTAGAGCCACCTTCCCATCCTTTTTAACTGCATTATTTTTGTCCCCCAAACTCGTACTATGACTATCACTACTGCTCACTCACTCTTCAGCCTCTGTTTACATCAGAACAGGCCCCAGCATTTCCATCTGAACCCCCCCACACCTACAGTAAGGATGTTTTCGCTGAGGGGATGTGCCAGCCGATGCATTGGCTTGAATCTGGGGATTTGTCCGGATCTTTGCCCAACACTGCGTGTCCCAAAAGCAGGGTGATGCTTTTTAAACATGTGCTCCACACAAGTACAAAACAAAATATTCTTGCAGATATGGGTTTACACTTATCTGCCATCTGCAGAGTAAGTCAGGGAAACGAACTGTGCTGGGGATCTGTTCAGACAAATCAGGTGGTGCAGAAAATAAACATTCAGTTTTGCTGCATACAGAAAGCATTCAGGCTGTACTGGGGCTGTTTCCAGGCACAACTCAAAGCGTTCCCTTGAGTACAGCGAGCCTCTTTCAACTTGGATGTCCAGTTCTGGGGGCACCCCCGTCTGGCTGGGTAGGAACTAACTCTTTGAGGATCAACGTGCTTCCCAGAGGCCTCGGTCAGGGACTGGCAGCAGAAAGCCCAGCACTGGCCATGCCAGCCACAGCCTGGAAAGATCCTACAGAGAAAACTACACGGCTTTAGCCCACTGCATTCCTCAGGCAAGGAATGCAAAGAAAGGGCTTCCTGTTTGGGGGAGAATTATTTGGGTATGAAGCTCTACTACCGTACCAGTGAGAATCAGATTCCTGAAGAATGAAGAGCATGTGTAGCAGCGTGCCCAGGAAGCTTTTGGAAGCTGCTGCACACAAACAGAAGAACAAAAGGGTCAGTCACCACCACGCTGCCCACACCACTTCAAACAGCTGCTGTGGTGGTGTTTGAACAGAAAGCTGACACCAGACGCTCCCCGGGACTGTTCGCAGGAGGAACTTCGAATTCCTAGAAAACTGGCATAAGCGATACTCAAAGGCTTTCAGTAGTGCAGTTCCCAAATAACAGGAAACTAACAGTTTTCTGGAAAAGTAGAGAGGCCAAACTTCTGATTTTTGCCAAGTATTAAATAAATATCTTTGCTAAGAACAACCAGTCTGCTGCTTTACAAATTAGTGAAAAACATGAATCATTATTTTGTATTTCTAGTTCTGTTCACCGGACTCTCACAGCTGTATCACTTGATTGTATTACAGCACAAAGTGACTGGAGACACCTTGGCCTCACAGCCTTTCATGCTGCCAGCACACAAGACCCTTACCCAGGGGAAGACATACATCAGCAGAGCTCTAACAACCAACCTCCTCCGTTACGTCCAAAAGGAAGTCAAACAGCACAGCAAAATGCAGCATCTCAGGAATCAAAGCCATGACATCTCACAACTGGTGCCACATGTCCCCTCCAAAACACTGCCATCATCCTTCCCTGCTTGGTTTCAGAAATGTAGCAGGATGTTTCTGTAACATGGTAGTGTCAAAATAAACGCGGTTTGTTTGTTTTTCTGCAGGATGACCACAAATAATGAACAATGGTCAGGATTCTTCTGAGACAGTCAATTTCCATTTTAGAAGGCTGTATTTATAGAGGAAGGTTTTGTTACTTGGGTCTTTTTTTGATACAATCTTTATTCTTTGGCTGTTTTTCGTATGGTCCTGATGTGAAATATTAAGGACAGAAATACCTAATACATTTCTTCACAGTAATTAACGAGGAAAAGAAAATGCTACAAAAGCAGTTGAAACAAGCAGGTCTTTAAAACTAAGAAAAAAGTCCCTGGACACAGCAGTGAGAATAAAGCTAAACTTAAAGAAATATTCTAAAACTTCTAGACTCCTAAAAACATAAAACAATTAGAGATGAGAGAACACCAGAAGTATAGATTAAAAAAAAAAAAGTGTAAAAGCTTAAGCAAAGAGGATGAAGAAAGGTAAAACATCAAAAACAAGTCAACCTCAAAGAAGACACCCAAGATGAAGAACAGAAATTTTAGAGCTTATGTAAGAGTTAGTAAATGCTCTTCTAAAGAACTGTTTTGTAACTTTAAGGAAGCTTTGCCCATTTTGCTAGAAGCCTTTTATGTGATACTACATTATTAAGGGCCAACAAGAGAATTACAGTAAAAGCTAATCTTCCTCTCACTTGAAAAGTTAATCTACCATAGTGTGTCCTTTAAAACTATTACAACCCTAGGTCCTTTCATGAAAGCTCAAAAAGGCAAGACTGAAAATAATACCCCACAGCCTCTGTTGCAGGGTGCATAAGCGAACAAACAGGGCACGTTTAAATCTACTAACTCTAACCAACTTAAGAGAGACGCTGTAAGACCTTAATTAACCCAGCTTCACAATTTTTTATTAAGAAAACACTAATAAAATGTTAAAGAAACTAAGAAAGCCACAAAATAAAAGCTAGTTCCATGCAATAAAAAATAGTTGTGTTGAACTTCAAATGCTCTCCCTCTAGGTTTGCATTACAACTGTTACACTGTTCAGTTTGGGTGCTGGTGTTGCATTCATTTGCTTTTCAGTTTGCTTTTTATATGCTTAGTGATCTTCAAGTATATCTAGCACTGCTTTCACTGAACTCACAGGTAGTAGAATCCTATGTAACCAAGGTTGAATTAATAAAAAAAAAAAAGAAAAAAAAAAAAAGAAAAGTTATTTGACAAAACCAGAATGGCAACACTATTTCAGGATAGCCACACAGAATAAACACCAAAACACCACAAGAACAGTCCTCCCGCCCCCAAAAGAACTGGTTAGCTCTAACAAGGATGGCATAAACATGGAGCAGGAGGCACTGCCCACATGGGATGAGGTCTTGCTGGCAGAACTAACGCTGTGCAGCGAGGGGAGGAGCAGGATAAGACCAGTGGTGCTGGAAGGGCACCCCACAGAGGCTGTACACCTCTCTAGCAGGCCCCTGGACTACTTTGACTTGCAGGAATTAGACTTCTTGTAAAGATGAGCAACTGCCTACAACCACATCCCGTTTGCGCTTAGACTAGGAGAAGAGAGGTTTTATTTGTTTAGGGGTTTTCACCAACCTTTGAATACCTGCTGGAGCAACAGTTATCCCTGGAAATACATTGTTTGAAGATGCAGTAACAGCTGTGTGTCAGACAGTCATACTTTAAAGCCAAAGCTGGTATTTTTTTTTAACTCAAAACATAATCCCCACAAGTAACGGAGCTCTCTGAATTAAAAAGCTCCAGCGCTCCTCTCAGCCAGGAGTGTGTATCTGACTAGTGACTGCAGCTGCAATGGTGCGCACGTGCGTGCACACACACAAGTCTGTATGGCGGGGGAAAAGAGCTCATAATTGGGTCCTACTGATTCAGTGTGTGAGCTTTTCCAACCTTGAGCAAGATCTCCACAGGAGATACCCACCACAGAGCCAGATCTGTGGACTTCTGCGCCACAAAAGTAGTGGTTCTTTGCTGCTTAACAGAACTCAGTGAGATTAAGATAAAATGCTTCCTCTCTACATGGTTCTTTTAGCAAATCAAGGATTTTGCATGTGACAATAGACTGTTAAGCCATTTATTTCTTCTTGCTATTTCTTTTGGTAAATGAAAAGAATTATTTTAATATTAAAAAACTATACTACTTGTGAAAGCAATGAGAATACTGCAGTGGACAGCAGCTTCTTAGAAGTTAATATATGCAGTTAGTGAACAAACTAGTAGCTGAATATACTCTCCCTTTACAAAAGAACACCAAGAAGATTGCCTTATTTCCACCTCACAGTTACTCCCCAGCACTGCATGTAAGGCTCCTTTTCACCACAGGATCAAGACGTGTCCCCTTGAAGACCCTGGTAAGCAATACGATGTGCCATATTCCAAAACAAAATTTACATGGTCTATAAAACAATAGATAAGGCATTCCAACTCCTTCAAGCAGTGACAACACACTGCAAAAACTCGGATGTCCCAGAAAGGCCAGAGGGAGCAGCTAGCCCAGACACTGCCGTTTGGAGATCCTGCCCCCCTCCACATGAGCAGGAAACCTCCCTCCTGCCACCTGCAACTGCAGCACCATCTTAAAGGGCTTTGAAGCAGAGTCCAACAAATTGAGGTGGCTGACAGGTAACAGAACAAGGTTGCCAGCACTAAAAAGCTTTAAGAGGGACCTGAGAAGCAGTAAATAAGGTCTGTAAAAGCAGCCTTAACATACTGTGGTGTTACTGCTGCATACAAAACATCAAGGTTAGCTCTGAAGACAGGCTAACCACCAAAAGCAACACATAGCAGCCACTGGCAAAACTCACAACTTCACAGAACAACTAGAATGAAACTCTCAGCTTGTACTGTTTGCATTGCATAGATGAAAATAGATGAAGACCAACAAATCCACATTCACAAAGCATACTTGGGGCATGACCAACAACCAAACCTAAATCCCTTTTCACCCTGATAGATAATCAACATTGCAAGTTAAGAATATATCAATTTATATCAAAAGTGTTATAATTATTACAATCTTCCTCATCCAAGGTCACTCTGTTGCCTAGTTTAAAAATACAAAATAGTTTTTCTAGTTTGTTAAAATCTACTTGATTTCAGGAAACAGAAGTGGTGTATGATTTAGAAGAAACCTTGATAAAAAAAATGCAATTATTGATGGATTTGTTTTTCTGTTATCACAAAACAGAAATTCCTCAAATTCCTCAGTCCCACTATGTGGGAATAGCATGCTCATCCCTGTGAATCTTAAGAGTGCAATGTCCCCTTTTCCAGTAAGGACATGGATTTGTGACAAGTCGCATGGCAATATCAAAAGACTGAAACATTAACTCAAATAAATGTCACCAAAAAATAAAAAAAGGCAATTCTCTTACTTTTATGACTCTCTACATCAAGTATATCACCTTAATTTGCACTTATTTTGTGTGCGTTACTGAAAAAAAAAAAAATACAGCAGGATATCAGCAAAGAGAAAGATCATTGTATTTCTCCAAAAAAAAATTCACATAAAGAACGAAGAGATAAGTGTTTATGGAACTGAAGAGTTGCATGGAAACCATATCACCAACAGAGTTTACCATCTTCTAAATTAGCCTGAATTTAATTCAGACACTGTGATAATAAGACAATCTACCTACTCAGCTACCAAGAGAATGATACTAATGGAATTACCTAGACAATCTGGACACAGATATATTTTAGAGGCTGTTTCACAGAGAGGTCACCCAGTACTAAAGCCTCATGAACTAATTTTGCTAAGAGATTTCAGTGCTAGAGTTTAGAGAGGGCTGTGTCACATGAGAAAGCCTCCTGGGAAACTTGGCCTTAGGAAAGAGAATGTCAGTAGGTGAAGATTGCTAAAGCTGTGCAACTCAAGGCAACATGCTGACAGCATAAACTGTTAGTGAAGCATAAATGGAACAAACCGCATTAAAAAAAAAAAGACCTAAAATTGCATGATGATGGTCATTAGATAACTTTAATATGTTAACTCTCATATCAGAAAGGCAGGCTACCACACAATCTTAACCTTCCTCAGTAGTTTTAGAAATACACATGGCACTGGTGTTAAGCAGTGCTAATAGGATGGTCTAAAGATTTTTCAGAATGGTTCCCGAAAGTCAATATGGAAAAAAGGAGGAAAGCAAGCAAGCAAACACAAAAACCCCACCAGTTCATTTCAGTTGTTGGAGGACAGTTATAAAAGTCACTAAAAAAAATTAGAAAAGCTGTAGGACATACTTTATGGGAAAAAAAAAAAAAAAAAAGTCTGACAGAATCAGTAGGGGATGTCTGTAACTAATGAGAAAATGTAGACAAGCTGGAGAGGCAGATCAGGTCAGAAATGCCAGGTATGATGGAAGAACTGTATGATGTGACAGTGGAGGCCCTGGAGACAACAGACAAAGACAGAAAAAGCAGAGAAAGAGACAGCGCTCAAGAGATAGTGCCAGGAGAGAGAAAAGAGCAGTTTTTCTAGCAGAGGGGGAGGAGGGGGGGGGAAATCTGAGGACCCAGGGAGAGCCAATATATAAGAACCCAAAACTGTTTGCCAAGCCTATTTACACCGATCTAATCATGCAGAGTTGACAGATCTCAAACTAGGAGCATAGTGGGGAGGGAGCACTGAAGATAAGAACAGGCAAGAAGATGGATGGTAGATTGCTTAAGTTTTTGAAAGCGCTTTTGCTAAAGCAGTTTTAAAGAAAGGTGGCCACCATATGCAGCAGAGATCTTGTGAAGGATGAAAAGAAGAAAGAGCAAAGCTACAGATCATGCTGATGCCAAACAGACAATGAACATGGAGAAAGCAGCCTCGGAAAAGCTAGAGAAAACACTAAATCCAAAAGAGAAGGATAAGAAAGGCCACCCAAGAACATGAGGAATCAAAGTACTAAAGAACAGCAGATTAGAGGACTGAAAAGAAACTGTAGATCAGTGGTAAGAAGCAGAGAAATCTTATTTTATAAACTGTGCAGCCTGAAGGGCAAACAGGCAATACAGGGCTGGGAAAAAAAAAAAAAAAAAAGTTATAATACTGTGCAAGAAGGACATCAAAGTAGCATTTAGAATGTCCATGAAACAGCTCTGTCAAGGGTTCCAACAATAAATGATTAAAAAGTTATTTTTAAAAGGGGCTGTGGTTATGTAATATAATTAGATGGATGAACAACATTATCATCAGGACAAGGAAGGTAATGCTTGATTCTCCACCTATTCATTTCTCATTAATGGGGAAGCACCAAACATTCAGCTTGTCTTCTGGACTTCTGGACTTGTCTTCTGCTCAGTTCTCCTCGTAGATAGTAGCATGCCAGCAGAAGTCTTATAGCTACTAATTAAAACAGAACCAAATCTTGTTTCAGAATAAGGGATACAAACTGTATTCCCCTTCACTGCACTCTTCAGCACCAAAGAAACACTGCTGTTTAATCAACATTTGGCCAAACCAACCACACAATCAATACAAACATCAGCAAGCAAAAAAGCCAATCCCAAACTCCCCATGTTCATCAGCTCTTACTGTGCGGATCCCAGCTTTGGAAAGAAAAGATGCTTAATCCGTGTAGGGTCAGAAAGTCCCAGGATTATATGGGAGAAATGAAATATTTGTGCTCTAAAGAAGTTAACATTTGCAGCAATGCAGCTGAAATGGAAGTGTTTCTCAGCGACCAAAATGAATTACAGAAAGTAAGCAGTTGGAACTATTTTAAAAACGTGTAAAAAGCAGGACCACAGGGGAAAAAAATGTTAGTCAATTATATTGTGATTCATGTTAAGTTGTTCTTAAACATCTGAAGGAGAAAGGAGAAAATTAGAAAAATAAGAACTATGTACAACTGCTCTTATTGTGAAATGTCACTCCTTACATGTAACAATGTCACTCCTTACATGTCATGACAGTGCTACTATAAGAAGGGAGAAACAAAAAAGTCACACAAGAGGTAAAGAAAGGCAGTCTTAAAGTCTGCTTTTCAGATGGCTTTTGAGCAACAAGTTTTTACAGAATTTAAGCAATTAAATACAGAGATACTTCCAGTAGAACTCAAAAGCATTAACGTGGAGTGATTCCACCACCCTTGCTCCTGCTATCGGTACTTCTGTCCTCGTAAGAAAGAGATCCTCAGTGTGAACAAGGTCACTGCACCAGGTATCCCCTGAATCACAAGGCTTTCCCCAACAAATCTGAAATAATGATTCGGAGACAACTTATGCATTAGTAACTGCAGCAAACACAAGATCATACAGGGCAGAATTTCCAGACAAGAAGCTTTGGGCAGCCACAGGGCAGTGCTACCTGGGAAGGACACAGGGCACACAGCCCTCGAGCCTCTGCAAGCCGTGCGGCGGGGCTGACAACGAGGGGGCTGGCAGCTGCTTGGCTAGGATTCTGACCTCTCCCTCGCCAAGCCTTACACCACTGAGTGCTCCTCCTTGACACAGATGGGAAGAGTTTTGTATCCGCTGGTCACACCTGTATGATCTGTGATTTGGTCCCACCTGCGTGGCACAAGCAGATTTAGTGAGTTAGAAAAAAAAAAAAACACACAAACACATTGGCCCACTGGGTTTGGAGGTAATTTCTCGCAGCGCTTATTTTTCTTTTTGTACACAATAGCACACAAACTAAAAGCAAATTCAGCCTCATGTTTGTTTCCATAAACCTCTAGTGCAGACACCAACCGCTGTGTAATGCATGCGTGCTACATGTGGATGAACCACACCATTCGCTCTCCTACATTCAGTTGCCTGAAGAGCAACAAAAGATTTCCTGGTATAATTAATCCTCTGTAATTGTACACTGCCACCAAAGGGGTGGTCCTATTCCCATACTTTCTTCCCACAACCAGCAGTGGATTCCCAGCCCCTCCCTTGCAAGGGACATGGGCACCGCGCAATCACTCCGTGAATCAGTTCAGCTCTCCTGCGTGACGCTAGATTCACGTTAATTTGGGGGAGGCCAGTTTTTCATCAAACCAGCTTGCTGAACCAATCCTCCCCACTCCTGCAGCCACAACGCCACTGGATTTTATGCAAAGGGACAGCCAAGGCAGATGAGCAGGCAGGATGGGAGCAGAAACGAGCACTTCATCTCCCAGTTCACTGGGAGCTTGCAGCTACCCCATGTGCAGTGAAACTGCAAGTGGCACGGGAGTACAGGTGTACAGAAAGCCCTATAACAACAGAGCTGTTTGCAGGCCACGATCTGCAAACTGAGTCACAGCTAAGTGTGGTATTAACACTCTGTACTCGCTGGCTGCCTCTGAAACGTCTTTCCTGACTCCCTTCCCTGCAGGACAAATTGCATTTTCCTAACACTGGCTCCATTTTACAATGTATACTTAAGAGCAGCATTAAATCAAAAATAGCAATGACATGAAAACATCTCCAGAATGAATTCACAAGAGAGCACTTTTAGTTCATATTTGTCCACTTCTGTCCACATTCTACTCCAAAACAATCACATGATAGCTGCAAAGAAAGCTAATCACTGCCTCCTGATTAATAAGACTTGCTCTTATTCCCTAACTGTAAATGCAGTAAAGTACAAACACATTTACATTTGCAGAGAATTTGTATGCTATCTTAAGGATGTGTAAGTTAAGCCAGCAGTTCATACCACTGTTGAGACATGAAATGAGAGTGCTCCTCCCTCCCTTAGGACAGGTGACCAGAAGTCCTGCAGCCTGTCGATAATTCAGCTGCAGCGAAAGACCAGTGACAAAGCACAAACTACCAGCAACCAGGAATCAAATCTGGTGCAAAGAGCAGGACTAGCATGCGACAGACATCTGGACACCATAATAAGAACCAGCTGTCCCACACAGAAAAAGTGTATGTGTGTGTGTGTACACATATGTATTTGTGCTAGAAATTCAAGTTACAGGCACGTACACATCTCTACTTGCTTTGCTTTGCCATTCTCACGTAGGAACCTATGTGGGTTGACTGAAAATGTGTCTTCTTTTGAAAGGCTGTTTTGTGTCACTGCAAACATCTGCTGCATATATTGCTCCATGCAGGAGTGTCTCTAACAGGAACCTCAGTTCACTGGATAAGCCAAAACAGTGACAGTACAAACATGTGCAGCGGGCAGCCCTGTCACAGAACTGCTGGCCTCTCGGCTGCAGGGGCAGTGCAGTTTGTGTGGTACCATCCCTGAGAAGCTCAGAGGCAGCCAATGCACAGCCCGGTGGTACCACCACAAAATTTCACGTATGACTTCCTTGTCACTCTGAACTTTTGAGGTGTCAACCAAGAATAATTAAGTATTTACCACAATATAAATACATGTAAAGAGGTTTTTTTTTAAGTGACTATATATTTGGTTGTGCATTCCATCAACATTAATGGAAGTCATGCAGCTTGAATCATGCTCGCTGCCAAAAATACACCTGTTAATGTCCTTGCCACAAACACAGCATTTTGATTTAAAATCTATTTCAGTGGATTTTAAACAATAAATTAGCCACTCGGAACCCAGCTCTGTTCATACTACATATGTTAGACCCATTTTTTCCCATTTTAACATATATGGGCACATAACCAGGACCTGCTTTTAATATCTAACCACCAAACTTCACAAAAACTAACTTGTGGCTAAATGCCCTGCATTTTAAACCTCTGCCCTGCCCTGACTAAGCAAACTTCTACAACCTACCTCAAAAGATCACCTCTTGGTCATATCCTCGGATCTCCTCACCGTTTTCCTCAGTCAGTCCTTATAACACAGCTCCTTTGTTTCTCATCAAAGCAGGCTCTTATTGTCATCCTGGCAAACCACTCACTTTTTTCTCTGGTAACCATTCATCTTTCTTCTCCCAGAATACACATGCAACGTTCACTTTTTTGTTTGTTTGTTTGTTTTTCCCCCTTCATCCATGCTAGTTATTAAGACTTAACTTGGCCCTTCCCAAGATAACACAGCAGATTTATTTCATAGATTCCTGATTTCACCTCTCCCTCTCTGACACTTCTTACATCATGGCATTACTTTCAGTTCACTAAGCAAAAAAAAAAAAAAAAAAAAAAACAAACCACTACTTACTCTCCATGCATAGGACTGTCCTTTTTTGCTGTACTTCACTTACTGCTCCCCCTAATAATGCAGACTGCCTGCTCTGCTCACCTTCTTGATTTCCTTCAAAAATTTTGTGACAAAAAAAAAAAAAATGCTGAGAACTATCCTATATAAGCTATGGAAAGTAGCCTTGATGGCAACTTCCAAAGTAGGTTTCTAAAAGCATGAAATTTGTTTTTCAGCCCTGGCAGTAACAGAGAAAACGGGAGGCAAGTTGACCATGTGTAGAAGCAGCAGTTTGAGGTGACCTCTACTCGTGTCCCCAGGACAGTGAGGGACATAGTGCTGAGAACATGATACAGCTCTGCATGTCACTTAAAACACCTGCAGTTAATACTAGCAAAGGACTGTAGTTAAGACAGGTCTTAAGCCCTAGGAACCGAGTTTCTGCTATGACATTTAGACAAATCACCTGAGGACCATTAGTGATTAGCACAACCAACTTGCCTGGGATGTTTGGCAAGGTCACTGCTACCAGCCTGCCCCTGCAGAAGAACGCCCGGGCTCCCATTGTTACCGGAGCCGTGTCACGGCCCCACCGGGGCCAGGCCCGGGCCCGGGGCGCTGCCGCTGGGGGCCGGCAGCGCTGCGCTGCCTCCCGCCGCCTCCCGCCTCAGCCGCGGCCATGGCGGCGCCCCGCGGGCCGTGAGGCGATGGAGCCCCGCCGGCCGCTCCCCGGGCCCCGCTCACCTCCTGCCGCCGCCTGCCGGTGCCGGGCGCACCCTCCCCAGCCCGGTGGGCCCAGGGTGGGAGCCGGGTGCCGCCCTCAGCCGCGGCTGTGCCCAGGCAGCGGCTGGGCTGCCTGAGGAGAAGGAAGGCTGCCGCTGCTCCCCGGTCCCGAGGGGCGGCAGGTGCGCGGCTGCCTCAGCGGGAACGGGTGCAGATCGAGATCTCCCGGCCGCACAGGAAATGTCAATTTAATATAAGCTTTAATTACTTTACACATTTACCCCTCGAGCTTGTGACCGTCGTGTGCACTGACCAGTCTATGCATTACCCATGAGCCTTCCACACCCTTGGCCCCTAACTAATTTTTTCCAGCATTACAGGCTAGAAACTCGTGCTTTGTTTGGTGTAGTCCTCTGCTGTCACCACAGGAAATGATACTAAACCCATCACTAGTAACTCCTCACACAACCAGTGCTTCTCACCTCATTCACTAAGCATTAATGAGCATGTTTGGGGATGCTGGAGAAACACAGGACTCCAAAGGCGACACCTTCACCACTTCCTGACATATATAGGCCTCAAGAAAGAGCACAGCAAACCTTAGTGTTCCCCATTTTGCAGACTCCCACAGCCCTGAGCACTCTTCCTCTTCATTGGGAGACTCCTTCAGTTCATACAAACGCCTGTAGTTCTGTTCTCTGTCAGTTCCACCAGCGCCACACCTCCAGTGGAGTCACCGTAACTTCTGCCTCTGCTTGTTTTCTCCCTCCTGTTAATCTGAAAACAGATGAAAAAGAAAGCTAATACTGACACTTGGAGAGTCATTTTAAAGGTGTCTTTCCAGTTTTTGATTTCCATTCACTTACTGTAGGAAGAAGCAGCTTGGTTGGACCTTACTGGTCATCTTCTCAGATCACCTTCCAATGATTCATCAGCCAAATCCAATTTGCTTGGCAGTTTTATTTGCCTCGAGATGTTGATCAGTCAGCAGCCCAACTAGACTAGCAGTATTCCTCCCAGTGTGCTACAGGAATGCAAACGTAAGAAAAACTTCAGTCATTTTGTAGAAACCTGATTAGGTAAGCTGGGGACCTGTGCATATGTGGCAGTAATGGTCCAGCCCCAACACTTGGCTTTGTTTCCTTTGTAGAACAAATTTTCCATCTCTAATAAAAGACCAAAACATATTGACATGAAGAATTTGCCTTGATTTTGACCCCTGTTGGATAAAGTCATTGAGACCTTGGGCTTGCGTGCCAACAGTGTGTATGCTGGGCCTCTGAACTGAGTGAGCTCTGTAAAAAAAAACAGTTTTTTCCCTGTACTCCTTCTATCCCATTAGCTATTCCTTTGATTAGTTTGCCTTCATCCCTCAGGGTCTCACATTTCTTTTCTCTACATAATATGCCATACGTTGTATTACTCTTAGCTCAGTCTTAGAGCACTGTAGAACACATTTTTCTTTCTGGGCTTGTCCAACATGAGCTCATATTCAGATCTCTCTTTCTTCCCTTGACCACTGAAAATAAAACATCACAAATAACCTAATATATTTGGATCCATCCAAATCCTTAAAAGCTGTGGTAAATCCTGATATCATGGAGATGGGTGAGAATTAGACCTTGAGTACCCACCAAAATCAAATGTATGACTACATCCTTTGCAGTGCAGGGTTCCAAATTAGCCTGTCAGGTTTGCATGTACTACTTCTGCTGACTTCAGTGGGAATTGCACATATGAAACTAACAGAATAATCAGGCCCTGAAAATTTAAGCTTGTGTCCCCAAGCATAGCTACTGCATTTTTAACTGATTCAGTGTGAGATGCATCTGTGACCCTAGAGCAACTGCAACAGCTGGGAGTATGTGCTGGCACCCAGAAAGCTAGTGCTTTCTTTCCACATGGGATATACAGCAATCTCCAACCTGCCCTGCTTGTATTTAAAACACAAACTTAGATATAATATAAAGGAAGTGTTTCTGTTACCATGACATCGAGCAAGAAAATAAACATTACTCTCCCTAGAAAACGAAATACAAGGTAACAGCGTTTTAGCAAGTCTAATGGCAGAAGTCGGAGCCATCATAACACATTATAGAAGACAAATGAAAAGGTTGGTTTTGATAGCTTGAAACAAACGAGGAAAATATTGAAATATTTTGCATACAGAAAAAGAGAAACACTCTAGATACTCTATGTTCTAACTAGGTGTTAGAGAAGCACTATTTTCATTTTCATCTTTTGTTTTTGAAAGCCTTCCTTTTTTTTTTTTTTTTTCTTTTCTCTCTTGAATTCCCCAACTAAGAGATAGGACTAAATATAAAACTCACTAGGTACTTCCTACAAATCTTTCAAACAAAAATTAGATTATTTTTCAAAACAAAACTAAAAACAACTCAGGAACAAATAATTAAAATTAAACATGGGGGAGGATTAGCTATTATCAGTAAGATGCATACTGCTGCACTATTCTTGAAATAAGTAAGTATTTAAGTATTTTATACCTGACAATGTAGGTTCAGTATCCCAAATCCTCATATTCAGTCTGATTAGCCACTCAGGAGAGCAAGAAATTATGTAGATAATCTAATCAGATATAAAAATGAAGAGTACGTATGCAATTAGTATTACATAAGCATATGGAAGTTGGTGTAAATAAAACACATCCAATTATCAAAAGGAAAAAAGGTAACTAATAACAGTCTCTATGCTGTTTCTTGAAGACCTCTTTGTAACAGCTGGTAGATAACTAACTTCTAATGATAACTCAATAGAAATCACTTCATTCAACAGATATAGGAGTTACACTGAGTTCTGAGCTCAAAAATGTCGCTACATTTATTTGTATTCCTCTTCAGGACAGCAATGCAGCCCTTATTCAATTTGTGTGACTTAACTCTCGTGATATGACCTTGCACTGGTACATTATTCAAATAAATCATGCACATAAATCCCATTTTATACTATTTTAATTTTGCTCTGTAATAAGATGTCTTTCTAAAAAAATATGAAAAGGTTTCTTTCTTTCAGCATTGAGCAGATATGCTCAATACTGTAGATGTAGAAATCATATGCCTGTCTGTTTATTATGGTATACTCAGCATAGATCTGGGGGTTTCTCTGCCCTCATTTTCAATTTACAGGCTAAACTGCCTGGTACAGACAGAAGAAGTCAGACCCCTTATTTTCAGCAAGTCCGTTGCCTGCCCAGTTCTGTGAAGTAAAACCATGACCACCCAACTTGACGTTAATTATTTATTTTGTAAAGTTGTTCATTTTAGAGCTGAATTAGTGAAATGCAACTGAATTGAGCCAAAGGCTCGGACTGGGCTGCCATTTTGACATTCTCATCAGGGAAATGATGCTGTAAACACCCATACTTGATTCACATGCATGGTCTCTTGGTTGCCTACAGTAATGCCCATCTGTTCGGATGGCATCATGCCCACTCAACTTGCTCAAGGGAATACATGCTGGGCAGTGATTGGCTTAGGTAAGTATTTTTCAAACTGGGTCGGTGTCGACCTCCTTTTGGGAAGGCCCAAGAGGGAAAGGAAACAAAAAGAATTTTCATTTTTTATTTTAATGGATTGTTTTCATTTAACATTCAGCAAAAACACCACTATCTATAAAACATTCCGTAGATGGTTTTGCTGATTCCTTGTTACCTGTGACCCCAGCAAGGAAAAATAAATTAAACTGCTTTCTCAATTAAAAAAAAATAATAAATGAGTTCAACCTGTTATAAAGTCACAGTCCATATAACATTAAGACCACCTTATCTACAGAAAAGAACCCTGTCTCAGCAGGCATTGTCACATTCTGACAATTGAACTAATTTCCTTTTGTTGAGCATTGGTCAACACTCAAATATCTGAATTCATAGATATTCCTACCAGAAGCCATAGCCTGAATTCTGTGGAGAAAGTGGTGAGCAATGCCTCAAATTATTAGTCAGATCAAATTAATGTTATTGTACAAAAATAGAATTCCAAGATATAAAACAAACATGCACACAGATACAGATGATGGAGGTGCAGTATCATGAAAGGATTATTCCTAAAGCGGAATAATTTCCAAATATAGCTTTTACTTCTCCAACACCAAAGAACTTTGCTTTAGTGAAGTACATTGTACAGTGGAGCCATTGTCTGTCACATTGCTTTATCAAACAAAAAGGAGGGGAGCATGTCACCCTCTCTCCCTGAAAATAAACTGTTGTGTTTTTTTTTTTTTTTTTTCTTTTAATAGAAAGCTACCATTAGCTACTAATAGAAAGCTTAAAAAAAAAAAAAAAAAAAAAAAAAAAGATGAAAATAATCCGTTTCCTTTTCATTTGGGAGACAAAAGCCTTTCAGTGCTGCGTCCATGCGCTCTGACTACTGTTTTGACACTGTGTCAAGATGCTCCCACTCTGCTCCAGGTCTCAGATCACAGTTGGAGTGTCTTGATACAGTGTTGAATCAGTAGTGTCAGCAAGTCTCAGAGCAGAGTCAAAGAGCCTCAATGTAGCCTCAGAGCAGGTAGTCAGAGAGACCTTTCCCCTAAACTGAAGCCGGGCTGGGGGGTGTTCTGTTTTTTTTTTATTATTTTTAATTGTTTGTTTTAACACAGTTCGACCCAGCTGCACCAGACTCGTGCTTTTAATTACTAATCCTACTTGCACTGAGGTATCAGAGCTAGCTCTTTCCCAGACCTGAAGAGCTGTTAAAAAGCAGCATGGAATAATGTTAATATTTTCTTGAAAGAGCAAAAGCAAGCCCAAGCACAGGGACTGAGGAGCTTTGCTTTCTCAGAGCAGCCGGCACTGCAGCTAAGGTTTGTTAACAAGGCCCGACCCTGCTTTGGCAGCACCCTGTTCAGCTGCACCACGGCAGGGATGACCACGGGGAGCCCATGCCCTGGTCCCCTGCTCACCTGCTGAGGTGCGATGCTCTGCTGCTGCAGACCCGCTAACTGCACGAGTGGACAGTGCCAGGGGAAGCGTGGCGTGCTCTGCCATGCCATAGCTGCGGCTCAAAGCCCTGGTGGCCCCGGTGCCAACAGGAGCCCTCTCAGCAGTATCACTGGGGTCATGGTTTGTCTTGCTCGGAGCAGAGCAGGTTGACACACCTGCTCTCTTCAGCGAGACAATGCTATGCGCAGTCGGCACAGCGCAACTCGTATGGCCGAGCGGTGCCTCAGTGAGGTGATCAGCCAGGACCTCACAGTCCGCACGAGGTCCTGAGTGCTGCTGGGGTGAGGACAGGGTGGGGACATGGCTGGGGTGCTGTCCTGAGGTACAGGAGGAGAAGGCTTGATGCGGGGAAGGACGTCGGCTTGGTAAAGAGGTCACGCGGGCCTGCAGAAGTTAGTGATATACAAGGACATGGATAGGGTTTGAAAGCTTTGGTTAAGGACTGTGAAAACAACAAAACAACCAAAAAAAAACAGGACATAGGTTTTAATGCCTGAAACTTTGTCCCTTTTTACCTGTTCTATTTTTATTTCACTTACAGAAGTAGTGTACATTCTTTATTATAAACCCAGTCTCATATCTTTTATAGGATCTCTCAAGCCACAGCATGACTTGAAAAGCTAAACACCACACTAAGGCACCCCTCAGATGGTACCAAATGAAGGGATGTTGTAAGTGTGGGCAGAGACCAAATTAAACATATCATAAGCATGGGAAGCAAAGGAGATTGGCAAGAGGAAAGCTGTAAGGCCCGTAGAAAATAAGGAGCAGGAGTTGGTACTAGCTTTTAACACAATTTTGCAGGGTAATACTTGTTAAAATAAAATCAAAATCTTAAGTACTGAATGTGAAAATGTTCCTCAGCTTCCTCTTAAGAAAGGCAGTGAATGGGCTCCACACAGAGCCCATGATTTCAAGCGGTGCTGTCCGAATACCCTGCTCTGGGAGGGCCGAGGCGCGGGCAGCAGCAGCAGTCGAGCACCGCACGCCAAGCACAGAACCAGGCCTCGGGGCTGGGGACACGGAGGACGTCAGTACCTAAGAAGGCAGCTGTGGAGCGAGAAATGATCAGGGTTCAGAAAGAAAATAACTAGTCTTAAGAGGCAAGATTAGAAAACCTAAATAGGTCAAAGTCAATTTTGCTGTAGCTTTGCATCTGAATATGTAATCCAGTCAATTTTGTATGTTAACACCAGGGGGGCACAGAGATCAATGTATATAATTTAGGTTAAATGACCACTGCAGAGTGGGATGCATGCCTTCTTTTCACAGTAGAGCCAAATTTATCCCTGATGTAAATGCAGTAATTTCACTGGACTTTTAGCAGAGACACATTTGCTCATTTCTGTGGTCAAAAACCTCCTCGGTAACTTGTCACTTAACGCAGATGCAACCCACCCACACGCAGAGGTGTTCTTAATTTTTCATTAATTACTTATTCCTTCTAATTATTGTGCTGTTATTTATTAAATAGCATATTATTAAGGCACAGTTAAAAACATTTCCACAGGAAAGCATAAAGTGCTCAAGACTGTAGGTACGAGGGGCATTTCACAGCCACACGTGCCAGGCCCTGGTGCTGGAAGTGTGACAAGATGGCGGCAGAGGCCGCAGTTCGGTGAGGAGCCGCAAATGGGGACCTGTGCGCGGGGCCCTACCTCCCCGCAGAAAGCCGAGCCACAGCCTCTGCCGCGTGCTTTGAGATCCCTGAAGCTAGATATTATTTAAGGTGGAAAGTATTTCTCACTGGCTGTTGAGGTGCCTTTCTTGCAGGTGCTTGCACAGCAAGCGGAAGATGGGGATTTCCTTCGCATGGGCTGCGGAGGAGCTCTCTGACCTGTCACGGCCATTTGCCTTCACGCACCACAACAAGCAGGTCTGCCCCAGCGCTCTCCCGGCTGTCCCTGGAGGTAAGACAGAAATTAAAGGTCGTATCATCTAGACACAAATTAAAATCTTTACTGGTAGAAACCTGGTGGAAAGTCTCAGAATAGAATGAATTATGTATTTGAACACTTAAGATTTCCTTGCCTTTATTGCAGCATGGGGTCTGAACTCTGCTTTCTTCCCTGCACTTTATTACATGGTTAGAAGTCCCGCAGTAGGAAACTTGCAGTTTGAATTTTGAAGCACCTATAGTGTCATACTTTTTATTTTAATATTTGTCACCAACGGTGCCGACAGATAAAAAGTGCTGGCTCCCCACAGCATGATACGCGGGATTTTCAATAGAGCTACACAATTGCTTTTGCTAAGTGCTTGCGGGGCTCACAGTGCCAAATCCCGCAAATTGCTGCATTCAGGCCACTTTGCAGTGCTGTATGTACCGAGGCAAGTGATATTTAAAAAGTTAGTTGCTTGCAGGAGGGACATATACCTAAATGGCTGATTTCTTCTTAAAGTCCTAATAATTGTTTGAAGACATCTGTACAAATGAATTCAATAATGGTAGCACTTAAGAAATGGTCAAAACTTTTTGTGTCACTTACAAATTACACTATGTATTGCATTTAGTTTTAGAAAGAAAAACTGTTCACATAGCTCCAAAGTTTTCTGGCCAAGGAAGTCCTAGAGCCATGTCACCAATCATATTATTTATGTATTACCACTTTCTGTCTTCTTAGTCTTTTGTTTGTTTTTAACCTTAATTTATAGTAATGTTATTGTTGATATCCCAGCCTCACAGCAGTGTTATGGTGTAAATTATTTCCTATGCATGGTAATGCTAAATGTGTATTAGTGTAACCTGAAGTATCAGGGGAGATTTTTGTATCTCCTGCCTTATTCACAGGTCAATTAAGAAACTGATTAAGCCCAAAAAGTCTATGATGATAATTGTTGGAAATAGACTGGGATGATAATTGGTTTAATGACTGCTAAAGGAGTCATTGGGATGTGTCTCTCTCAAGGAGCCTGAATGGCACTTTAAGAGCTAGATTCATCCTGGGTGTTGGTTGTTGACTTTAATGGTATTACTCCAAAATCTGATTTGGATCAACTTACAAAATATTGCAGATAAGACAAATAATTTTAAAAGGATGTTTCTGCTGAGCTTTGGTGCCTCTCTTGAACTACCCTATTCAATGTCAACTCCTCTGGTACAAATTCTGCCTTTACAGCTTGAAGTGGCTCTATAAGGTGGGAATTCACTGAGGGTTTTATATTTTTATACATTTTTTTCTAGCATAGCAGGAAACAAATTCTATATAATAACTAGAAAATGTAGGCCGAGACCATCCTCTGCACAGGAAATTTCACTCAGAGGGTTGGACACCCAGCGAGGTCCTATTCACAGACTTCTCTTTGTATTTTTCTGCCTGGAACCAAAGAAGGGGATTCATGCCAAAACCCTGCAGGATATGGAAATCTATCGGCTGTTCTGTGCTTCTACATGTCTTTCAAAGTGGCTTCTGATTCGGGGAGCCCTAAATTAAGAACCATGGGCTTGGGGTTTTCAGATTTTTATTTTTTTTTTAATAAGGACTCAAAACCTGCAGCTTCAATTCAAATAGGAGTCAGAAGCATTCTGTACCTTTGAAAAACCCCTGACATTTCATTCCTCACGCTGAGGACCCAGAACAGCAAAAATTTAGACCAAAATGATTTCTCCAGGCTAGTCAGTATTAGAGAATAGTGTAGAAGTTGGAAAACCTTTGCTGCTGGTTCTCAGTCATGCCTAGGCTTGGAAAGGCTATAAGGTTATAAATCTTTCAGTGAAAAACAATTCCTGCTTCATGCCATCAACATTGCCTGAAGACATCTGCGTAGGGCATCTCTAGAGGAGGCTCCCATTACTAGACCTATGCAGAAGTATAATGAGAAACTTGCATCCGGTTTGAAAGACATTAATGAGTCTCTCTTGGATACAAAATATTTGTTCAACACCCTTATGGGCAAAGTAACACACAGCTGAGTGGGAAGCTCTGGCAGAATACGATGCACCAATAGGTCTCAGAAAAGGATCTACACAGCTCTGCAAAGAAGGAGTCATTTTTTTCAGGTCCATTTTGCAGTTCTGGTACTTACACGTCTGGGTTGCTTTGAATACATATTTGCCAGCACCTACTTCTCTGTTTGTTCCAGTGGGGTTTCATTTGCTCTGGGGGGGTATTCTCGGTTCCTCACTGTTTTCTCCTCGCATTTTGTTTTTCTATTCTCAATAATACTTCCAAAACAGCAATGACAAAAAATTCAGCATCTTAAATGAGCTGTAGACATTTTTACTGAGTTTTCCTCTCCCCTCCCCCAAGATTTCTTGCACACAAAAAATATTTCAGGGTTCCTTTTTCTTTTTTCCTTTTTTTTTTTTTTTCCCCTAAGCTTGGTGCATCATTGAGCTAATGATGCACAGTCAAGCTACCCAGTATCGTTAGATTACCTAAGGCTCTGATCCTGGTGTGCCTTACATATGTGAACATTTAACTCCTTGAAGACAAGGCAAACAGTTGTATACATATTTGCAATGCAGCATGACAGTCCCCAGAAAGCAAAGAAGGTCGGTGTGCTCTTTCATGTAATGTATCAATAACTGGAATTACTCTGCAAAAAGAAGAATGGAGTCCAGATTTCATTTGCATTTTGTTCTCCATCACAGTGCCAAGCTCCTCAGTAAGAGAAGGAGAGTTAACATTCCCATTCCCAATCACTACAATTGGCTTCCTCTTTCTTGTGCCCTTTCATCCAATAACTGTTTTGTAGCCTGCTTAGTCTTAGCAAACACCAAACTCTTCTCCCCTGCCCAGTTTTGGACCGTCCTCAAGCCACCCCAAAAACCACAGATTCTTCTGTGTGAGAGACTTATGGCACACAGTTGCCATACAAATTTTGAAAAAGGTAAATCCAGTCACCCATGCAGATGCTGCTGCGGCAGGTATGGAGAAGGCCTGAGGGAGGGAAATGTAGAAAAGACAAAAAGAAAGATCTGGAATTAAAAAAATAATAATAAAATAAAATTCAGCTATGCCAGGGGATGGATGAGAAATATAGGTGGCAAAAGGCTATCTCCAAAACTCCAGATTTACCTAGTAATAAGAACAGCCTGTGCAAACCTAAAACAGCCAGGACATGGCTTTTGCTCAGCAGAGAGCCTCCATAGCACTGCTTTGCACTAGTGCTAAAACCAGAGCAAAAGACAGGGTATTTTGTTCAAACACAACTGTTCTTGGCATTGTCACAGACATTATCAGGCTCGTTAGGGAGAGAGAGGGAAAGTTAATCAAACTCATGCACTGCATCCACTGGTCTTGTGGCATGAACATTGAGGGGTTGCCTTCCTTCTCCTTTCAGTCCATTCACTTCTTTTTCCACTGTGTGTACACTGGATCCCTTCATGCTTTCAGTTTTTACTCTGCTTTCTGATCTTCCAGGTTTGATTATTTTAACATTTGGGATACATACTATAATAAAATGCAATGCAGATTTATTAGGGATTATGCAACCCTTGATCAAGGCTTAAGCCACAAGAGCCCTAATGAAGACAAATGTTTCTGGGTCCTACTTTGGCAGAAACTCTCTCATTCCACATTAGCAACCCAAACTGTTTCTGCTGCATGAGGCTAATGGAAGCTCCTGACCGCTTCTCTAGCACCATTACAAAAGCATTAACTGATCTGCACATTGCCATAACCCTCCCTCTATGGCAGGCTTGCACGGAGATATCTTGTGAATAAAACAGAAAATGTACAGTAGAAGCTATAGCTTTTGCAAATGGCACGTATGTTTTACAGCTTTCATGCATAGGAGCCAATTTCTTGAGGAGCACTGCCTATAAATCACAACTAGAAAAAGACAAAGATGCACTTATTTATTGCATTGATTTCAACCGGGGAAAAAAACCTGTTCTTTCTTTCTCCCTCCCCTCTAAATTAAAGGCTGGGTAAAGAAGAGTCCAGCATCTCAGGGACACAGCTTTGGCACTCACAGTTAGGAGGGATTGCTTGCTGCTCATTTATTGCAAGGGAAGGATCGTACTGAGAGCCCTGGTGCCTCTTCTAGGCACAGAAAACTAAAGACATAGATAAATATATATATACACACACGTGTTTATATAAGTTCAAAGTAGGAATGGAGGTGGTACTGAGCACTTTATGTATGGACAAAGAAAAAAAAAAAAAAAAAACAGAACAAAAAACACACCTGAAACAAACAACAACAACAAAAACACAACAACAACACAGATATGAGTAAAAGAGGGAAAGTACTTTTATGGCACTTCTTTATCTGGGAGCTTTGATGCCTTCCAAGCTAGTCACAAGGCTGGGCATTTTTTACAAGCAGCTTGTGCAATCCACACAGACGTGGCAAAAACCAACAACAAAACCAGATCAGGCAGGCGTGTGGCTGGGGTGGGCAATGGCCTCGCTCCCGGCCTGCCCCGTGAGTCAGCTCAGCTCGCTGATCCAGCAGAAAAGTAGCCACTCCAAAAAAAAAAAAAAAGGGAAAAAGAGGAAAAAAAGAGTTTTACCGAACAATACACAAATCCCCGCCCAGCCTGAGCAGCTCCTCAGCATGGTGCAGCCATTTCTGCCCGTGCCCTCAGCCGAGCGCTGCCCCGAGCAGCCCGGGGGCTTCTCCTCCGCCGGCGGCTGCGGGCCAGGTCAGCGGTGGCGGTGGAGAGCGGCCGCCTGCCGCGGGGACGCAGATGGCCAGGGATGGCAGACGGAGGGGACAGCAGCAGAGAGCAGCGGGGTGGCTGCCGCAGACTTGGGGAGGCAGCGAGCAAGCAGGACAGACAAAGCTGCTGGGGCCCTGCAGGGCTGCGGACGTGGCCGGCCCAGCACCAGGCGTTCCCAGCTCCAGGCATCTTCCCTACACGAGCCGGGGCTGGGACCCCTGCGTGAGGCCCCCAGCACCCGCAGAAGATGGGGGAAATGTTTTAGCAATCTTCCTCAGGAACAGGCAATCTCACGTAGTTAAATTATAGCTCGTTATTAAGGCAACGAAGACCGTACTTTGTTAGCAGTCTTGTAGGTGATGCAGTAATTGCCTTCTCTTCCTCCTGGAGCTCAATTTTTTTCCTTTGGCTACTTCCCTTAGGCAGGCAGTCTCCCTCCATCACCCTCGCACCTCCTCTGCTGAGCTTCAGGTAAGTGCCAATAATTCACGGATAAATAGATACAAAGAATAGCTGCGACTTCCATTTGCAAGAGGGGGATCTTAAAGTCATGAGACTGATAGCAGCTTCATGAAGACAGGCAAAACAAAAGAACAAACAATTTCAGAAGATGCAAAAATGGGGAGAAAAGAGACAAAGGAGGAAAAAGCAGTGCTGCTGTCAGCTCCAAGTAGGCCTCCTGTCCTCAGGCCTGGATCCTCCCAGAGCAGTGCAGCGCAGGCTTTGTTAGGGCCAGCACCACCGACACAACTTGTCCTGTGTCTGGGTGCACCAACTGCAACAGCACAACTTCCAGAAAAGGAGGGAGTTGCACCCGCAGAGCACTCTGGATTTGCACAGAGGTGGCTCCCCAGGACAAAAATCCCTTGCACTTGCTGGGCAAGGAAGGAGGAGAATGGAGGGAAAAGGTTTGGTTTGATCTGAAGAGTAAGACTGTACCTTGTGCAGGTGATCCTGTGAGTGCTGGAGCTGCTTCCCTGTGGATGGGGGCCTGGAGCCTTGGCTGTGTAGCAAGGCAGGAGTGCCAGCTGAAGCCCAGCAGCTGCAGCATTCTCCATGTAGGTTTCTGGGATCACACGTGTGTTGATTTCACACATTTTCTTCCGTGACAGCATTTACCAGATGTTCTTATCCTGGGCTAACTACAGCCAGAGTACTGCAGGAACACGCCTAAGACCACTGCACCCCTGTCAAACACAGCTCAGTCGTTTTGCAGTTGTGGAGAGGGGAGCTTGTGGAAGCCCCACTGCTTTAGGATGTGGGCCAGAACATGGAAACTGCTTGTGCAGGGCAGGAAAAGAGCCTTCACTGCCTGTGCCAGAGACAGGGACTTACACGTGGTAACAGCTGGACAAACACACCAAAAATCGGCGTGCTCTAAAATGCTGGTAGGAGAAAGTGAGGACACTTGGGACACTGGGATGCATGATTCACTTCAACAGAAATGGCTCCTGGGGGGCAGATTTTCCATTAACCCCTCCAGTGGGTAGGAAGGCTGCTGGAGGGGCAGCCTCTTGTCCCCCTCACACCTCTGCTTTTCCGCTGCTTTTCCCACCAGCTCACTCATCTGCCACCCCGGGCCTGGGGATGTGGAAGGCTCAGGGTGGGTCACTTTCTGCCCCGTCCTCATTTTCCTTTCACGTTTCCTTTGAGCTGCTGCTCAGTGACTCAGAGATGTTCCAGCACAAAATGGCCTGTCACTCACTCCCTCAGATGGTTCCCAAACTTTTTTTTTCCCTTCTTCTGGAGGCAATGGACTGATAACTTGCTTTTTCCAAAACTCTAAGGCACCTGACTGAAGGCTGCAACCCCTCAGTGAAGGTAATAAATTATGAACAGATCCACAGCGTGAGAAACCTTGTTCTGGTAGGACATTTGATTGGTCAACAGACAAATATCTAGGTATGCACTGAAAAAAACCATAAACATGTAAAGGTGACTGTGTACACTTGTAGGTATTAATACTTCTTGATTAAATATTTCAATGCTTTTTGGGTATGTTGGCTTGTAGTGAAGCTAAATGGAAAGACTTCAATGTGTAAGAGCTGATGTACTGGACTGCTACAAATACAGGCCCGTTGTTAATCCACTGTGGTTATGAGTTTGTATTTCAAATCATCTGTATGACTTTCTTTTTTAAACGCATTTAAAATTTGCTTCCAAACCACGATTTCCAACATATCACTCTCCTTAATGCCACTCAGATCATGAAGTGACTCTTTGCCTAAAGCCCTCCTTCAGCAAGAATTACAGCAATTCGGGTTGGCACTTACGTGAGCCATCCGCACCGCCTGGGCCTCGAGCAGCTGGTTCCAGCCTGCGTCTGCGACACCGCTGCACAGAAGCTGATCTCCAGCACAGAAGCTGCGAGTTACACCGATGGGGAGGGAGATGTTGCAGGCATTACTGAAAGCCTCTCCATCCTGGTTTGAATGCCTTGTAGCTGTTGAAATACAGGTGCATTTGGACCCGGTATATCTGACTGTTTTCCAAATGCCTTTTGTAGCACTTCTTGGCCGCTAAGAAAAAAGGGGAGAAACCTCAAACATGTACCAGAAGCTGTGATATTATCTTTTTCCACCTGCACAGTTAGGCTGTTTTCCCTAGGAGCTTTTAACTGATACAGGAACTATATACTATGCTGGCAAAGCACTCCCTGGTGTGACTGCAGCTATGCCAGCAAAGCTGTGTTTTGTACCAGCGCAGGGCTGCTCTACCCCCACTCCCAAGTGGGACAAAACAGCATGGAAAAAACAACCGCACAGGAGCCACCAGACAAAGGCCCCACGTCGCGCTGCAGAGCTCTCAGCTGCAGCCCCGGCTGGGTGCAGCCCCGCCTCGGGAAGCTCAGCCCGTGCAAAAAAAGGGGCAGAGAGCAGCACTGCGCTCTGGCACGGGCTGAGGATCTGCATCTCTGGCAGCTGCGGATGTCCAGCGTGTCACAGATGCAGCCCTGTTATGAAGCACAAGAGCAGGCGGCTCTCCCTCTGCTGCCTTGCAGCAGCTTTCACCCCCACACCCACACCAGGACCTTCCTCGGCCCATTAGAAAGCCGGTGCCACGAGAGCAGCATCGTGTGCCACAGTGTGTGCTGCAAGTATAACCACGACTTTTCATGTGGGCCTGCTTATGTCACAGATACCACAGAGCATCCCAGAAGATTCACGCCGAGGGTCCCTGGACTTTGGTACATACGGCCTTAGAAAAGCACGGAACACAGCACTTGTCCATCAGTGGTCAAACGCCACCCGAGTGCTGTAAGACATGGAGCACCTGCAGGAGATGAGCACAGCTCAATTTTCTCCCAGCCCTGCGGGTGCAGCCCAGCCCCTCTCTGCTCTGACTCGCACTGCTCACAAAGCTCACCCACCAGCAGGAGGGACAAGGAAGAGGAAGCAGGGCCACAGCCCTCACTCTCAGGCTTCAGATGCCCCCACATTTTAACGCTAGGGTGGAAAACCAAACTATTGCTCTCTGCCACTGTTGCCCTTCTTCCTGCCTGTGGGCTGCTCAGGGTGCTGGGCGGGCACTGGGCTGATTGGCACCCCCAGGCTGAGCTCGGGCCCCAGCGCCCTGGCCCCATGCCCACCTTCCCAGTATAGGGGGAGAAAATGATGTGCCTTGGAATCGGGTCCCCACACGGGGAGGTCTCCATCCCAGCACAGTGAATGCGCACCTACTTTTCGCTAGTCAGCAGGGAGATGCTGTGACAAAGGCCCATGCTTCAGTACAGCACCAGGAAAGCAGCTTTCAGAGCTGTGTGGAAGCATCACTTCACCCTTGGGATACCCAACACAGAAACTTTTCCTGAACAAGCCCACATCTTCCTTTTCATTTCTGAAGCACTGCCCAGAAGTGATCAAGCATCATTCCAAACCAGCATCAGGCAACAAGCTTCCCTTTCCAGTACCTCTATGTGAGAACCTCTGCCCAGAGCTGCTGCCTTGCTTTCACCACAGAGGAGGAGATGGCACACGGGCTGCTACCGGAGCCCTGGTGTACATTCCCCGATAGCTCTTCTTGCAGGGGCACGTCCATGAGCCTGCACCGCAAGACACTTCCATTTCACATCTTAAAATGTTGCCCACGAGTTAGGAATATGCATACATTATGAATGAGAATAATGAATTGGTGATTTCATTATCTAATTTTTCAGCACATAAGCATCTGTGCAGTGGCTTATGGAGAAATAATCAGGTAGAAAACTAACATTTTCTTGAAAAGGATCATTTTAATAAAATGAGTTTGTTGCATAAACAGTGAGCTAAGAATTATCTAGATAAAAACAGAACCATCCTCTTCGAAATTAAGAAATGCTATTCCCAGTTTTGTTATAGTGGGGCTCATAAATTTCTTTATTAAAAATATTTTTGAGCCTGAAGTCTTTCCGAATGTCCATGCAATGCTGTTTTAGTGGAATGTCTGATAGATAAGTCTCCTATCCTGCCATTTGCCCCAGATGGGATGTTATGTCATCCTCTCCAGAAAGCTGAAAGGTTTTCTCAAGCTGGAATTTGTACCTGCTCTGGCGCTTCCTACCAGAGGGACAGCCCCAACCGGGTCCTGCCCAGCAGCTCTCCGTTACGTGCAGTGCCCCACTGTCTTCGAGGAGCTACGTGTGCACAACGCAGCTACCAACATCAGCAAAGATCTAACCACTGAAGACATCTACATTATCAACAGTCTGTGCACTTGTTAATAAACTTGCTGTAGAAAGTAATTTGGGCAGCGACTATGCTTCCTTGAAACCATTTTCTACAAAACATCATTTACACGCTCCAAGCCCAGACTCAGTACAACGACAACGAGCAGAGCTCTAGATCAGCACGGAGATTTGAGAGGCTCTCAATGTGCATCTTTGCATCTATGCTGCAGTCTTGCCAAGCCTTGTACGCCGTGGGAAGGGGTAACCACATTCATTTCAGCTGTCACAACTGCTGAACATCTTTCAGGATGGTTCTGGTTCATTCAAGTAGGAGGTACCACGAGAACTGCATCTCACTAACTTTTCAAAGTCCCTAAAAGGACCATTTCTCTGACTGGAGATATAACTTGCCTCATTACCATATGGTATGTTAAAATAAAGGAAAAAAAACCTGCTAATGAGCTCTATTAGGCTGTCTAACGGCAATTTCAAGTGTCAGAAGTATGGCAGTTACACAGAGATACAATACCTGTGGGCCTAGAAGTCCATGTGACTGAAATATGCAGTCCCCATGCAGGCCCTACAGGCCCGATCCAGCATTTGCACATTTGTATACAATCCCAAAAGCCAATTTTTTGGTATTGAAACCAAGAAGCACAGAGACAGGCTCAAGGCACCTATGACCAAGTCCCCTCCATTCTTGCTGACCTGGGTAAAGGTTACGAGTACCCCTAAGCTGGTACCTCCTCATGCCCAGGGTTGTAGTGGGTATTCTTACCTCACCTCAGTCCGACAGGGGAGGCGCATCCAGGAGAGAACAACGCCGGGCACAACAACAGGGCTTTTGCTTTTCTCCCATTCTTCCTTCCTCACGGGGTGCAGCTCTGCTGTGGGGTGAGCCATCGTTTGGCATGATGTGCACATGTGTGCCAGCAGCGGTGATACAGCACGGACTGACAGAAACTCTGACACTAAGCTCATGTATTCCCTTTATTGACTGTACTAGTTATTGCAATCAGATTAAGTCACATTTATAAAGCAGACCATCCAGTTGCACTGAAACCGATTATATTCATTACATAGTTTTAATCACTGTCCGGTGAACTGGCAAATCCAATCAAAGCATTAGTCTTTAATTAAAAAATTAAAAAGAAATATTCAGACAATAGCCAAGCAATCACATCACAATGCACAGTTACCTAAAATTGCAATTAAAAAGCAGTTTAAAAAAAATCACATCTAATTTTTAACTATCAATATAATACAAGAAGCAACAAAGGGCAACAGCATCAAAGCAGATTTATCTAACACTATAAATTCAGTCAGAAGCAGAAGCTCTAAAGTACACTAGCTGAAGCAGGACAATAAAAAATACTGAGCATGGAATACTTTTAATCTCTCCATTAATATTCATTTCCAGCTGCTTATAATAGCAGCGCCTCATGGCCAAATCATTAGAGTTTTACATCTGGGTTGCAAATGACACTTTGATTGGATGTAATGTTCAAATGGTCCTCCCCACTGTGCCACCGTCAAGTCTTCTGCAGAGAGGTGTCCTGTAGTGCCAGTGGCTCACTGTGCGTGCTGGCTCAATGTGTGGTTCTGGAAAGACGAAAAAAGGAGACATGCATAAGGGGCAGAATAATAGAAAGCATGCCCATACCCTCCTACTCAGTACCATTTATGCAGAGCTCGACATAAAAGCTTCTCAATTATTACAAAACAAAATGCAATAAAGAAAAAGTACTCATAAGTAACAGCTGCCAATATGACACATTTGCTTTGTTCTGATAGATCTGTTAATGCTGGCATGAACTTAGAAAAAAAAAATCTACAAGCCAAGTACAGCCGTGAGGGTTTCTTTTTTATTTTTTCTTCCTTCCCTCTTTCAATACATGTAAAGAAAGTGGTAACACTTCATGGGCAAAATCTGCCTTTAGGGATTCCCTTAACTGTAACAATTAAAAAAAAAAAATCTGAATCGCTGTGGGAACCCTTGCCATATTTTACTCTTTTATTCTCACTAGTAACGGGTGCAAGCACTGGCAGAGAGACACACCAGATTGTGACGCATACTTCTCAGTCCAAGAATTACTTCGGCAATAACAGCTGAACCACCAGTTCAGGCAAGGGGGATATTAATCCCCAGCAGAAAAAAGACTGGACATGTAACCCAGAAGTTAAATCTCTTTAAAGAACTGGCTTTGCTCTACACACTTCTTTCAGCAGTTTAGTCTTTTTGTTCCCTTTCTGGTAGATTTGTAACAGCCTCATGTCATCACGGTGTCTTGCATCAGAGGATGCTGACCTGTCCTGCCATTTTGTGCAGGAGCCAATGAATAGCGAAGCCAATCTCAGAAGCACATTTTCAGAGCAGCAGCAATCACCTGCATTTTGTGTGCTGACCGAAACCCCAGTCCTACATATAAGCGCAGCTTTATTTGTATAATTTCTAACTATTGGAGCAAATAGTGAGGCGCTTCACGGTGAGCTTTTGTTGGGCAATCCCAGTTATAAAAATCCATGTGCGTTATTTCAAATCTGTGCAATTTCACTGGTCTCCATCCACCTAATAACAGAGCTGAGCAAGTCCGTCAGCTTGAGGAATACGTTTTTAAGCATGAAATTAATTTTGAATCTGATTATTTATTTACAATGACAGTGCTTTAAAATAAAGCTATTTTAACTTTTAATAAATCATCTGATTCTTCTACGCTATCCACAGCTACATCTCAATTCAGGGAAAAAAAAGTGATCCTCCACTTTATCCAGAGATGACATCTCCCTGATGAAAACTGTCTGTGCAAAGAGCTAGCGGGCGGCCTGCGATGCTCAGGCAGTGATGACCCCGTTTGCAGCCAGGATTTCTGGACTGTGCACTCCCAAGAGCTGACCACCAGGTGTCAGAAGTGCTGCTGACTTCCTAAATCATGTCAAAAGTTATCTGCGATATTGTACAGACGGGAGGCAAGGAAACTGCACGGTAGTGGTCAGGCTTTAACGTGACAAAAGGTTAGAGAGAAGACAGAAGTAGGATAGCTGGAGCACACCCAGAAGGATCCCTTGCGAAACTAAATGACAATCAACAGATGAAATAGCAAAATAACTGCATCTTGTTTAGCCTAACAGCAGCGCTGACAGCACAGCTCCAGCCAGCGATGCTAAGTATTTCTGAATCAAACAACAGAAGCACTGTCCAAAGATCTGAAAAGCTTATCAGGGGATAAAGCATTACATTAAAATCATGTCAAGTGAAGCCATAGTTGAAACAGCTTTCCTGTTAGACCATTTAACACCAAACATAAAACCCGATGGCTTTTCATTTTACATTTTTACTTTTCACGCTATACATGGAAATTTTCCTGGCCTTAAAGAGGAATGACCTTTGCAGTGCTGGATGTTATTCTCAAATCAAGTTACAGAGTTATAGGGAAGGATGAATGAATGGAACCCTACAGACTAAGTGGCAGCACTGACAAGAAGCTTGTCCACTAAACCTAACCAGAAAAACATTCAAATGTTAAAGAACACAGAACACACAGAGCACTCTGTGCTCAGACAGTCCTCAGCATTTTAACAACGGGCATTTCTAGTGCACTTCATTACAATTCTATTTTTAGGTCATCCTGAATATCAATAAAAGGAGCGAAAGGTTTGCCGTCTTCCAATTGAAAGAAGGGCTGTTCATGGCAGACAAATCCATACTTATTTAGGCAGTGTCATTTAAAAGATAATGCACAATCAGCACTAGATGCATGACGCGCAGTCTACAGTCAGGGAACATGATTTCAAACTTGTGTGGCTGCTGCATTGATTACACCAGGCAGGTCAATAAAGGAATGGTATGTGGCTCTAAATCTGATAATGAAGCTTTCATTGTGAGCCCTCCCTCCTCAAACGTAGGTTAATAATATGTTCTGAACACTCCTAATACAATGAATGTACTGTTTTTGTGAACACAGTTTACATGAAGACAAACAAATCCTGCAGCCATTCAGAGCTGAACGAGACAGGAGCTGAGGAGCTAAACATGTGATAGACCCAAGTGTGGATGTATACCCGTACCCCCACACTTCATATGTAGATCTTTATTTCCTCTTAACATCTTGGGAACACACCATTTATTCCCTTTGCAAGCACTCCTGGCAATCAATATGGCAACTAATCAAAGGACCAGGCAGTTAATAAATAGAGCCACATCTTACAAAGGATCTCACACGTATCTGTGGTGCCTACAGACACAAGAGCCCGTGTGCACCGAACCCCTCCTCTGCCCGTCAGAGAGGCAGATCCTGCCCAAGCCATACCCACTGGAAGCACACATCCTGCCCACCCACGGGCTGCTGAGCACCAGACACCAAGTTCCTGCGTGGGCAAAAGCCACGAAGGCCAGGAGGGACGGGGAGCTTTGAAGCATGCAATGCTACAGGAATGCCTCCACCCAAGATTTCTGATCAGCAAACTTCATACCCCTTTTCAACAGGAGGGCAGGCTAGCAGGAAGCAGCTCTGATGTAATTTTTCAGCTCTAGAGTTTATGTTTAAAGAAAATAATAATACTCTTAATGGTGATTTCCAAAGGAAAATACAGCAGGCACAATAAGGAGGGCTCTCCAGGCATGCTTTCACATGTATTTGCATGTGCCTACCTGCACACGAGCACAGCCACACATGTACGCACTTGGGGGCTGGCAGGAGGCAGGACATAATTTGGAAGCTGAGCATTAAAAATGGCTCTTTCCAGCTCCTGTTAGGTCCCCAGGTTTATGCATGGCTCACAGCTGATACCCCACAGAATACATCATTCTGAGACATTATTGCAGCTGGAAAACTCTACAGCAGCACTGAGTCACCTGTCAAGATCAAGTAAGTCACAGCTTATTTATAGGGCTAGGTTGGGATTTTTTTCCCCCCCCTTTTCTTAATAATGATGCAAAATGGATAGCAATTCTGTTCGCCACATCATTGGGAAGATGCAGCCACCCTGAGCCCCAGGGCTGTCTCGGTGTTTAAGTGGAATTTTCTACTCGCTGCACAATCCCCAGATGAACTATTTGCGGAAGTATCTGTGACCAAGGAACTGGGTGACGGGTTTCGCAGGAAATAAAAAGATTTCAAGGAATGGTTGATTACTGTCCTTGTACATACTGATCACCCTCCACGTCTTCCCTGGGGACACCCCCTGCCTGCCCTTTGGATGGGGATCAAGCCGTTTGTGCAGGACAGCTACAATGAATATTTCTCTCTTTCTGCATGCATTATTATGAAAACACTAGCATGACATTCTCCATTTTCAGATCACTATGTCAAGAACAGCATCAGGCTTGAGAGATGATCCCTCACAGCAGTTAAAGGAAATCTTACGAGCTATATAAAGATAGAGAGAAAAAACACAGAAAAGCAGCACGTGACGGAGCAAAGCTCCAACCAAGCCAGGCAGTCATGCTGGGAGTCTCCCACGCTGCAACAAAATTCCCTGCCAACAAGTCACAGGTGTACTACACAGGAGCAGGTGAAAAAAATAAAACGCAACTGCGAGGGGTGTGATAATGGTTTGAGGCCATAATACATCCAGTCTATAGTGCCATTGTGCATCTGTTACGTATTTAGGTGTTTCGTACCAGCCATTTCAGAGGGGTACTGCCTGTGTGTGAGCACACACACCTACAAGACTGTTACGTTATGAAGGGGTAAGAAACGGCACAAGGCTGGCGATGCCCACCACCCTCCAACAAAATTCCTCAGCTTTCTACTGTTTTACATAGAGGTTGGGACTCAGATAAAGGTTATAAAGCCTTTCCCTCATTCCAAATCCCATTAAAATGATCAGAAACGGTTCCTCAGATCTTTTTGGTAGGAATTATGGAGATAGCAGGTTCACGTGACAAACAGCCACCACCAACTGGTGACCGCTGCCAGCTGCTGTGGCACCACAAAGCCACCCGGACTGGAAGCACCGGCTGCAGCGGTGCTGCATGAGCACAGCTGTGTGGTCACACAACACTGAAGGTAATTCCTGCTAATTGCTGGATTTCCCCAGAGTGCAGGGTCCTCCAGATCCAGGCGAGAGCCCCAGCAGCCCCTCTCCCAGCTGCTCCCCATGCCCAGGGCAGGTTCCCTCCCCAGAGGCTGCACCAGGCACTGGGGGCTCCTGGCTGGCAGCGACTGTGCTGTGCCCCCTCCTCTGTCCCTCATGGAGCAGGGCTGGGGGGGGACAATCCCTCCATTTAACATCAACACGTGCGGTTTCTAGTCAAAACCTAAACCTCACATTCAGCTGCTGGCTTGAGACCAAGGTTCAAGTCTCACATTCAAACATATATGTACAAAAAAGACCAAACAAAAACTCCAAACTGCTACAAACAGAAGTTGCAGTGTCTAAATATTTATGAAATACCATCTGCAGCATTCTTTTTTTCAAATGCTTTGTATCATTTGAATTCAAACTGGCCCAAGAATTTCTCAGGCATTATTCCTCACTGTATGTACATAAGCGCACACACGTGTGCAGGCAGTATCTCCCTCTAACAGCAATCCACAGAGATCAAAATCTTTACGCCTTGACTTTATAAAGAGATTACTTCAGGCAGAGGACACAAGACGACCCCTGCTTTAGCCACTGGAGATTATGCTCTCTATGGAAAGCTGTGAGCCTTAAATTGGTGCTGCTCTAATCCTAAACTGGAGAGGCATTCAGGGGATGCCATGACCCAGAAGAGCAAGAGGAAAAAAAAAAAAAAAAACTAAGTGGGAAAAAAAAAAGCCACTCAGGAGGAGAGGCAGAAAAAAAGAAAGAAGGGGAGAAAAGGAGAGCAAGCTTGGTTTACAGGATAAGCCTTTTTATTTTCAATTTTTGGTTGTTACTTTCCCTTTGCTATTAGACTAAAGAAAAATCACCTTTGCACCCCCTTGCAGTTTGTATGCGCTTATTTTTAGAACTGTTTGACAATTATCCAAGGGTCTAAGACTAACAGATGGCCTGTCTTAAAGCCTCATATGTTCACTAGTTTGCACTTCTGACAAACAGTAAATGTACTCAAGAGTGTGCCATAAACGGGGCTGAATGAATACTCAGAACACAATTTAGTTAATACACTTCATTAAAACTGATAGTGGTAACCAATGTTTCCCATAAAACCAGGTGTTAATTCCCCTTCCAGTTGTTTCAGGTAACTCCTACCCTGTGACATTTCTATGTTTAGAACCCCCTTTTCCTGGAAATACAGCATCGCTTCTTCCCTTTCCCCTGATACTTCACCCACCACATAAAATGCTTGTAACAAGTGAACTCCAAGTTATCGTGGCACTCAATAAAAAAAAATTGTCAGGCAAGACAGGTTCACATGTCCCTTCTTTATCTGAAGAATCCCTTGAAATCGAGGTAGAGGCAAACGAAAGGTGGCACATCCTTTGTGAAAGGAGAAGTCTGCCTGTGTTACTGCCTCCTTCACATCTCTGAGCATCTGATAACTTGCCATACGTCAGTCAGCCCCAGCGCTAGCACACTTTGAGATGGCACTTCAACAAATGCAGTTAGGAAGCTGTCCTTTACAATGCATTGAACAAAAAAAAAAATAAAAAAAATCACTTCAAGTGTCTAAGACGACACATCTGGAGGTTTGGTGCCAGGTGAAAGCTAAGCTGGCTGTTTCCGATGGGAATATTTGCACCGCAGTTACTCCGATGCACAGACTTGGTTACTTGGGGCCAAACACACCTCTCAATCTCTCACCAGGACACAGGAGCACTCACTCGTGCCAGTGGGAAGCCGGCCCATGGTCCTGCCATGGCCCATGCTGCTGCCCACAGGGCGTGCTGGGCAGCCCACGCCACGGGCAAAGCCCCCCCAAAACCCGCCTGGCTCCACGCGCAGCACCAGCCACCCCGAGCGGGCACTTTGTCTGGAGTCAATAGGTTCTGAACTCGTAAAATATTTACAGGGGAAAAAAGCTGATCCGCACGTGACTGACTGAACACTGTTGGCTTTTTTTTTTTTTATAAATCTTTTTCTATTGCTTGCGTTTTTCTATATTGAAATGCAAGTGCCCGGGCATTGTTCCTTAAAAACCAGACAAACACGCACAGGCACCCCCCCACCGCCTGCCTTTGTTCTGCCTACACGGGGTCTGCGGGCTCTGCTGCTGCGTTGGACAGCCTGAGCAATACACTTCCTCGATTTTATCTCTATACTTAACACCGCTTTTGTTAATTTTAACATATTCTTGAATTTTGATAGGCATTTGTATTATTCTGGGTGTGAAAAATTACCTTTAATAGAAATACCTTCCTTATAGCTATTTTTCCCAGTGCCAGCCCTTTCTTGCGCTAGCTAAGGATTTTTTAGATGATTTATGAATTTAATTTCTCTTCTAATTCAGGTTGCTCAGTCCTAATCAGACTTTGACAACTCACCTAAGGTGCTTTCCCCTTTCCATGTGAGACTAATAACTCTGTACCATCAGTCTTCTAGGCCTGCCATCTCTTTGTGCTCTCTAAAAACTCAGAACAAAACAAGGCGATCCCATTACAAGAGAACTCCAAATGCTAGTTTAAGCCCGGCATAGCCTCTCATATTTGATTAAATATCTTACTGAAAAGACTATATGCTCCTTCCGAAAACACGGGATAAAATGCTGAAGCACAAAAGAAAACCGAAGCCTTTGGGAAAATTTCCTTACCACGGCACTTTGGAAATAAAAACCACAGGAGAATATATTATTAAGAAATAACCAGAGTCTTCTGTTAGAGAAGCTCACCGTAAACACACTCGGATTCACTGAGGCACCCAATGAAACAAGGGAGCTAATAATACCTGTCCTGGGGGACCGCGTGCTCCTGAGAGTTTTACTCAGAAATGCAAATGTGCCCGCATCGTGCGGCTCTAGCCTACAGTGCGCCACGCACAAGATCAAAATAAGCAGAGGGAAGAACCTCGCGCTTCTTAACGTGAAGGGAGGGGGACAAATTTAATTACCACTATCAGAAGCACACAAAACAGTATTTTTGGAGCTCCTACACTCCTTCCCCAGCCTCCTGGGGTCTGCCTGGGCGAGCCCCAGTGCTCCTGCAGGCCCTGAGCAGGGCTGCGAGCAGGATGCCCACACACGGCCCCACAACTGCCTGGGGTGCCTCAGCATGGGCAGTCCCCATCTCTCTGGGCCACGGCTGCCCGCACAGGGGGCAGCAGTCCCCAAACCCTCTGCCTGGGCCCAAAGTAACCTCCAAAGCTCCCTGACAAACACCAACACCATGCTTCCAGCCCGTTCTGACCTTCGAGCCAGGCCAGACCTGCTCGAAACCACTGCTGCACACACACACAGCCCCCTCCTGTGCCACACCACCAGCTCCACTGCACGTCCAGTGCCACCCAGGTTTTATCCATTTCTGGGTCCCAAGCAGGGGAGCGATGCATTTCAAAACCATTTGCAAGGCAAAACCATTTTCCAGGAGTCCTTCCTAGTTATTCCTCTCAAATAGGCTCCAAACAAATCCCATATCTGGAGCACATCTTGTTAATCCCTCCTTGGCCTAGGGTAAATCAGGCTGCAGAAGCCAGTTAATTGTTCATTTCTTTGAGGGCTGGCATCATCATTATGGGACCCTTCACAGCTCTACTATAAGCACTAATTTCCTGATTTGTTCTCTATTGTAGGACCAGGAGAGCATCCTCTCACATTCTTTTCTCAAAAACTACTTAAAGCTAAAGCAAAACGCTTTACATAGTACCCTTAGCACTCACCAGTCAAAACGCATAGACAAAAGCTTCATTGAAGGGCTGTTTCCATGGGAATATAAACCAACAAAAGCCAGGAGACTCAAAGTTGAACCTAAAACTGGCTCCTTACCTTGCCCTGCTGTTCCTCAGCATGCCAAGGGTCACTGAATGGCATTTGATTTTTTGTCGCTTTTTTTCCTGGAACAGTTAGGTGCTCCTGGTGTTAAGGACTGGGTATAAAACAGTCTCAGCCTGGACTGTAAGTGTTAATGCAAAGATGAAGAGGAGCACATCTTGCAGTCCTCACTCGGGCAATGTCCTCCATTGAGGACAAAGGGGGCTGCAGCTGGGCAAAGCTCCGGGACCAAACGAGCCGGAGCAGACAGAGCGGGTTCACTCAGATGGGCTGCACCTGTCGGCACCTGGGTTACAGGCTATCACAGCTCTCATCTGGGATTTCTTTTAAAAAGTAATTGAAGTAAAATTCCCTCTGATGGGATACTGATGTGACAGATTGTCTTGCCTTGCGTTATGGGTACGCGTTTCTTAAAGGCAGATCAATATCCCCGTCATGGGACACCCGCATCCTGCTCCGCCTGGTAACACAAGCGGTCAGTGACCTGCCGCCTTGGGCATAAAGGCTGTTACTGCCCATTTCTTATTTCCAAAGGGGTATAAAATCCTCCAGTGCAATCTCAGCTATAAAGCAGCAAGGCCGTGGTTTACCGAAGCCCTTTACCTGCCGCCCCATTAGCACGCACGCCACTGGCAGAGCAGCGGTCTGCAGGACAGACTGTGAGCAGCCCGCTGCCCACAGGAACTCACCCCGGAGGTAGGTAGTGTGAAAAGCCCAGGACGACTGGTTCCCAGAGGGAAAAGCGGGGCCAAAATATCACCAACGCGAGCCATCTCCTCACAGACATCATGAGGGGAAACAGAGGGGGCTCAGTGGTCGGGCACAAGCTCGCTGGCTCTGCGTGGGCAGCGCGTGGGCTGCTCCTGCGCCCTGCAGAGCCGGAGCGGCCGGGCACTGCGGGGGTGACCTCGGGGTGGCTGTGCCACCTGCCCAGGACATGGCACAGAGGACACACAAGACGCTCTGCAGAGAATTAGCTCAAGCACGGCCAAGTGGATAAGCTCAGGACTGCTGCTGCCAAATCTGGGCTCGTGCAGAGCCAGGGTGACGAAGCCTTGCTGAACCCAGGCTGACCTTGCACAAAGCCATGAGGCATCTCCACGCTGAACCCACGGCAGGTGCAGCCTTATCCGCATCAGCTAGATTTTTCCAGCAAAGCCCCATCACCTCATTGTGTACAGGCAGCTTAGTGTACTGCGAGTTATTCCATCAACATGAAACATGTGAAGAAAGGACAAGGCATCAGCATTCAGTCCCTTAGCATTTACTGTGCGAGTCGGGTCGCTGCACACGTGTGCTCACCCTGTGCACACACCACTTGTGCACAAACCGTGCTATTTGTGTTTAACGTAGGCAGAAAGCACAGCACAGGCTCAATCTGGGAACAAACGGCTTTCTAAATTATATTCCTTCCTTAGGTCAAGGTGTGATACAAAACTACCCTCAAAATATGATGTTAGAACAGAGCGTTAGTTACACAGGCGTTAGGGTACGACTGACCGTAGTGCTCTGAAGGCAACGTCAGGACGAGCACGCTGCCGAGCACAGAGCCGAGCTCCCAGCCGAGCCCGGGCTGAGCACCCACGGCCTTCCCGAGGAGGCACGGAGGTGCCGGCAGCCACAGTCCTACAGGCAGGCCCAGCTGCACGCAGGCAAGCTCCCAGCTCCCAGCCTGCCCGTTCCTCCTTTGTTCTCGCCCAACCCCATTGTTTCCCGGCCACTCACCGCACGTGGCCGTGGCCGACCTCGCGGGGCAGGGGGAGCAGGCGAGGAACGAGCCGGTGGCACTCTCGTGCTCCTTATGGCAGCAGCAGGAAAGCTGGCTGCAAGGCACGACCCTGTCCTCAGCTCCATGATGCAGCGATGGGGACAGCACTGCTCCTGCTGCCTCGCACTGACCCAGGAGACAAACCCACGGGTTAAACCCCGATGCCTTACTCAGCTGGTCAGAGGTACACCCGAGGCTTTTTAAGTTTCTTGGTGAAGCTGTTTTGCAGATTCCTTCTAATGGCGGTAGCGGCAGAGGCTCCACCGGCACCGCAGGGGTAGGAAACAGCCGTACGGCATCAATCCAGGATTTCCTGTCTGAAATTTAGGCTTCACATCTAAAACACAATGCACACACAACGTCTGTACGGCCGAGGAAACATGAGACGCTTGCCATACATTTATTATCTTCCTGGGGAAATGATATAGAGGACAAAAGAGACTATGTTTACTCCCTCCCCAGCTGCTTTTACAATCTAATAATTTATTTCTCCTGGACATAAATTTCAGATTTAAACGAAATCCCTGAAACCTAAAGATGCCACATGGTAAAGGCTAGGGCAGTATTTCTTCCTATTTTGGAGACAGAGTGTTTAATGCATTGCTCTGTTAACCAGTAGCCTTAAATTTCTGGGGAAAAAAGGAGACAATTAGACTGTGGCAGACCCTAGATGCAAATACAGGCAACTGATTACTGCCTTCATACACAGAGTTAAAAATATCTGGTTATTGAAAATGATTTTCGCAGTCCATTGGGGCTTATCTAGGTTTGGGCTGAGATGTTTATTTTTTCTGCGGCAGCCGTACTGGGGGATTCTTTTACAACGTTTCCTTACACTGTAGCCATACATCATTCACATCTCTGCAAACTGACTGCCTTCCTATGATGCAAGAAACCTCTGCAATTAGAAAAACAACCATCTCCTCTTTGAGGAAAATAAAGCAAAATAAATAAAATACTTATCCAAACCGAGTCAGCAGGTAAGACAGCAGTGTTCTTGAGGCAAATGCAAAAATCCAGGCTATAAATTTGTGTTAACTGTTACAAATATATCCATCTGTTCACAGACTAACTAGTGACTGAAACTGATGAATCCACTGAAAGGTAATTTTCAAGTCTACTAGCGTCTGTCCTCTTCTAGTAATAAAGTAAATGCTTTTCAGTAACTGTGCTGCTTTTGAATGCCAATTTCCATTTAAGTAGGCTTTGGTTTTGGCTCTCTCCACAATAAATAAATAAATAAAATAGTAAATACCTTTTCTTTCCAAAGGTCAAACTAAGCTTTTAAAGAACAAGCAACATTTCAGCAAGCCAGAGAGGACAAAACTCCAATCAGATAAATGGTGTGTGTAACGATTGAGAGCCACGGCTGCCTCGGCTTTCTTGAATGGGCTGCAGGATAGAATTTGGCACAAACAGCCTGATGTTGAAGCTTACATCTCTTTTACTGCAGACAAGAAATTCACTAAAATATATAAATAATGAATGTGGCTAGGGATCTCTGCTGGTACTGCTGCCGGTTCTGCAAGATGCAGGAGCAGAATCATAGACTGCTCCATGTTTTTGTTATTAGAGAATCCTTGTTCTCCGACAATAAACACAGAATATTTTAACTGAAATGGCTTCTGCAGCACATACAATATAAGTTTCAGCTCTCTGAAAGTGCCAGCAAATTGCAGAAAGATAAGTTACAAAGACATACCTAATTTGCTGTGATGAATTGTGTGCATGCTTCAGTGATCAAAACTGCAGCTGAGACCTATTATATTTAATGATCTAGACATTTCTTGTGAAAACACTCAGGCATATACTGTTATGTCTGGACAAGCATCCCCATTTTGCTCTAGCAGCAAGCAAATGAAGAAACCGAACTTTTAAGAGCATGCTGTACACCACCTTGGCTGAGCTGCTTAAGCCAGAGGCTGATCGAGCTCCACGGTTTTCCTTAAATAACGCTTGTGCTCTGCCCTTTCCAATGCAGCATCCCTGCTTCTTTGAAAACTGAAGTCAGTTCCTTTGGACGATAGCGACACTCACAGGAGGAAACAGAGCTAATCCCTGCTCAGAACCCAAACTACGCTCCCCAGCAGCTACTACAGCACAAGAAAATCAAAGTGCCTGCGTTAGAGATCTCTCCCCATCAGTGAATACAAAGACACATTGTGACAAGACTTTTGTGTGCGTGTGCAGGGGATTCTTTTCTTTGCCTACACACCGCAGAAATATTATTTCTATTATAAGGACCGTGCCCAGCCTGGAAAGGCATGTGCTGCTGAGCCTGATGGCGGGAGGGCTGAGCAATGGTACCTGGCTCTGCCGTCCCCAAGGACGCCGCGGCCGCGCAGCCAGCTGTGCTGATGGGCACGCTCGCAGCCCCGCAGCTTGCGGCCCCTTTGCTCTTGGCTCCAGGCAGAGCAGAAGGAAACAAGGCTTTCTGCCACCTTCCTATGGGGATAAGAATCTCCCCTTATGAATACATGAAGGACTGCTGAATAGAAGGTCTGAGGTTTCCTGAGCTCTCAGTGTGGCTCCTCCAATATTTTCCTGCATGGATCTGGGTACATTGTTCGACTGCAGCCTTTCCAAATTGGTAAAAACAACCTCAGAAAGAGTGCTGGTATGGTTAATTCATTGACAGTTGTAAAAAAAAATATAATAATAATAAAAAACAAAACAAAACCACCACACACACACAACACCACAAAGCAACAATAAAGAATAGAAAAACAAACAAACAAAAAAAGCAGATCTAGAGAGAGAAACCACACGGAGTATTCTTGCAACCACACATCCAAGAGCTCATTTTCTCCCTCCCTGGTCAGTTTGAATGGTTTTCTATCATTCATTGTTCAGCAAAATGGAGCAAAACACATCTTGTGCGTTTGACTCCAGAAATAAGGCTTCCAAAGTGCTATTTCATTCACCTGAGAAGCTGCTAAATACTATCACAGTGGTTATTTGTGATAGCGTGGTAAGGAGTGAAGAAAAGGTATTTGCTAATTGTTGACATAACAAAATTAATTTTCCATCCCTAAACTTTTTCTCATCTCTCCTGTGAGCTCTGATGCAATGTTACTGACTGGCACTGCTGAAATGCCAACTTGCATTTCTCATCCTTAATTTCTCTCTAAATGTCATTAGTAATTGTTATTGCCAGACCAGAGAGTGCAATCTGGTCTTTCCGAAAGAAAATCTATTTCTCATTTCTTCTGCTGTGCTTCCTCCTTTCGGCTAAGGATGGATGTCTTACACAGCCCGTGCATCCCGTTTCCAATAGGACGGGACTGCGTTAGTGTTTCTGAGGTAAAACATTGCTGCTTTATTTATTTATACAGAGAATTCAAGAATCTTTATTAATACCAAATCGTATATTGAGAGCTGTCAGTGTTTTTGAAAGCTGTGCTGTCAAGACAAGTCTTAACTGAGTAAAGCCAACAAATGCAGGACAGAAGCATCCTTTAACATGCACCTACTAACTCCTCTCTTGTTTTCTCCATGAATTTCCATGTTTTGGCAGTTAATCATGTTATAAAGGTTTCCCCTTTGTATTTGACATATTGTGTGTTTTTTCTCTTTCTGCCACATGGAAAAACCAAACCTTCACCCAGGATGCGTGAACTGGTCAGGATTAACGTGTCACCCACAAGTGGAAGTGGTTTCCATGGCTGGGTGCGATGGGGAGGTTGGGCAGCTGTGCTCGGGGGGAAACCTGCCAGTGCAAGAGGCGGGGTCCTCGCACATCGTTACCCCACACCAGTGACTGGCACAGCTACGTGCAGTGCCCACAGAATTTAGTCTCCAGTACTTGGGGCGAGCAGCACCTCAGCACTCAGCTCAGCCTCGGGAGGGACGGTGTCTGCCAGGACAGACCCTCACAGGGGCTCTCCAGAACCAGCGCACCCTACACACGTCTGCGTTGTTTTGTAGTGTACTTAGAGTAATCGGTTCAGAACTAGGCTGTGTTTCCGTATCCACTAACTAAAGGCATCTTAGCTCAGAATAAACAGACATTTGGACATTTCCAGCCAGGAATCGTGCTTTCAATAAACACAATTGATGCATATACATTGTCTCTTGGCGGCTTACACTCCCGCCCATCTGTTGGGATGGCACGGTGCCTACGCAAAAGTTGGTTGGACCCTTGCCCTAGGGCATAGATGACAGGCACCGGCGGGTTTAGCTGGGCAGCCTGAGCAGCGAATCCAAGCGCCATCCCTGCTGTAGGAAGCCCCTTCTGTGTGCCAGCGCTGCCACATTGGAACGCCATGCCTCCTTACACTTGGTCACACATGTTGACACTTGGGTGCGCTTAAGTGCATTAATGACTCAAACGATGCCTTTCACCTGGCTCCCTTTTTTTCCACCCCCCCAACTCCGCAGCACCGCGGGGTTTTCTGCACTTGTTAATGCCAAGTTGCACACACTTTGTTAGCCAGGGCTGGCCACAGAACAGCGTTAATGGGGTAAGAAATGAAGGAGGGTTTTTTTGTTGTTATGGGACAGGCTGCTCGTATTTCCAAGTGTCGTCTCCAGTGGGTCTTTGTAGACTGGAGAGATCTCTCTGTGCCTCGCTAAGACACCTCAGAGATGACAAAAATGCAGCTATGTATTGATCAGAATTTTCATTTCAAATGAAGAAAAAAAAAAATGCTGCACCTCATCACCATGGCAAACACAGGGCAATTTGGGGTTTCTGCACCACCTTCCCCCAAAGCAGGAGAGGCCAAGCAGCCTGGCTGTGCCAGGGCACCCCCACCCAGAGGGGCAGGAGCCGCCGCCTCCCTTTGTGCTGGGAAAGGAGGCGCTGCCAAGTGCAGGGCGCTGTGTAAGTGCCCCCCCTGCTTTCACACACAGCATTCACCTTGCTGGGAGTCAGGCCCAGGACAAAACCTCAGCCCCAGCTCCTGCACAGCCCCACAAGCATTCCCACGTAGTCTGCAAGGGCTCTTCCAGCTTTGCTCATCAGATAGCCTGCTCCTAACCCCAAATCCGTACGCAGCCATATGGACCTCCTCCGCTGGTTTTAAACACACGTACTGAGAGCCAGGGACCTGAGAGGCAAAATTCTTCATCGCTGCGACACGAGAGCAGAGGTAAAACTTCTGGTTTCACAGTCCATAAAGAACGCTCAGGCAGACAGACTCAACATGATGGGTATGTGCCTACAGCACTTTTAATTTTTAATTATTGTTAGTTATAATTATCTGACTGCGTCTGAATGAAACCCAGCAATATGGCTGGAATAGATTGTGGTATTCTTGTAATTTATTAGCTTTGTAACTACTAATAATTAAAATTTAACAATACTCTAAGCACCATAGCAACATTTTTTGAGAAACACTAGCCAAATCTGCTCAAATAACTGACTAGACCATTTTCAGGATTTTAAAAGGAGGAAAAACACTATATAGAGCTGTGTGTGTGTATGTATTTAAAATGCAGAGATGTAAATTCTGTTCAAAAGAAAAAATGGATTTTTACTTACAGAAAATTAATTCTGCACATAATTTTTTGATACTTCATATGAAACCCAGAGCTCGTGGTTTGTTTCCAGCAAGAGGCTTCTGTGCTTAACATCTAAGTCATGCACAGTCAGCCACGCAGGGTTAGGTAAGTGACTTTCAGAGACAGATGCATGTTAGGTTCTGTTTGTCCTGCCATCCTCCCCTATCCCCAGGGAAAAATATTTTCTGCAACTTCATCAGAGTACCACAGATTTGCATTTCTCTCACTGACTTCATGGACACTTAAGCCCAGAAGCACTGAGATATTTCAGGGTCTTGCAAGCTCATTGGGCTGTTTGCAAGAACCATTTTACTCCTATTTAAGTAAGCTTTCCTCATACCTCCAGCAAGTAGGTAAAGCTCTTTTTTCAAGTAGGAGCTGGAGACATTAGCCACCGAGTTTGAATAGCTGGGTCCAAACCCAAGACCTCATTAGTCTCTCCTCTGTGCTCCAACCACTGTTGGTAAACTGAGCCCTGTGGCCATGCCCGGCTGCAGATGGGCCATGTACAAGCCCAGGGGCTCTCCTGCTCCCCACTTGCTACAGAGGACACCGCAGCATGGCCCAAGGACCGTCGGTGTGAGAGGCTGGAGTTGTTGCTCCTTCTGGCCCCACCAGCAGTCCTGCCAGGGAAGCCACCAGGGCTACGGGCAGCACCTCAATGTCCCCGTCAGGACACAGAGCGCCCTGCGGTGCATCACTACAGTGCCCTGCTTTCCTGGGCAGGATACAGAGCTCCAGAGCAGACTCATCTAACATCAAGCTGACATTAAAAGCAGACTTTAAAAAGAAAACCTGCTTAGGGCTTGATCTGCTGTAATCAGCGGAAAGAATCCCAAGGACTTTGATGTGGACCAAATCAAGCCCCTGGAGGACGTTCATGGTAAATCATTATTAATATAATGAGTGCAATTTCTGTGCAGCAGCTCATGCCTGTTTATAGATATATGAAAATTGCCAGCTTTTCACATAAAACAAAATGAGGAAGGAGACAGACCACGGTGTTAACCAATGAGCCATAGTAGCCACTCTCCTTTTGATACACGTACATTTAAAGAACCTGGGCACTTGAAATGACAGCAAATTCCTCCAGTGAAGCTCCCTTAATTCAGTAGCTTGACATATCTCCAAATCTGAGCAGAAGAGAAAGCCCTTTATTCATAGCAGGCAATAAAACACCTGAACACCTGTGCTAGGAAAGACCTGGCAGGTACCCTGCTCCCTCGGTACCTGGATTATTTGCGCATTGTTTATTGTATCCCTTGCCTTAGTTTTCATCAATTGTAATCATTTAGAAGGAAACGGTATGATTAACAGTACACAAGCAAACAGCAGGAATTAATCCTTTAAATGCAAATACTTCATTGGTGATGTGATGGCTCCCCGGAAAAAGCAGTGGCAAAAGAGTACCTATGAAAAATCCTCCTAAAGTTTTTTTAAAAAAATAAACAATAATAATAACTGTTCAGTCACAATTTGCTCAACATAATTCTCAATGCAAGTGATCGAGCAGATGCATTGCTCAGCCGTGAATAATGCCACAAACATAATTCTCAGCACCCATTACGTACCATGATTTCTGACCCATCTCTGGAGTGGGCAGAGCTCCCTACTGCACTTTACATAGTAAAACCCCAAATCTCAGTTGTCAAAGAGCTGGTTCACCCCCCTGTGTGCCATGGTGGCTTCAGCTGCCTGGTGGCAGGCAGTTACCTCCTGCCCAGTCCCACAGAGAGAGCTCGGTTTCAAAGGGATCCTTCTGCCCTACCTGCGAGGGACCCCCCAGAGCCCACCTCTCCGCTTGTTTCAGTAAGCACACTTCAGCAGGAGGAATGAAATGCCACAGCCTTGATGTATTATGAATTAGGTATAAATTTACTTTTTTTTTTCCCAGGGTATTTTCATCATATTCATGGATGTCAGTCTCTGCAAACAGGATGTGAGGAACGAGGAGCTGCTTGCCTCTCCTCCCCTGCCCTAAGGGCACGCTGGGTTATCACACGTACCATTTCCACTGTGCTTCATACTTAACCGTGCCGTGTTTTGTTTCCTCATTTCCAGCGAGATAACATAACCAGTTAAATAACTTCTGTTTTCTTTTCCTCTGGCAGTATCAGCATAACCTCACTGACTCATCACTCCAGATTCACACCAGAATTTCCACAGCTTATTAAGCCAGCCCTATTCCTCCCAGCTTCCTTAAGCCGTGGTTTTATGGCTCCATCAGACAGCGCAAACAAAGCATAAACACTTTCTAAAACACAACTGCTAGTTCACAAATGAAGAGAGGGCTTGAGAGTTTTAAGAGCGTTATGCTGCTGAAGCAGGATTTGCCCCAAGCACTAAGCTGCACGCTCAGAGTAGCGACCTTTTTCCATCACATGGCACACATATGGCCTTCTTAATATGCATTATGTTCAAGGTAACTGTTCAAAGAGATGTTTACAAGTCAGCAGGGCTAATTCCTAGCCCAAGACATCTCTAGAAGTTGCCTTTTCCTGCTTTGCATGTAATTTTCTCCACCCTCTTTTTCCTTTTTTTCCTTTTTTTTTTTTTTTTTTTTTTATGAGCATACCTCTTAATTTCTTCATGAAATATTTGAATGCCCTTCTTCCCCCTCCCAGAAGTATTTTCAGTGGTTTCATTTAAAACATGCAGAAGTAAACAAGGCATAGGTTCATATTTTGACTAAAAAGGAATAGTTGTTGTTTTACACCAGTGGGAAAGCAAGATCAGAACTGAAGAGTCAAATCCATCCAGCAGAACCATTTGATGGACGGTGATTTTCCCACCTAAGAACAGTTGCACTATTAAGGTTTATGCACATCTAACTAGCAACTGAACAACTGGCTCACTAAAATAATACTGGGTCTTCCTTACTTAACAAAAATATCATGCACAGTTGAGGAATCTGGAACAGATAGCTTGCAAATCAGTAACTGGAGAGATAATCATGCAACTCAGACTGGATCAAGAGTCTTGAGCGTTTCTAACTGATTTTTGCACAAATTGTGTCCTCATTGGCTCAGGTATCTGATTTAATAAAATCCCTGGCATCAAGTAAACACCTTTTCGAGTCAGCCCTGAAATAAGGACTGAAACTCTGCAGCTAAGTATTGAATTTTCATTCAGCCAACACCATTCAAAGCGACTTGTGTAATTATTATAAGCAGAGAAATTTTAAACACACGCCAATCCTGCATGAAAACTGGAAAATTATAATTACAATTTATCTGATTAAGGCTGCTATTTGCAGCAATTTTGCAATGCACAGCACTTCAGAATTGAAACACTATGTAATTAAAACTGTTAATTGCAAAAAAAAAAAAAAAAAGGCCACTGTTAAGACTATAATTTAACAAGGTTCTCTTTATTTGACCATCGGATTGTAAAGGTTAATGCAGTGGCCTAGGAAGCCAGTACACCTATTTTAATTGTGCTGGCATCTTGACCAAACACCACTTTAAAGGAAAAATGGGAGGAAAACTCAGAGCTGGCTTTGCAAGCCACTGCTGCCTTCATAAAACATTCGTAGTGACAACACACAAACCAAAATCTGCTGACTTTATTAAAATATTAACAAGGTATAGTTAAAACTTTTGTACACTTATGCAAATCAGGTTGCTAGAACAAGGGAAAGAAGAGATTCCCCTGGGAGACAAAAAAATAAAATCAACAAAGTGAAAAGATCAACCATCCTTCCACAGCGTGACAGCACGACACAAGAGGCAGCAGCTTGGGAATTCAGCAAGATAAATAAAAACCCTCCAAAGTTTAAGTAAATCATGGTTTATAAAGCTAATAGATTTAAATGAGGCATACGGTACCACCCTATACAAATCCTGCATTTGCCAGCAGACAGCAGCAGTGTTTTTGTGGCAGTGCTGCGCAGGTAAACACGCCTGACAAGGAAGGCCAGGGCAGCAACCTCCCTGCGAGCCCTGTGAAAGCTGCAGCTCAGCAGCCCATTTCCCTGGGAGGCAGCACGCCCACAGGACCTGGCTCTGCTGCTGGAGCAGCACAAAGTTAATGCCCCACAGAGGCTGTAGCATCTAAGGGTTTAGCATCAAAGTATCAGTGTGATTTAAAACCCAGCCTCATGAGCGGGGCTCCGAAGTGATCCCTGGGGCCAGGACCCCAAGAGCAGCTCCAGCAGCACATCCCAATCAGGGTCTGGTCCCTGCAAAACGCTCGCTGCAGCCAGGAATGCAGGACAAGCACCAGCTTTGCAGGGGCTAAGCTGAAGGGACTGTAGCCCCCTAGGAAAGCAAGACGTGATGCCTGGTTTGCACAAGCTGCTGCTTATTAAAGTGCTATTGCCTTGGTGGAGCCTCTAACGAAGCATTGCGTTCAGCTGCACCAATGCTTTGCTCTTGTACCTAGGTGGGGAAAATTCCTTTACATGTGACTTAGCAGCAAGGAAGGGGAGGGGGCAGCCTACCATTTGCTTAGTCTTTGTATGTTAATCAGTCCCTCAATTATTAATAGAGAAAAAGAAATTATTTACAAGGTGTTTGACGTAGACATGTCAGGAAGTAGCAACTCTACTGTCAAGAGAAATACTCAAAGAATCATGATATCTGTCTTGTCTTATTTATTTATTCCAACCATGCTCTGAGACCCTTCTCTCCTGATAGCACCCAGGGCGGCAGAAGGCAGCTGAGAGACTGTTTAAGAGCAGGAGCAGAGACCATACTGGGGCTCTGCACTTTTTCTAAACACTGCACAAGGGTGATGGTTGCACACAGACAAATCAAAGGCTTTAGCTTTGCTTTTACTCCTGTTGCAAACATACCTGAAGCTCTGTTTGAAAGAAGAACTTCTGTGGGCACTGGGAACAGTCATAAATTTTATCTTCCTGTCCATGGACTGCAAAGATGTGCTGCTGCAGTTTATTTGCCTGTACAAAAACTGAAATAACATAGAACAATTAGTTAGGATTGCTTCATATAACACTTCCCATCCTGAACTACACTTTATGATTTCAAAGACTCTAGAAAATCCAAGGATATCAGCCAGAGAAGTGCCAATACACTTGGTTCAGCAGAATTTCCTTACAAGTAGTCAATTTAGAGTCTCCAGGCTGGCAGTCAGCTTACTTCTAACAGACCCTAAATCCTGTATGGATTTTTGATATTTCACATAAAGCTAACATTGTCCACGGGTGACTGGAAGAACTCAATCATCAGACTGAGGAGAGGACGTCACCGCTCCCTCCTGCAGGGAGCCCTGGGCCCACGGCAGGTGCATTGGATGCATTTTTAATGCAGGACAACTGGGCCAGAAGAGGCCTTGGTGGCTGGTCTGGAAGATGCGTGCCCAGAACAGCATTTCTGGCAGACACCAGGCACGTGAACCTGAAAGGGCAGACTGTCACAAATTTTAGACCTTCTAAATGGGCTGTTCTTTCAGTATTAAAAATTAAAAAAAAAAAAAAAATTACAAATATTACACATATAACAACATATACATTATGATTTTGAATTGACAACTATCCTGACTTCAAGTGAAGTGCAGGACACTGAACTCCAGCTTTAGCTGGTTAAAAACATCTTGTTTAATTTTTGTCTTATCTTACATGACTGTTCAGTGGTATATGAGAAAAGCTTCTGCAGCAGAATTAAAGACATGCAGTCAAAGAGTTACATTAAGGCATGTTTCAGGAAAGGAAAAATTAACTCCAAGCTCGCAAAAAGCAGGCTCTCAAACTGTGGGCCAAATCCTAAGGAACTGCAGGAGCTGACCTGCGGCCCCTTGCTGACACCTCCTCCACAGCCACACGTGTGTGAGAATCATCTCTAAGCAGTTAGATGGTAACTATTTGGAAACTTATTGAAAAGTTTGTAAAAGGCACCCTTAAAATGCATCCTGCAGATCCATTAAGCAAGCTCACCCAACATGACTTGCACTGGTGAGACAGCTGAAAATGAACCATGGGGAAGGACACAGAGCAGGGGGCACTCAGATAGGCACTGTTAGGAAAGGAGTTGGAAATGCTCCAAGATGAGCAAGCTGGCCTTAAAGAAATCTTTGAGAGAGGAGTTGTCAGAACTAACTGTTGTGTGGTTTGATCTTATGAGCCATTACTCATGTGAGGCTCACCACTGGCCTCAGACAGAGCCCTCACTCAGGGGCGGGAGGGCTGGCAAGAACAGGTCCATGCCTTGCAAGTTGCGTGCTTGGAGACCCATCTCCCCTTCCGAGCACAAGGTGCAGGTTGTAAGGCTTCTCATCACAAGCAGCAATGCAGAGCCTGCTGCGTTTGGGCAGCGCTGCACGGTGTCAAACACCCAGTGCTGCTGGTTTAGACAGGGGCTATTTTGAACATTTCCAAGCACAGTATTTCTCTTCCTGAGAAAAGGCATACCGTATTTTACAAATCCCCTGAGTGTCATTTCTGGATCAAGCCATGCACACTGAGGCTTGTCTCAGTCTCCCTGTCTTACCTGTGAAACAAACAGGGCATTTGAATGTGCCTCCCATCCCCTCAAAGCTGTGCTCAATCAGGTGACACAGGAGCTTTGCCGGAGAGTCAAACATCTGGTTACACAGCTTGCACTCATGATTGATGCCTTCCTCTGCAAGGTTCAAATGATACAACTTGTTAGTGACACAGCACATTAGCGTCTGGGATGCAGCAGCCAGCGAGAAACGCCGGTGCCGGCGCGCGCAACGTCGGGGACCCGCAGCCATCGCCGTGGCCCCGCTGCGAGAGCCGGCTGAGCCACTCGTGTGAAGCGCTCAGGTGAGCAGCACCAAGTCACATCTGGGGCCCCAAGTCACTTGGTCATTTAGGGACACTCATTTTCAGCCGGGATGGAAGCGGGGCTGGGATCAAGCCGCCAGCAGCCTGCACACCTGGCCGGGCTCCCGGCGGCACCGTGCCGCTCCACCTCGCGTCCTGCCGCAGAGGAAGGACATCGCTGCACTGGGTGTGAATTACTGAGCTCTCCCACAGCATTTAAAGCCTGAGTTCAACCACCACCACTGAAAGCAGGCTGCCTCACCTCTGCACATACACAGAGGAAGAGGAAACTATGGGAGAAGAGCAGGAGCCCAGACCAGTGTCAGCCTTGATTTTCTCTCTCTCAACTTCTTCCAAGGTGCAGATAGACCATTAAAGGGACGTAAATGTCATTTTAAAGCATAATTTCCATATCACGTATCTTAAGCTTTATTCATTCTTAAGCATTTACTTTCTAGCTGAACATAAATAACAACAATTATTATTTTGTAAGATGGCATGTTTCTCTGTTTACCCACTTCCATATTTTTGGCCTTTTTTTGAGGTATTGAAGCCATATTAAGTCAATTTCCACAATAAACATGAAAGAAACCTTTTGGTTTGCTTGAAATGAAGGAGGAGTAGAAATTTAGAAAACAGGTTTATAATACATATTTAATATATAACAGTAAACATCTACATTTTAAAGATTTTGCAGATGTTTTTTGCAAATACTTCCTCAAAACATCTTCCCTTCATTATGGCAGCACACATGAAATTGTCACGAACATCTTTAAAACTAAACAAACTGCCTTTTGATTTACACTCAGCTTTGTTTTTACACTTTCAAACCTCACTAACTTCAATTTTTAGTTCCAAGATGCCTAAGAACTGACTGCATTACACAGTGAGTTGCTCTCTTGCAAACAATGTGAGCCTCCAAAAGCACAGTCTTTACTTACAAACATTTTAAATTAGTTTTAAAGCGGTCAGACAGAGGGAAATTATTTTCTTATAAGGTTTTTGGTACTCCCAGGGTCTCAGAGCCCTTTTGCAAGGTGGGCAGGTGAGCACTAGTGCTCCAGGACCAGGACAGGCAAACAGAGAGCTCTGGAGCAGCAGCTCAGTGGCTGCCACGTCTGCAGCGAGGGGCAATGCCCAGGGCACGCGTGGCTGGATGGGTGCTCCATACAGGTGCTCTGTATGGGGCAGCGGGAAAAAGAGAATAATAATAATAATAATAATAATAATAATAATAATAATAATAATAATAATAATAATAATAATAATAATAATAATAATAATAATAATAATTTTAAAAAATTGCACAGAGCAGGTGGTGAGCTGCCCACACTGCCCCATGGCTGGGAAACCTGAGTGGTGCAGGGGAGGCGGTGAGTGGGGTGCGGAGAGGCAAGCGGGTGGGCTGGGAGCGGGGGAGGGAAAAGGGAAAGAGAGGGAAGAGTCAGGAGCAGAAAGAGGAAAGTGCTGACAGTGCCACAGCAGCAGCTCCCCCAGCAAAGTGGGTAGCCGTGGCTGGGCACTGGGATAGCTGTAGGACACAGCGAGGTTTGCAACCCTCTGTGTGGGCACCCCGCACGGACGGGCATATTGTCCTCTCTGAAGCATGGGTTTCCAACCTGGCCCTCTCCCCGGCTGTGGTGTAAGGCTGCCTTCCTGGATCAGGCCCTTGCCTGAAAAGTTTTGGCCTCGTGCAGCCCTTCCCATCTGCTCCGGAGGGACGGAAAGCAGGGGGAGGGATCCGCGCCCCGCGCTGAGCATCCCGAGCATGCCCAGCACACAGCTGCTACAGCAGCCGCGCACTGCAATAAACTTGGAGAGGACAAAGCAGATACTGGGGGAATGGAACAAATTCCTTCTGCGAGTAAATCAGAGAAATCATGTTTGACATTAATTTTCTACTCTCCACATACTGGGTATTTGGAAAACAGTGATTCATGTACAGCCCGTGGTCCTGTGTGAGCACGTGCGTTCATAAATACGGACAGACACATACTGCTGATTAGAAGACTGCTCCTTTTGCAGCCTAAATACCTACAATTTCAGTAAAATTAAAAAAGTAGAACAATATTCAGCATTTCCATTGAAGTATATTTTTACAGTCTTGGTATGTTTAATTAGGTAACAGAGATTGTGTATTTTCTTGGCTGATCCCTGCAGTATTTTAAATAGTTAAACCCATAACAAACAAACTAAAACTCGAATGAAAAATAATAAAACATAATGGGTTCCTGCAGATCTGGAAATTTATCCCACTCGAGGCAAGACCTTTTGATTTGCAAATCCACTTCTGAATTATAAGGCCTTCTCCTCACCGGTGGGGGTTTTTATTCCACTCCCACAGGAGTCCATTATGTATTTCTTGTGTCTATAAAACCATCCAGGAAGAAAAAAGGGGGAAAAAAGTACCATGGTTAGCATGACAAACGCTTCTCTTTTCATGCATGTGTATTCAAAATATGAAAATGCCCAAAGATATAGATAGAATTGCTGCTATAATCACTCTCTTCTCCGTGGCATTTTACAGCATATTATTTTACACAGCAACACGGTGCATGTGTAGGGGTACTCAGTCACCTTTGGAGAATAACTTTCCTGAATTATATCCGATGCTATAGGCGCGCGCGGGGCGGCTCTTTGACAATGCAGCACACCAGCCAACGCTCCAGTCGACCACGTGGCGCCGGGCGGCAGGAACACAAAACATATAATCATTTCCCTCATTTTTATTCCTTTTTTTTTTTTTTTAATATGACAGGCATCTATGAGAGACCTACATAACTCAAGTGAATTATGCAGCCCCTCTCATTTGTAAAGTAAAATGCAGATTTTCACAGCTCGCTGTGCTAGATCTTCTCCCATTTCTCCATAAGTGTATCTGTGCGGGGATCAATTGATTTTAACACTAAACGAGCAATGCACAGCAAACAAGAATCTTGGGTTTCTTGCCTTTTTTTTTTTCCCAAGCTGAAAATAATAAGCATTAATTTTACACTTCATTTCTCAAAAAAATAATAGGATGTGCTCTTGTTTAAAACAAGCAGGCCTGCTGGATTCTGTCAGGCTGAAACTATGTCAGGCCAAAAGAGGAACAGAGCGCTTTGTGTAAAAGTATCATGGGGAGATGATAGTATCCTGTAATGTTTTCAGTACCTACTTTTGTCTCCAAAAGCATTTGATCCCTGGCAGACACATCCTTATTTCCATACTGGTCTTGAGGGAAGCCAGTAGGAACGAGAGCTGATTATCTGAATCCTGAAGGTGAAACCTGGGTGGTGCCCACTGATGTCAAAGGCAGGCATTTGTATAAATGTTGAGGTACATAATTTACTGCCTGTTAGCGAGGATTAGGGGGCTGCGCAGCCCTGGCTGAACTGCAGCGGTGAAGCACGCCGCTCATTGTTTGCAAGTTCAAATGCATTTGCAGCATAGTTTTAAATGTGTTGATAGGGTGCTTGGTAGCACTTACGCTCTCATCCTGCCCGTTTTAGTGGGAATGTGCTTCTCCATAAAGCTGTTTGTGCTGCAGCAATGTGCATTTAATACATATTACAATCAGCCTCTGAGCCTCTAAGAGAACTGACGCTGGCAGCCTCCTGGCGAGGATGCAGTATAATTAATAATGCTGTATTAAACCCATGTACTGTATCAGCTGCATTTCTAATTATAACTATATTAATGGCAATATAAAACGATGCATTAACACTGTCATGTACCGACATGTTATCAACCCAAAGACAAACTTGAACTGGAGCAATAAAAATGGAATTGTCTTCATTGTTAGTTAAAACTTCAACTTGATTTAATAAAGCAAAATTTTCCCTTATACCCACAATAGTCCCAATTTGAGATAGTGTGTAGGGCAATCTGATGCTCGCTCCCCACAACGTGTCCATCCCGTAGCACTGCTCCCCAAAGCAGCATATTGCTACCTCGCTGCAGCAAATTAAGGCAGTAAAAGGGAACGTCTTTGCTGTACTTAGATGTACACATCCACGAGTTAACCACACTTTTAATGAACTTTGAAAATCCATAATTCAGGGTAACAAAGCATTAACATCATGTTCACAGAGCACCTTCTCTTGTCCATTACATCATAAATCTGGTAGAAATAAACGGGCCATGTAAGGGGTGCTCTAATTATAATAGAAATAAATACAAATTGGAACAAACGCAGGGAAATAAAACGAAGACTGCATGAAACTGTTCTGTTTATGCAATTCATTCCCCGGTAAATAAGGAAGCAAAGGGGAAATTTATAGCAGGGGAAAAACAGGAGCTTCTCCAGCTTTTCTTCCTTCTGGCTGCGGAGGAGCGAGGGGCTGGGGCTGAGGACGACAGTGATGGACACCCCTCTGGAACAAAGCCTGCGGGAGAGCCGGCTGGCAGCGCCGCACTGCTGGCTTCACTGCAACCCACCCCAGGGTGAAGGCAAAGCCCAGGGCTGAGCCCAAGCTGGGAGCACCACAGGGGGACGGCGCGTTCGCAGAGCTTTGGGTGGGAACACGGCGATGCCGTGCAGACGGCATCCCTTCGTTGCCGCTGTTGTCTGAGGCCCTGTCCCGCTGTTAGGACCGCATCGCTCCGGTGCGTTTTTGTAATTAATCCCGCAGGACGGAGCTGAGCCCTTTCCTGGCCGGCGGCACAGCCGCGGTGCAGCACGGCTCCCCGCTGCTCGGGCGGCCCCGGCGGTGAAAGGCAGCGGATTGATGGCGTGGCAGCAGAAATGTCACCTGGGGAGCTGGGTGCCGTCCTCCCAGGGATGCTGGAGGTCAGTTACCATGGAAACGCCGAATGAGCTCAACCTTGTAACTGACCCTTATCTTTTTTTGATCTGTGGCCCACTTGGGACCTTGGCTGGAAATCAACTGGAAAATAATCTGGTCACATATCAGAAAGAGAACTATTTATACTTATTTATCCAGGTAGAGCTCATATCTGCCTTTGACGCCTGCCCGATGAAGGACTCCCACCACCTGCCCGCAGCACAAAACGCCACGCCAAAGCCCCGGCCGGCCCGAAGCACGGCCACGAGCCGCCACGCACAGCCGTGCCCTGGGCCCCGCTGATACACTGCCGGTGTCCTGCCTTGCTCGCAGCCTGCACGAGCCCCCCGACTGGCCCGCGTGGATAAGCATTCACCTGCACCCCTTCTTGGAGGGTTTAATATTTTATGTTGGTATCTGCTCCTCATATTCTTGTGTGCTTTATCTCTCCGCTGAAATATGATTCTGCTTTGAAATATATTTATATGATCTAGAATGGCACAACGCTGATGTCTTTTATGAGCTGAAGATTGTTTAATAAAATCTTGCATTCCTGCCTCGTCCTTATGACAATTTTACTATTATAAGTTTTCAAGGGATATGAGAGCTGTCCACCGTGGTTAGAAACATCATTTTAATGAAAAATGATAACACAGGGACTTTGGTTCTTCTGGAAGCTATGGAAGGCAAACCAACAAAAATGCCGAGTGTTCCAAACATGCATTTGCTTTTGGGTGAGACTCACTAAAATCCATCCTCTTCTTCACAGCTTTCCGGCAGATGGTCAGCCCTGCCGGTGGACTGACGAAGCAAAGGGGCTGCCCCGCTCCCCAGCTTTTCCCCAGGGGAAAAGGATTTGGGGATTCGGAGGAAATTTAGGAGACATGAGCTCCTGGCAAGTTCCACTGGTGCTGGAGCAGCACCGATGGGTTTCTGGTAACCAACTGCAACGCTTCTGGTGATGCACATGCTATACGTGGCTGTGGCCTCTTTTTCAGGTACTCTTTTTTTCAGACTAAATTAGCCCTACCGCACAACGGGCTTTAAACTCTCTTCATCATCTCAGGGGGCCTCCAGCTCAAAATATGCAGAATTAGATGCCAAATTATTTATAAGGTAGCTTGTGAGTTCACTGCCTCCAGTGCATGTCACCACACTGCAATATTAAAATGACCATTAAGAAGAAGCACGGTCCCAGAGGGACTCGGGATGAGGTTGTGTGGAGTTTCCCACCAGGACGAGGGCAGCTTTCTGCCTGCTGCTCCAGCGCCTGCTCCACGATGGCACGGGGGAGGCTGAATGGCAGCCACAGAAGATGGGCCTGCCAAGCCCATCCTCATCAGCTTAATTTTCAGTTTACAATAAAAATAAAGTCTGAAAGTTCAAAGGAGTTCATGAAGCTATGCATCATCTGTCTGCTGGCTGCAGAGTCCCAGAGGGACCCTGCCTGCATGGCTTTATTTTAGATGTAGATATTAATCGGAGAAACTGCATAAAGATCATTTATAGAAACACGCTACACTTTAGCACAGAAACTTCACACTCTATCAGCCTTTCTGTGAAAACATTTTTTTTTTTTTAATAGCTTATATTAAAACTCCTCGTGGATCGAAGTCTGGTAATTCTGGCTCTTCCCTCACAAAAGTTCTTTAAGGAGTAACTCCAATGGCTTCCATGGAAATGCGAAATCTGTACAAGGAAAGAAAAGCACACCTTCCTCGAGCATGCAAGCACATACACATACACGCAGAACGAGCTTGGATGAAGCTAACGAACCCATAAGAACAGCTAAAGGTGAATAAAAACACCACGCTTGTACGCTTCCCATGCAACTCGACCCTGGCCATGTGTTCTGGTGTTAGGATATGTTGACAGCTGTAATATCTCAGGTATAGTGTCAGTACCTGGTGACACTGAAGTACTGTCCCTGAGCCCAGCCCGTGCCCACAGCCCGTTCCCTGTGCTGGCATCCCTCGTGCCACCGCGTCACTCAATAAACCTCCGTGCCCTGCTCCAAGTCCTGGTCTCTTCTCTTGCCTTGCAGCAGCTCCCTGCATTGCTGCACACCAGGAGTATGTCTGTCCTCTGATCCTATCGACAATATCACATCAAAGAGCTCAATACAGACAAACAGGAGTAACCAGTATCCACTTGGCATCTATTCTTGTGAAATTAAAAATTAAAATTAAACCATCGTTACACTCATATTAAACATCCCACTGGAATATGCCAAGTGCTTTTAGAACATGCACAGCTTTAAGCCGAGTTTCAGTGGGGGTGAAGCCCTTGCCACTGGATTCACAGGCCTGGCACGTTGCACAGCCTCAGCACCAGGCCACCAGAGCCGCAGGGTGCCCCCACAACACCAGACCCAGACCTGCTGTCCCTGCGTGCATCAACCGTGGCAGCAAGGAGGCCACCAGAGCTTGAGCAAGGACAGCCAGAGGCAAAGCCTCCACCCTCGTGGCTCAGGCTCGGCGGTGTACGGGAGAGCAGTGCCTGAGCCCACACCGGGGGTCCCAGGGGGCTCTGAGCCCCGTGGTACCCGTCCTGGCTGCTGGGCGTGCGAGGCGCACTTGCACTCGAAATACGTGAGCTCCCTCTGATGTGTGGCACTGATCTCCAGATTAAAGTTTCCCAAGTATACACCGACATGATAGACTATAAATCTATTGTGTAGCTAATCATCAGATGACTGGTTTCTAATAGTCTATCATTAACGTGACGGGCAGGCTACAAGCCAGGTGTTGTCGACGACACTCAGCAACACACGGGCTCTGACAAAGCCTTAAACCACTTCCATGACGGCATCAGGGAAGCAGAAAAAAAATGGTAAAAATGAGGGATTAAAAACACAACACATAACAAAATGAAAACACTTTGAAATGTATGGTTTAACTGAGAAACACGCTTTCGAGCATCAACTTATGATAAACACCATACCTTTCTGTTGGTTGGGCTAGAGTTACGGTAACTCCTGCTACCCTTGCTCTGGTTGGTGCTGTGCCCAAACAGCTGCCATTAGCACAGTTGTTGGGGAAACAACACGGTGGGCATAAAAGTTACAAATGCAAGTGGAAACCAACTTCGAGCATTACTTCTGTTGCTCATCTCCAAACAGTTTTGGAGCTTGGTGAATGCTGCACTTCTGTTGCTTTGGGGCAGTTTGTACACTCCCATTTGGGTTAAACAAATACATCTCTTTTATATACAAATTTCCATTCTTTTATTTTTAAGAAACATTACCACTGGGCAAAAGCCTCTAGTAAAAAAGCAACCTGTTACAGCGTTGTTATCAGCTTCCTGACAAAAACTCTTCCTCACAATGCATGCGGACAAGCCAAACAATGGAAACATCTTTCAGCTTTTTCTTGGTGGGAGAGAAAACCACGACAGCCACGTAGCCATCTGGGCATGACCACTCAGCAGAACTGCCCTGCAGCGTGCCAGTTCCCAGGAGGGCTGCACCCACCTCGCAGCCCACCCCAGCCAGGCTCTGGTCCCCAAGCCCCATCCTCTGGTGCCTGCCTCACCCCGCTCCCTCTCCCCGCTGCCAGGAAGGGAGCTGGGGGCGCAAAGCAGCTATCAGAGATGGAAATGAGATGCCATTGCCACCAGAAAAACCATGGGTGACTAAATAAGGTCTGTCTGGCTCAGATAGGTGACTGATTTTGCATGGCATGAATATCTCTCAAAGCTCATTGAGTGCAAATATGCCCAAAAGAATGAAAAAACTATCAGACATTTTAAGTCAGGAATCCTAAGGTGCAGTAACGCATGATATTCCTTACGGCAGTCACAAAGAATCTGCATGAAAACAAGAAAATACCTTAAGCGCCTCTGCATGATGCAGACACATTCTCATACTATGGAAAAATTCGTCAGCGAACGCACCGAGCGTCCTCATTGATGTTGATGGGATTTGCTTGATTAACACCCCCCCAGTCCAAGGGGAAAACATCCCCTGCAGGATCCTCACCCCAAATACGAGGAGCTGTAACCCCACAACCTTTGGGAAGAGATCTGAGTGCCGAACAAGGACACTGCCCAGCACACACTGTCATTTTACTCTCAGTGGCACACATCTAACACACAGCTTGTGACCCCAATACTCAAAGCCTGATCCCAGACAGCACCACCCTTACATCTGTACTTTGGGGGTGAGCCAGCCCGCCTGCACCCCTCGTGCCTGAGCGGCTGGCTCTGTTCAGCCAAGGACCCGGAGAGCGGCAGTGGGACACAGCCGGCTGCCTGCACGCATCCTGCACGGCACGGCCAGAGACCTGCAACCAGACCCCAACCTCCAAGCGCTCTGGCGCTGCCTTTGTCAACAAATCCCTTTCTGCTTTATTATGCGAGCAGCTCAGGCACATGGCTGCTGGCAGACACGCTGCCACTGAACAGGACAGCCAGCTTGGTTTTATTTAATTTTTAGAAACACATTTTCTTCATTTGATGTGTCATTGGCTTTTTAATGCATTGAGGAAAGCCATGTGCAAACTTTTATGCTCCAAAGACAGGCTCCAAGGAACATATGAGGGCTGTGACAGAAAACTTAGTCTAAGACGGGAGGAAAGTCTGCATTTTTGCTCAGAGAAGGGGAACTGGACGTGCTGAGCCTATGACGGTGCTACCTCCTCCAGCCGTGGGAAGCACGAGCGTAGCAGCACATCGCCAAGGAAATGACATCCAGAGGCTCTGACAGCTCATTAACAGTGGGACTCCTGCAAGGCTGGATTTGCTTAAACTCACCCAGATCTCAGGCTGGTGGCTTTGTACAGCTTCGCGGGTCCTCTGCCACTCTGCTCCTTCCCAGAAGTTACATTAAACCAAAAAAATAACAAAAAACAACTAACAAACCCTCCACACAGAAACCGTATGCCAATACCAACAGCAGGCTGTGTGCGGTGCCAGCCAGGAGAGCACCTCCAGGGATGGGCACAGAAATGGAGAAATGGGCTGGAGCCTGGGCAGGAGGGGCTGAGGTTGTGTGGAATGGCCCAAAGGTGCAGCAGGACTGCACAGAGAAGGGCCTGATGTGCATTCGCGCAACTGGAAACAGATTTAGGAGTTTGCACCTAATAAGCCCAGATGAGAAGCAGTGTATTACACCGCACTGCTAAAGTTACTAAGGAAGAGTGAAAAATGAGAGGAAAAATCAAGCTGCTTTTCAGCTGCTCCCTCAAATAAAATAAGATCCTAAATCAAGCTGTCATGGAGTCCCTGTATGAACCAAAAAGAAGGATACAATAAAGGTCTGCTAGAGACCTGCTACCCACTATTTTATTCTTCATTTTTCTTGTGGGTTCTTACTTTAAGCTCCAATTCAATGATCCGCACTAAGAAGTCGGCATTTGCTACTGTCACCCCAGAGAGGGAGCGAAGATACAATCGTATATATGCAAAATAGGTACAAACTCTGATAACAATACCTTGCCTGTAGGCAAAAATTGACTTTTTAAATGGCAGCCACTATAATAATGCTAGCCTAAGACCCCACCCTTGCACAAATTTCCTCTGCTTAGTAAAAAACAAGTCACACAATGAAAGGAAAGACGAGAAATTTGGGTAGTGACAACGACAGCATGGGGACCATTTTAGGGGGAAGGACAAAAAAGACAAACCCCACCTGAGGCCACAGAGCCCAGCTCCTCCCTGGGGTGCTCTGGAAGGCCTGGCCAGCCCCAGCAGGCAGCGGGCACCGTGCTGAGGCCACCCCTGTTGTGACAGTGGCCACCCCTCTGTGACAGCGCCGCGCTCCGTGGTGGCACAGCTCGTCCCGGGGAGCCGCGCGGCACACACAACCATTGAATCTTTGCAGCTAGATGAGCATCAATTATGCATTGTATCAAAAAATGAAATGCTAGAGCATGGAGCAGGCAATTCAAAGAAGCAGCATGAGCAAAGCAAGTGCCAAAGAAAGGAAAAATATGTCCAAAACTGTCACAGAGCACTCGACAACTTTTCATGTGACACCATCAATCGCCTCTCCTCGCGAAGTTCTTGAATACTTGGGAAGAGATTACAGAAATATTCAAAGATACAATATTTGTATTTTGAATGTTAATTTGACACAAAGGAGTGTGCATGAGGGAATGTTTATAATCAGCACTCCAATAAACTCACAAATGACTCTAGTATTTTATAAGCTTGTTAGAAACAAATCACTCCCTTAGCTTATATTTACTTACTGATGAATCATAAAAGGCCTCAATACACAAAGAGTAAATTCAAAAATGTTTTCCTCTTGTTTTATCTTCTATGACAATACTGAAACCCTCTTGTTCAGGCTGTGAATCCCATCCATGCCCCTCCTGGTTTTATGGCTAAATATCGATTTCTCCATTGGAGCTGAGGCGATTTTGAACCCCGGTTCCTGCCCCCAGACCCCCTGTAAAACAGCTGCCCTGAGCTGGAGCCGAGCTGAACCAGCTGGAGCTGCCTCCCAGCCTCGTGCTGCCTGGAGAGGGGCAGTGGGGGCACATCCACTTGGGGATGCTCGCACAGAGATGAAGCTCGGCCCTCGGAACAGGAGAACACACACACCGCCTTCCAGAGAAAGGCGAAGAAAGCAAAGCAAAAGTGCACAGGAAGAGATCCTGCAGTATCCTTATAAGCCTGCAAGGGTCCTGAGCAATTGTAGGAACTGCAAAACTCATCCGCTGCTCCAGTTGGTTCGCAGAGGCACCAGCCGGGTGTTAAGGCAGTACAGGTCCCTGTCACCTCCAAAACATCCTGCACGTCCCAGCTGTGCAGCACCCCTGTAAGAGGCCGTGGCTGAACCCCGCTTTTAGGGTGTTTAAAAACACCGCGGTGCTTTGACACGACACAAGCCACGCTGCAGCACACACCCTCACACCCGCGCCTTCCACACGTGCTGTTACACACCAGCTCATCCCGGTATCGCCCCAGTTGCGGGCACAGGAGTCTGGGACAAGCCACCTACTTCCGGCAGGAGCTGTGCCATGGTACGAGGCGCGACACAAAGCCAGGCCTTAGAAGTACTGCCCCAGAGGTCAGCGTGCTCTGTGCGTTACCAGCAAGCAGCACGAACCGAGGGAAACGAGTTGGCAGAACGACACCTCGTTCTTCTAATGTAACTAAGTGCCGCGTGCGGTAATGGGAGGGGTGGGGATACTCAGCTTTATGCTCTTATTTGCTGGAAAGAAGGAATATGGGGACATTCCAACGCGCGTTGTTACTTAATGTACAGTTAAGCATTACACAAACATTTTATTGTGGTCTGTAAAGATGATCTATCTCCAGTAGCTGAAAACTCACACACTGCATTCCAGCGTAAGCGCTCGCGGTAGACACAAAAGCAGTGATTTTGCAGAAGGCAGCGTAAAATAAGCTTTTATTCTACACGGCCCGGCTGCTTCCTGCACAAACAAACGCATCTTCACCATCCTGTGAAGGAGAACCAAACTTCTTCGGGCAGAGCTGGCTGACCACAGATCAGCTTTTTAGCCGTGTTAAGATGCTCAAGCTAATAACCACGGCCAGGCTGACCTGTGCCACCAGCCCGCTGCTGCTGCCAGGACGAGGCTGCGAGCTCAGGGGTGACGAGGGGAGCTGGTGGCCGCTCACCCAGCTCCCTGCTATCCGCGGGATGCCACAAACCACCGCAGCATTTCAGAACACACCAACAAAGGTTTCCTGAATCCACAAAGCCCCACGTTGTTATTAAACACGATTCGGGCATGTATTGAGCTGAGTCGATTAATTGTTAGGAGCACGCAGTCCGTACAGCTCAGAACTCACTCTGCCAGAGCACCTTACAAGGTGCTTTTATTCTTATAAATTCTAATGGCAGCCACAAGAATAATACTGGCTTTAAAGAGTGCACGAGCCACAAAGCATTGTGCCGGAATTTACTAAGAAGTGAAGAGTTGACAGGCGGCACACCCAAAACCCACTAATCCAGGCAGAGAGGACCCAGTGCTGCCAAAGCATGGGCAGGCAGCTCTCGGGCAGCAGCTCTGCCAGCCTTCACCGGCCGTGGCAGTGGGGGTACCTCTGCTCACGGGGCATTTGCAGCATGCCTGCATGCCCAGCGCTGAGCCCAGGGACTGCACTCCCATATCAGCTCTTTACATACCCCATGCCGGGGGTGTGGGGGATCAGTGTTCGCAGGTGACGATCCCTGACGTGCCAGCCCGCAGAGAGGGCACAGGGTGAGCCCCAAACACTTCAACAAACTTTGCATCCCAAACGGCGTCAGGAAAAAACATACGGTTTCTTGGAGAGGAAGAGAATGACTATGACAGATGTACACATGGGCATCTGAAACACAAGGCAGGAAGTGAACAGCTACAGGAAAACCCACACAGGACATGCCCGGGGTTCTCAAGGAAAACACAGACAAGGCACCTCTGTGCTGCTCAGCCTGAAGTCACTCAGATTTCTACTATGGCAATGAGGTTGCAATTTTAACCTTCTAACTCTGCTGTGATTTTATTATAAAAGAAACATGAATCCGAGGAGGAAAGTCACATCACGAAGAAAACAGAAAAGTATGTTTGAAGGTGGGGAACAGAGTCAATATTCTTAGTGACAGTACAAAAGGTACATGGGCTTTCAATTTTGTCTGAAGCGTCCCAAGCACACTGACCTCCAGGATACGTTTCTGGGATATCCATTTAGTTTTGAAAGCTTCTGCGGAGAAAATAAGCTCCTTACAAAAATGAAGTGTGAGGAAGCAACATTTCTGTTACTCGTTTTCAGTAAATACATGAAATTTGTGAGACCAGTTTGGAAGTTCAGTAAGAACTGTAATAAGTAATAGGCACAGGTGAGTTATCACTGCTCGTTAATGAGAGTCAGATGTGTTTCTCGTGATCACCATGTCTGCGATCAGGTGAGAAGCAGTAGCCAGTTTTAAGGCAAATGACACAAGAGGAAAATGTCTAGGGCACCAAGATTTTATACTAAATACTTCTGCAAAGAGTGCCTGTACCAGAAATTGCTTCCTCAAAGGACAGTTCGGTTTCATGCGGTCAGTTATTTTCGGCACTGCGTCCGATGGAGCAGACTCACCTGTGCTTGGCAGCCACCATGATCGAGTGACAACCCAGGCACCTCAGCAGTTCTCACAGTAAAATCGCTGGGGTAATTAATGCACGCAGACAGTGATGCTCCTGCAATATCACTCCTCTTCCACAAACACAACGTTTGCACACCCAGCACAGCACTCCTGTCCTCCCACATCTCTCCCCCCTGCCTGTGGCAGGAACACGTACCGTGGGCAGCAGCACCCAGTGTAGGCCCAGCACCCCACGTCTCGTCTGGGTGCACCCTGTGGCAGAGGCCTGGTGCCTGCAGCTGTGAGCAGCTGGGACAGCCCAGGTCAGGGCACCAGGACACCTCAGGAGGTGCTGAGCAGCCCCTGCCTCTGCCCCAGGAGCAGGGACATGGTCGGGTCGCTGCCTGCCACCAGGCCCTCACCTCCTGAGGCAGATGGAGCAGCGGGAGGCTGTGGCTGTAGCCGAGCCAGGACAGGGTGCCCTGGGCGAGCCGTCACTGCTGCTCATGCCCATTGTTCCCAGACAATGCGCTTTGAATACTCTTGTTTCCAGGAACGACAACAAGCCACAACAATGCTGCAGCAGCTGGCCGGACACACGGGCCCAGGCCAGGTGGACTCGGAGGCGCTGCTGGCGGCCCCGCGCCGCCTCTGAGGAAGGAAGCTGGGCCCGCGGCTCTCAGCCGCTGCCAGCCCCCGGTGACTGGCAGACACCTGGGGCACGAGCCGTGACAACACCAGGGCCTCCAGCAGGCGCCTTGCCGGGCCTCAGCGCTGCCGGCAGCCCCGCAGCCCCCTGCTGCAGGCACAGGTGGCCCAGGCCGGGGCTTTGGCAGCGACATGAAAAGCTGATCTAGAGCAAACTCGAAATTGGCGACACCGTTTACGCTGTGACTCGTGTGCTAGGAACCAGCAATAGTACCTGCTCCTGTTACATGCACGTGAAATCAGAAGAGCTGCTCCTCTTCTATCTCCTTGCAGCACTAAATTGTTTATTTTTCTGGTACATTCGCCTGTGCCATGCTGGGGTTACCCTGGCTCTCTCCCTTGTCCGTGCCGCTGCAGCGTTTTGTCCATGGGGACACGAGTGGCAGCCAGTGCCCGTGGCAAGCCTCACACCACGTGTCCGACGCCAGGAGCGGGTGTGAGCCCAAGAGCTGCAGCCCTAATCATTAGAGGGTCTTTACCGCAGGCTCATGTGTGCGGAGTTTAAGTAGCTAGCGAGGATTTAAAGTGCTTTTATTGTACTACTTGGTTTCCTTTTTGATTTTCAAAACAAAGGATGTATTAATCAATAGATATATTTTTTTTAATTAATTATCATCATCATCGAGCCAAGCTCTCCAGTGCCTGCCCGAGTCCTCTTCAATCCCAGAGCAGAATCTGCCGTCTCTTCACCATCCGTAAAGGCTAGTGGTTTGCAGCCTTAAAACACTATTAAAATCAATTCAGTTGGTGTCAAAAGCTCTCCTTCTTTTTGCACCCACCAGTGCGGCTGTAGTATTCATCAGATTTTACCACCAGGATTAATGTTATAAAATGTCACTTGCTACAGTAAAATTTATCAACGTTATTATATACCATAGAAACTGCCACCACAGACAAATGCACTACATTAAAATTTTGTCTAGAGCTCCCTAGAGGAAACATTTGCTGCAATTTGTATAACAGTTTATATATTTATGCTATTTAATGGTACAAAGCAATAATTATGACTTCATTCACTGATAAGCAACAGCATTATATAAATCAGACGCGGATTTAGAACATGCCAGCTTTGTCACTGGCCTACTACTTGTAAATTATGTTGCTGTTAAAAAAAAAAAAATCTAAGCAAATATGAGTTAGCAGCAGGAAGCTAATAATGTGCCTCCAGCTGTTCCAGTTAACCTGCAAATGTGGCCATCTGCACCTCAGGAGAAAAAGAAAAGGAGAGATAGAGGGAGGGAGGAAAAAGAGAGAGAGGAGAGGAACGACCGCCAATGCCAGCACAAAGCCTGGGCCCAGAGCAGTAGGAGTGACCTTGCTCCTTGTGACCAGACAAGCACATATTCAAAATCAGAAAAGTTACCAAAGAATAAAGGACCTTTTCTCCCCTAGACCTACAGAAAAAAAAAAAAAAAAAAAAAAAAAAAGAATTAGAAAAATCTTTTCCACTGCCTTTTTTCTAGAACAGGCTGTCTTTCACCTCTGGGGTTATTATTTACTGCATTGCAGGTTTGTCCAATGAGCAGGTTTTCCTTACAACTTCAGCCTTTCATTTTTACTTTTTAACACCTCTTCACAGACCCATCTTGTATTATTAAAAAAAAAAAATAGTGGTCATTGTAATAGATTTATTCCTGCTTCAGACAGTTTAAAATGGATCCGCAGGGCACAAAGACTGAGATATCAAACAAGACCGAAATTCTCAGATAGCAAGTCACAGATCTTCCTGCGCACAGCAGCTTCAGTCCTGCCTTTGGATTCACGGGGATGAGGTGTCCTTAGGACGTGCAAGTAGTGTTCACTCAAAGATTATTTTATAAGAGACCTCTATGAAATCTGGGTCACAAGGAACTGTCACAAAATATTCCCTTTGACATTTATCCACAGACGGAAGGCACAGTGGCTGAAAGTGCATGTCCTGCATGTGGTTACACTTCGGTAATTTGGCAGTGGTCTAATGCTAAAAATTCTCCAAGATTCTTGCTACTAAGGGCCCCCCAGCACCCCTGCTAGATGAGGACAGGGAGAGCATCAAAGGATTTTAGAACATTCTTTGTTTTAAGATCTGACTGTAAACCAACGTGCCTGACTCCCGTGAACGATGCCAGGGTGGCTGGCACACCTCGCTGGAGCCACACAGTGCCCATGGGCTGCAAACCAGCCCTCACCCCACCAAACCTTGCTCTGATGCAGGTTAACGAAGCGGTGCTCAGCCTTGAGCACCGCCATTGGCCTGAAACTGAGGAAACTCACCTTGCTTCCTCCAAATGTAAGCAATCCAGTTCTTTTGTTTCCTTGGTTTAAGTACCTGAACTGCTGCAGGCAGATGTGCATCATAATTTTAATAAAAGTCTTGAAATGCCGAGAGCCACCCACGACCGAGCCGTGCAGGCACTGGCGCTGCAGGTAGGCAGCGTGGCCTCCTGCGCAGAGCACATCGGGGTCACAGAGCACGGGATCTGCTTCCCAGCAGCGTTGGAGGCAGCCCACGGCTATTATTAGATTTTTACCAAGGAAACATGATTTATCTTCATTCCAATTTTTGTAACTATAATTCGTTCCAATGCTAACCCCATTTACAGGGATTTATAGCTCACTTGAAAGATTAATTTAGGCATACATAATTTCCAAAGAAAAAAACTATTTGTGTTTTTTTTTTTTTTTTCTTGGAAATGATGAATTTGCTTTAAACTGATCAGCTGTAATAGTGTTAGGGTATGAGTTTGCTTTTAAAGCCTCCTTTAATGATGTTTCTATTTAGAAGAGTTTTGTGACCCCTTGCTAAGAAATGTTGACATGTCTGTGGTATTTTCAAGTGAAACACCTCACCCTGTTGGTGCATGCAAAGCAGTACCTACACTTTTTTTCTCCAAACATTTACATTGCACTTTGGGGGTGCTGGTGTATATGATAAAAACTGCAATTTGCAAGAGGCTAAAAAAAACACAGTTGCATGATGAGTCAGGAAGTTACCAGCACTTACCCTTTGAATCGTGCTAACCAATGTGAAGTGCCAGAAGTGTGCTCAGGGAAAGGCATTAGCCATCTCTCCAGAGGAAAATAAGTATTCTGGGTAAACCTGTAGCTTCATCTGGCCTTTCCAAAAATAATTTAATCTAGAAATTGCCACATCTTTGAAAGCAGCTAGGGTAACACTGAGTTTTCCAATACCAGGATATCTGCAACAGCAAAAGCAAATGCTACAAGTGCTGCCGAGCACACAAAATTAGCGGAACATTTTGTGCACCGTAGCACAGATCTGGTGTCTAACGGAGTTCCACTTAATTACTACAAACCTCAGTTTGGTCCACTGGTATCTTCAGAGGCAGGTAGCACGTGGTTGATAAGCAAAGACATGAAATTAATAGCTGCTCACGTGGCCCTTACTCATTGGGACTGGTGATTAGCAAGTCATGTCTCACAAATTCTGCAGATCTGTGTATGTAGGGTTCCTCAAATGCTTTATCTCACCAAATTTTGAACTTTCCTTTCTAATAGGGTGCCATAATCTGCTTTCTGTCCAGATCTGTTCACTGCTAAAAATAGCACCCAAAAAAGTGCAAGATCCCAGATATACGCAAGCAACTCGTACTCCTCATTTATGAAGAAACCCTTTCACACGGTCTCGATGAACTAGGAACTAACATCAGATGGGCTGCCACACGACCATTAGGAACATGAAAAGAAGATGGAAAGGGGGACAAATAGGTATTTCCAAAACCATTAATAAAAAATATGCTTAAACCACCTTGCTCATAAATGTAAAACCACATACTTAATCAATGTATTTACTTTTGTCAGAACACTTCTGCTCTCCTCCTGGTCCTAACACGAGGGGCAGCAGCAGAAATAAGTGAACTGCATCCCTCAGAGATGCCTGCACCTCCTGCCTCTCCTCAGCCACAGGAGATCTCCCTCTCACTCGTGCTCCTGACACGCCACAGGGTCTCATTTGCTTCCTGGTGCTCAGTGGGAATGACTGAAGTCAGCTCTCAAACTTGGCAAGAAAAAAGTTTGACCAGAAGCATTTAACTCACAAAGAGATGGGATGAGAAAGGTCAAAAGACAAGGTCAAATGAAAGACCTTCCAGTACCTCAGCGGTGTCCCAAGCATTGAGACAACGCATTTACATCACACAGGTGAATAAAGCAAGCCGTCCATCACCCTCATGCACACACTTGTGTATGTCTGCAAATTATTTCTGGGGTGCTAAAGTTAAAGTAAAATACCTACGAGTTCACACAGCTAATGCTGTGACATCTTCATTCTCCTTACTGACCCGAACAATTTGATCCAGAATTACTATGCAAGCAGCAGAAATGCAGAATGAATTTTTAATAGCACCATGTGTGTGGGAGAGAACAAAAGTTCATAAAATATGTTAAAGTGCCTTCCATAATACTGGGTTATGTAGCTCTCCACAAAAAAATAGGCACTCTAAACTACAGTTGTTAATCCTGACAATTTACAACCCATCATAACTCACTCCTACCGTACGGAGGAACCTGTCTCTAAAACCCAAGTGATCTTGCCATCACAGATGAACTCCAATGCGCAAGTACAATGGGATAAGTTTCACGGTGTCAGCCCTAATTTCCAGCCTTGACTTTGATTTCCCCTGCCTTGGTGGGTTCCAGTCAGACCCTCAGTGTTACTCTAATGTAGCTTTTTTGTGGTTTTAATATGAATATTGTGTCAAGGATCTGAGATATTAAGAATGACAATACATTATTATTGCAGCAGGGAAATCTCCAGAGTCCTAGAAGTAGGATTTTGAAAACCACAGTCAAAAATCAATAGTAATCCACAAGAATTCATAAAGGAAACATGTCAGTCAGCATCTTTGAAGACAAATCTTAAATTTTCTCTTAAGCAGACCGGACAAATACAAGTCATTTAGAGGAGGCGTGCGTGCCCTCACTTTTGGGGCTGCGGGAGGGAGCCGGCCTCATTCAGCAACCCCCAGGGCCCCGCCACCCTTCTCTCCCCCAGCCCCAGGGCCAGCCCCAGCCTGCCCGAGCCGGCGCGGCCCCGGCGGCTGTGCGGGCAGGGGGGATGCTGGCGCTGCATCCTTGGCACTGCCTGCTCCCAGCAGAGCCCCGGCTCCTCCCTCTACAGCAGCCATCCTCCAGGATGTAGGGAAAAACCAGCTCATCTGCGCTCCCTGATAAATGTGATAATGAGAAGAAATGCTAAGAATTGTACACGCGATCCTTTGATGAATTCACAGCCAGACATCTGTTTGCGAGGTAGCTGGCTCGCCTGCTACCTTCAGCAACAGGACTTATTAGAGCTTGGGTTTGATTTACATAACCAAAAATATCCACAAAATTAATTAATTAAACACTTCATTTGTACACGGCACTGTATGCGTTAGTACCATGTTACCAAAGCATCCTAATCCTCCTCTCGGGAAGAAGCCTGCTTAACTTGTGTGGATAACAGAAGGTATCACACACGGAAACGACCTCAGGGTGACACAAATGGACGGCTTTTGCCATCCAAAACATTGTGCGGGGAGCAGGTACATCGGGATGGGCTTAGGGCTTGGTCCCATCGTTCAGATCACCCGCCTACACTCAGACTTTGAACGCTGACTTTTTTTTGAAGACAAACCAACCTGCAAGGAGCTGGAGCTGAACGGCCTTGCTCTCTTAAGTAATATGTAGCAGTGCTCAGAGGGAGACAGAAATCTTCCTCTGCCCCTCAGCGTCCTGCATGATTTGCATGGCACAAAAGCTGGGTTTGACTCACAGAAGAGGTGAAGTTATAAGCAAAGGAAGCACGCGACGTTTTGAGTCCAAATCCAGTAAAAGACATGATGAGTTGGCTCTCAGTACCTTCCCGTAGCCGAGACAGCCCACAAGCTTTCCCATTGCTACCCAAAACACCCCCAAAAATACCCATTATGGTTTTGGAGGAGAAAGGCCAAAGGAGCTTGTGCTGATGGTGGCACAGGGGTTTCAGTTCCTGCTTCAGAGACTTCAAAACTGTTTTAAAGGGAAGTAAATCATGGTCCCTGGCTGAGAGGTACAGGGTCACTATTTAATGGCTGAGGAGGATCCAGCAGCGAGGGCCCCAGGGGCTTCCGCGGTGCCCAAAGGCCTCCGTCTTGGCGGCATCTCTAGTCAAGGCTGTGGGGAACACCGCTAGGATCTGTGGCAGTCTTTCAGGGCAACAACTAACACAGTTTACTGTATGTCTGCTATTTATTATGCATATTATTTATTAATTTATGTAGATTAGTAGACTGCATGACCGAAAACATGTCATCAGCAACGAAGGGCATCCAAGCCTGCAGGAAAGGCTTGATCCAAAATTGGTTTCAGTCCTCGAAAGATTTTTTTTCCTTCTTTCTTTTTTTTCCTTTTTTTTTTTTTTTTTTAAACCAGTTCCAGTGAAATCTTGGTTCAGACCCCGAAGGCACTTAGAGGAGTTGCTTTTACTGCAGTAGTCACAGCAGAGATAGCTGAAATCTCCATTACAATGGCTCTGTCACAGGTACTGCAGGAAGACAAATTCATTTAGGGAGCCCTATTGATACTTGATTTGTTAGATCTCAATTGCAGAAGTCTCCGAAGTGCGATGTTACAGTACTAAAAAATCGTTTAAGCTTACATTCACCACTCTACTGCATGTATCAGGCCCAAATGCAAAGGATCAGTTCTCTCCCAGGGTGAAAACCTTTACTATGTGTAACTGGTAGTGATCTACAAGACAAAATCTTATAAAAGCTTTTTATGTGCATTTTGTTTTCAAGGTAAAAAAGAATTTACACCATCAACCCACTGACAGCTAAAATTTAGCCTGCTGGCACATACTGTTATACATCTGTGCTTCCCCCACCCCCCGCACCTAGTTATTCCTGAGACAGCAGCACCCACTTCAAGAATTATTATTTTTTCCTCCTTTTCATCAGAGCAAATTAGGAATAACCTCACTAAAGCCAACACGGCTACACTGATGAAAAAATTAATCAGCAATGGACTCACACCCTGGGATTTTCTCAAAAATTTGACAGATCTGTTAGTGCTGAATCTCAATCTGCCCTAGTTACCAGATGCGAGTTGGAAGGGCATTAAAAGGACAATAGATGTGCTAATATTTCCTAACTAAAGTTATAAAATATCCTGACAAAAGTAACATTTCTCAGATATCCCAAAGCAAAAATTCCTCTTGAATCTGAGTTTGAACGTTTCTTTTTGCTGAATCGTCTGTTTTTCTCTCTTCTTTAGCACTCAGAGCTAAACTCCCAAACCTGAGATGCTCATTGTCAATAAACACTGTGCAAAAACCACATCAATACAGGGGAGCAGCAAAATGAGCTGCTTGCAGTTACTGCCTTATCCACAAGAGAGCACAGTAACCTGAGCACATCCCCATTCCTTTGTAAATGCCTAGCGTACATACAGAGCACCGTATAACTCAAAAATTATAATTAAAATGTCTTAGCTCCTGTATTTATAGTAACATTTAAACTACTGTGCTTTCTTGAAGTCAGAGTCATTTACTTGAGAACAGCACACTTTATGGTGAACAGATCTTTGAAACTATACCGCGGGGATATGGCACAGCCACATGTAACTCAATATATGTCAACAGCTGTAAAAATATTGGTAGGAGAAGGGAAGAAAAAGCCATGAGCACAGATCAAGTGCCCTGTCTCTCACATCTGACTGTTTGCAGATTCTCCCTCCCACCTCTCCTCCCCCCCACCCCCCCACCCCCCCCAAATAATTGGGCAATTTTGGTGCAAGCTGTCATAAAAGCCAAGGCTTCTTTGAGGTTGAATGATCAAAAAGGTTATAAATGAAAATGATTTCAATGTTGGAGGCCTAGCGAGTGACCAAGGCACTTTCTGTAGCAGAAGGGTTTGTTCTAATCTTACCAACTGCACGCTTTCGTCAGAGCATATTCCTAGGGAGTTCACAGCTCCCCAGGGCGAAGCTACAGTAAATTCTGACTAATCCCCTCTGCATACAAATGAGCCCCTGGTAAGAGAAACTGCAGGGTCAGACAGCTTATGCACAGCACTGATTCTCCAGGTCTGCGCCTTCAGCAAAGCAAACAAAATGGCACTGTATTTTTATTATTATTATTATTTTCAATGGGACAAGGTTCCCGAAAAACAAAGGCTTAAATCCTAAAAAGCTGGACAGGCTAAGGAAAGGGGGAAAAGAGCATGCAGAGAAAAGAGCCCCTCTCCTCTCATGTGCCCAGGCAGCAGGGCAAGCAGACAATATAATCTGTTTGGAAAATTAATGAATTTAAACTTTTGCTTGATTAAAGGTGTGGTAGATTTGGACTACAATTTAATGTAAAAGGAACATGGGCACAAGATAAAATATTCATTAGCCTATTATGAAAAGCAAGATCTAATCCTGCCCCTCCATTGGCTGGCATCACCATATCAAGACACTATATAGAGCACAGAGTCATTTATATTCATTCCCTGGCATTTCAAGCAAGTCTTTAAATGTTAAATTCTGGCCCTATTGCTGCTTTAAAAGTCTTAAGCATTGCTTAGTGCATGATGTGATTAATTTTTCCAGCTGTGCATTATTTAATCACAAAGTATATATTTGTTATAATCATTAACTCTTGATAACAAGGGATACTCGTTTCATCAAAGTTTCTTTGAACTGTTTGGAGGTACTGGGGGAAGAACAACTGGCGCTGGTGGCACCAGGTACCCCAGCGCTGGGGAGCAGAAGAGCTCAGGGCTGCAGGGGACCCCCTTCGGGGCAGCCCTGTGCTGCCAGGGATGTGGTGAGAGCGCTGGGCACTCCTGGGACAAGACACGGAGAGCTCTCGGTGCCAACCACACAGAGCTTTTCTTTGTGTGCCTGCAGAAACTCTCCTGCCTTTGGATATCCACGGAGCCTGCGCTGGTTCTGCTCTGCAGCCACTTGGTACTGCTCAGCACAGATACCACCCTGTGACCTTGCATGCAGCTTTATAATGTGCAATATTTACATATTCACATATTCCCATTTCATGCAGACATGCAGTCAAGATGTAGACTTCAGTTCAATTTCATAGTCTCAAATGTGGAGTCTCTTGGAGATGATTCTGCAAACTACAGAGACAGTGGAATGCCCTACAATTCACACTTAGAAGTTTTGGGTTAGATTCCTCCAAAAATGTGTGCTTTATAAGCATTTTCTAATATTTTCTGTGCTAAAATTGACTCAGTTTGAACCTTGCAAGCTCACTCCAAAGCTTCCTAGCTAAAGCACGTCTATGCAGTGTGGGGATATTAAGAAATAACAGAACCAAGCAACCCCAAGGTGCTGGCTGAGGAAATGCTGCTGAAAAGCCAATGCAATGGAGCCTGGATCTGCACCAAGCCCACGCTCCACCCCAGCCCTGGGGGAGTGTGGGCACAGGGAGACTGCAAAAGGCTCCATGCAGCTATGCTCTGGTGTGCCCGGGAGGAGAGGAGGGCTTGCAGATGCACACAGCTCCCTGTGTGCCAGGCCGGACCCTGCCGGCTGTCCCACGCACCCCACCAACCTCTCCCTACCTTTGGGGTGATGGGGGACCTCCCGCCAGCAGGCCTGCAGCAGCAGGGCCTTCTGCAGTTAAAAAAAAAGGAGTTTTTCAAGCAGCAGCACTCCCATCTAGATGCCATGAGACAATATTAAATGTTTTGCGCTGTGCTTCAGCCATGAGGAATTGTAATCTATAAACGGCACCGCTGCACTGGAGGGGGGAGTACGTACCACTCCATGGAAAAAACGTCTCCCATCGCAATCAGGAAACTGTGTTACAGGGATGACCTTCTGACACAAAGCACAAATCTATCAGTTTGCCACTTTTTGCATGCTTCTGGTATTTATCTGTTCTGCACTCCCAACTCATCTTTTAATTAGACAAACTCTCATGAAAGTCAACAAGAGTTTTGTCTGACTGAAGGCTGGGTTAAGGCATAATTGGATCATAATTCCAGGGGTAACAAAGGATAAAATCTAGTTCTACACAGGCACCAAAAATGCAGGACTTTGGAAATTTTAAAATGCAGCATTTGAGTGGGGAGCTGCAGCAGAGGCTCTGCCGTCTCCCTGGGGAGGAAATTCTGGGCTCCTCCGCCTGCAGACCCAGAGGCAACGCTAACAGCAGCACTCTGCAGCTATCGACGAGTGCCACTGCCCAGCCATGTGAGCCGGAAAAGGACGAGCAAGAATAATAGCTAATCAATGGCATAACTCAATGCCGCATCATTAGTGAATTCAACGGTAATTTTGAAATACCACTGAAATTACCCAAATAAGCCAAGATTGGTTTCACAACACACCTCCAAGGCAAGTTCAAGCCTAATTATGCTTAAAGAGAAGTCAACGCTAACACACAGTGTGAAGGAGGAGCTGTTTTGATTCATTCTAGTTCTGAACACAGAATAAGGCACAAATCACTGGGCAGCCCAGGCCACGGTGTCGAAGTGTGGCAGCCTTAAGGAGAGCGTTCTGCCACGGGGCTGAACCACGAAGTGGCTGTGGAGCAGGAACATATGGCAAACGCCTTACAGCGAGCACGATACCTGTGCTTCACAAGAATGCACATATTTAAAATTCTGACAGAATAAATAAGGCTCCGTAGTGACCCAGAGGGTGAATTCTCTTTCAGAAAGGGAGACGTTGCTGAGAGCCAAGTTCTTGCTGCCGAATTCCTGGACACAGTTTCCAACTATTCCAATCAAGCAGCTCTGTGGTTGGGCTGGGATTTCAAACTTGCCACAGTATGAAGTCCAGTTTGGGCTATATTCCCTTCCCTCTCTCAGCTTGATGAAGGCTTCCCCGCAAAATCAAAAGGCTTACTGTCAAGTTTTCGATTGGTCTGGGCTTCATGCTATCATGTGTGTGGTGATGGCAAGGAATATGAATGCGGCTCTGGCTCCACCATGGGGCCTTGAGGTTTCGTCCAATTCATCCAGGGACCTTATGAAAGTAGAGCGGGTCTCTTTTCATGTATATTCCGACTGCTGAAATTCCCTAGATGCACTGCAGTGTGCAAACGCGGTGTAAAAAAGAACAATAGCTTGAGAAAAACTGAGGCAAGTCTACTGAGTATGCTTAAGATAAACCAGCAGAGCTAATGCAAAAAAAAAAAAAAAAAAAAAAAAAAGACATTATTCTGCATTCATAACTTAATGAAAATAAAACCTTTTAGAAGCAGAGAATGCTTCTGCATATTGGCACATGTAAAACTGCCATGTTAACTTACAAAAATTGATGCAAGTCTCCAAAATGTAAATATATAATATCCTGCCTCTCATCTGTTTAGATGAGATTAGATAGCTACAGATACGCTGAACCTTTCAAAAAATACATTAAATCTGTTTGCACACCAATTCGTTCAAGCACCATGGTCTGTGTCAGGAAGCCTTCTGTGGTAGAAACAAGTTAACAGAGAACTGAAATGCAACAGTGACACAGACTGTGGCTTACCATTCCTACACTGAGCCAGGGAAATCCGGAACTACTCAAGCTATTCCTTCGAGTAACAGCTGCTAAACGAATAAATATTTGTTAGGCATTTTTGTTTGTTTATTATTGCTAATACAATACAATATTCCCTTCTTGAAGAAAATCCAAACAGTACCAAGCTTTGTCTCCACTAGCTGTGATATATTCTGCATTTCAGGCACATTATGCATTTTGACTGCGCCATATATAATTTAATTTTCCTAACAAGAAACTTTGTAATGCATGCATTTGTTGCAATTACATTAACTAAGAACATTCATCACATTGGTTTCAAAATCTCAAGTACAAAATAATGCTCAATCATCAGCTCTTAATACATTTAGATATTAGCTTTTTACAAGTCTTTTCTGCAGAGTCTTTGTGAACAGTGGACTAACGAACTAACCTTGCTCTACAAGCAGCTGGAAGCCTTGTTATTCCAGGAATTTCTCAAGGGCCAGTAAAAGTCACTTATTTGACTCTACTCTAGGCCAAAAACATGTGCGTTCACAAAGCAAGAGAGCTCTGAGTTACCACTTGCTCCACACAGAACGGGAAGCTCGATATAAATGTTTCCTACCTGCCACTGTTTGGCAATTCACAGCAAAAGCCAACTGGAGTGCTTTCTTTGTGAGTTACTTCCTCTCTGTACTTAGTGGTTGATTACTGAATTTGCATTAGCTCTGTTCTGCCACACAAGTGAAAACCACCTTTCACTACTGCACGTTAATACCTAATACTAATTAACAGAATAAATGCATACGCGTACACACACGCAGCATACCAGAGAGGAGCATCACCTCAGAAGCATGTGACATTAAAGAACAGCCACCTTAGAATGAGTTCACACGTCAAACTTCAGGTCTAAGGTCCCAAAGAAAATTACTGGGTTTGAGTTGAGCATTCTGGAAGAGCACTGATTTCATCCATCTACACTGCTGGAACGATGCTCACTGCACAAGCCACAGATGGATCTCAATAGCTTTACCATGCCTTCCGACTCATTATGAACATTTATTTATACCCAAAGTTCTCCCCACTTTACATAAAAAATAGGTTCATGTATGCCAGCTAATGTTGGATGATGCTGGAAAAAACGTTGGACAGTTTTGGATAAGCAAGGACACCTATGGCATTAACCTAATTACTGATAGCTGTTCTTTAGCTGAAGAAAACAAGTGTTTTTTTTTGTTTTGTTTTGTTTTGTTTTGTTTGTTTTTGTTTTTGTTTTTGTTTTTGTTTTTTTGTAGGGTTCTTTCCCAAATGAGACTGTTTCTGAAGTAACCAAGAGTTGTCATATTGTTTTCAATGGTACACTGATAAATCCTCATGGTACACCCTACTTCCCACTATGATCCTTTCCTTTCTGCCAAGCTGGAAATTCATTATGCACTATACATGAGAAAGCAAGCGAGAGGGCATACTTTCAAATTCATATCATACATTTCTGATAAGAACTGAAACACTGTTGCATCTGAACTCCAGCAAATTATTCATACTATACACTATATAGAGACAAAAATCAGTATTTTAAACAAACAGTTTTGAATATTTTATTTTAAATAAACCAGGGACAAATCTGGTTTTGCCGCTTGTGGGCAATACTGCGAGACAGTCAGTTAACTACAAGTGAGCAGGGGCAGATCAGTTGCAACCATCCAGGCAAATTAAATGAAAAATGGGTACTAAGGTTCGCAGAAGCCAAAGCATGTCAATGTGACATCATTAATTCATAGTCTTTGCTCAGTTGTTCATGAATGACCCTCTGCATTAAAAATTGAGAAACGAGTCAGAAGCCAGCATGTACCAAGGACAAGACAGCTACTCTCAGCCGTGGAAGCGGAAGGCGACCGAAAGGCATGGGTTCGTTTGTGCCAGCCGCTGAGACAGGGTGGAACAGACGCACTCCTGCAGAGGAGCGAGCGCTGGATGCGGCACGGCCATCCAGGGCGGAGTGGGGCTAAAAAACTTCCATCCAGTTTTTTTGTTCCCCAAACTCTCCTGGCTAATGGGCACCACCTCTCCCACTGCAGAGGCACTCTGGGAATTAGAGGATGGGTCATAGGGATTCCTGCTCTTCCAACTAGCTCCCCGCTGGCTGCAGATTTACAGGAGCGTGCTCCCTAGGGACGGGCTGCGCTTCCAGTTCAGTATCGGCACAAGGCAATTGTGTGAGCTGATCACTCAGACGTGCACCAGTTCAAGAATACTCATATTCTGTTTATTTTCCGGGGAGAGAGACAAGTAGAGAGAAAAGGATTATTTTCGCAGCGCCTGGAGAAGCAGGCTCTGACTGAACATGCCCCTTCTTGATCCTTGAAAATTCCCTCCCTGCCTTCCCTAGCGCCACAGCGCTGAAGCCCCAACCTGCCACACAACTAGCTCCTGCCCATATTTGATTAATAACCAGATGCCTTCTTTTAAAATATAACTTTTCTTTAAGTTACATCCTTTTCTTCAGTTTTCAGTTGGAAACTTGGCCTAAATGACAGCTGTGTAGGCCTCACCCCAGCTCGGCTCAGCAGGAGCTCTAATGTACTTCATTCTGGGGCTGGGAGCCGCTTTTAATCTATCAGCACGACTCCGCAGCTGCTGTAAGCTAGCTGAAAATTGTCTGCATACACAGGGTTTAAAATTTTGTAACCCTTTTGGTGCAACTTGTGTTTAGGCAGGAACTCAGAAACACAGCCACCAAGGTCTCTGGAGAGCCAGAGGAAGGCTGCAGACGGGAATCGGCAGGGCTGGGAGGCCAAGCCGGAGACCTCTGAGCAGATCAGGAGTTTTCCTGAGTTCACAAGTTCAAATACCAATTTCCAGTAACTGAATGGATTCAGCCTTGCTGCAAGCCCAACAATTGGACTACAAACCAGGCACATAAATATTCCCGCTCTGCACTGGATGCCTGTAGCAATTAAAAACATCTCTGCGTATTTTTAATAGTGATATGCTTATGATTTGACTCTTGTTTACAGTTTTTAAGAAACTGAATAAACATTATATCCTCTTGCATGAAAGTATGCTGCAGAGCAATTACTTCACATATGCAACACAAACTTCAAATACTCAAAGGAAAAATGCAACTGTGTAGAAGTGTTAAAACTGCTACTGCCATCAGCAGAAACTACCCACAGTGCAGTAACTCAGCGTCATCTATTCCAGCGGGACTTGGAGAGGACGGATATGGAACTATTGCCAAATATTTACACTTACAACTCTTACAAAATATCCCGAGTCCCTGAGGGATTGAGCATAATCTCACATGTCAACAACCACCACCAACAAAATCCTTAAATATGGCTGCAACATGTTTTCACAAAACTTTCCTCTGGTTGCTGCTCCAAAGCTGCTTGCTTTGAGCTGGAGCAAAGGCAGCACAGATCCCTCTCTCCGAGACGAGCGAGGCCCCGTGGCTGACGGGCAGGGTGGGCTGTGAGCTCTGCTGGCTGTGCTTCTCCCCCTGGGGGAAAAGCTCAGAAATCTCCCCCCTGCTGCGGGGCCTCCGCTCACCACATGTGCACCAAACACCCCACGCACCGAGTCCTGCGGGCCGGTGCTGAGAGTTCACCTGATGTTTTGATCATCTCAGGGCAGGCAAGAAGATAGGGTAATTGTGAACGCCCCAAAATTTTCAATGTGGAGCTCTGTAGGAAGTGACCTCGCAGAACTCCATCAGCTCCACCAGCACAGGCAGCCCTCCCAGCCTGCCCACAAGCACGTTTCTTTGAATAAGCAAGGCCTGAAGCTGTTACGATGCTCTGCAAAAGGTTCAGCTCGGAAGGGTTCAAGTATCTGTGCAGAGGAGAAGCAGCTCACATGGCTGCTGCTCAGCAGGGCCCTCTTGCCAGGCCTGCCCAGCGGAGGCTCGCAGGGACGCGGCACTAACCTCCCACAGAGCACGCGGGACAGCTTTCAAAGGCCTTAAGTAATTTAAGTCGCAGCTAACTCACGGAGACTTTCACGAGCACGTCTCCTAACTGAAGAGTATTCCCATGCTAATTTTCCACCTTCATCAAGCACTGGAGATAGACGATAAAAGCAAAACAGTAAAAATCAGAAGACCTATTCCATCTCATAATTACCGTTTCTCTTAAGAGAAAGTCTGTAGCTGTTTTTTTTTAAACAAAACACAAAAGGTTCAACACAGAGCCACTGCAGGCTGGAAAGCAGGAAGCAGGAGTTTGGGATCTGCCTGCTGCGGGGTGGGGTGCCCCACAAGGGGCTCTGTTCCTGAGGAGGAGGTGCCACAGCCGCGGGCTGGCGGCCCCCTGGTCCTCCTGGCAGCTCCATTTGTCTTGGCAGCGGTCTCCTCCATGGGTTTGAGGGGCCCCTTCTTGTACTGACTTTGCTTTTTTTGTATTTGCTAACTTCTTTTCTTCCTCGCTCCGTGTGTTAATTGCCCTTCTCTGCTGAGGTCACTTGGGTTTGCCTTTGTGCCAAGTCCTTTTGTTCCAGTTGGTGGTCTGTTTGGCCTGGTCGAACCTTTATACTTGGCTTTAATTTATTGTGTGATTTCATTGTGCAGTGCTTGCAGACTGACCGATTGGCCCATTATAAAGGTATTAAATTCTGTGCAGTTGTGCACGTGTACACAAACACACACCTCTTTCCTACAGTTTACTTCCTTCCGTACCATCTGCACTGGAGCAGGGTCCTGTGCTGCGGAAGCTTTGCCTTAGCTCCTCCGTTTTAATGACTATAATCCACAAGGAGCCGTAAAAACAGCCAGCGCCGTGCCCAGTCCCCCAGCTGCCAAATGTACTCCGTGCTCCAAGACAAGAAGTGAGAAAGGTAACGTTACCTAAAATTCACCTCTGTTCCACAAAGTCAAAACGTTGCCTCCAAGTGCCCACAAGCTTTTTAGAAGGGCCAGAAAAAAACACAACACTGAAATCAAAGGCCGATTCCAAAATCGCAGATTCCTAGAAGAATTGATACAGCAGCAGCTGTATCTCTTTCATTTGAGTAATTATCATATAATTAAGTGCATGAATTACAAGAGAGCCAAGGCATTAAATTAAAATATTTAATGCTTGTAAATCTGAAAATGATTACTGTGCTGATGTGCAGCTACTGAGCAGTGAAGCTAATGGCAACATGACAGTACCACCAGCCTCCCATTAGTCTGTTCCAGCCTAGAGAAGGCATCCGAATTTTGGAATTCTTTTGCTGAGGAGGAAAATTACCTTCAGCACTTTAAAACTAACAGATCCTTAGAAATTGTGCCCCCTAAGTAGTGAAAGCAAACGAGAGAAAGAAATCCCTGAGCTGAAGTGTAATCTTTAATCTCACAGATGCAAATAGATTAAAAGCAGAACCATCCTGCAGAAAGTTGGACAGCCGTTCCCCAAATTTTATTTACATTGGGTCATTGTTCATTACCCAAATTTCGCTTTGCCCAGGCTCAGCCAGCAGTTTGCAGGACAGAGCTTTCAGCAATCCAGATAAAAGAGATAGCCAGAGATCTCTGCTCAGGGCATCTTCATAACTAGACACCTGATGATGGAGGAAATCCTTGGCACTACAAAGCCTAGCTCTTGAGGTTTGGGGGCAAGCTGTTTGCACTTCCCTGAAAAAAGCAGCACGTTAAAATTCCTTATGAAGGCACCGTGGAGCCCATTCCTGTTTCCCCAGCACTTCATTCCTGTTCACTTAAATGAGCCAGGAGTGGACATTGCCTTAGCCCGAGAGAGAGCCATAGGCAGCACAGGAGCTGGGCCTGAGCCAGATCCCTGCAGGTCTCCAGGTGCTGAGAGAAATTCGGGGACATTTCTGGACGGGAGATGTCCTCCTGTGTCCTTCCTGCAGGCCGTGCCCCAGGGACGCGCCGAGCCTGGCCCCCGGCTGGCAATGCCTCCCGCTGCGGGCTGGTGCCGCCCCCACTGCAAGGACACGGACGTGGCCTCAGCACATCGCCAGGCTTGGGGGGTTCAATCCCACATTTCAGATTTTTATGGATGTACAAATCAGCAAAAGAAACAACTATAGAGCTGTTACCGCTGCGAGTACGGACACAATAAATAGGACAAGTTATCTAACTGAAAACGAACCATCAGCAGCCTACCCTGGGACCCCTTTCAGATCACAAGCTCACAACCACTCACCTTAAAAAAGGAACTACAAGTCCAGCACGTGTTTGCTATCTGAGGGAGGACCTCAGAAGCGTCCCTAAGCTCTTCCAGTGCTTTGGACCAGGGCTCTTCCTGAAACCCCCCAAAGCCACCAAGACCTAGGCACCTGGCAGCCTTAGGGAGCTGTAGCCCTTAATTAACACGGGGAGAGGTGATCCTTAGCTCAGGTACCGACCGACTGGCTTTTAATTACAGCAACCGCAAAAAAGGAAAGGGCACTTTCAAGGTGTTGCCTGAAGGACATTTACTATTCTTTTAAGAAAAAAAGTGGTACAGAAATAGATCTAATGAGAATATTTGATTTCTTTTCTTGACAATACTCCCTACCTTTTGATCTCCTGCCCCAGTGCCATTTCTCACCTTGAGTCCTTTTTGCCAAAATTCCCTTTTTTTTTTTTTCCTAGGCTCACCTGTCAGTTGTGTCTCCTGTAACATGGAACAACAGCAACAGAAATCAGTAAGAGCAGGTGAGGACCTGCATAGGTGTTATAATGTACAACCCAGATGAGTCTGGCCCATGCCTGTGAAGTCCTCTCTTTGCAAGGTTGCCAGGTCACATTCTGGCCTTGGCTCTGTGAAAAGGATGGATTTCCTCTCAATTGTCAAGTGACGCTCCCTGGTACACAGGTTGAGCAGTGGAAAACATTAATATCCTTACAAATACTTGGGGGTAAGTAGATAGGCTAATAACTTGTGTAATCTCCAAAGCATCCGACTTCCATGGGCCGAATACGTCATAATCACAAGGTGGTAATGAGAAATAGCCACCAGGGAAGAGTAACCTGTTCCTAGTGGTAAGAGAGCCAGGATTTCAGAGTTACAGTGTAATTAATTCGCTTTTCAGGAATCAAAACACCCTAAAGCAAAAACAAGTTCAACAGACTTGTAATAACATACTACTGTAGTGTTAAGTCCTCTTATTCCTCAACACAAATCTGTTCTTCCCACTTTATCTCTGCTGTGAAACCCTGACCCATGCTGCAGCCATCACCTGCCCTAACTCCTGCGTTGTTCTTTGCCTTGGTCTCCTTGCATCTCGGGTCTGCAGCGCCTGGTTGGATAAGGGGGCTTACACCGAGACCATCTTGCTGTCCTATGGCTCCAACTCTGCTGTCCCCTCACCCACTAATCCTTTCCTGGATTTGTTTTCCCTTGCACATTTTAAATTCAGATTCTTCTGAAGTTTGCAGGTGTAACACCTCCTTGCTAAGGCACGCCTCAACCCCAGTTGCATATGTTAGTGCTGAGTTCCAGCCTGACTTGGATTGGATCCCAGTGCTGCTAGTCTTCAGCAAAAATAATCCCACCAAAGCGGAGGAAATCCAACCTGGATGAAACCAGTGTGAGACCAGGATCAGGTCACCTGCCCTGACAATGCCACCGCACCTGGTGGTGCCCAGGCAAAGCTCTCCATCGCCTCCCGTACACCTCCAGAGGCTGAGCACGGCTCCGCGCACTGCACCAGCTCTGGGCACTGCCTCCCGACTCCAGACCTTACCTTGGGGGTTTTGCACAGAGCAGAGCGGATGTTTGTGGTGCTGAGTGAAAATATCAAATGCAGATGCACTCAGTGTACTTCAAAGTATAGACTTTGATTACAGGATGCTTTTTAATGTGCATCCTTCACAGCCAGAGCAGAAGATATCAGTTAATTTTCAGCAGGGACCTCCCAGGAAGGTGGAGGTATACCTGTCTGTTCTGGCGAGACCATAAAGGGATGCTTCCTTCATTTTGTTGTGTTTTCTAAAAAAATCGACTATTACTCAGGTGTTAATAAGGATCAACACTGACAGTAGCTGTAATTATATATAAAACAGCTGATAATTAAAACCTGAGCTTGGCAATAATTGAATTCAGATACATATTTGATGTTATATATATTCTACAAGTTGTCCCTCTTCAGGCATGTACCAATTGAAAAGAAGACAGATGTTGCTGACGACATTTTTGTGATGATGGGAAGCAGGAGATGGCAGAAAAGTTGAAAAGATTATGCAAGTGCAATGATTTTTGACACAGGGGGCAGGAGCTGTACTTGGGTTTCATTCCCCTTCTCATCAAAAGGCTAATTTCCCCCTTTTTACATTCTGTTTATGTGGTTTATTTTACCAAATCCCATGTACCGTTTCCTGATTCTGTATTCAGTGAGCATGTGCAGGCAGGGAGTCAACAAGGGACCACAGCTGACATTGCAGTAGGAGTAGAGGAGCAATTGTGGAAAGGTTACCACTGACATATACAGACAAGAGATTGAATTTACCCGTTGTCCTGATGGACAGCCTTAATTTGGGCAATTATACCCTGCTCAATATGGATAAACACTGTAAATCATCCTAATTTTAACTCTGAAGAGGAGATTAGGGCGGCACGGATAAACTATTTATCTATGCATATAACACAATATATGTTTCACTCTGAAGCAGTGTACATAAAATACAAATATAATCTATATGCTTGCAAGAGTTTAGCTCAGCTGTCACAGTGAAATTGGTTGTGGTTTTATTATCGCATACTTAGTAAGCACTTAGAGCACTAAACCAAACCATAGCTCACTCCTGGGGACCAGCGTCTGCTAAAAATACTGAGCCCCTTCTGGTTGTTTCTTTTTAATTATTTTTTTTTAATTTTTATTTTTTTTTTGGGTGGGTTGAGGTTTTTTTGTTTGCTTGTTTTTGTTGTTGTTGCTGTTTGGTTGGTTTTGGATATAGAGCTACCTGTGACCTGAGCACAGTTATGACATGATCCCACGTCCAACCACAGCAGAAATTTCCCAGTCAGTTTTCACAGGGAAGTTTGGAGGCGTATTTACGTGGAAGCACTGGGACAGCAGCTTTGTTAATGCTGAACGCGCTAATCCAGTTAAACATCTGTGAGGATCAGAGTTAATCGCGAGCCCGAGCAGCACTGCACCCCCCCGAGCACCAAACACCAGCGCTATGGCAGTGCCACGGCACCGCTGCCCCCAGCGCGCAGCTCGGGTGTCGCTGCCCACCTGCACAGGAGCAAAGTAGCCCTGCTCTGCCCCAAAAAACATTTTTTCCCCTGCCACCCGGAGCTGCAGAACTGGCAGCCAGATGGCCCCCAGGCCAGGTTGCACCCTCCTGGCCTCACACCTTTCCCCGGGCACTGCGCGGCCCCGCCACGTGCAGCTCCTCTCGCGCTGCATCCTGCGGGCTGCTGCTCCCCCAGCTCCTGCCCCCAACGCCCTCACAACAGCTGTGGGCTTAATTATCAAAATAGCATTTTAATAGTCTCGTAACTGAACTCCCTTCAAAACGTGCCAGCAGAGAGGCTGAAAGCATCCTTCTAACATCTTTCAGCTAAACTTACTAATAGGCTGCATGTCGGCGATTAGGCTGTCCTAACGCGTGCTGCGTACTGCTGGAGCCATCCCTCCCACCTCCAGTTGCTGTTTGCTGCCTCTCGTCTCCTCAGTGACTCCATTAACTGCGCGGGTATCGAGGTGGTCAGCGCTCCCACGCAGACCTCGGAGGGAAGCCAACAACCAGGAAACGCTGAGGAAGGCACCAGCCCTGCCTCTCACTGCCGGGACTGACACGTTGGTACCCAATCAGTGCTCCCAAGGAAGAGAATGTGCTAAATGTACTTACGCAAATTATTTAAGATCACTAGGGGTTTACTTGCTTTTAACACTCAAAAGAAGAAAAAGAAAAAAGAAAAAAAAAGATTTTCTATGACAAGCATTAGTTTCCTTTTTTACTACCTTCTCATCTGAACCATTTCTTGCTTTGTAAAATAATTCTAAAGGGAGCCCAAACTAGTACTTAGCTGCCAAGTTAACTTTTCCACACAAACTCCAGAGTAAAAGGTGAATGCACACGGAATATGTGCTGCGATTTCTTCTCAGTAAATAAGCCATTTAATTCAGCCAACTTTTCTTCCCGTTTCCTTCTTTTTACCATTTCTTTTCATATCATTGTTCTTGGCTTTGGGCAAAGGTTTATTCTAATTCTAATGACAGCAAGGGCTGAGTTTATCCATTTCTCCTCACGTATTTTTCTGAACTAGTTCTCAAAAAAGGAAAATAAAAAGAAAGGAAGAGGCTGACAATATACGTACGCTCATCTCAGCCCACTGTATCTCACACTGAGGTTCTCTGTGCCCATCTTGAAAGTCTGCCGCAGGTTTGGCAAGTCATTCATTTCTGAACATGAGGCTCCAGATGAGTGCTTTGTTAGACGGGGTCTCGGTAGCTCTCCCAGTGAATTCCTAGCCCCAGTAAAGTCTTCCAGCTGACTTTGATGGGACCAGGATTTCATCCCCTCACAATTGTCAATACCTGGCTATATTCTTGGCAAAAAGAAACAGAATTTTAGGAAGATGTTATTACTTCAGGTAACAGCTTAGGAAAGCACCCTCAGCGCTGACAGCAAAGCCAGCAGTGCCTCTGGCCACGTCTATTTGGGCAGGAGGCTGTGTCTGCTCTGCCCAGGAGCGCCGCTGGCCGAGCCGCAGCGTCTCTCTGTAACCGTGTGCCGGGTTTGCTCAATTTTACAGCCGACTTCAGCAAGGCGCTGGGCTGTTGCAGGAATTATCTACGGTCAGCAACCTCTAGATGTGCCGCCTGCCCCCTCCCCGCTGGCCACGCGAGCCATGTGTTGGTCGGGCAGATTCACTCGGGCTGCTCTGGAAAAATCTGCCCGCATGTGCTTCGGCTGCTGCGCGGCGAGCTGAGGCCGGTGTCCAGCCGGCAGATGGAGGAGCGCGAGCGCTGCCCTCCGCAGATGGAGCCTCTTTACCCTGCCCTTGCTCAACTCACCCGGGAGATGACCCACTAAGAGAGCCAAATATCTCTAATTTGTCTTTACCGCTATTCGATGTGGGGCTTCCTTGCGCTCTAGGAGCGAACACAAGCAATCGAGGTGCGGTACAAGGAGCTGAGCACCAGGCAGCGTTACCCCAGCCCCTGGCTTTCAGCTCCCAAGCTGCGGGCCGGGGGAAGCGCTCCCTGCGAGCCCGCGGTGCCGCTCGAGGCGATGCCCGTGCACCACGGGGGGCCCAGCAAAGCGGATCCATAGCAGAGGCTGCCAGAGACACCGCAGAGTGCTATGCCTCAAAATGCACCACAATCAAATTATTTATTTTAATGTTAATACAAAAAAAAAATGAATATAGACCTTTTCTTCATTTCTATTCATTATCTCTTACAGCCTAACAGTATCTTTAGAAATCCCAGGGTGATCAGCAAATCCGGGGAGATTTAAACTATATTTTTGTATTAAAATAGTCAAGGATGTAGGTGACACGTTGTGGCCCCGTGTAATTTAAATGTGATAGATTTAAAGGTAAAAAGCTCCTTGCAGTCTGTTGCAGAGTGGGCCAGATTCCCATCTCAATTACAGAGAGATAAGCCCAGACTAACAGCGCTGGCTTCTGAATGTTGGACTTACTCCAGATTTACACTGGGTGTAACTGAGATTAAAATATAAGCTATTGTGTTCACGTCTCATTCTCTCTAAATGAAATATTTATCTATGCATCACAAATAGGTAGGAAAACCAACTGCATAGTTCTCCTTCTCCAAGCTGCCCAAGTCCCTAATTATAAAGAGGGAACGGAGCTTTAAAAAGGACATTCATCTTCCTTTCTTCATCACAATGATATCTTCAAAACTAGAATATTAAGGAAATAGAAACCAGGGTTTTTAAGGTTTTTACAGTCTGTGCTCCAGGGGAAAACAGGCACTCAGCTACGACTGAAATTGCTTCACAACGTGTGCTTCTGGGCCTGTGTTATCCTCACTCCACAGATGAGCAGAAAATATAGTTTGTTTCTTTTTTTTTCCCCCTGGTTTGGCATCTGTGGCTCACTTAATGCTCCTGGATCCTGCAATGTTCTGAGGGAGAGACAAAGAGCGCTCACTGAATATTTTACTGGAGAAAAAACCCTGCTCCTGTCTTCTCTAAGTGTGCCTCGTGCATCCTTAAAATGACCCCTCATAGAGATCATGTGAAGAAAAATAAAATCACAGACCTTTTGTGCATGAAAAAGCTGAATCTTTAGGGTCAGTCGCTTCCCTTTGAAGAGCCAAGATCGGATTCATTTCAGAACTCATCAAAACAAACCATTTATCATTAAAATATTAACTTCTTTTTTTTTTTTTTTTTTTCAATGCAGATTTATCCTCCTGTGCAGCAGGAGGGCTGTAGCAGCAGGGATCAGCACGTGCCCAGGACTGGCAAGGACACCCCGCTCTGCCAGGCCCGCAGGGAGCACCAGGCACCTCCTGAGCCTCCTGCAAGCCCAGCTCATCCCCCAGCTCCGTGCCACTCAAAGCACAAGGAGTTACAAAAACACGGGCAGCTGTAAGTACTCATCCACGTCTACGTTTAAGCAAGGAAAGGCAAATGCTTAGACCAGAGTTCAAACCCTGAAACTAGGCTGAATGCGGCGTGCTGTAGGGACACCCATCCCAGCTGGCTGCGCTGGGACTTGGTGTCAGTAAGATTGGAGTTTGCAGCCCAAAGCCAGCTGATGTACACGATGTTATTCAGCAGCCACCTGACCACCTCCAGTCCCCTGCTTTGTGGCAAGAGAACAGCGGTGCAGGCTGTGGGGCTGTAAATATCAAGCCCATGAGGACTGAGCACATCCTGTGGTCCTTACAAGCCCCCAGGCACTAAAACGATCGGAAACCCTAAGGTAGTTCTCTCACCAAGGTGGTATTTGAGCTCCCAGGTTCACATCTGTTCCTGCACTAATGATCTCACGATATGACACCATTTTACAGGCAAAACTCCTGTGGACTTCAGTGCTGTTTGTCCAAAGTAAAAGTGTATTCAACTACGATGTTGAATAAACATAACTTGTTTGACACCAGTCTCTTGTAGGCATTTGCATTTCTGGAGAAGTGATGCTCTGTTGTGCCCACGAGGCTCTTACTTTTAGCTCACTGTGGGTGCATTGAGAAGCTCAGTCTCAAAAAATTCTGCGAGAGCACCAGCTGGACCACGGTGTGAGTACTGCTCTGAGCTGGGAAGCTGGCGATGAACCTACACAGCAGAGTGCGAGGCAACGCTCTGATTTCAGGCATGGGTTCGGGGTTACAGCTTTAGACCCCACTCAAGGATAATTCACGTTGGACTAGGATGCTAGGATAGTCTACCTCAAAACTTACCAGCAGCAGCACAGAGGAAGCTCAGAGGACACCTGCCGCCCTCCAGACCCAGAGAAGCCAGGACAGACAGCCCAACCTTATCCTTGAGGCAACAACAACCC